>NW_026695241.1:14353000-14982000 GCF_021218885.2 Marmota monax | reverse complement strand
AAACATAGGATGGATTAAAAAGGAAATAAACATATAAGCTTATCAAAGCTTATCGAACACATGAGGTTATCAAAAAATCACAAAATATTACCAAAAAATGACATTCTTGTAGTAATAGATACAGAGATAATATATAGAAAAGAAGTGGAAACGACAACTAGACAGCAGAGTTCTCTTTAGTAAGAGTGACTCCTAAGAGATAATGGTTTTAAAAGAACTAAAAGACAAATAAAGCTAGAACCCAGTCTTCAACTGAGACTGTATCATGGACTCATACTATAGACTGTGCCTTTTTACCGAAGAATGACACTGCTGCCCATCCACTGATTAAAAGACATATGACTCACTGTGGCCAATAAAGTAAGAAGAGAAATGACATGTACCCCTTCTGAAAAGAGCTTTCCACAACAGTTTGGATCTGGGTCTAGGTCTTTCATCTTTGCTACAAAAAGATGTGTTCCAAACCAGAACTGCTCTAGTCTGATTCCCACAACAAGCAGACACATGCAGCTGACTAAAGTCAATATGTGATATGGGCAGAAAATATGTGTTGGTAGTGAAAAGTTGTAACAAGAGGATAAAATAAAGACATTTCTAGATATACACCTCGTTTCCACTGCTGCAAGCAAAAGACCTGATATGAATAATTTCAGAGGAAAAGTTTATTTGGGGGTCATAGTTTCAGCGGTCTCAATCCATAGGTGGGTGACTCCACCACTCTGGGCCCAAAGTAAAGAACAACATGGTAGAAGGGTACAGGAGAGAAAAGCAGCTCAAGATATGGCCACCAAGAAGCAGAAGGAAAGCTCTCCTCTCCACAGACAATATATAAACCTCAAAGTCATGCCCACAATGACCAACCTTCTAGAGGAACACCCTACTGCCTACAGTTACTATCCTGTTAATCCCTCTCCGGCAGATCAATGCACTGATTAGGTTAAGGTTTTTCATTAACTGATCATTTCACTTTGCATTGTCTCACACATGAATTTTTAGAGGACATCTCCTATCTAAATCATACCATACATATACTAAGAGACTTTACTAATCACAAACCCTTGCTGAAAAAAATGAAAAGGATTAATAAACTATTTCAGAACAAAGAGAAAAACAAGGCATGGTGTAGGATATAAGAAATAAATGTAGATTAAAAATTTAAAAATCTCATTGTTTATGATTTTCTTTCAAATATAAAAGAAGAATAAATTGTATACCATTAAAAACATCAAAGATGGGATTGGGGAAATATCAGTTCAATTCAAGTCAAAAAAAGAAAGGAAAAAAGTGACGACTAACAAAAACTACCCAAGAGTGATGGCAGAAATAAGTCCAAATATATTGTTAGACCCAATAAATACAAATGAAATACATTTACTTACTAAAGACCCATGATTTACAAACCAATAAAAAAACCCGTCTGCTATGTATAAAAATCCCATCTAATGACAATATGAAATTGATGAGAAAAATATAGCACAAAATTATAAACCACAAAAAAGTCATGTGGCATTATTAATATCAAAGAAAATGAAATTTTAACATTAGCATACATAAAAAGAGTAAGAAACTACATATTTTTAAATACAAGCCACAAATAATGAACTTCTATGTTCTATGTACTTAGCAACAAAGACTCAAAATATGAACATAAAAATTTTAATATAGCTATTCACAATCTTATTAGGGAATTTAAAACATGTTATATCAGAAACAGTGTGAACAGTCAAAAATATGCATAGAATTAATACAGTGTTACATAAATATGAAGAAAATGCAGAAGGTACATAGGCTTATTTCAAACCTGTCTTTTCCTAAAAAAATCACAACTCTGGCTTGACAAACATCTTGGATATGATTATACTTACAGAAATTTTTCATGTTTATCCAAGATTTATTTTGTGAAAAATTGAGGAAATCAACTTAACTTAAATCAAGTATGGATTATGTTCCAATTCACTGTAATACAATTTTATAAATTAAAAACTTTATTAGTATTCATAGATTATTTAGTACAAAGAACAATCAAATACTGGAAAAAATAAGGATACTCATTACCTTATTACTCCCAATAGCTTTACTGAATAATTACTGATAATTTAAAATTTTAATATATGTAGGGCATATAACCTGGTATTCTAGCTTAAGTATACCTTGGGCAATGAATTTTGCTATCAAACTAATTAACATATCCATCATCTCACACTTACTGCATGTGTGTGTTGAGAACACTTAAGACCTACCTATTCTAAGTAAGTTTCAGGATACAATATCATATTAATAACTATACACCCCATGCTGTACATTAGATCTTCAGAACATATACATTTTGTAACAGAAGCTTGGTACCCCTTGACCAGCAGCTCTCCATTTCCCCAAAATCTTCAGCCTTGGCAAACCATCATTCTACTCTTATTCTCTAAACTTGACTTTTTGTAGGCCATTTATAAGTGATATCATGAAATTTTTGTGTTTATGCACCTGGTTTATTTCACTTAGCATAATATCCTTCAAGTTTGTCTGTGTTGTGACAAACAGCAGTATTTTCTCTTTTTTTAAAGGCTGAATGAATAATCTTCCATTGTATATGATATGAAAGTTGCTTGAATCAAAGAGATTTATTTCAACCTTTTATTATAACAATAATAAATAAATAAACCTAAGATATTATGAAAGAATGCCTGATAGTAACTGTCCAAATGAGCACAAAACAAACAAACAAACAAACAAAACCCTGCCAAAACATCAGACTTGCATAGAGGCCACCACAAACACCACAAGAAGTACCTCTACAAGCACATCTTCCCAAACACTTAATGTTCAAACTCAAATTAATTCCATTCTTGTTATTTATCACTGAGGCCAAGAATTACTATTTCAAAATACCTGGTATAATTCTCAACTTTTGTCATTAAAAATGTTCCCTTACCTTGACCTCTTCAAATATACCTATGCTTAACTATGGGAAAAGTATTCACTTTATAGTATATTGTTATTCCTCAAAAACATCTTTGTTCTTTGGAGAATCTTTTTTTTTTTTAATTTAGACCCACAATAGGTACCTAATTTCTTGAAGTGGTTACATGCAAATGGACATTTAAGTTGTTTCCATATCTTGACTATTGTAAATAATGCTGAAATGAACATGAGTGCTGCTCCCTCTTCAACATACTGATTTTATTTACTTTGGATATATACCTGGAATTGGGACTGATAGAGCATATATATAATAGATCAAGATTTTAATTTTTTGAGGAGGGCCCTCATACTATTTTCCATAATGGCTGTACCAGTTATATTCCCCACAACAGTATACAAGGATTCCCTTTTTGTTACATTATCAACATTTGTTATTTCTTGGCTTTTTGATAATAATAATCCTAATGTGTGTGATGTGATTTCTCACTGTGTTTTCAATTTACATTTTCCTGATGTTAGGCACTTTTTCATATATGTGCTAGGCATTTCCAGAACTTCTCTGGATAAATTTCCATTGCTGTCCTTTTCCCATTTTGAAAACAGATTGTTTAGCAATTAAGTGATATAAGTTCTTTTCACGTTTTGTTTTGTTATTGATGGGACTGGGGATTGAATGCAGGGGTGCTTTAATTCTAACTATACCCTAGTCCTTTATATTTTCTTTTCTTTCTTTTTTTCTTTGAGACAGGGTCTTTCTCACTAAACTGCTGGGAGTTTCACTAAATTACTAAGAATAACCTCAAACTTGTGATCCTGCTGCTTCAGCCTTCAGAAACACTGGGATGACAGGGGTGCACCACAGCACATGGCTTAATATTTTGAATATTAATCCCTTATCAGATATACAGTTCACAAACATTTTCTTCTATTCCACATATTTCCTTTTATTTTGTTCATTATATCCTTTTTTTTGCACAGAAGGCTATTAATTTTAGTCTAAAGATCTACCACCATTTAAAAATAATATAAACCTTAATTATTAAAAAATTCTTATCAAGCTAGGCAAGGTGGAACACCTGTAATCCGGAGACATGGGATGCTGAGGCAGGAGGATTGAGAGTTCAAAGCCAGCTTAGCAAGCCCCTGAGCAACTCAGTGAGACCCTGTCTCTAAATAAAATATTTTTAAAAGGGGGGTGGTGCTGGGTATGTTACTCAGTGGGTAAGCACCCCTAGGTTCAATCCCTGGTACAAAAAAAAAAATCTTATCTAAGTGAAAGAGATTCTATACATTTTAATCTCTATGGAACTTTGATTCAATAATATTTACCTTAAGCTGTAATAAAAGAATTTAGTTGCTTTTTCCTTCTTTTAATTTCTATTAAACCAAAGAATCCTTACTTAAGCCAACAAGTCATCAGAGAACGACTACCATCATGTGCCTAGGGCACTGAACATAATCAGATCAAACACAGACCCACAAATCGCAGAGATCTGTCATAAACAATGACTTCTGGCATTATTCCAAATGATAAGTTATCAATACAACATATTAAAGTTAGAAGGCTGAATATCTACGAAAGGGAAATAAAAGCAAATATCTATAAATGGTGGTCTATTAAACTGATTCTTTTTTAATTAAATGGAGCAAATGAAAAATACCACTCATTTCTCTATAGTTAAATCTCCTTGAATGGTAGTTAAGGTATTAATGGTTTCCAAAAATTCTCAACAAATGCTGAGTATTCTGACAGACTAACTCATGGTTCATCTTTAAAGAAAGTATCACAAGACAGACATCTAGCAAAGAATAGCAAACCTAACATCAATTTAGTCATTCTTTAACCTTGCACAAGGACACAACTACTGCCTCTATGATTAAAATAGGACCCATAGACTTTTCTACTGTTTGTAAGTAATAAAAAGTAAAAGTCCTTTCTCTGCCCAAGACAAGCATTGGGGAATAAACAAAACTAAGCAGGCAATCTACTAATGAAAGACCAAAAAAAGGGTTGGATATGTGAACAATTCAAACTGAAATTCACCACCCTTTGCCAGCTTGGTAAATTGGATGCTTTATTTTAATGAGCCATGGAGAAGGACTGATTGATTACAGGGGATGTTGCTTTATGGTTTACTGTTCACAAATCACTGATCTCCTTATTGTATTGTCTATATATAGTAATCTGTTTTCTCCTTCTTGACTTTTTTGGGAAAAGAGAAGAGAGGACAGGTGGGGACAATTTTATATCTTCAAAATTATCGTCACATATCAAAACTGACAGGCTTTTGAAGTTTAAAAGCACCTTTCACAATTCCAATTTGGTAAAAGCAAAAGCACAGATTTAGAGCAAAGAGATGACACATACAGATTCTGACCTTGAGGCCTAGTACCCTCCTATTATAAATTACATATTTTAAGTTTATTTCTCTGGAAATCTCAATAGGACCTATAAGCTACTTAACAGATGTAATATAAGCAACTATAGATTTGTTACAAATAAACTCAAACAAGGAAGAAACTTTTAAGAATAATCTTCACAAGAAGCATAGAAGTCCTCTCTTGCTCCTCTCTGAAGTTAACTTTACATTACCATTAACAAACTGTGAAATATTTATTAACAAAAGAAACTATGTACTGAAAGTGAACGATAAAATTCTCTTAAAACAAACAATACAACTGAATTGCTATGATGATACTTGGTATATGCAATTACATGTTGAAATTTGGTTTCTAAAAAAGGCAGCTGGAAAGATGACCAACAAATAAATCCCACAGTCAAGTTCTTTAAGGTAAAATATTCAGTTATAATGTACGTGTACTTGGAGGAGGAGAATCTATAACAATATTGAACTAAATATATCTTTAATTTCCTATGCTTTTAACAGTTTCCTAGGTCCCCTGTTTTTCATTGTCAAGTGATAGACAGTGCCCATTCATGTCCACTAAAGACACATCTGTAGTATTGTTTATTGTTCAATTTCTTCTAAATTTTCTTTTACCTCTAAACGAATTGGTTAGGTTCATTTCACAACAATACCCTATGCTTTATAATTCAATAATGCTGATTTTCTAATTCAAAAGTTATACAGTATTGGGAGAAATATTTTATTAATACAAAACTAAGCAATGATGGAAATGTAATATATTTCAACGTAATCACTACCTTGAAGATTATGAAATTAAATGAATATAATGAAAAATACTTAAGGAAATTTAATTTCTTCTTCCTGAAAATAATTCATTTTCAAACTCAAGTGTTAAAACTTTGATTGCTGAGTTTTAAGGTTACAAAAAGGTGAGTGATGGTTAGAATACTTAGAAATGAGAAGTAAACATAAATGTACAACAAGACATATATAACAGCACTTCTCAAACTTGAGTTCTTCCCCTGAAATCTATTTTAGAACAATAATTAACAGTAACAGAGAGTTTATAGTCTTAGCAAAAAATTTAAAAACTAACAATTCTAGTAGAAGATTTACATAATTATGAGTCAATTTAAAATAACTCTTCTGGGATCATAAAGAGCCCTTTGTCATATTTCTTTGTACAATTAAAGGAAACAATAACATTCATTAAAAGAAAGAAATTAACATTCCTTGCCTTACTAAAACTATTGTTTCAAAAAAAAGCTGATAAACATTTTAAAATGTATTAAAGAAAGGAATATCATGCTTGAAACGTAAAGTTCTTGCCACCTATAATCCTGGCCTAACTTTGGTTTCCTGAAGGAGATATCTATGCCTTCATCTTCCTTTCTTTATCTGTTTCTATTTTTTAAGCATGAGAATGTTAGAAAAGATAAGCTTCTTAAAAAAATCTCAGAAAATAAGTAACAAATTCAAGAATTTTGAAGTCTTCATTTCAAAAACAGTAAATAAAGTATTTTGAATCACTGGTCAATTATAAGAAATGAAGTTTCTGATTGGCAAATTGTGAATCTATATAGAAAATAAAATTAAATAAATAAAAATGAACAGTAAAGTCTAATTGCTTTTCTTTCTCTGGAGAGAAAATTTTTTAGAGTTCCTTGAGTACTCATTTTATTTTTTTTTCACCCAGAAAAATGCACATATTTGGGGCACTGACAACTGGGATCAGAATAGTTGGATTTTCATGCAGAATTTGACAAATCAATCATGTGATCTCTGAACTTAATGGGATAACAATATCTCCATCAAAGTACAACTGAAAAGACTGGTGTGTAGAAAAAAGTCAATGAAGAATTTTAATATAATAATGATTAATTATTCATTGCCTTTTTCATTCTTATTATACAGATTTTAGAAATCAGGTCACAGTAAAGATTTTCCATGTCTGCTCACTAAAAATCATCCTAAAGAGACAATGCCCAAAGTTTGTAATATATTCTGTGATTTCCACAAAATGTATTGCAAGCTTCTGAAAATATTCAAAATCAAATGTGAGACATATATTAAAACAGGTAAGAAAAAAGTTTAAGGAATCAATTTTCTTCTCCTTATAAGGAAAAATGCTTTGTTGAGGTTTTAGAAAACCACTATGTGGTTTTAGGTGAAGAAGAACTATGCTTTGAAAAATGTGTACATGATATATTATAACAGGTATGTATGCACGAGAAAAAAAAGAAATATTTCAGCATATCTTGCTTTATTTCCACCACATATATTGCCACGAACTACCTCTCTCTCTCTCTCTCTCTCTCTCTCCCTCTCTCTCTCTCTCCCCCTCCCTCTCCCTTTCCCTCTCTCTCTCTCTCTCACACACACATACACACAAATAAGATAAAACAATCACAAATGGTTTAAACTCCAGAGACCATGTTTCATATTTTCCTCCATAAAGTGTCCCAAACATCTTGCTCCATTGCATAATTGCAATATACTACTATAATTTTCTGTTACCCTGTATGGATACTACTCTCCACAGAATATTACTTACATCCTATTTCATGTGTAGACCTATATAGTAAGGATCAAATGGAAATCCCTTTGCTCTAAATTAATAAACTATTAACTATAGCATTTTGCTTTCATCTAACAATCACTACCAATCATTTTTAGCCTTTCCTTCTCCCATATTTAAACTTTCAAATTTAAATCATTTATTCATTCTTTTTCATTTGTTAAAAATTCCAAACATATACAAAAGTAGAGATTATCATACAATGCCGTTCTATTCATACTGTTTTGATAGACATTTGAATACTTTTCTATTTTGCTATAATAAATAATTCTGCAAACATTGTTGCACATATCATGAGTCACAAATTAGAAAGAGGTTCTCTTGGGTAATGCATAAGAGTTAAGAGCTTTACAGTTACTGTAGGTGAATATTAAACTTTATAAGATAATATATTTTATTCAAGGGAAGTTCTACAAATTTTGACTACCTAAACAATTCACAAAACTCTGATGATTCATCCTCTTGTATACTGTAAATCATCATCTGCACTCTCGTGTTCATGAAGCACTGCTCACAACTGCCATGAATGGAAACATCCAAAGTATCCATCAACTAATATATGGATAAAGAAACTGTAGTGTAGAGGTAAAATGGAACATTATTCAGTCATAAAAAGTAAATCCTGCCACTTGCAATAACATGGATGGAACTGAAGATTGTTACATGAAATAAGTCAGGCACAGACACGTACTAGATCTTGCTCATACATGGAATATAAACAAATTGCTCCCATAGAAGTTGAGAACAGAATGGTGATTACCAAAGTCTGAGAGGGTTAAATGACTGATCAGTGGGTATTTAGTTATAGTAAAAGATAAGAATAAGAAGTTCTGGTGAGCTATTGAACATTAGGGTGACAAGAAAATTATCTGATTAATGCACGTACTCTCAAAACAACATTTATTCTTTAATATGTACCTTGCCTCATTTAAAAAATATTTTTGGATGAGTAGAAGTACAGCCAGCCCATAGTATCTACAAGTTCCACAACTACAAATTCAACTAACCAGACATTGAATAAAAATTGCATATGTACTGAACATGTACAAATAGTTTTTCCCTTGTCAATATTCACTAGACAAAATAGTATAAAACTATTTACATAGCATTTATGTTATATGAAGTATTATGGGTATAAATGCTATTTAGAGATGATGATTTACAGTATACAAGAGGATGTGCATGCTATATGCACAAATTGTACTATGTCATTTTATATAAGGGATTGAGCGTATGGATATCTCTGACAGGGAGGTTGGGGCAGGGTAGTCCTGGGACCAATACTCATGGATAATAAGAAATAAGCATATTTATTTTTAAGATATTCTTAACTGTTGATAAATAAGGTAGCCTTATATACTTTGTCCATATGTATGACCATTTTTAATATACATTTCTTTGTGGCTGGGATTGCTATTGAAGAGTTTATCTCTGAACCAATACTATACTATTCTTGATTTCAATATAAACCTTATATTTATTGATATAAGACCTCATATTGGTTTCAGAATTTCTCAAGGCTACAGCTGTTCATTTATACATCCCTAAATATTTTAAAATCAGCTTGTCAAATTCTATGAAAAGCATGGGTAAGTCCCCTAGAAATTAGAATCACTGAATCTGAAGACTAATTTGAAAAGAAATGAACATTTTTTATGATATTAAGGATTCCTACTCAACATTTATTTATTATTTAAAGTACTTAAAACATTTAAAAAAGTTTTATAATATATGTATATCTTACACATCTTTTGGTAAAAACACTCCAAAGTACTTTATTTTTATTTTTTTGCTAAGTAGGGGGAATCTTTTAAAAATCTAAGACTAATTTGTATTGAAATGAAATTAATTAAAAAATTTTCCTTCTACATGTACTGATTAGATTGTAGGATTTTATCATTAAATCTATTAATATAGTAAATGACATGGATGTTCTACCATTCAACAATCTTTGTAGTTTGGAGAGAAAGCCAACTGACCATTATACATTATCTTGTTACACAATATTACATATTTACATTACAGTTATGAATAAAATAAATCTAAAATGCTCTTTTCTTGTGCTCATTTTCTGACCTTTTTATCAAAATTATAATGGTCTTACATTTGAGAACTTCAGAGACAAGTTAGAAAGGCACTGCCTACCCAGGAAAGCTTTTAAATACATGATGTAGCTCTATTGTTATATTAAATATAATGGACTTTTCTTAAGGTAGAGTGTGTATGTATGCGTGTGTTTCCATCTGCTTAGTTTTTTCCTTATTCTGTTCCTTATCTACAGATAAATGAACCTTCAAAGGAAATAGAAGGCCAAGCACAGTGGGGCACACCTGTAATCCCAGCAGCTCTGGAAGCTTAGACAGGAGAATCACAATTTCAAAGCCAGACTCAGCAAAGGGGAGGCACTAAACAACTCAGTGAGACCCTGTCTATAAATAAAATACAAAAAAAGGACGGGAATGTGGTTCATTAGTGGAGTTCCCCTGAATTCAAACCCTTGTACAAGAAAAAAGAAAAAATAAATAAAAACAATTTAAACACCGAGGTAATTTTAATCCAAATATAGTTTGGATGTAACTGAAAAAAAGAAAAAAACAGTAAAGGGTGAAGAAAAAATGATGTTACTTAGGTTAAAAAAAAATCAATTCAGAGAACTTGCTTTACTCATAGAGAAGTAGAAAAACCCTTTCCATATTTTTAAATTTTTAAATTTAAATTTTCCTTTAGGAAAACATTCCAATTCAGATAATGACCTAGAGTTGGTGGAATGTGTAATTTACTCTAGGGTGTTTGAGTTTGATAAAAAGACAAAGTGAAAGATTTAGATATATAACAAAAACAACAATATTATTTACCTTACAACATGTTAAAGTCACGAAACCTTCATAATATTTGAAGCATTTGATTGGCATTCAAACAACAAATAATTTAGAACTATTAGGGGAAAAAAAAGTTTCAATACTCCAAAATATATTTAAGACACCATTTGTAGGTTTTAGAATTATAGAGTCTCAAACATAGAAAGCTAAGATAAACTAATCTATATTTTTCAGATTTTCTTGGCTTATGAAAAAGCTTGTCAACAGCTACCTGCCCTCTATTTTCAACATGGACAGTTGCTCTCTACAAGATATATGTGCTCAAGGGGAAATTACACAGCAGTGGAAGTCATGAGGAACTGCCCATCAGTTAAGCATGGATTCCCACAGGTGACCTGAAAGCCCCATTTCAATTAAAATGAAATGGAAGTGCATGTTTACTCCAGATTTTCTATCACTTTTTTCTTGACTGCAATCATTGGGGATCATCTGTAATCCTGCTGTGCAAGAAAATAAACTCAAATACTACCTTGTATAAAAGCTCATCTATCAAAAATATCAAAATATTTTTATATTACCTAATCCAAAATATTTAAGGCACTCCATTCCTTAAAGGGGGAGGGGGAGAACTATAAATCTGAGATAAAAAGCTAGAAGTTGTAAAGGTAATAATGAACTCTGCTCAGAAATAAGATTTTACTTATGGTTGAAACTAAATATCTGACCACTAAATGCCTAATGTTACCCAATAATACATCTTATTCTTTAAAAAAAAAAGTAAAACACATATTCGATTTTCCAGGGACTAGATATAACATATAAATTCTAGAATTAATAATGTTATTTTTATCCCTCCATGGAAAGCTTTTAAACATTTATTACATCCTGTCTTTCTTATATTCAATTTACCTATTTCTGGCTTGACTTTTAACAGTGATTATCCATGTCTACATCTGTCTCAGCTCTTTTAGAAAATACATTCTTGCTAGTGTTTAAATTTAATACCATCAGTTAATATTTAGTCTTTAGCAAAGTACATGCTTTTCTAAACTCTATTAGGTAACAAGTAGTATTAAACACTATATTACTTTTACTTAAAACAACAACAAAAATGTTTCCTGATGATAGAAAATTCATAAAGCCTTAATTTCTTCTAATCCTTATTCTTATTACTCTGGTCCACATTCCATTCTGATTTTAAGGATTTATCCCTGCTACCTTCTCTTCACCCTAGAAACAACCTAACCAGTAAGTATAAAGCATAAATTCAGTTATTCACTAGCCTACTCTATATTCATGTAATAAACAACAATAAAAAAGAATCTCTATTCTTTACTTCACAAATTATATTACCTTTGGCAAGAAGTCTTTTGTAATATTTAATCCTATGTAACTAACGTTAGCTCACTAAAAAATATTGTCATGTTTGCTTTCCAGTTGTGATATCAGATTATGGTACCACATAAGAAGCTCATGAAAGCCTCCACATTCTCATTCCTGTTAGCTGATAAAAGCATACAGGGGGTCATTTGAGTAATGGAAACATTCCTCAAAGGAAATGGAAATAATCAGAGAATTAATTACCAATCTGACTCTCTACCTTTGCAGGAAATAGTGAGAGGAGTCCTTGCTTGCTTTTGAATAACTGAATCAGAAAACAATGGTAAATTTATTAGAATTCTTTAAAATGTGTTACTTTGCATAATTTCATCTATATACTTCCTTTCTATCCTACAAATTTTATATCAAATACATTTAAGGGCAGAATTTAGATCACTTAAAAAGAAAAAAAAAAGAATTACAAGATGAAGGAATCCGACAGAGTATTTCTAAGCAAATGGACTTATTCTAAAACATTTATCAAGAAACTTCTTCAGCCTATGCCTTTTGTCATAGGCTGGCCTACTGGATTAAAAAAACAAGACCCAATAATATGCTGTCTCCAAGAGGCTCACTTCATAAGCAAAGATATCCACAAAGTGAAAGTGAAAGGATGGGAAAAACCATATCATATACATGGATCTTGTAAACAAGCAAGGGTTACTATTCTCACATCAGATAAAGTGGACTTCAAGCCAAAGTTAATCAAAAGAGACAAAGAAGGCAATTTCATAATACTTAAGGAATTATACATCAACAAAATATAACACTTGTAAATATTTATGCCCCAAACAATGGAATACTGATGCATAAAAAACAAACCCATCTCAATTTTAAGAATCAAATAGACCGCAACACTGGATGATTTTAAATGCATCTCATTCATCACTAGTTAGGTCTTTCAAACAAACACTAAATAAAGAAGCTACGGAACTAAAAAATACAACAAATAATTTAGACTTGACACACATAGAATACTCCATCCATCAATGACAGAATACTCTTTCTTCTCAGCAGAACATGGGACATTTTCTAAAATAGACCACATTTTTGGCAAAGAAGCAACTCTTAGCAAATATGAAAAAACAGAGATAATACTTTATATTTGACAGATCATAATGCAATGAAATTAGAAATCAGTGATAAGATAAAAAAATAAAAATTACCCTAACACCAGCAAACTAAATAATTCACTACTGAAGGGACAGCAGAAGAAATCTGGGGTGAAAAAAAAGTACACATAGAGGTAAATGAGAATAGTGATACAACATATCAAAATCTCTGGGAAATGATGAAGGTGGTACTAAGAAGAAAAGTTCAGAGCAATGAGCTCATACATTAAAAGAACAGAAAGATACGAAATAAACAATCTAACTTCACATCTCAAGGCCCTAGAAAAGGAAGAACAAATCAACACCACAATCAAAACAAGACAGGAAATAATTAAAATCAGAGACAAAGCCAATGAAATTGAGATTAAAAAACAATTTAAAAAATAAAGGAAACAAAAGGCTGGTTCTTTGAAAGAATAAACCACATTGATAAAGCATTAGCCAAACAAACAAAAAGAAACAGGGAAAAAACTCAAGCTATTAAAATCCACAATAAAAAAAGGAAGTTCACCACAGACACTACTCTAATACACAGCATTATCACAAACTATTTTGAAAATTTATACTCCACTAAGCTAGAAAACCTTGAAGACATCGACAAGTTCCTAGAGACATATGATTTACTGAAATTGAGTAAGAAGGATATAGAAAATTTAAATAGATCAATTTCAATCTATGAAATTGAAAATGCCATTAAAAACCTAGCAACAAAGAAATGCCCAGGATCAGGAATTCTACTAGACCTTCAGAGAAGAACAAACGCCAATCCTCCTTAAATTATTCCATGAAATAGAGAAGGAGGGAACCCTTCCAAACACATCCTATGAAGCTAGTATCACCCTGATACCAAAAAAAAAAAAAAGAGAGAGAGAGAGAGAGAGAGAACACATAAAGGAAAGAGAACTTCAGACTAATACCCTGAATGAACATAGATACAAAAATTCTTACTAAAATACTGGCAAATCGCATACAAAACCATATTAAAAAGACAGTGCACCATGATCAAGTGGGGTTCACGCACGGATGAAAAGGTGGTTTGAAAATGGAAATCAATAAATGTAATTCAACCCATCAATTGACTTAAAGAATCTCATAATTATCTCAATAGAAGCATAAAAAACACTTGACAAAATATAGCATCTATTAACGTTTAAAATACTAAAAAAACTAGAGATAGAATGAACATACTTCAACATTGTAAAAGCTTAAATGACAAATCCAAGGCCAACATCAGTCTAAATGGAGAAAAACTTAAAACATTCTCTGTAAAATCAGTAACAAGAAAGAGATGCCCACTTTCTATTCAACATACTCCTTGAAACTCTAGCCAGAGCAATTAGGCAAAAGAAATTAAAGTGATATGAATAGGAAAAGAAGGGCTTAAAGAATCTCTGTTTACTGATGATATGATCCTGTATGTCAAAGAACCAAAACACTACTTCAGAAAACTTCCAGAACTCAAAAATGAATTTGATAAAGTACCAGGATACAAAATTTACATCTATTAGTCAATTGTATTCCTATACTCCAATGATGAATAAACTGAAAGAGAAATTAGGAAAACTAACCAATTCACAACAGCCCCCAAAAACTTGAGAATCCATCTAACAAAAGAAGTAACAGAGCTCTACAATGAAAAAGAATACTAAAGAAAGAAATTGAAGAAGACCTCACAAGATAAAAAGGCCTTCTATGTTCTTAGGCAGAATTTTTGTCATCAAAATGGCCATACCACCAAAAGTGCTATACATATTCAATGCAATTCCCATAAAAATTCCAATGATATTCTTCATTGGAATACAAAAAGCAGTCATGAAATTTACTTGGAAAAATAAGGGGCCCAGATAAGTTAAAGCAATCCTTAGTAACAAAAGTAAAGCAGGAGGTATCACAACACCTTAAATTATACTAAAGAGTTATAGTAACAAAAACAGCATGGTACTAGCACCAAAACAGGCACGAAGACCAATGGAATAGAATAGAAGACACAGAGACAAACCCATATAAATACAGTTATCTCATACTAGCTAAAGGAGATGAAAACATACATTGGAGAAAAACTAGCGTCTTCAACAGATGGCGCTGGGAAAACTGGAAATCCATAAGTAATAAAGTGAACTTTAACCCCTGTCTCTCACCTTGCACAAAACTCAACTCAAAGTCAATAAAAGACTTTGGAATTAGACCATGAACACTGCACCTACTAAAAGAAAGTGTAAGCCGAACACTCAAACATGTCAGCTCAGGAAATGATTTCCTTAACAAGACTCCTAAATTACAAGAAGTAAAATTAAGAATAAATAGATGGGATGGCATCAAACTAAAAAGCTTCTTCAAGCAAAGGAAATAATCAAAAGCATGAGGAGAAAGCCTACAGAATGGGAGAAAATCTTTGCTACCTGCTCCTCGGATAGGGCATTAATTTCTGGGATATACAAAAAAACTCAAAACACTCAACACCAAAAGAAAAAACAAGTAACCTAATTGATAAATGTGCAAAGGCACTAAACAGACACTTCTAAAAAGAAAAAAATATGAAGTCAACAAATATATGAAAAAATATTTAAAATATCTAGCAATTAGAAAAATGCAAATTAAAACTACAGAGATTCTATCTCACTCCAGTCAGAATAACAATTATCAAGAATATAAGTAACAATAAATTTGATGAGGATGTGAGGAAAAGAGTACACTCATACATTGCTGGTGGGACTGCAAATTGTTGCAACCGCTCTCGAAACTAGCATGGGGATTCTTAAAAACTAGAAATGGAATCACCACTTGAACCCAGTTATCCCACTCCTCTGTACATATCCAAAGGATTTAAAATCACCATACTACAGTGATGCAGCCACATCAATGTTTAAAGCAGCACAGTTCACATTAGCTAAGCTATGGAGCCATTTATTTTTACACTGTTTGCTGCTGCTATAACAAAATACCAGATAAACTATATCAATATAAATTTATTTGGTTAAGGGTTCTGGGGCCTACAAAGTCCAAGACCAAGAGGCTATATATCTGATTATGGCCTTCTTGCTGTATCAAAATATGGCAGAAGGAATCACATGGTGAGAAAGTACACAGGGGAAAGGGATTTCAACTTTTATTACAAACACACTCATATAATAATGGCATTAATCTATTAATGAGGGCAGAGTATTCTTGACCTAATCATCTCTTAAAGGTCCTACCTCTCTATACCAACACAGTGACATTTAAATTTCAACATGAATTTTGGAAAGGACAGTAAATGATAGCAGCTATGTTCTATTGCAGAAGCAACAGTACTGATATTTGAGATTTGTACACACACAAAAATGACTTTATTCCTGAATGAGACATAAAATATTCTTTCAAATTTTAATTGAAATTTAGTTTTTCCTATATGTAACTCTCCTCCCTGTGCTAGTATTGAACCCAGTGGTTCTACCACTAAGCTCCATCCTTGATCCTTTTTATTTTTTATTTTGAGATAAAATTTCAATAAGGTAACAACCCTGGCCTCAAAGTTGTGATTCCTCTGTTTCAGTCTCCTGAGTAAATGAAGTGTATTTCTGATCATTATGAATAAGCTGGCATCCAAAGATTATATGAAAACTGTTCAATATCATTAGCCATCAGGGAAATGCAAATCAAAACTACACTGAAATTTCATCTCACTCCAGTTAGAATGGCAATCATCAAAAATAAAAAATAACAATAAATGCTGGCAAGGATGTATGAAAAAGAGTACTCTCACTGGTGGTGGAAATGTAAATTATTACAGCCACTGTGGAAATCAGTATGGAGGATTCTCAAAAGACTAGGAATAAAACTATCATATGACTTAGATAGACTACTTCTTGGTATTAATCCAAACAAATTAAAGTCAGCACACCATAGAAATGCATGCATATACATATTCACAGCAGCACAACTCGGAATACATAGGTTATGGAACCAGCTCAGGCATCAGCAACAGATCAATGTGTAAAGAATAAAGAATTTATGTCATTTGCAGGAAATGGGTAGAAACGGAGAGCATCATGTAAGTAAAATAAAGCAGCCTCAAAAAAAAAAAAAAGGCAAAGGTCATATGATCTCTCTCAGATGTGAAAGCTACAGAGGCAAAAGGGGAAAAAATTATCTAATGAAAATACAGGTAAGAACAGAAGAAGGGGATCAGAGGGAGATCAGATGGGACAAAAAGACAAATACCGTGGAATTAAAATGATCAAATTATGTTATATGCATGTACAAATATACTACAATGAAATAAACTCTTCTTTATAATTATTATGTACCAAAAAAATTCTAAAAATCTTAATGAAAAAATAAACAAATCGGCATTATTCTTTCAGCTTAAAAAAATAAGTCACCAAATATTTTGAAGATGCTTTTTGAGACAAAAATTGGAGTCGACATTTCTTAAGAGAGAACAGGAAAGTGTCCAATATTAAGTTTTAAAATCTAAAATTAAAATATCACAAAGAGTCAGTTCTATACCTTTATGGGCTAGATATAGAATGCCCCCCAATGGCTCATGTGCTGAATGCTTGCTTCTCAAAGCAATGATGATCAGTGGTGGAATTCTTGGGAAGTGATTGTTTTCATGAGGGCTCTGACTTCTCCATTGTATTAATTCATTGAAGGATACATAATTTGAACAGACTACTGGAAGGTAGAAGATGCTACAGGAGGTGGAATCCAGTAGAAGGGAGTGGGTCCTTTGGGTAAGTGTCGTTAGTGACTATACCTTGTCCATAGCACTACTCAGTTTTTCTCCATCTCTTTTCTTCCCTAATGCCACATGAAGTGAATAACTTTCCTCTGCCATGATGTCTATCTCACCTCAGGCCAAAAACAATGGAATCAGTCAGCCATAAACTACAATCTCTGAAACTGGACCAAAATAAGTCTTTCTTCCATTAAGTTGTTCATGTCAGGAGTTTTGGTCACACCAAAAGAAAGCTGACTAACACTGATATTTTGTAATATACTTAAGTGAAGCAATGAAGTCAATTTGAAATTTATAACATAACTACTCACTCAAAAATCATGTTGTCACTAAACTATATCACAATGTATAAATGAACTAATGATTTGGTTGAAATAGTGTGTTTGCCTTGCCAAAACAAATACACATCTAAAAAAACTTAAAAGAGAAATACTGCTAAAATTACCATACTATAGTGATACAGGCACATCAATGTTTATAACAGCACAATTCACAATGACCAAGTTAGGGAACCAGCCAGGTAGCAAACAACAGAAGAATGGATTAAGAGAATGTGGTATATACACACATAATGGAATGTTACTGAGCCATAAAGAAGGATGAAATTATGACATGGAATAGGAGAACAATAGGCTAAGTGAAATAAGCCATACTCAGAAAGTCAAGGGTCAAATGCTTTCTCCCATATGTTAGAAATCAGAGCAAAGTAATGGAAAAGAAGTTGTGATAGGGTAGCAGGGTGGATCTCACTAAAATGGACAGAAGATCAGTGCAGCAAAGGAAGGAGACTGAGGTGGAGTATGGACGGAATGGAAAAGGGAAGAACTGAGAATGAATTTCACAAAATTACATGTACAAATACACCCTAGCAAATTCCCTTTTATGTATATCTATGAAGCACCAAAACAATAATAAATAGATGAACAGAGAGAAGAGGAAGGGGAATATGAAAAGGGTGGAGGGGAGGAAAAGAAGAAACACTGGGGACTTAAATGTAGCAAATTAAATTCCACGCATGTATATTATGTCAAAATGAACCCCGATATTATGTATAACTATAATGTAGTTATGAAAGCATATTAAAAAGGAAAGAGCAAATGTTACAGTCAGATATATACAAGACAGTACCATTTCAATTCTAAGGCATCATCAATAGGAATGAGCATTACTGGCTTAATATCTTTTTAAAAAGCAATGTTATATTAATTGTAGCTTTAAAATAATTCTTTTTTATCCCCAAATGGAGTATTCATAAAATAAATAACTATACTTACATCAAAATTTAGAAATACTACAATGAAGTAAGAAATCATTTTCCATTTATCTTAGATGTTA
Source organism: Marmota monax (assembly GCF_021218885.2). Classification (NCBI taxonomy): domain Eukaryota; kingdom Metazoa; phylum Chordata; class Mammalia; order Rodentia; family Sciuridae; genus Marmota; species Marmota monax. The sequence goes on along the minus strand of NW_026695241.1, from coordinate 14,962,771 downwards.
GTGCTTCAAAAGAAATGTTTAAAATAATGAAGAGGAGGGATACGACAGGGATTTCTCTTTCTCACAAGTGCTTTATTCTTCCAAAAAATTACTTCAAACTTTATTGTTTTATTAAATAAGGAGATTCCTCTTGCATGATCTATACATGTACCATAAATAAAGATTGTTGCTTAACCTACTAAGCTAATCATGTCATTAACAGTTTATGAATAGGAAGAAAACAACAGGAAAGCAGGAGAGGTTTCTGGTGGCAAACCCTGGAACCCAAAGGGAGAAGAGAATGTGTTGCAGGAATTCTGTTTCTGCCTATGAGTGGCAGGTTGCTACAGTGGAAAACTATGGAATGAAAGAGGAGGATGTTTAAAAATATGATCGTCTATGAAACACTGGATCAGAAATTTTCCACTAATTGAGAGAGAGGTTGGGAGTCAGGCAATATTTCAGAGAATAGGTGATACATATGTTGGGATTTCAGAGATAATTAGTTCACCATCCACTGAAGGCAGAATTTTAAGCAATGAAAAAACATTTCCAAACGGTCAAGGTATGAAATTATAGAATGTATTTAAATGATGTCAAGTAGTTTGTTAATGCTGGAAGGCAAGATGCTGGGAAAATCAGTACTAGAAGATTTTGAAGGGTCCAGAAAAGACCTTAACATCCATATAGGTAACCCTTTTGCATAAGATTTCAATATGGCTCAAACACTGTGACATTATAGATGCTGGACAATGGAAAGACTGGAAACAGGGGAGGTGTCATGTAATATGGAAACTCTGGCATAGTTTAGTAGTAACAGAAAGAAAAGAGAAAGTTGCATAGGATTTATGAAACTTCAAGATTTTCAAGCTATAAAAAAAAAGATAAATCAGTACCACTTAGTGATTTCTTAGTTATTGGAATAGAAAGGCTATCACAAAGAGACTAGAAGGACCTAGATGCTTTTAGATCTTCTAGGCTGATTGAGTAAACAAACAAACAAACAAACAAAAAAACACAAGTAATACTTCAAGGAAATAACAGCTTAAGACTCAAACACAATACATTTGAGCTCCTTGTAGGACATCTGTTATGGTTTGGATGAGAGTTTCCCTCCAAAAGCTCATTTTTGAGACAAAGCAAGGTTTAAAGGAGAAATGATTGGGTTATGAGAGTCTTAACCCAGTCAGTGAATCAGTTACCTGTGAGATTAACTGAGTGGTAAATGAAGGCTGGTAGGGTGTGACTGGAAAAGGTGGGGGATTGGGGGCTGCCTTTGGGGTATATATCTGGCAAGAGAAATCTCTCTCTCTGAGCTTCCTGATCGTCATATGAGCTGCTCCCCTCTGCCACACTCTTCCACCATGGTGTCCTGCCTCACCTTGAGCCCAGAGGAATAGACTTGGCTGTCTATGGAGTGAGACCTCTGAAACCATGAGTCCTCAAATAAATCTTTCCTCTACTACAGTTCTTCTGGTTGGTTCTTTTAATCATAGCAACAAAAAAGCTTACTAAAACAACATCCAAACAAACATACATTTTAAAGAGAGTAAATAGCCAAATTTGAATCCTGAAGAAGAGTGCTCAGCTAGATGTTATGAGAATATGGATGGTATTTAAACCATGAGAGTGAAATAAGTTTCCAGTAAGCAAATGAGGTAAGAAAAGAGAGCCTAGAATCAATATTTGGAAACCCCAAACCTTAAGGAACCAACAGAGTAAAACAATCTGACAAAGGAGCATAAAAGATATTTAGCAGTAAAATTAGTAAGCAAAGAAAAGTGATATCAAGAGAGTTCCATGAAAAGAGAACAGCCATCAGTATCAAGTGTTAGAGAGATACAATAATAACGGGGTAAAAATCTCCCTTGTATTTGAGAATTAGACAATCAATCATTACTGGTTGATTGAGTGGTTCATAAAAAAATACAATAAGAAATCAGATTTCAGTAGGTTAAAAAAAAGACTAGTAGCAGTTAAAAAAACCAAGCAGATTGTTTTTCAGAGAAATTTACTTTAAAATTTACTTTAAATTTACTTTAAAAAAGGAAAAAATCAGTACCCTAGATGGGGTATAAAACATAGAATGGATTGGTTAATTGTGCTGGCTATTTGTTTGGATAGGGCAGACTTGAACATATTGACAGACTGAAGGAACCAGAAGTGTTACAGAAGATGAGTATGAAGACACACATAAGAGAGAGGATAATTGAAGAAACAAGTTTCCAGCAAATAGGAGGTAATGCTTGGAGCAAAGACCGGTCTTCATGTGTAACCTCATCCTTGAGCTGTGCACATCTGGATTCATCCTAAATCTTACTTCCTGTTATTAGTAGTTTAAATTATACCAAAGGGTAAAATGCTAGAACTTGAAATACAACTAGTAAAAAAGCTTCTAAACATTAGACATAAGAAACTTGGTATATCAATCTGACCTCTCTGAGGTAAAATGTTTCCTTCATTTATTTTTGCTTTACTATAAAGCATATTTTATTGACCAGTCAGAAGTGTAATGATTGTACTCCTTACACAATAAAAAAGAACTTAGAGGTAATAAAAGAGTAGGTAATGGATTTTCTATTTTCATGCCATAATCCCAAAATGCATCCAACAGTCATTCAATTGAATAGTTCAAATGCATCTTTTGAAATATTTGAGAGATCTTTAATGAAATCTTACGTTGCCTACTTTTCACTCTCTAAACTTATTATTATTAAATACACATTTCAGAAATCTTATTAAACTAACTTGCTTCACAAAAAAAAAAGAACACATAGCCAATTTCTTTATTGTCTGTATGTGCATTTTGTTTTTAATAACTCGGGCTAACTTGGAAATTGAATAGAAAACAGGCAAACAATTTAAAATAGAAATATACAGAAAGTTCAACCATAACATGTGTTCCATCTGCATATCTTAAAGTGTGATGACATGTTAAATCAGATTTTCTTTATCTTTGCTTTAATTTTATTTAACCAGAAGTTTAGTGAATATTATAAGACTTACTGAACAAAGGTTTGATAAAAGTTGAAAATCAAACACTTCAATATTGTAGGAACTATCATTACCCTTTGAACATGAATGTGTATATGTCTGCGTATGTGCGAATACATATGTAAATACTTATGCAAACTAGCTCACTAGAAATTGAGATCTAAATAATTAGGAATTTTTCTTTGAAAGTTTTAAGTTTGGCTACAAACATATAAAATATTCAACAGTCCACAGTCAAGGACAATGATTCTCCGACTTTGAAATTGTGATTATTAAACATTTCAGAATATGTTTAATAAAATACTTTTTTTCTATTTTAAAAATAATTTATTTCAGGTTGTATATTGTTTTGTGGAACACCATATTTTAAATGAACTTCTAATTTTGAACATTTTGTACGCTCTTAGTTAAGGTTACAGAGATTCACACTTAAGAAACACTGATCTAAATATTCAAATACTTAAGTGTTAAGGTATAACACTTAAATAATATCAAGAAATATATTGTATGTTCTCAAATAGGGAAGATACCTACCATGTGCCAAGTGGTATGAAAAGTATATGAAATTATTTAAATCAATATTGAATGTGATCACCTTATGAAGTCAGCACCATGTTAATTTTAGAGATGTTAGAATCCAAAAGCTCAAAGAGGTTAACTTACCCTATAGCATAGACCAGAGATAAATATCAGTCCTTATTATGGGACTCAAAAGTCTATGAAAAATGACAGAACATACAAACTAATTAATCACTATTTATCCAGCACATCTCAAATATAAAGAGAATCATTTGGATGCAGCCTAGTTTTTTTTTTTTTAATGCATATCTGTTTTGGTAGATATAAGAAATATATAATAAAGTTGAGTTCTCAATTAGTAGTGATATATCTTTATGTTACCCAAACGCCATTATTAAAAAAGTAAATATATTAAAGCATCGATGACATTTAAGAATGCTATAATTCTTCATGTTCTCTTTTGTAGAAATGAACTTTTTATTAAAACAATAAACTCTCATTCTTGATTATTTAAGTGGTAATAAAACTAAATATCTTAAAATCAATGCCTAAATTACACTTCAACAAAGACAATAGTTGCCATTTAAAAAGTTCTAAATGTTGGGTATGAAGTCTTTGAGAAGAGAATGAGAAGAAGAGAAATAATGCTAGTGCTTCATTTGTGAACTTGAAATTAAAAAAAAACATAATAATGAAAGCAAAATAAGAGATCACTTTCACTTGTCAGACACACAGTATAAGTTCAGTACATTGCCTAATGGATAAATGTCATCTTCCGAACCAAATGGAATCCATGGTGAAGAACCTCATCACCTGACAGTCATGCTGACAAGTTGTCCTAAGGGTCCCCAAGCCTCACCTCCAAATTCTCCCATCTCTATGCAAATAAAAATGATCATCTCCCATCACCATCCATGAACTACTGAACACTGCCATTAAGATGTCATTTTTCAAAGACAGGGTTTAAATTGCACAAAGAAACAATTATTTAATGTCTTATGCCACTGTTTAAAGTTGTTGGTGATGGGAGTTTATTTTCAGTCTCAAATAGGACAAAATTTATTTTAGTCTCATATGGGCAAAGGCAAGTGAATATATGAATTTCACTTCTTGAAGCATTTCAACACTTTAAATTATGTCCACAATTTTTTTTTTGCAAACTTTTGAGTCATTTACTAGGGAACAATATAGAGAAACAGGAATTTTAAAAAAGCAGGAATTTTTAAAGAGAAACAGCAGTAATAATAATAATAATAATAATAATAATAAAAACAACAACTCTATTTCCACAGTTATTGATATTCTAACTTCATTTAGTATATGCCACCATTTAATCTACGTTTTCATTAATCAAAAATTCTTCTCCCGGAACTGCTTTGGCCCAGGGCTAAGGAGCCCGCGGAAACTGCTTCTTGGAGCCTGCGCTTATCAGAGAATACACCGAGCACGGAGCATCTGAGTTCCGGCTCCTGGAACTGCTCTGGCACAGGGCTAAGGAGCCCGTGGAATTTGCTTCTTGGAGCCTGCTCTTATCAGAGCATACACCGAGCACGGAGCGGCTGAGTTCCGGCTCCCAGAACTGCTCTGGCCCAGGGCTAAGGAGCCCGCGGAAACTGCTTCTCGGTCCGGGTCCTGCTGAGTACTGTGGAGGTAAATACCAACCGAGCCTTCGTGGGCAGTGGCAACAGGACTGAGACGGGGCCTGTGAGGGCCGGTCAGGACTCACCCGTTGCTTTCGTTACTCGGCAAAGGGAACGAAATGCTGCCATTCGCATAGGATACCAACATGGCAGAGATCTGATGTCATCAGAAAGCAGCGGAGGAGAGAACTTCATCAATACCAGCAGCGACAGAAACAGTTGGTCTCCTGGTAGGGAGGGTGAGTCACAGACACCCGAGTCTCTCTCACTTTGTCGTTGAGCCAGAGGGGAGGAGCCGGGCCGCCACCTGCGCCCAGAACAGGCCCAGCGGCTTGCCGGCGTGGTGGTCGCGTGACCCCATTTGGAGAGGGGGAGGAGCGGAGCCGCCACCCGCGCCTGAAAGGTGGGCAGACCTGCAACCCAGTGGTACACGGGCGTGGTAGGAGGGGCAGGGCAGAGCCGCCGCCCGTGCCTGCAAGGTAAGCAGACCTGCGACAGACTGGCGGGTCAGGCCCAGCGGCCTGCCAGCGTGGTACACACGTCACCCCAACTGGAGTAGGGGCAGAGCAGAGCCTTCGCCCACGCCCGGATCAGGCCCCTCCTGTGTGGTGGTCACGTGACCCCAATTGGAGTGGAGGCGGAGCGGAACCGCCACCCGTGCCCGCAGGGTGGGCAGACCTGAGACCCAGTGGTACACGGGCATTGTAGGAGGGGCAGGGCAGAGCCGCCGCCTGCGCCTGCAAGGTAGGCAGACCTGCGATAGACCGGCGGATCAGGCCCAGAAGCCTGCCGGCGTGGTACACACATCACCCCAATTGGAGTAGGGGCAGAGCAGAGTCGCCGCCTGTGCCAGGAACAGGCCCCCGACCTGCCGGCGTGGTAGTCACAACACCACAATTGGAGTAGGGGCAGAGCAGAGCCACCAACCATGCCCGAAAGGTGAGCAGACCTGCGACCGATCAGCGGGACAGGCCCAGTGGCCTGCCGGTGCGACAGACACATCACCCCATTTGGAGTAGGGGCAGAGCAGAGCCGCCGCCCGTGCCCGCAAGGTAGGCAGACCTGCGACAGACCAGTGGAACAGGCCCAGCGGCCGGCCGGGGTGGTAGGCACGTCACCCCAATTGGAGTAGGAGCAGAACAGAGCCTTCGCCCGCGCCCAGGACAGGCCCAGCGGTCCGCGGGTGGGGTAGACAAGTCACACCAATTGGAGGGGGGGCAGAGCAGAGCTGCCGTCCGCTCCTGCAGGGTAGGCAGACCTGCAACTGACCGGCAGATCAGGCCCCGTGGCCTGCCGGCGTAGTACACTCGTCACCCCAATTGGAGTAGGGGCATAGCAGAGCTGCCGCCCGCGCCAGGAACAGGCCCAGTGACCTGCTGGCGTGGTAGTCACGACACCCCAATTGGAGTAAGGGCAGAGCAGAGCCGCCTCCCGAGCCCAGAATAAGCCCAGAGACCCGCCGGCGTGGTATACACGTAACCCAATTGGAGTTAGGGCAGAGCAGAGCCGCCGCCCGAGCCTGCAAGGTAGGCAGACCTGCGACCGACCAGCAGAACAGGCCCAGGAGTCCGCGGGCGTGGTAGACACCTCACACCAATTGGAGGAGGGGCAGAGCAGAGCCGCCGCTCTGAGACAGAATCCCAAATCCTAGAAGCCTACAGGACGCCGAATGTGCAAAATCATAAGAGACCCACACCTAGACACATTATAATGAAGATGCCCAACATACAGAATAAGGAGAGAATTTTAAAAGCTACAAGAGAAAGGAAGCAGATTACATTTAGGGGTAAGCCAATCAGGATAACAGCTGATCTTTCAACACAGACTCTGAAAGCTAGAAGATCCTGGAATAACATATTTCAAACACTGAAAGAAAATGGGTTCCAACCAAGAATTGTGTATCCAGCGAAATTAAGCTTCAGGATGGAGGATGAAATTAAAACCTTCCACGATAAACAAAAGTTTAAAGAATTCGCAGCTAGAAAACCATCTCTTCAAAACATCCTCACCAAAGCATTACAGGAAGAGGAAATGGAAAATAACAATGAAAACCAACAGTGGGAGGTAGGACAGTAAAGGGGGGGGGAATAATCAAAGAGGAAAACAAACCATGTTTAGTAACAGAAATAAACAAATATGGCTGGAAGAACAACCCATATCTCAATAATAACCCTAAATGTTAATGGCTTAAACTCACCAATTAAGAGACACAGGCTAGTAGAATGGATCACAAAACAAGACCCAACAATATGCTGCCTACAGGAGACGCATTTGATAGGAAAAGACATACATAGGCTGAAGGTGAAAGGTTGGGAAAAATCATATCACTCATATGGACTTCGGAAACAAGCAGGAGTGTCCATACTCATATCAAATAAAATAGATTTCAAGCCAAAGTTAATCAAAAAGGATAAAGAGGGACACTACATACTGCTTAAGGGAACCATACACCAACAAGACATAACAATCATAAACATATATGCCCCAAACAATGCTGCAGCTATGTTCATCAAACAAACTCTTCTCAAGTTCAAGAGTCTAATAGACCACCATACAATAATCATGGGAGACTTCAACACACCTGTCTCACCACTGGACAGACCTTCCAAACAAAAGTTGAATAAGGAAACTATAGAACTCAATAACACAATTAATAACCTAGACTTAATTGACATATATAGAATATACCACCCAACATCAAGCAGTTACACTTTTTTCTCAGCAGCACATGGATCCTTCTCAAAAATAGATCATATATTATGTCACAGGGCAACTCTTAGACAATATAAAGGAGTAGAGATAATACCATGCATCTTATCTGACCATAATGGAAGGAAACTGAAAATCAACAATAAAAGAAGGAAGGAAAAAGCATACATCACTTGGAGAATGAACAATAGGTTACTGAATGATCAATGGGTTAGAAGACATCAAGGAGGAAATTAAAAAATTCTTAGAGACAAATGAAAACACAGACACAACATATCGGAATCTATGGGACACATTGAAAGCAGTTTTAAGAGGAAAATTCATTGTTGGAGTTCATTCCTTAAAAAAAGAAAAAACCAACATATAAATGATCTCATACTTCATCTCAAAATCCTAGAAAAAGAAGAGCAAAACAATAGCAAAAGAAGTAGAAGGCAAGAAATGATGAAAATCAGAGCTGAAATTAATGAAATCGAAACAAAAGAAACAATTGAAAAATTGACAAAACTAAAAGTTGGTTCTTTGAAAAAATAAACAAAATTGACAGACCCTTAGCCATGCTAGCGAAGAGAAGAAGAGAGAGAACTCAAATTACTAGCATACGGGATGAAAAAGGCAATATCACAACAGACACTTCAGAAATACAGAAGATAATCAAAAATTATTTTGAATCCTTATACTCCAATAAATTAGAAGATAGTGAAGGCATCGATAAATTTCTTAAGTCATATGATCTGCCCAGATTGAGTCAGGAGGATATAGACAACCTAAACAGACCAATATCAATTGAGGAAATAGAAGAAACCATCAAAAGACTACCAACTAAGAAAAGCCCAGGACCGGATGGGTATACAGCAGAGTTTTACAAAACCTTTAAAGAGGAACTAATACCAATACTTTTCAAGCTACTTCAGGAAATAGAAAAAGAGGGAGAACTTCCAAATTCATTCTATGAGGCCAACATCACCCTGATACCTAAACCAGACAAAGACACTTCAAAGAAAGAAAACTACAGACCAATATCTCTAATGAACCTAGATGCAAAAATCCTCAATAAAATTCTGGCGAATCGGATACAAAAACATATCAAAAAAATTGTGCACCATGATCAAGTAGGATTCATCCCTGGGATGCAAGGCTGGTTCAATATATGGAAATCAATAAATGTTATTCACCACATCAATAGACTTAAAAATAAGAACCATATGATCATCTCGATAGATGCGGAAAAAGCATTCGACAAAGTACAGCATCCCTTTATGTTCAAAACTCTAGAAAAACTAGGGATAACAGGAACATACCTCAATATTGTAAAAGCAATCTATGCTAAGCCTCAGGCTAGCATCATTCTGAATGGAGAAAAATTGAAGGTATTCCCTCTAAAATCTGGAACAAGACAGGGATGCCCTCTCTCTCCACTTCTGTTCAACATAGTTCTCGAAACACTGGCCAGAGCAATTAGACAGACAAAAGAAATTAAAGGCATAAAAATAGGAAAAGAAGAACTTAAATTATCACTATTTGCAGATGACATGATTCTATACCTAGAAGACCCAAAAGGGTCTACAAAGAAACTATTAGAGCTAATAAATGAATTCAGCAAAGTGGCAGGATATAAAATCAACACGCATAAATCAAAGGCATCCCTGTATATCAGCGACAAACCGTCTGAAATGGAAATGAGGACAACCACTCCATTCACAATATCTTCAAAAAAAATAAAATACCTGGGAATCAACCTAACAAAAGAGGTGAAAGACTTATACAATGAAAACTACAGAACCCTAAAGAGAGAAATAGAAGAAGATCTTAGAAGATGGAAAAATATACCCTGTTCATGGATAGGCAGAACTAACATCATCAAAATGGCGATATTACCAAAGGTTCTCTATAGGTTTAATGCAATGCCAATCAAAATCCCAACGGCATTTCTTGTAGAAATAGAGAAAGCAATCATGAAATTCATATGGAAAAATAAAAGACCCAGAATAGCAAAAACAATGCTAAGCAGGAAGGGTGAATCAGGCGGTATAGCAATACCAGACTTCAAACTATACTACAGAGCAATAGTAACAACAACAGCATGGTACTGGTACCAAAACAGGCGGGTGGACCAACGGTACAGAATAGAGGACACAGAGACCAATCCACAAAACTACAATTATCTTATATTTGATAAAGGGGCTAAAAGCATGCAATGGAGGAAGGATAGCATCTTCAACAAATGGTGCTGGGAAAACTGGAAATCCATATGCAACAAAATGAAACTGAATCCCTTTCTATCGTCATGCACAAAAGTTAATTCAAAATGGATCAAGGAGCTTGAGATCAAATCAGAGACACGCCGTCTGATAGAAGAAAAAGTTGGTTACGATCTACATACGGTGGGGTCGGGCTCCAAATTCCTCAATAGGACACCCATAGCACAAAAGTTAATAACTAGAATCAACAAATGGGACTTACTCAAACTAAAAAGTTTTTTCTCAGCAAAAGAAACAATAAGAGAGGTAAATAGAGAGCCTACATCCTGGGAACAAATCTTTACTCCTCACACTTCAGATAGAGCCCTAATATCCAGAGTATACAAAGAATTCAAAAAATTAGACAATAAGAGAACAAACAACCCAGTCAACAAATGGGCCAAGGACCTGAACAGACACTTCTCAGAGGAGGACATACAGTCAATCAACAAGTACATGAAAAAATGCTCACCATCTCTAGCAGTCAGAGAAATGCAAATCAAAACCACCCTAAGATACCATCTCACTCCAGTAAGATTGGCATCCATTATGAAGTCAAACAACAACAAGTGCTGGCAAGGATGTGGGGAAAAGGGTACACTTGTACATTGCTGGTGGGACTGCAGATTGGTGCAGCCAATTTGGAAAGCAGTATGGAGATTTCTTGGAAAGCTGGGAATGGAGCCACCATTTGACCCAGCTATTCCCCTTCTTGGTCTATTCCCTAAAGACCTAAAAAGAGCATGCTACAGGGACACTGCTACATCGATGTTCATAGCAGCACAATTCACAATAGCAAGACTGTGGAACCAACCTAGATGCCCTTCAATAGACGAATGGATAAAAAAATGTGGCATTTATACACAATGGAGTATTACTCTGCAGTAAAAAATGACAAAATCATGGCATTTGCAGGGAAATGGATGGCATTAGAGCAGATTATGCTAAATGAAGCTAGCCAATCCCTAAAAAACAAATGCGAAATGTCTTCTTTGATATAATGTGGGCAACTAAGAACAGAGCAGGGAGGAAGAGCAGGAGAAGAAGATCATCATTAACCAGAGACGAGAGGTGGGAGGGAAAGGGAGAGAGAAGGGAAATTGCATGGAATGGAAGGAGACCCTTATTGTTATACAAAATTACATATAAGAGGAAGTGAGGGGAAAGGGGAAAAAAAAAAAACGAGAGAGAAATGAATTACAGTAGATGGGGTAGAGAGAGAAGATGGGAGGGGAAAGGAGGGGGGATAGTGGAGGATAGGAAAGGCAGCAGAATACAACATACACAAGTATGGCAGTATGTAAAAAAGTGGATGTGTAACCGATTTGATTCTGCAATATGTATATGGGGTAAAAATGGGAGTTCATAATCCGCTTGAATCAAATGTATGAAATATGATATGTCAAGAGCTTTATAATGTTTTGAACAACTAATAAAAAAAATAAAAAAATAAACCTCCACTAACAAAAACTAAAAAAATAAAAATAAAAATAAATAAATCTAAGTACATATATGAAGATGCGAATGGTGTGAAAATACTTTGTATACAACCAGTGACTTAAAAAATTGTGCTGTATATGTGTAATATGAAATGAATTTTATTCTGCCATCATGTATAACAAATTAGAATAAATAAATAATTTAATTTAAAAAAAAAGAGACTCTGGCTTCTATTTAAACATTTTGTTTTTGGAGGTAGGCACCCTGTTGAAATTTCACATGTGTATAAAGGCCTACTTTATTAAGCTTTGATTCAAATAGAAGTCTAATTTTTGGAGATTTTCTAGTGTTGTTTTGGTCAGGTTGGTTTACCTGCTGGCCTTCCCACTGGCCCCTGCTAGAGTTCTCAGAGAAAAATAAGACTAGTTGTATTATAGTATTCTTGATTGTTTTTTCTTTCTTTCTTTTTTTTTTTTTTTTTTTGGTACAGGAGATTGAATAAGGTGCTTAACCAATGAGCCACATCCGCAGCACTTTTTAATATTTTACTTAGAAACAGTGTCTGTCTGAGTTGCTTGAGGCCTTGCTAAAGTTGCTGAGGGTGGCTTTGAACTTGTGAGCCTCCTGCTTCAGCCTCCTGAGCCACTGGGATTACAGGTGTGCACCACCATCTCCCAATGCATTCTTCATTTGTCAAATAACAATATTTTTCCCATGATTGAAATCAGCCAATTTTATCAGTAGTTCTGGTTTCTTCTAATGGCAAATGTTACGTAAATTCCACAATCTGGGTAGTATGGATGCTCATTGTTAATGGACTGATCTCTGTTCTAAAACTGTTGCACTTAATACCACCAAATCTTTGTTTTAAAACATAAAAGACAAACTAAGGTCATATAGATCCAACTCAAATTCAGTGTTATTAGATTTTTACTTAAATTTGCAATCTATTTGTAAGTCATACTATAAATCTCAGTTTTACCAGCTTAATTCACAATATCTAAAATATGGAAACAATGTAGGTGTCCTTTAATAAATGAATGGATGAAGAAAATGTGATATATATATTCAATAGGATATTACTCAGCTTTAAAGAAGAATGGAATCATGAAATTTGCCAGTAAATGGATGGAGTTGGAGAATATCATGCTAACTGAAATAAGCCAATCCCCAAATCACTAATACCTGTATTATTAATCATTGGGTATATTTCTTAAGATACACATAAGAGTCTCAAACTATCACCAGTATATCAAAGCCAAATAGAATTTATTTAAAGTAATTAAAGTTTTTGCGATACTTTCTGTCATTAAATCATAATCCGCTAAAAATATATAGTCATCCAAGTACTATGTTTTTAAAAAAGATATTAGACAAGTTCCTTTCAGGTGGTTATGCCATTAGTTTGGTACACAGGTTTGAAATTTATTCTGTTTAACCTTATGTTTCAACAGGACATAATATATCACATGGATTAAGTCAAACCAACAAAACCACAATCCCTCCATTTTGGCTAAAATAATTTATAAATGTTCTAAAACATCACATAGTACCTCATTTATATGTAGAATTTTAAGTGTTTATTAGCTAAAAATAAATCTAGCTAAAAACAAATTCAACAAGTAGCTATTTATTATGCTACCATCTCATTTAATAGGTAAATGACAGCACATGCATAAATGCCTTTTTCTTATAGTATACCCTAGAAGTTAATCACCTTTGTTTATAGAGATACTTGCATTCCTTTACTTTGTACCACATCACTTCATATTCTGGATGTATCATTCTTTTGTCAAGTCCCCTAATGATATACATCTGTGTTATTTCTAGTATTTCACAGTTTAAAATATTGTTGTAATAAGCAGTCATATTTATTGGGATTTTTATATTGTTTCCCTTGACTCTTTGACATAGATTCCTAAAGGGAGAATTGAGGATTCAAAAAGGAAATGTTTAAGAAAATTAACTAGATTCAAAATCACCTTCAAAGAAGCTGTAACATTTTGTATTCCCACAAGCAATGTATGAAAATGTCTGTTTTATACTTTTTTCTTGTGGCTTTTGACAATTCTTAGTAAGACTAGGTACACCTAGGTATTATTATTTCAATCAGTAAGTGAATGGGGATTTCCATTTCATTACCTGGATTGTTTTTCTGAATGGCTCAGTTTCTTATTATCAACAGTATTGATAATTTACAAATGAAATTGTAAATGAGTACACTATCTGGTTACTATCTTGTACTGCAGAGCAATATAGCAAATACAAACACTAAGAGAAAAATTAAGAACAAGATAATATCAAAAAAGGAATGCTACTGTTAAAACAAAATTTTTGAAATAGCCATCAGGGCAATAATTAACAATTTATTTTGGAGCACTGAGCCTGTCTAGTCAGAAACTGATATTCTATACCTATTTGCAAAAGACAGCTACTTGCTAAGGCCAGTTATAGACCGTGTTAGAAGGATGAAATCATGCCTTCAGTTGGTGAAATCATCATTCCCATTACCAAAGTTTTTATCCAGAAGATGAACAGTTTTTGTGGTGTTCATATCTGCCTTGATAAATTGTTTTACTAGACAATAGATTTAATTGACTTTGTTTTTTCATGGGAGACTCCACAACTGCAGTTTGGAATGAGTTTATCATAGTGAATAGGGAAGAGAAGCTAAGAAATTCTGATTAAACACTCAGAAAAGAAACAAAATATATTTATCCCCACCTATTTTCATGTCAATAGGATTTGTTCCAATCTCTAAACCACCTATCAAAACAATAATAAAAATATACAGTGGGGAAAAAAACAGCAAATTGTTAAAATCTAACTTTTCTATGAGTTGTTTCAGAGTATTATAAATACTAAGAAATACATTTATTTTATTTAAATAAATACTATATCACAAAATATAAAATAAAGTAAGTCACTTATAATTTAATATTATTCTTAATAAAAAAAAACTTTAAGTTAACCCATTGTGGTTGAATTCATATATCAACCTGTCCAAATGGTCTACAACTAGTCAGTAATTTTATAGCATATGCTTTCTATTACTTTAATTGGATATTTTCTTGAACAGAATAAAAGAAAATCAAAAGCTATTTAGAATAACAAGAACTGACAATGTGCAAACTCCAACAAAACATTTACCCAGAACAATTTCAATACCATAATATGATTTTGGAAATAAACCATCTGATGTCTAAATCATCCAATAGTTTCTTTTAAAGTAACACAAAAAAATATAGGCTGAAATCATTAACTTGCATACTCTGGAGCATTAAAGTAAATCTTGATAACTCACCAAATATAATGAATATCCATCAGTTTAGAGAAATAAAACATGGCAGCTAAAAATAAAATAGCTCTTTTGGCATGAGAAGCAAACCAATTTTGTTTATTTTCTGCTCTAAAGAAATGTTTCATATTATTTCTATAGATTGGGTTAAATGGCAAACTGAGGCAATATAAAATGAATAATCTACTTTGGAGACCTTTCCTGTAACTACTCTAAATTAGTTATTTATTACTTGCCCTTTTCCTTCCTAATGAAGAAAAAGGAATGTCCCCTTAGAGTGTGGTCTGAAGACTGACAAATGAGACTATGCTGTGTATGTATGTGTGTGTGTCACACAAATGCCTTGTGACACTTGTTTATTTAACTATTTACATGTCAATTCACTTTGATTATAATATTCTATAGTAAGTAAACTTTATTTGTTCCTTCTAATCTAATTTCAATGATTATATAAAGCCATCCTAGAGAATTAGTACCCAATAGCGTAATTCAACAATCCTCCTGAGAAATAAATTTTTAATATGAATTTTTAATTAATATGTCAGAAAAGCTTAAAAATGTAAACACCAATATTAGATCTTCCTTCCTCACAGTAGAGTTTAAGATGTATAATCCCAAGAAAAAGAAGCATACACATTTTCTAAACAATTCTTTATTGGAGCTTCTTTATCATTTCAACTTCTGCATTGCCAAATCACTCCATTATATCCCAGGAGGCTGAGTCTAACATTTTCAGGGATAGAAATGGAGACTCCACCTTCTCTTTCACTCCAATTCCATCCAGCTCTGGCACTGAATGTGGGAATCACTGCACACAGTCAACTCCTATTGTTCCCTCAAATAGCTCTTAGACCTAGAGGTGCTCACTCTTTGAGAGGAAGACCTAGGGAAGTGGCTTGAACTCTTCCTTCACACAGGCTCTGAGGAAACTCTGGGGTCCTGAGTACTCAGAGCATGATTTAGAAAAGGGAGTGCATGTGGCTATGAGTTGACAGGCAAGCATCCATGGCTTCATGAAATCCTTATCCTATATGGGAGGATGCTCTTAAAAACAAGGCCCAAGACAGGCTCTTCATATGCTTCACTGAGAGGCAGCTCTACATCACAGTAATCATGGGGACCTTCATAGTTGCTCTACTAAAAGACTTCTTAAAGTTCTGCCTGTCAAACTATCTTAGTCAGAAACATTGGCTATTCCACTTTTCGTATCCTGAAATGAAAATAGCCAACTTGGTGGTCATGATCCAGACTCGGTCCAGATACATTTTTCCTCATTATTCTTTTCCCACTCCTCATCTGATGAAATTAACTTCAGTTCCTCAGGAATCCATTGTCCACTTTTGCCTCCCTGAATTTCTTCCTATTTCCTGGGCTAACATTGCCTTTTCAGATCTCTATGACTCTATGTAGGCTGATTCTTAGACCTATTTCTTCATCTAGAAAACTCCTATTTATCCTTCAGAATTCAACTGAAAGATTCTCTCTCAGTTCATTGACACATACAGTCATATTAAGAGCCTCTGGTATCAATATATATAGCATTTTATGAATATCTATAATAATACATACGAATGGACATTAAAGTGAGTATCTACACTGCTAGACTATATTCTAGGGCAGTGACACAGTCTTATTAGTTTTGAATCTCTCATTTTGTGCATGGAGGTTTATTGTGTATGTATTTAAAACATAAAATGTTTTTAAATAGAATAACTTCTGTTTAACATCACTTACAAGTATTGGATAAAAGAGGCTAAAAACAACAATCTTGATTTTATTTTTAATTTTATGTAAATTGTATTTATCATCCTACAACCAACATATTTGCAAATAAAAATCAAGAGTCAGCTGCAGCTGCATAGAAAATCTCAGTTATTAGAAACTATGTAAAAGCAACTGGAGCCTAGCCATTCAATGCTGCAATTTCCTATTTTATTTTCCAGCATCTAGTGTTTATCTCTTTCGCTCTGCTGAGTAGTAAAAGTTTGAGAATCCAATTTTCTGAATATTATTTATGCACATGGAATCCAATTTTAATATTCTGAAAAAATAAAGCTAGTTGCAAGAATATATTCAATATTTATTCTTTTTCAATATAGAAGAGGTGAGAAAATTATCAAAATGTAAATATCAGATACCTATATGTATATATGTATATATATATGTATATATATATACATATAATATGTATATATATATATATATATATATATATATACATATAATAGTATAATATGCTTCTGCCTTTGTGTTCTTTTGGATGTGTATAATACAATTGGAATTTAAAATTTTCCTCATTAGTCCATAAAGGTAGAATCACTAATTCAAGGAGTAATACATACACACACACACAAGGCTATTTCTCTCATTGGAATATAAGCACTATTGTTGAGATGGGAAAAGTAATAAAAAGTAGTAGAAGATGCCTCTATGTAAACGGAGCACCAAGGTATTCACAGATGAATGTATACATGAGCACAAACATGATTGTTTGTTCAACTAAAAGAAAGAAGAAATTACAGCTACAGCAGGGTTTCTTAATGCTTAGAATCCATTTGTATCAAACAATAAATGATCTAGAAAAAAAGTCAAGCTGTCCAATAGACAAACCTTAAACATCCCCTATATTTCCCATGTTAACTATAGTTACCATCATTTCAAAGCATCCATGAATCCAATAGCCAAGAACTACCCTCTTCAAGCTTTATACTCTCCACCAGGGAAAAGCTGAGAATAAATAGTCAAACCACATCCAACTAACCACAGTCAAGACTTAAACCCTGAAAAATAACAATATTTTCCAATCACTCAAATATCTTATCAAAAGATCAATTCTCATTTTAAATTAATTGAAGTTGATGTTAACATGATACTTAGAAAGGTATCGATTACATAGGATGTTTTTATTTTAAAAAACAAACAATAAAATCTGAAAAACATAAAAATGTGCTTAAAATGAATCTTCAGTCAGATCATAAAAAGTCTTCTAAATGTACTTAATCCTCTGAAAATTGACCACAACCTTGAATTGAAAACATTTAAAATCATGACCTCCCACAAACCATTCCTATGGTAAAATGTAATTTCTTGAGCTCCTACTATTTGCCGGGCACTCTCCAATCAGGCCATGGGCGAAAGCATGTACAATAAAAATTTTTAAATGAGAAAGTTTCAAACACTGATATATGTAATGAAAATAGATGAAGATGTGATAGCAAGGCCAGCTATGGTGGCACATGCCTATAATCCCAGCGGTTCTGGAGGCTGAAGTAGGAGGACCCAGAATTCAAAGCCAGCCTGAGCAATTTAGGGATACCCTGTCTCTAAATAAAAATATAAAAAGGGCTGGGGATGTGGCTTGGTGTTGAGTGGCCTTGAGTTTAATCCCCAGTACAAAAAAAAAAAGATGTGATAGCAAGCTAGGTGTTACTGAATAAGGCTTCTGTGAGGAGGTGACACTAGGTAGGGCCAAGGATGATTGAAAAAAGAGGAAAACTCAGGGGAAAAGCTTTCTAAACAGAAGGGACAATGACAAAAAGATCAACTGAAGAAAATGAGCCTGGTTGAGTGGGAGTTAGAAAAAAAGAAGGTCAAAGGAGCCAGAGTTAAGTTCTTAGAGACTGCTGTCATCAAGGGTGCCTGGATCTACCCTACATAGTAACCATTTACAAATGGAAACATGCGACCTTGAGAAAATTACTTAACCTCTCTGTTCTTAAGTACTGATAATAGCGTCATTCCTCCTAGAGTAGTGAGGATTAAATAAATTAATATTTTAGTACTCAGAACAGTGCTTGGCACAGTATACTGTGAAATAAGTGTTAACCTCAATCTTTATCATAAACATTAATTACAGCACCCTCCCCTTATCCATAGAAGATACACTCCAGAACTTTCCTTGCATGCCTGAAATAGCAGATAGTACAAAGCTCTATACTTGGGTCTACTGTTTCAAACATACCTATGATAAAGCTTAATTTATAAATGAGGTACAGAAAAAGATTAACACTAATAATAAAATAAAACAATTACAACAATATAGTGTAATCAGTTATTTAAATCATGAAAATGGTTTATTTCTGAAATGTTCCATTTAAAAGTCCTATAGATGGTACTCAACTATAGGCAACTGAAACTACAGTAAACAAACCCTCAGAAAAGAGGCTATGACTATATATCATATATCACAATCAATTTTATAAAGTCACTCAGACTGGATATGAAATAAACAACTGCATGAGAACAAGGGTGTATGGAGACATGGAGATCATCTAGGTGGCTACTGCAATAATGTCAAGAAAAAGATGATTTTAAGCCAAGATTATAGAATGGGACAGATTTTGAATATACTTTTAAAGTAGAGCATGTCAAATTATGTAATGAAGAGAATATGCAGAAAGAAGAAAACAGGAATTAAAACAGGCCCCCATTTTAACAGCTTAATTAAGATAAAATTCACGCATCATTTTTGTGTTAATTAAG
The DNA here is from genome assembly GCF_021218885.2 of Marmota monax. Taxonomy (NCBI): domain Eukaryota; kingdom Metazoa; phylum Chordata; class Mammalia; order Rodentia; family Sciuridae; genus Marmota; species Marmota monax. Next base: position 14,943,470 of record NW_026695241.1, on the reverse strand, counting down.
ATAAAATTCATACATTAGGCCAGGTGTGGTGGCACATATCTATCATTCCAGTGGGGTTTGGCAGGAGGATAGCAAGTTCAAAGCCAGCCTAGCAAAAGCAAGGCACTAACCAACTCAGTGAGACCCTGTCTCTAAATAAAAAATACAAAATAGGGCTGGGAATATGGCTCAGTGGTTGAGTGCCCCTGAGTTCAATCACTGGTCCAAAAAAAAAAAAAAATCACATATCATACAATTCATCCATTTGAAGTACACAGCCCAGTGGCTTTTAGCATATTTAGAGTTGTACAACCATGACCACAATCAATTTTAGAACATTTTTCTTATTTCAAAAGAAGCCCTGACCACCAATCCCTACCCACCACATGCTGAACATTTGCATACAGATGCTTATTTTATCTATTAGCAAAAGTACTTTTTTAAATTGATGATAGAGAGTGTATAACCATCACTATGTAAAAATTTGTCTATTCATGACATTTCATAAAATTATAATCACCAATAATGTGGTCCTCTGTGATTGACTTCTTTCACCTAGCATAATATTTTCAAGATTCATCACATTGTATATTTATTACAACTACATTTCTTATTGCTAAATAATTTCCCATTATATGAGCATATCACTCATTAATTCATTCTTTAGTTGATGGCCATTAGGGTTGTTGCTCTTTGGGGCTTATTGTGAACATCTGCCTAATATGAACATGTATACAAATGGTTTTGTTTTTATTTTGATTCATTATAACAAAATGAGTAATTAAACCCAGGGATGTCCCACCACTAAACTACATTCCCAGTCATTTTTTATTCTTTTGAGATAGGTTGTAGCCAAATTATTAAAGCTAGTCTTAAACTTGCAATCCTCCTGCATCAGCCTCCTGAGTAGCTGGAATAACAGGAATGCCCCACTGCACCCAGCTACACACACATTTTAGTATGAACATATGTCTTCACTTCTCTTGGGCATATATCTAGGAATAGAATTGCTGGGTTATAGTGGTAACTGTATGTTTCACTGTTACTATTTTTGCAAAGTAGCTACAGCATTTTATATTCCTGCCAACACTGTTTGAGGGTTCCAATTTCACTATATATTCTCCAACAGTTCTTATTATCTTTTTTATAATTGTCCAAGTACATATGAAATGGTTTTTGTGGTTTTGATTTGCATTTCCCTGATGATTAGCTAGTGTGCTCCTTTTTATGTACTCATTAGACATATTATATTTACTTTGCAAAATTGTCTATTCAGACCTTTACACGTTTTAAATTGAATTGTTTGTAATTTCATCATTGAGTTATAAGAGCAAAGAAAAATACCTGAAGCAATGACAAGATTAACTGAGAACAACATGATAGTTAAATCTGGTAGATCATAATGGCTCACAAAATTTGTAAGCTCTTAAGGGCAGAATTTAAATCACTTACTTCGAATGAAACATGTGCCTGCATAGTCACTAGCAGAACTGGAAGTCAATATTTTATATTAAGAAACATATGAAAACACAGGAAAAGAGCTCTTAAAACAAAAAAGGAAGTGCCATTATCTTCAGTTCAGATAGAAAGTTATGGCATTTAAAACTCATTCCCTATAGTGATTAACAAATCAATTTAACTTCATGGATCAGTTCAACTCAGTTGCAGTTGGTACCTAGGACAACAATGTTTGGGGAGGGATACTTAAGTTGTGACCTAGGAAGAAAAAAGCATCAGAAGGGGCAGTATGGTGTCCTATGTAGTAGGGCACCATCCCAAAGAGGGTTTATATAGTTTGAAAATCTAAAAGCAAATAGAATTTTTTAAGACAAAATGCTTAATTTACAAAAAGGTATTAGAGGTCTTTAGAATACATATTAAGTATCAAAAAATGACCAAAAAACCTCAAGAAGTATGCTTCTATGTAAACATCTACTTGATGTTGACAACAGAATCAGAATACTAGGTCAAATGGAGCACTGATTTAAGTTAATATGTCACTGTATACACATCTTCTCAGCTTCCATCATCATCAACTCAATCTTCATCTTCATGTAACTTAATAAAAATTAAGTCAAAATGGAAAACCCATTACTTTTCCATGTGATTGAAGGTATAAATCAGACTGGAATGTTATCACTAAGTTTTATATAATTCAGTAGTTAATAATTTTGGTATTTTCACAGAGTCCTACGACCACTAGCACAATCAATTTTGGAATATTTTTATTACTCCAGAAAGGTCATACCACCGATTCCCCCAGCTCATGTACTTCTTTATTAGGACTATATTAGTAATTGGTAATGAATGGAAGTTGATACAAATTCTTAAGGTCAATTCATTAACTCTCACATAGGAATGATTCACATAGGTTAAAGCTTATATTATTTTCCTTTTAACAAAAGTATGATTGCATAATATTTGCTTTGAAATACTACTAAAAAATTGCTGACCAAAGAAACTTTTGTGTTTTCAACAACAGTAAAGCTATACAACATCTGCTTCTAAATATTGCTAAAAGAAAATGCTGATTCAAAAAACATTTAAAAAACTAACTTCAATAATGAACCCAAAAGTTACATGACACAAAAATGTAATAATTTTAGTAATAAAAATACAACCATTTATTTATATGCATAATATATATATATATATATATATATATATATATATATATGAATATTTCACCTCTAATGGTTTTCAAAAATTGAAGGAATAATTCTGAACACACATTTCATAGTAGCAGAAAAAGTGGAACCACCATTTCCATACTTAACAAACTTAGCTTCAGATGATCTTGCAGGTGCGCTAGTCATATTTTTTAACTTAGCACAGGAAAACAAAGCTGTATCCTGACAGCCCTGCTGTCTGTTTATGGATATGACTGAGAGCATTATCTACAGCATTCTGCTTTTAAGGGAAGGAGAACCAAGCTTAACCAATTGAAGCCAAAAAAGGAAGAAATAAAATTGCAATATCTGATCAAAAATATAGGGGCACAAACAAGGGTTAAATAGGAACAAGGGTTTGACACCTGTAAGCCCATTATTTGCACAACTTTGTTTGCTCCTGAATGTTGGTTTATTTCTTTTCAGAAAGTTTTCTTATCTTGATACAGAACAAGGTCTCTGACAGAAAAGGTTTATAACTTTCCTATGCTGTAACCAAAGCATAAAAGAAAAGTTCCTCTCTTCTGAGTTTGAACTTTTCAAGCAAAGTGGGATTTAGAATGGCCCAGACTAGATCACATCACTTGAAACAATCCCTTTGGTGAAGGGGATTGAGGCACCAGGCCAGGTTGGGCATAGATAGATAGCTATCCTTGTGGGTTAGGGGAACAGGGAACATGAACTGGAAAGTCACCCCAGTTAGAATTTATTACACTTTTGCAACAATAGCAGAAGAAATAAAGAATCGAGAAATTTTAATTAAAAATAAGGCTGGAATAAAATGTGTCTAGAACTTATATGCTGGAGTTGAGACAGAAAATGTATGAAGCCATAAGATGAGCAGAATTGCTAGGGAAGAGTATTGCAAACCATGGTAAAGACCCCTTAGATTTTCTTTTCAGTGAAGGGTTGAGGCAGAGTAGATAGATGTGATAATTTATTTTCCAAAAAGTTTATTAAACCACTGCATGGCAAGTACAAGGAGTGAGCCACAGATTAATAAGAAGAAGGATTCACTTCTTGGCCCTGCACTACTGGCCAAGCCACATTCTACAAAGGATTATCTTCTTTATTATCCATGGATCAAATGGCTTGTTACTTAACCAGTATGAGTTTCAATTTCCTTATTAATAAGTCAAGAAAAAAAACAGCAGCCTCAAATGGAAGATTATCTGTATAGTATCTAATGTAATATTTGGCATATGGTACCAGTACTAAGAAATTAGTAATCCTTCTCATTTGTTTCCTGAGTAGCTAATAAAATCCCTTCCAAATCCATGAATTTTGAAAAATAAAAAAGTAAAGCCAAACAATTTAGTCTAAAACAATGACAACTAAATAGTTAAACAGCATTGACAACATAGGCTGCATAGAAAATAACCTCCATCTGATCAAAATATTGAACAACCTTTATAGTGTTAAACCAAAGACCAGTGCACTCTAAAGAACAAATTCTGAATGTAATAACCACGCAAACTATCTATTATAGTGTATATAACAAAGAGACAATAAATGTCCTTGAAATGTTATTCCTTTCAATTTGCTCAAGTTACATTTATCTATCACTCAGGTTCATAAATAATTGTACTATTTATCTACCATTTCAAAAAAAGATGTATAGGAAATTGGAAATTCCAAGAATTTTTACATATCTTTAATTTCATATTTGATATGGGGTCTATAATTTATAAGATACCTCAATAATTTCATAGATTTTTTTCATAAATAGAATTAATATTAAAATTTATGAGCTTCAGTTTATTCATCTTCTTTCTCACAAAGAGTTCTCCACAATCCTGGCACTCCTATTATAGACAATTCTCTAATGAAAAGAATGATAGATGAAACAACAGCCAATACAGAAGTTCCTCTAGGATTATGCTGTCCAGTAAGTTATCCAAGTGTCACATATGGATATTGAGTATATAAAATATGGCTTACTGAAACTGAGATATGCTCTGAGGGTAACATACATACTGGATTTTGAAGGTTTAAAAGTTAAAGGAATTTAAAATATCTTAATAATTTTCATAGTGATTATTCACTGAAGTGATAATATTTAGGATATAATAAATTACATGAATTTGTTACTAAAATTAATTTCACACTTTCTTTTGACACTAATGTGGCTATAGGGAATTTAAAAGTACATATGTAGCTCATATTTGTATCTCATACTATATTTCTTTTGGACAGCACTGTTCTATAATGGTGCACATTTTTAATTAAATCAATGGTGAATAAGTAGATGAATTAAGGAATAAGTGGGTGGATAAAGAAATGATGATCAAAATTTGGTAATTCTGGTTAAATTATTTCAACATATTGCTTAATAATTAAGGGAAATGTTCAGTTTAAGTAATTAAATATTTAACTTTCATGTGATGAATAAATATGTTTTAAACTGAATGCTTCTAGGTCATACACTGTTATAGGTCAGAGAATGCCAATATATTTAAGACAAGGTCAGTGCTCCTGTGTCATCTATAGTTTTATGAAATGCATAAACAAGAACACAGGTACAATTAAACGTTTTTGGTGTAAGAGAAAGGCACCTAGTAGTGGGGCATTTTTCGTATTTCAGGGCATAGACAGTGCACTGAATGTAGGATTGCTACAGTAGACCAAAATAGATTTAGTAATTATTTTCTGATGTTGACTCCCAAACACTGTGATAATAACAGAGACTTGTTAAATATTCTGACACCCCATTCTAAGAATGCAATAAACATTAAATCATATACAAACATCTGTTCTTAATACTAAAAAATCCATAATTACAGATATTACATATATTTATTCATATATACATAGTATTTAGTGTCACTAATAATATATTTTGCCATTCTCAATGTAAGAGTAAGTTAAAGTGCTTAATAGTTACAGAACAGAATGTTCATATATAAACAAATAACTAACTTAATTTTTTTCCAATGGGTTGGGGGTATATGTAGCTCAGTGGTAAAAAAAACTTGTCTATCACACACACACATACACAGAATTTCCTTATAAGTACTTTTGTTACTGAAACAGATTACTAATCTTGCCATTCTTATCTGATTCACAAACTGAAAAACAGCAAAGAGAGGGAAGAAGAAAAGAACCTTCTATCATTCGAAAGTGAGAGGTCATACTTTTTTCTTTTAACCTTTACAAAAGATGTTGCCAATCTAGAATTTTAGGGTGAGCAAAAGATAGTCACTACTCAATACAAAATAACAATCCTTAGAGAAGAAAGCCTAAAGAAGTCAAACTACTATAAATAGAAAGTAGGGCATTCACTACAGAACAACTCTAATGCATGTATGAAATCCACAAAAATGTGATACACTCACTGTCAAACCTGCACATCTCTCCTGCCCAAATCAAAGAAAGATCCTTTGAAGAAATTCTAGAATGTTATTCAGGCTTAAGGCAACAGAAATGTTTTAATCCATGCTTAAATCTAGCATGGCAAAGCTATTTGCCTGAAAAATAAGGGTGTAGTACCCTTTTCAAAATGTCTTACTACGTAACTTAATTGCCTCTATAAGAAGGGGGAAAAAAACTTTGAACCATAAATTATGGAGGGAAATCTGGCATAATGGTGAAATAGTGTCCAAAAACTGATACCCTTTTTGCATTAAAATATTCAGGGCTAATTATGATTTTAGCACTTGTTTTTATCCCTGCTTTGTTCATTGGCCAAACTTAAATACTTCTCATCTCCTTCAATGAAAAGTGGCGCTATTATGTTCCTGGAAGCATAGGCAGGGTTCCTCAAAGCCTAATTTTAAGGTCTTAATTGGCTGAGGCAATGGGAGACCATACAAAGCCCACTTCACAGAAAAGGGCAAGACTGCCAGGTCACTTGAGAACAGATGAAGAGCTAACTGGAAGCTATTGCTGAAATCTTACATAGTGTTCTGGGAAGTTTTACCAAAGAGTAACTTACACAGAGGGGAACACAATCATCCATCATCATAATACAGAACCCAGAGGGGTTGAAATTAGCTTGTAAAAACAGAACACTTAAAACGGAGGAACAGTGATCTTCACTTACTAACGGAATATCTCAACAAGTCAGACAAGTTTTATGAGAAGGGGTACTGGAACTGGTTCTGTGAGGTGCTATTGATTTCAAATACTTGGTTATATCTCCTCTTCTTAGTATCAGTGACAGTGTGTTCATAATTCAAGACAGATGCTACTCCTAACACATTTGTTCATTCGTTATGACTAGACACACAATCTACAGTTACATGTGCAAATATGAAGAATAATTCATCTATCCATTAATTTATCCACCCAGCATTTGTGGTAATAAAAGACATTTAAGACTTTGAATAAAATTATCGAGGCCCTCAAGAAGTTTAAAACTTATTAATATAATAATTCATAAATACACACATTATACTAAAGCCCAGTTCAGAATAATTCTAACTAAAATAATTGCTTTATCATCAACTATAACTACTGATGACAGATTCCCAAAAGAAACAGAAACAGAGATCAACTTTTATTTGCATAATTTAAGACTATAGAAATAGTAAAATATCTGAAATTAACTTAAAATTGTTAAAATTACTGTCTGTTTTATTTTTTAATGTATTTATGCTAAAATAAAGACACATACTCAAAAAAATCAAATGACAGTTTACGAACATGGGTATTCACTAAAGATTTTCAGTTACCATCAAGTGCTCAAAGAACAATGAGATACTTCTGAAATTTTAATTAAAATGTTTAATAAATTGACTTTACTGTTAACAAAAAAAATGCAATGAGAGGTTCCATATTTTATTGTTGTTGTAGTAGGTGGTTTTCCTGGAGAGCACCCCCTGCAATTCATCCTTTATTTGTACCTTTGTTCATTTACTCATCATTTCACTCAACAATTCCTTATTGACCACCTAAAATGTCAGTTCCAGAGAAGAACAAGAAAAGCCAAAGTGCCAGTTCTCAAAAAATTCCACCTCCACCTGCCTCTATTTACACATCAAATGTGTTCTGTTGGGTTTTGTCTTTATAGGACACGGGAATTCAATTTTTAGTTTAGGTTTATTCTATCTCATTCTTATCTTCTCCAGATGTTTTATTGCAGAAAATTTACCCCTCCTTTATCATATTATCTATTCAATAATATACATCCTCTGTGTTTCAAGTTATTCCCAACAGGAATGAACCACAATTGATGAAAACTGAATATGTGGTCAGGAAAATTTTCTTACTTCTTATGCTGGAATTTGGTACAAGAGAAAAGTTTCCATTGATCATAGAACTCCGTAATTCACAAAATTAAAATATGAGAAGAAAATATTTTGTAGAAAATATGCAGCATTAAAAAATAACTAGAAATGTTAAATGGTATTAAATCCAGTTCATTATCTCACATGGAATAATCAAATATTGAAATTCTTTTTAAAAATTTCAAATGGTGCAAATGGGATCTGGAAAATCCTTTATCTCCCCAAAATAACTCTTCTCAAGTAATTGCTTACCCGTTCACTTATTCTATTCCTTCATCTGGAATTGGGGTGGGAGGCACTGTATGAGATACTATCCATAAAAAAAAAAGAAGAACCCCTACAACCAGCATACATCTCAGCTTTTCATTTCTAATCCACAAATCTCTCCAAAAGAGGTATTTTCTTCCATCCTTTGTCCTTCCTAAACCATGACAGCCACACGTCTGGTCTAAGGCAATAGGAGTTTCTACCATTTCATTAGTAGGAAAAGTTCCAATTAACAGAAAGTACCAAGAAAAGCTTATCTCTATGAGTGCCTATAACCTATGGCTCATATTCCCTTAGGGAATTTACAGCTTTGGAAGCACCAAATCTACATTATAAACAACTCTTTGGAGCCAACTAGAGCTTTTCCATCAACAACCCTAGCCTTTCACAAAGCATACAACCCCTATCTATATATAACCCATTTTAAGCTTTACAAGTAAATTCTCATGAAAATATTTTTTCTATCTGAATTAAAGAAGTTCAAATTCCCTAAAAGCAAAGAGTACATCTCTTTCACATATGGAATTCAATGGAACATCAGGTGCTCAAAAGACACTAATAGGTAGTCATTGAAAATAAGTCATATTTGGCTTGCCTACAGCTTGCCTCAGTAAGACAATTTCTTTCATCAGCAAGAACTGAATTTCAGGAGAAAAAATGTAAACCACACAGGCAAATCTGCTAGATATTCAAAGATCTCATTGAAAACTTCTGCCTAGGTATTAATATGAATAAATGGGTATTTCAAGAAAAAATAGTTAAAAAAAGAAAATGAACAGATTTAATGACTATGACTAAATAACTTTTCTTCTTTTGTCTTTGGGACTAAGTTGCTGGAAGGTAAACAAAATATTTGAAAACTAAACATTTTAAAGGAGAGGGGTCATTAAAATGTGCTTATGGAGAAAAACTGACCTGAAGAAAGATTGCATAAAAATTACAAATAAAAAATAAATAAGAAATTGGATGGAACTAGAGCTGTGGAAAAGTAATCAGATGCTTAGTCACCAGAACACAGTCACGGAGCATAGAGACTGAAAGACCATTACAATGCCACTGTGAAGGAGTTCAGATTGGTTGACACGGAGACATGCACCCAGGGCCAACAACATCTATGCCTTTTGTAATACCGACCTTATACCAAGGTCTACACAAAAGTGAGGTTAAAATTCAACCTGGACTAGGGGGAAATCATAAAGAAGCAGCAGGGCATATTAGTTTAAGATGGAATAAAGGCCAATTTAAAGTACAGCAAAAAAAAAAAGAAAAAGAAAAGAAAGAAAGAAAGAAAAAATCAATAGTTAAACCCAAGAGATTTGTAGTCAGAAGCCTCAGGAGAAGCACAGGTTTCTGTCCCAGTTCACTCCAGACATCAGAAGCAGCTACAAAGAGGAACAAAGAGCAACTCCAAAAGCAACCATTTGCCAGGAAACATATTTAAATGTTTGCTCCACAGATTTCAAAAAGAGGAAAAATGGGACATTTCTGTAGGAACTATGCAAATGGTAATAGTGGTACATTCACACCTGCAAACCAGGGAAATATTCCAAACTCTTATTTATATTTATGAATGCATTTCTAATATATTTACTAAAATTGTTTTATTCTCTTTTAATAGTTGGTTACAATATTTCTGTCTAGATTAAGAAAAAAGGACAATTTTTATACTTACATAGAAAAGTAGTGCAAACCTGTATGTAGATATAAAAATTACAGACCATAAATACAAGGCCAGAGTTGCTCTTCTAACTGGCATGTAACCTAATTACATTTTTCCTCTTTTAACAGGTTTTTGTTGTTATTGTTGATGCATCCCGGCACCCACTCTGAGTCAACAGATCCACAGGCCAGTGTTGAGCCATGTGATTTAAAGGCATCCCTGGGGACACAAACCATACATCATCTCCTCCTGTCTTTTCACTAGGTACAGCAGTTTCTGCCTCCAGTTCCAAGACAGAATACTTTATTTTTATTGTTTTGAAGAAAGAAACCTTTTATTCCTGCTATATAGCTTATTTTTTTAAGAATAAATTTTAAATGGAGAATATTTTCTTGATAGGCAAAATGGTGTACATCTGTACTCCCAGATATCTATGAAGCTGAGGATCACAAAGTGAAGGGTTAACTTAATGAGATCCTGTTTCAAAATAAAACAAAAAATGGGCTGGGGTGTAGCTCTGTGGTAGAGCACTTAACCTAGCATGCATGAAACCTTGGGTTCAATACTCAATACAACCACCCCAACTCATTAAAAATAATATTTTTTCAATGATTTCTTGAAAACAGATATTTCAGTGAAATTGTGTTTGGGTCTCCTTTCCTCCCTTAACAAACACCATAATGAATAACATATTTAGTGAAATATGGTACAAAATGCTATGTTAAGGGAGGATCTCAAAAAATATAGCAGCCACTTTATCTTCATTGTATTGTCCTGGAAAAGGTTTTAACCTCAGCATAAACAAAGATTCAAATATTAAAGAAATATATACCTCTTTGGAGGGTATACATTAAATACCCAGAGTCACAGAATGGGTGAAAAGCAGTAACACTTCCTGAATTAAAGAAGAGTTCACAATTTCAATTTATAAAAAATAAGAAAATTAACATAGATATAACAAAATCTCTCTAAATACAAAATTATTAGAGAGAACATGAAGGACTTTACTCTGGAAAAATAAACAGGAAGAAGATAGTGCCAAGTACCCTACTTTCAAAGATATAGTGAAAACTGCAAAGCTAATAAAGGACATTATTAGAATGGTTTGATAGGATAATTGGAATTTGGGGCCAATAGCTCATATTTGTTCCTATGTCTTAAAGAAGCAAAAATAAGAATGAATCAATAATTATGTTTGTTTTCTTTTTTATTGACAGATCAAAGTATCTACTGTAGAGATTATGATAAGAAAATGAAACTTTTACTAAAAATAATGAATGGGAGAAAGGTAAGCGGTTAAATCTATACTACCTATTTATCTGTCTAGTTACCTGCACACTCTACCAAACATCCATTAAATATCTCTACTTCCTGTTAATACAAATCAAAAAGCAAAGAAGAATCTGTAAGAAAAGAAATTAAAATCCAATGTAAAAACAGTTTAAACTTAATTTTTTAGCAGTGGAAAAATGTCTTAAGGTGTGGGAGCTGAGTCAAGAAATCAAACTTGTGTTTAATGAAGATGCATCTCGCAGAACTGATTATATCAGCAAGTGTGTGTGTGTGTGTGTGTATGTGCGCTTTCTCCAAAAAAAAAAAAAAAATGCTATGAGGAGGTCAATTGTGGGTGTGTTGCAAGTAATTTATTATAAGAAATACAAAACCAAAGTTTGTGAATGATTTACTTCTTTGTGGTAATTTGAGCATATTCAAGGTAATTTCTGTAAGATGCCACCCTTTCCAAATGCTTTATTAAAGAGCAGAGAAATTGATGGAGAAAGAGAAAGATGGAGTACAGGGAACAGTGTGCCCTTGAAAACACCCACTGGAGTGTGCCTGCCTAGGAAAGTCATCTGTCTTAGGCTACAGCAAGCATGTGAATATAGACCAGCCCAAAGAAGGCAGGAACCAGAGATTAGGCGATCTTGCAAATAAGCTTCTGCAATACTTGCAGGTATAAGAAACAAAGTGAGACAGATGTAGTACACTGGTTAATTTATATGGCAACTAGAACCATTATTTTGAGTGTGTCTGCAAGGGTGTTTCTAAGTGAGATTAGTATTTGAATCAGCACACTGAGTAAAGCAGATTGCCACCCCCAACATAGGTGGATATCATTTAGTCATTAAAGGGCTGAGTAGACAAAAGCTGAGTAAGCAACCATTTGCACTCTGCCTGACTTGTCTCTGAGCAAGCACATGAATCTTCCACCCTACAACTCATATTCAAACTAGATCTTACATCACCCATCCTGGTCCTCAGGTCTTTCGACTTTAACTGGAACTCTTGGATCTTCAGATTGCCAAGTACAAACTCGAGACCTGCCTTTATTACTATGTGAGTTCATTTCACCAACACACACGTACATATACATACAAACACACCCTTATCCCTTTGGATCTGTTTCTGAAGAATCCAAATTAATACAAAAAGTCTAAATAAAAAGAAAAGACTGGATAAGTGAGAAACAACCAAGGAAAACTTTATAAAGCTGCTAATTGTAATGGACAAGAAAATGGAAGAAGGCAACCTTTCTTTCATATCATAAATAAAAACACGTTTTTAATGTTCTTTGGAAAACTTTCAAAATAATCAATTAAGAAAAGTTCCCTTGAAGTTTCATAGCTATCAAGCAATACAAGTTTTAGACACAATGTTACCCTCCTCTATTTTACAATATTTCCATTTTAAATTTCATGACATGCACATGTTTATTTTCAGCAACCACATCTGGTATCTGAAGCATTCTGTATCTCAAATTAAGCCCCAAGTCCCAAAAAAGGAATAATTAAACTTCAAATACTCAAGAATTCAATAATTAATTGATGTTTTTAAACATCATGTTCTTAAATTATCAATTAAAATAATCTTTCATTATTTCTAATGAAGGACCTCACTAAATTTCACAAGCTGGTGACAATTTAAAAATAAGGTTAAATTTTCAATTACATAGAATCTAAACAACCAACATATCTACAAATCATTCTTTAAATACTTCTGCATGTTGAAATATTTCATTCCAATATGAGATTTTTAAAAAATTTTTTCTCCTTACTTTTGGAGTAAACAACAATGCTTAGTACTTCTATAAACATCATGGTTATACATTATTCTTTCAATAAGACAAATCTAAAAACTGACAAATTTAGGAATAAGTAATAAATGAATGAGTGTGTAGCTAGACAAACCAATAAATCATATACCAAAAAAATGATAAGACCTCATTTCTCCCCTACATATTAAGAAAGATGCCTACAAATCCCTAATATTTTTTTGTCCCACAAATGAATTCTAAGAAATCATCCTCTGCTCAGCCATCAACCACCAAGTGGCACAGAGAAATAAGTGGAAAAAATTTTCTCAGAGCACTGTGAACACAAAAACCAAATAAATAAAAAGCTTTAAAAAGTTGAGATCACCTTTGATATATGACATAAACCAGGTAAATGTGAACTTTTGGAAATAAGAGTGCTGTTTATGAATCAAAACCTTGACCACAGAGCAATTTTAAAATACTGGGGGGAAAAACTGAGTCATACCTCAATTATACATTAAAGTAACTCATCCTCTAAGCCATGTATAAGGCCAGAAAAATGAGTGTATAACATACCAGATTCATCAATAAGCAGGCTCCATCATGCCTTGGATATCCACCTTAAGTATATTTTAGAAGGGCAGCCAAGTATTTAAAGGTAGCCAAGTATTCTACATACTTGGATTAAACCCCAAAGACCTCTACTTACACAGGTCCCTCAAAAGCCTTGCATAGAAATCCGGTGGCTATTTCATCTTCAATCCTTTTCTTCAAATGCTCATCTTTCTTTGGGCATACACAGGCATAGGGATATTATGTACCTTTCCTCCTCTGCCTAGTTCAAGGCTACTTGTATGCTCATCCTGCTTTGGGGGTAATAGAAAGCAGGGATCAGTTAGGCCCCATCACAGATGCTGAGAACCTAATAAGCAAAACAAGGAAATCACTACACAAATCACTGTGATAGGTTAGTCTGCAAAAACACAGTAGTGTATTCACAGTGCTAAAAGGGCCTTAGAAAAAGAAATCCATAACTCTTTTGCCCTCAGTTTTTCCAAGATTCACTTCTCTATCTTCACGTTTGCTCCCATTCACTCCTATCTTCTGAGATCCTGCTAAACCGATTAAACTTTCTTCGACCTGTACAATGTTTCTTTTCATGGCTCCTTCTACTCAACGTTTATGATCATGCTTCAATTTTTCTACAATCATACATATAGAAAATATAGTCTTTTAAAAGTTATATTCATCTTACTCTAGGGAACTATTTTAGACAACTACATCATTTTAATATTCCTTGTTTATCTGGTTTCTAGGTATTGTGAATTTTTTTTCATATTATTCTAGAGGTTACTCAAATCGTGATACAAAACTGGTTAGAATTATACTAACAATATTATAGTGTCACTAAATAAATCAGGGGGCTCTTAGAGAATATTGTTATGAAATGAAAAAATATAAATCATTTGAATAATGCTTCTGTAAAATATAATACCTAACTGAGAATAAGAAGAAACGCAAATAATGTTACCAAATCCCAGAGTACTATAAATAAAATGTAAACCACTCCAATAAAGCTACATCAACTTCTGCCAAATATTTGCTAATTTGTCTTTTGTTTTTGAAGAGTTTAACCAAAGTAGCCCAATAAATTTCAAGAAGGGAAGAAACAAAATTTGGGTCAGTAGCCAAATATCATCTATATCTTTCTAATCGTAAATTTGGAGAAGCAGTTATGCTTCATTTTTAAAATATGTTGTTTTTTCTTTCACTAAATCTTACTACTGTGCCTCCTCTATTGATGTTATTTCATTTGTTTACTCATTCATTTGCTTATTCAACAAATATTTGACATACCAACTGCGTACCAGGTTCTTTCTATACACCAGAGATATAACACTGAAATATTTAAAAATCACTACCTTCTTAGAATCATTCCAGTGGATAAATATTACTAAACACATTTCTTAAGTGCAAATCTGTTGAAAATTCATTGAGGCAAGAAATAAGATGTTTCAGGGCAAAGGAAACCCTCTAGATGCTTGCCAAAACCATAACCACCATTGCTAAGGTAAAACTACAATAAATTGAAAAAAGGAAAAATGTAGGGAGATGATGCATATTTCCTCTACTGCCTACTTACAGGCTAGAACACAGGTGCTAACCAAAACCAAATTGAGGAAGCAGTCCTTTTGCTGCAAAGGTATTACTTTCTAAAGTTGTTAGAATATTATTTCCCTTCTTCCACATCCTATTAGTAGTTTTCCCTTTAAAGCTATTGGGAAAAGGTAATTCCCTAACAGAAAAGCCCTGACAATGGCTAATTTCATCTTTACATGTACATTCCCAATAAAAGATATATGACAGCAAGGGACAGATTCAGGAAGGCTTGCTACCATGCATGCTGCTGGAAATTACTGTCTTGTACACATTGGTCTTATAGAATCAGGAAAGTAGAAAGTTGGTGAAGACCCAACATAATCTAACAAAGGTAAATGAAGTCAAATTTCATCATTAAGGTAAAGGAATTTCAGAGGCCATGTCAATTAGAATTACTTCAGGAAGAAAAATTATGTATACTGAAGAGTCATAGCCAAATGCAGAGTGCCTAAAAAAACAAGACCAGTCCCTTAAGAATTCATAATATCTGTTTAAAGAAAAATAAGTTAAGAAAACTGTCTTCTATATTTGTCAATAATTATTAGCATTTCATAGGGAAAAAATATGAATGTGATTTTACTGTATCGATGACTTAACCTTTGAGAAAATAAATTCTGTCATCTTCCAAGTTTTAGTTTCCAGAAAACTTCATAGTTTCAGAGAATTCTATCACACCTAAATCCTCTGAGCTGCAGTTTACTTTTCTTTAATGCTTATCTTTGTTGTGACTCATAACAATAAAGAATTTCTCAGTCAATAATTTTTAAACTTCTATGACTACTGGTGACATTAACCCCTTAATATATTTCCACACCTTTTCAAATGTACCAGCCCAAATCTACAGGTCCACGATAACCCAGGAAGGCTGAGACAACTCAGATCTACAAATCTGGTAGCACTCATTGAGAGAAACTCCTCATCCCTGGGCCCTGTCACTTAAGACACACTAAATAACACTAAAGTATCAGTTCTGAGAATGGCATTAATTCTAGTACACAGGAAGTTTCTCTGTCTTTTTTCACTTATAAGTAAGTTAACCTTGTTCTACCTACTAATACTTAAGTTTCTAAGATGATGAAAAGAATTAAATACAAATTTCTACAACAAAGAACTCCGGATACTTCAGAAATAGCTAAACTCAGTCATCAGTTCTGTTGTCCTTTATCTCTTCTATGTGTGTTGTACTGAACAAATATGTTAAGTAAGCAGGAAAATCATTATGCAGATAAATTCTGCAGAGAATCTCTTTTTGTCTTCCTTTTCCTATGGAAATACTACTTCATTTTCAAATGACATATCTTAGTAAAAACATTCCTGAATAGACCTCAAAAGAAGTAATCAGTAATATTCTTTTTACCAAGAATATGTTGCTTATATTTCTAATACTATATCTCTCATATAACATGTTCATAATTGTCTCCTAGAACAGGATTTCCTTAGTAGCATATTAAAATCCTCATTATTTCTGAATTCATCAGTCAGCCACTTACACATAAGACAAGAGATTAATATATCACCTGTTACAAAACTTTGGCCCTAACCAAACTTCTTTTTCATTTATGATTAGAAGACACCGATATAAAATTTGATCCCTCTATCTCTCAGATCCAATCAACCCACACTTTCTGACTTTCCCATTTCTCTCAATGTCAAAGCCAATGACACCTTCAAGACTTAAATCCTCTCTTTCCCTTACCTCCACTGTCTAATCTTATGCTAAATTCTATACAATATCTTTTATATTTGTTCTCTGATTTCCAATTCTACTACAAATGTCCTTCCTCAACACCTCTTTTACAGAGATTATAATAATAGCCTCCTACATGGACACATCCACACAGATCAGTATGAAGATAGAATCTAATAATAGTTTCACATAAAGCAACAACAACAAAAACAAAAAGGAAATTCACAGTAATACATATCTTTTAAACAATATTCTCTCGGGTGTTGATGGAAACAAAAAAGTCAAAGGGATATGGAAATCACCAGGAATACAGATGACTGTGAAAAAAATCATGCATGTGATATTTAGAGAACATTTCACAATAAATGAAGAATATAACATTTTTCAAGGGCACACAGAAAATTCACTAAAAAGACCAAAATAAAAATTGTACAAATAACTCTCAATAAATTTCAATTATTCTATCAATGGAGAGTACATTCTAGGACTACACAGGTATTAAGTCAATAATTCTAAAAATCTACAAAATCATCTACATATATATAGTATCTGGAAATCAAGCTGTATATTTCAAAAATCAAACAAATAAAGAAACCCAGGTCAAAGAACAAATTACCAGGAAACATTTTCTAATGTAAACTAAATGATAATGAAAATATAACATAGCAAAATTCGTGGATTACACCTAAAGTACTGGTAAAACCAACATATAACTTAAGAAGCAAGAGGAAGAAACAAATGATATATAAAAAAGAGAATAAAATGAAAAGCAGAAATCAAGGCTGGAGACAGTGGTGCATGCCTTTAATCCCAGCTGTTCTGGAGGCTGAGGCAGGAGGATCACAAGTTCAAAGCCAACCTCAGCAATTTAACTAGGTGCTTAGCCCATCAGTGAGACTATGTCTATAAATAAAATACAAAAAAGGTCTGGGGCTGCAAAGGACTTAAAAACAGCATATTACAGGGACACAGCCACATCAATATTTATAGTAGCACTATTCACAATAGCTAAACTGTAGAACCAACCTAGATGCCCTTCAGTAGATGAATGGATAGGGAGACTTTGGTATATATATACACAATGGAATATTACTCAGCAATAGAAGAGAATAAAATCATGGCATCTGCAGGTAAATTGATGGGGTTAAAGAAGAAAATGCTAAGTGAAGTTAGCCAATCCCAAAAAACCAAATGCTGAATGTTTTCTCTGATATAAGGAGACTAATTCATAGTGGGGTAGGGAGGGGGAGCATGGGAGGAATAAATGAATTCTAGATAAGGCAGAGTGGTAGGAGGGGAATGGAGAGGGCAGGGGGTTAGCAATGATGGTGGAATGTGATGGACCTCATTCTCCAAAGTACATCTATGAAGACATGAATTGGTGTGAATACATGTCATATACAACAAGAGATATAAAAAATTCTGCTCTATATGTATAATATGAATTGTAATGAATTCCACTGTCATTTATTTGAAAAAATCAATTAAAAAAAGAAGAAATAAATGAAAAGGTCTCGGCTGTGGCTCAGTGGTTAAGTGCCCCTGAGTTCAATCCCCAGTACCAAAAATAAATAAATAAATAAATAAAAGGCAATAAAATGTTAAAAAATAAACAATAGAAAAAACTCAGTTATTTTGTTGAAAATATTATAAAAAATCAATTAAACCCTTAACAAGTCTGATAAAGTAGAAAAGGGGGAAATATCAATATCAGGAATATAGTAAGAATCATCAAACAGATCTAACAAAAAATAAAAGGATTAAAAAGGGACATTGTAAAAATTTATGCCAATAAAGTCAACAATTTAGATGAAATCAACAAGTCTCTTGAAAGGCACATATTAATAAAATGATCAAGAAGAAACAGAATTTCTGAATAGCCCTAAATCTATAAAAAGCTTTCCTAAAACAAAAACTATAGGCCTAAATGGTTTTATTAATTTTAAAAGAACAATACAATCTTTCTGGCATGCTCTTCAAAAATAAAAAACACAAATCAAAATTTATTTTATAAGGCCATATCATTACACTGATATTTAAATCAGATAACGATATTAGAAGGAATGAAACGATAAATATTCCTCATGAACATAGATAAAAAGATTATTCATAAACTAATAAACCAAACCTAGACATATATAAGACAAAATATATGTGATAAAATTGAATTAATCCCAAGAATGAACGATTTGTTTACTAATAACAGGCAATCTCAATTAGTTGATTGAGGCAGGGAGAAAAATAAAATAAAACTGTTTTTATTTGCAGGTGATGTGTCTATGTACTAGGAAAACACAAGGTACTACAGAATCATCAAAAATAACACCAACAACAAAAAACACTAGAGAACAAACAAAAGAAGAAAGCAAAGTTCCAAACTATAGTATTAATATTAAAAATTATATTTCAAAATACTAGAAATAAAATCTGGAATTTGAGAATTTTAAATACCCTTTTTGTATCATCTGAAATCACAAAAAAATATATAAATGAATCTAAAAAAAATTTTCAAGCCTGTATTGTTTAAAACAATAAAAAAGTTAAAGACCACCTAAATAAATAGATATTCCATATTCATGGATTAGAAGATCCAATATTAAGATATCTTTCTCCTCCAATTAATTTATATATTCAACATAATCATATCAAAACACCAGTAGATCTTTTTAAAACCTGAAAAATTAATTCTAAGATGTGTAATGAATTAAAATGTTCTAAGAATACAAAGCAATGAAAAAACTATCATTAAATCAAAAAGTAGAAATAAAAGCAATCATACTGATATAATAAACTTTATAGATCTACCTTCTAAAACATTCACAATTTGACATTGATTATCTAAGTACACAATTGGTACTTCTGTATTTCTCCCCACCGACAATTTCATGTATTTATAATATACATTGTAGTTATCCTTATGCAAAGAAATTATTTGCAGGATGATAATATTAATAATACCTACTGAAAATAAAACTGAGTTCTAATCTACTGTTAAATACGGAGTAACCCATTATGTGTGACCACATAGCTTTTATCTATAATTTTGATAATTAGATGTTAATGTACTGTAATTTAAAAAAAAAAATAAAAAGGAGCATTTACTACTGGCACAATTTGTTTCTATCATTCAACTGCCTAGAGCAACAGTTCTCAAAATGTAGACTAGAATCTGTACAACATCCCTCAACAACACTAGTAAGACGATTTTCCTTTTAACACTCAATTTCTCATA
Source organism: Marmota monax (assembly GCF_021218885.2). NCBI lineage: Eukaryota > Metazoa > Chordata > Mammalia > Rodentia > Sciuridae > Marmota > Marmota monax. The sequence continues at coordinate 14,923,554 of NW_026695241.1, read as the reverse complement.
ATATAAAAAAATGTAAAGAATAGTTTTTCCAGAGGTCACAGAATATGTTAATATAAAAACAGATATAACACAGAGGAAAAATGAGAATCTAACTTGTTTTCATTTATGCCACCAACTAAAGAGATTTGCAAAAGTGCTAAACAAGGTGACTCTTCTAGTTATCATCCTGAAAACTAATTTTATTAATTTTTATATTAATGCAGAATGACTCTGTAGTTATTACTTCAAACAAAAACATTTTTAAAATTCTTTCAGTTTTTAATTCGGTACACATTGACGTGTGTGCGTGCGTGCGTGCGTGCGTACGTGATTACTTTTATGTTTAAAAGGCTCTTTAACTCCTCAAAATTCTAACACTGTATGTGGTGGTCCTGAAATCAAAAACTAATCACTGCAGTATAATAAAAAGCAATTTCTAAGTGGCACATGCAAGACAGTGACCCTAATTTTTAAAAGGAAAAGTGAAACATTTATTTCAAAAGGATTATCATATGTTAAAGTTTGGATTTTCTTATTGAGATACTATATTAAGCCTCTTACACACAGTAACTATGCTAAGGCAGAAGAATTGCAAGTTCAAGGCCAGCCCTGAAAACTTAGTAAAACCCTGACTCAAAATAAAAATAAAAATAAAAAAGGGCTGGAAGGTATAGCTCAGTGTTAGAGCACATTTGTATTAGTCCTCAGTATCACACAAACAGAAAAAAAAGCTTCTTCAGAGTTCACAATAAACAATGGTTTAGGTTCAACAAAACAAGATATACTCAGGATTTCTACATATAACTGATATTTTTTCTTCTCATCATGATGGATCCCTACTATAAAAGTAAAAAAGTAATGATCCAAGTCTCTGGGCCAACTTTTAAAATTAGATATTGCCTACATATCAAATCCTGCCACTATTCTCCCAAATTCTCCTTCTTACACTTATATTCTCACAAATTTGATTACAATCTTCTAATATGTTATATGTTTACCTATTTATTATATTTATTTCCTACAGTAAGCTACTTAGCTTAGAGTAAGTTTTTGTCCCCTTCATTCACTAATGTATTCTCAGCCACTAGGATGCCTTAATACAATATAAGAACAAAATAAATATTTGTTTAATGAATTAATGGAAACAAATGCAAATGTCCTCACTTTATCTGGGTAGAAGAATGTCTTCCCAAATTAATACCTGAAAGCATCGAATAGATACAAATGCAATGCACAGAGGAAGGACACTGGTGGCTGCAGGAAAATTCTCAGGGCTCAACAGAGTTTCCTCTTTTAGTCTCAGAAATGAAGAAAGGTTAGAAGACAAGAGATAAGAAAAGGTGATGGGTTTGGAAACAGTCCAAGCTAGGGGTTGTACAAGTATCATTTTCCCAATTGTAGGATTCCATGAATACAAAGAAAAAGTAAGAGTAAAAGCAGTTGACACACCTCTCTTCTCCAGATTTATTTCTTCCAGAAGTTGCTCCTGCCTTTCTATCTGTTCGAAGAGACACTGGAGCTCAGATTCCTTGTTTTCAGTCAGATCTCGGAGTTGTTGTCTACAGAGAATCAACTGTTGTCGCAGATTTTTCTCTCTGGATTCTTTCTCTCTCAGCTCCTCACAGAGCCACTGAAGTTTAGTCTAAAAAAAATAACATTTACATCTAATATTTCAGAAAACAAAACAAAACTCCAGAACAGTGCATTTCAAAATACAAGGGAAAAATAAAGTAACATCTGATAATCTAAACAGAGACAAAAAAACAAAATTTAAGCAAAATTTGTATATAACCATGTTTTATTTTGCATGAATGTTGGTAGTAGTTAAAAGTTGATTAGAAACTTTTCAGAAAATCTAAGATTAAAAAAAAAAAATCCCAGAATAGAACCACTTTATTTCATAGATTTTTTTAAAGACAAAATTCCTACTTATTATATCTAAAATGCCTATCTCCATACATTCAATGAATTCAGGTAAAAGAGATTAACTATAGGCTTCAGGGGGAAAAAAAATCAACATGTTCCTTCAATTAAGAGGCCAGAGCCAGGCACAGTGTTGCACACCTGTAATTCCAGCAGCTCTGGAGGCTGAGACAGGAGGATCTCAAGTTCAAAGCCAACCTCAGCAAAAAGTGAGGTGGTAAGCAATAAGACCCTGTCTCTAAATAAAATACACAATAGGCCTGGGGATGTGGCTTAGTGATCCAGTGCCCTGATTTCAATCCCCAGTACCCCATTCCCCCCAAAAAATAGGCCAGGAAAGTTAAGACAAATGTTTCCCATGGACTCTATCTTCAAATATATTTAATATCTAAAGTGTGAATGTGGGGAAAATACCTCTATACAGGAGACAGTCATGTCTCAGGACCTTTCCTGAGTAAGGCTACCCTTCATTTTCCATTTCATTTTAAACAATCTAAATGGTCCTCATCACAGTAAGATGTATATACTGAGTGTCACCACAAAGAGATATATACTGAGTGAAGCAGACTATGAGAAGCAACATCAGGCTAAGTTATATGATTGCTTCCCTAAATAACTCTTCCCCAAAGGTAGGGGATAGGGGAGGGAAGGAAAAGGGAGGGGAGGGAAAGGGAGGGGGAATAAGTAAATCTCTATTTTCAGACAGGATGCCCATATATAAAACTCAAATTACTTTATTTTAAAAACCTATTAGAATAAAAGAGTTCAGGCATGTTGCAGTATATAAATTCATTATTTTAAAAACAATATTTCTATAGATTTGCATTGAGAGGTCAAAACATAAAATTCAAAAACAGAAGCATATTTATAATAACACCAAAGGAATAAAACACCAGCTAGGCATGGTGGTGCAAGCTTGTAATCACAGCGGTTCAAGAAGTTCAGGCAGGAGGATTGCAAGTTCAAGGCCAGTCTCAGCAACTTTGTGAAAACCTGTCTAGAAATTTTAAAATATTAAAAGGACTGGGGATGCAGCTAAGTGCCCCTGGGTTCAATGCCCAGTATGTAGGGGGCGGGAGGAGAATTAAAAGCCAATAAACTTTTGAAAAGAGCAAAACCTATACAAAGAAAAATTTTAAAACATTGCACTGTCATGGGCTGGGAATATAGTTCAGTGGTAAAGCATCTGCCTAGCTAGCACAAAGCCCTTGGTTCAATCCCTAGCACCACAAGAAAATAAAGCAAAAAACAGTGATACAAAACAATGTTGAGAAGAATTAATCCAAGATACCTGAATAAAGGAGCTGAAACTACAAAGCTTTCAAAAGAAAACAGGCATAGGTCTTTGTAAGCTTGGTTTGACAACTGTTTCTTAGAAATGAAATCAAAAGCATCAAAAGAAAAAAGTTGATAAATTGAACATCATCAAAATAAAAAATCTTGTGCTTCAAAGATTTACATCGACTAAAAGAAAAGACACCTTACTAAATGAGAGAAAATATTTTCAAGGCACATATCTGTTAAGGGACTTATATCTAGAATATGTAAAAAGTCAGTATAGAATTTTTAAAACAGGCACAAAATCTTAATAGACATTTCTCCAAAGAAGGTATACAAGTAGACAATATGGACATAAAAAGAAGCTCAACATGGTTAGCCATTGGGAAATGAAAATGAAAACCACCATGAAATTCCACTTCATATATTGCAAGGTAAATATTAATATCAAAGACAACTATTAGTGTGGATGAATAGAAACTGGAACTCATACTGCTGGCAGGAATGTACGGGTATAAAGACCCTTTGGAAAACAATCTGAAAGTTCCACAAAAGGCTAAACAAAGAGTTACCATACAACCTAGCAATTCTACTCCTAGGTATATGAAAATGTATGTCCTGCAGAAACTCATACAAGTATATTCATAGCAACACAGACACAACAGTGTAAAAAAATGGAAACAACCCAATATTCACCAAATGATAAATGGATAAATAAAATTAGATATATGCAAATAATGGAATATTATTTGGCAACAAAAGAAAGGGTACTGATATATGCCATCACATGAATGAGCCTTGAGAATATTCTACTAAATGAAAGAAGTCAACCACAAAAGACTGCAAATCATAAAATATCACTAATGTAAAATTCCAGAATAGACAAATTTATAGAGTAGGAAGACCCGTAGTTGGCTAGGACTGGAAATGTAGTTGAGCACAAATTGGCAACCAAAGGGATAGTGATTTTCTTTTGGGGTGATAAAAGTTTCCTAAAATTCATTGTGCTGATGGCTATATAACTGTTATTACACTAAAAACCATTGAATGATACTAGAAAAGAATGAGAGAATTTAGGATATTTGAATTTACCTCAGTTTAGCTGTTACTTAAACACCATAACAGGAAGAGTAAAAAGATAAAGAGGTTAGGGAAATGAAGCTGAAATGAAAATTCCCTGAATAACAGAGATCTGGATATTAGTACCTGCTATGCAATTTGTCGACCTCTGTCTCATTCAAATGTCACTCGATAAATACAGAAGTCACAAACTTCAATTGGGCTGTGAAATCCAATTAAGATTAAGACATTTAATAAAGCCTGTTTTGTTTCTCAATATTCCCTTTGAAATACTCATGGAAATAGGAAGAAGTTAAGTTTCCATAAGACAGAAAACATGGGCAATTCCCTGCCTGATAAAAGCAGGGATTTTCTACTGTACCTTTTTCTGAAACATGAGGAAAAAGGAGTTGAGTTGAATGTGTGGTGAAATATCATCATCCTCCTTTGGCAAATGAGACTGTAGTTCAGAAAGCATGCTCCTTAAAGTATACTCTACACAGAGCAGAGAAAATGTGGGAGGCTGGAAATCAAGAAATTACTATAATTCTATAATACTTCAAGCCAATGAAAAGTGTAAGGAATGAACCAAAGTATGTGAGTTAGTAAGCTATCCATCCCTGTGACCAAAAAAATAAAAAATACATATATGAGAAACATCAAAGGCAAAAAGATTTGTTTTGGCTCATGGTTTCATAGGTTTCAGTCCTTGGTTGGCCAGGGCCATTGCTTTGGGCCTAAGACAAGGCAGAAGATCAAGGCAGAAGGGTGTGGCAGAAGAAAGTTGCTCAGTTCATGGCAGCTAGGAAGCAGAAAGAGAGAAAAAAGAGACAGACAGACACACAGACAACAGACACAGGGACTGGAGGAATGGGAGAAAAAGCCAGAAACAAGATATATATATATATGGCATGCCCTCAGTGACCTGCCTCCTCCACCTAGGCCCCACAGTCTACATGTCAGCCACTTCCCAATAATGCTATCAAATATGTATCACTTGTGGATAAATCCATTGGTGAGGTCAAAGTCCTCATGATTCAATCATGTGCCACATCTGAAAATTGTGTACTATGGATCAAGCCTTTAAAATCTGAGCCTTTGGGGTACACTGTAGATCCAAATCCTAACTATGTATCTGAGATTTGACAGATGCCCACAAGTTATGGAAAAGGTAGAAGAAAATCAATGTTGATGGCCAAATTTCTAGCTTATAAAGTTGTAAAACAGGAAACCTAGAAGAAACAAATATTTAAGAATGAAAGAAGTTAATGTTAGCTTCGAAAATGTTGATGAGCCTATGAAACACAGAAGCACAGATAATTAGATGAATATATGGGTCTGAAGCATAAAAGACCTGAAGAAAAAATACAGACTAAAGAATCCTCAAGCCATTCAGGGAGAATCAGCAGAATAAATAAGAGAAACCAATGAGAGTGACTATAGAAATACTTGAGACTTTAGAAAATATGAACAGAAGCCTGAAAGTAACAGAAAAATGGCTGCAAAGGTAAAAAGAAAACTCAAATCTGGGGTGATGGAACAGAAAGTCCAAAAAAAAAAAAATACTACAACAAAATGGATATACTCAATATCAAATAGTGTCAGAAAGAAAGAACCAAGTATATATTACAATAAAAAACACATGTCTTATCAAAATTAACTGCAGCTCCCTCTATCTAACCAAAAAAGGACTAAAATATGAACATCATACTGTTGATAGTGATTATTTCTAAAGAGAGAGGAGTAGAAAGAGAGATAATGTAAACATTCAGAATTTATTCTGCTTACTTCTATACTGTCAAAAACCTTTGAGATGTGAATGAATTCAATGAATATATATATATATATATATATATATATATATATATATATATATAAAATTACTAGTTAAATTGTAGAGAATAATTTGTATCTATATTATATATATATATATATATATATATATATATATATATATATTCTGTACAATTTAACTAGTAATTTTAGATATAGATCCTTTGGAAAATGATTCTGAATGTTATTGACACTTATTTATTGATATTAACTAGAAAAAAATAAGAGGAAACTTACACTCTTCCTACCTTCTTCTACCATTAAACCACAATCTGAATCTACAGACCATGACTTTTGTTCACCTCACAAAATCTTGCCATCTCATCAAGAAAATAATCCAAAGAGCCCCAGTGAGTATCATATTATTAATACAATGCAGGGGGAAAAGAAATATTATATCTAGTACCTGGAAAAGACATATTGACAGCCAAGACTTTTTGCTGAATTTCGCACCATAAATACATACACATATTTATACTTGCAAAGAATTTAAATCTTCAATACTTTCTTCAGGAATGTTGTAACATTATCAGATGAAACTCCAAGGGGACTGGCATGTATAGATGGATGCACCACAGCTAGTACACATTTCAGCACATAGCCGTGATCCCATACTTGCAAATCCAATGAAAACTGAGATGCTGTTAAGTTCTCATAAAGAGATAGAGCACCTTCTGTTTGAGGAACAAAAACAGAAAGTGATGTTTTGGAAATAAAAAGTCCAATTACTTTTTTAGAATAAGTATCTTAACAAAGCTGAATAAATATTCAAATGTAACACATTTAGAATATGATCACTATTAATTTGAACTACAAAAATACAGCTACAAAGAAAGGCTAAAAGAATGCACATATGCAGACCCCAGTATCTCTACATCCTTCAGGCACAGTCCTAAACAATGGCTTTCAGGTGGCATTTTGAAAGCTACAGATTCTGATTCTGTTCAACCAATTTTGAGACTTTTAAATTACTTCAACAAGTAGTTTCAAGGATCAAGATATTAACCATTGTGCTTCAGAAATTCGGGAAGCTGGACAAAAGGCAAATCTATAACCCTCATATTCACATTTCAAAATTGAAATGCCTGGAGAATAAGGTACATTTTTCAAAAAGACTAAATCACTGGCAATGGAAATACACTATACATTAGTTCTAGAAGCACTGGTCTGAGATCAGGTATTACTTAATGTTATAAAGAATGATTACGTGTCAGAATATTAAATTGATTTATTAGCAAGATGGTGGTAATTATTACCATTTAACAGAGAATAAAATAACTTTGGTAAACTGAATATATTTACATAGGATAAAGGCATTTAAAAGTCATAAGCCCAAAAGAATGCACTTTTTTAAAAAGTATCAAATAGAATACAAACTGATAAAGGGTATGTTTGCCACAGCCTACAAGAGACCTTGTAAGAAAGGTAAAACAGAAGTCAGTTTTTTCAACCTCCTATCAATAGGAAGACTACCTGCTCTGAAAACAAGTCATGTTTAGGTAATAATTTAGTATTTAATTGGATTGGTTTGCATCAGCTATGGTAAAAGTAAATAGTTCCAAGTGCCAGGTGAGAAGCACAAAACCAAGAAAGGAGAAAGTACTGTTTTTCTAGACATATGCCACTCATTCCGACTATTTTTAAACTATTTTATCTTTCTGAAGTACATGTGTATGCAAGTATCATATCCATTTCTATGAAATCTGCTCTATAAAACACAACAAATGAAAGAAACATTTCCCCCTTTAACACTGGGAATCAAAAAAAAAAATGTAGGGGACCATGCCGAATTATACTGCAGATACACTTTACTAATATGATCAGGTACAAGATTCTTCTCAGCTCCATTTTCTATCACATAAGAATGAAACCATAGTTTTATCAGATCATTTGATACCTCAAAATAAAAACAAATTTAATATCATAATTATGTAATTGCCTGCTATTTTAAATGTTCACTCACTACCAATTCAATTTCTTATAATTGATGTAGTAAAAACAAAATGAATCCCTGGGGATCGCATGCTTCAATCCTTTGCCTTAATCTGTTTTTGCTCAGGGATTTAATTGCAAATGCAAAAAACAAGTCCACATTTTCCATTCCTCGGCACTATCCCACCTGCTTCATCCCAATCTCTAACCTTTATTAACTACCTCCGGTGGTTACTATTGCTAAGAGTTGGTAAGAGAAAAACAACTTCTTTCTTTCTTTCTAACAATAATCAATTTGGTTTCCCTAAAAACAAAATAAAACAATAAGCAACAACAATGAAAAACTACCCCTGAAACAAAGCATTAAACGGGTTTGATAGGTGTATCCTCTAAAAATTCATATGGAAAATTTGGGTTTCACTGAAAACCCAAAGTGTGACTGTATATAGAAATAGGATCTTTATGGAGGTCATAAAGGTCAGATCAGGGTCAGGCCCTAATCTGACAGTTCTGATGTCTTTATAGGAAGAGGAAAATATACCATAATTCTTTCTCTTAAAGAGCACACAAAACAAAAGCCAAGTGACATCATAGAGAAAAGCTGGCCCTTTACAAGCCAGGAAGACAGCTCACCAAAAGCCAAACCTGCACCTTGATCTGGGATTTTCAGCCTCCAGATTTGTGAGAAAATAAATGTCTGTTGTTAAAGCCATCCAGCCTGGAGTGTTTTGTTATCACAACCTAGGCAGGCTAATAAAATATGGCCTTTAATTTATACCTATGAAGTCATTACTTCATTATCAAACAGAATAAAAATAGGTTATAGTTAGATCCTTGTTACAAATTGAATATATATGTAGAATATATTAATCCAAAACAAAATATCAATTTACAGAAATTTAATCAACCAATAATCAATTATGAGAATCGGTGTTTATTAGATAAATATCTTCAATAAGAATCTTGGAGAAGCAGCTTGGAACACAGTACAGGAATAACTTTAACAATTCCAAATAATAATTAGCTGACAAGGCTATTAATCAAAGAGCAAAAACCATTCTATTAACGGCTCACAGGAGCATTTTACAGATTACATAATAGGCTCATTTATTTAACTATATCAACAAGCACTGCTAAATAAACCAAAATAGAGAATTTCAAAATAAAGCACTTTTTTTTTAACCTTCATTGTTGACAGCTTACAACCAAGTGGGAATGTTTGTAAGTATCCAGTAAAACTATCACAATGATTTTTTAATCTGTGAGAATTCTCTACTAAAATTCAGCATAATAATACAGTCACTATAGAATGACAGAGAACTAAAAACCAAGGAAAACAGAAAACTCATATAAAAAGATTACAACTTAGAGAGTTAGCAAAAATATTAGGACCCATAATTTTGCTGTGTTAACAACTATGCATCCTTCATCAAAACTCTAAAAATAATTTTGGGGGAAAAAAATGCTTACATAAGAACCAGAGAAAGTGAGAATGGCAATTATTAAGAATGTTCTAGGTCACCAAAACAAAACTAACCCATCAAATTCATGCCAACCTAAAAATATAATTATAACCTAAGTAAATACTCTCCCTACATTTTAATTAGTTATGAATAAGGAAAATAGCAAAAATAGCTCCATTTAAATATTACATATTTAAAATATAAAACTTGCTCAAATTGAACATATTCCATGTATACATCTCTAAAGTATATTTTCAACAAATGAATCAAGATACCAAGTACAATATTTTCTTTTCTGTATGACTACAAAAATGATTATTCAGATCCCTCAACACAATTAAACACACTGGGTCTAATATTTCTCACACAATGACTGTTTAAAAATGTCCATGTTATAAAATGACAATATTAACAAATGTAAAGTTTATATTCAAGTCTAATTTACACATCCAGGGGAGAGAAGCAATGGCAAAGAGTTCAGAAACTCAAGCTCAAAACCATTCTCAGTAACTAATTAGTTTTATGTCCTTAAGTAAAACTCAACACTGCCCAAGCCTCAGTTTTCCTATCTACAAACTGAGGTCAAACAATATGATCTCAAAAGCTGTCATAGTTTTATGGGAAGGAAATGAAAATGATTATCGATGCCCTGAACATGTTATACTACAAAGTGTGAACCCTAGGGAAAATAGCAGAGGATAATATAGAAAACTCCCCAAACAAGTTGTGTGTTTCTTGTCCACATAATCTTCATGTTTACAACTCTGATCAAATAAAAGCAATCTCCAGAAGCAGAACATTTGTTGAAGTCAAATTTTTTATTTATAATATTAAGCTACAATATTTAATCTGAGGAAGCAACTTGAATGGAAAAAATGAATAGATAGACAGAGACAGATACTTTAAAAAAAAAAAACATTTATAGAGCCATTAGCCTGGCATTGCAGTTATGTGCTAAAAATATAAGGAATAGGAAAGACAGATAACTTTCCTGGTAAAACTTACAGACTAAGGAAAAAAGAGTAAATGAGGACTCAAAACAATGGGATAAAGACCAAGAAGGAAGAATATAGCTTTCTATAGCCAAAGAAGTATATTAAATTCACCTGTTTGCATCTTAAGGAAGTAATTAATATTGGTGTCCTAGAATTAAATGTGAAAATTAGAGCACTGAGGATCCTACCTGTGCAGAAGACATCAGCTTTTCTTTATTCAATATCACTAAATGGTAATTTAAGATGTGGGATAAACTGTGATTCTTGTTAGCTACCATGTGGTTCCATCCTGAGAGAGTGCCTGTTAGCTCTAGATTTGGGAAGCTGTCCCTATTGTCTCACAGTGAGTGTCTTTAAGCTATTTCCCGTTTATTTCTACAATTTGAATCTAAATTCTGATCTGCGCCTGTGTCCTTGCTTCTCTTTTGACTTTCCAGTGCAAACTGAACTTTCTGGATACCAATTCTTGCCTCAGAATCTCATTCAATACCTTTGTTAGTTTGCCTCCCTAGGACTGTGCGTCCCCATTTATTTGAATACCAACCTTGCCTAGAGTGTTCTAGTTTGGCTTGAAAATCCAGCACCCTCTGACATAACATTAATCATCACTGGCAAGTTATCACCAAAATTTTACTCCCATCTTTGCTTGTTTTTAAATCTCTTAAAAAAATCCTTAATAAAGAGTGTCACCCTATCTCACCCAGTCTATGGGGAAAGCCTCTTAACTTGTCTACCTGCCTCAAATCTTACCACCTCTAATCTGTCTTTCACATTACTATCAGGGTAATCCTTCAAAAATATAAACATGAGCATGTCACTCACTTGTTCAAAGCTCCTTTGTGATTCTTCACAACATGCAGATCTAAATCCAAGCTCCTAAAAATGACAGACAATACACTTTTCTACAAACATAATCCCTCTCTCTGCCTGTGGCCTCTTCCCCTTCTTCTCTGTCTCACCCTTTGTTATTCTACTCTTGCCAAAGCACTTTGGGTTTCTTTGCATTTATCATGCTATTCTTCCACGCCATTCCTAAAATAATTTTCTCTGTACCATATTTCAAGATTCATCAGCATTATCAGCCTCTGCGGTAGCATCAGCATAATTGTACCACAGTTCTTAAAATCTAGTAAAATTGTCTGCATATGTGTCTGCCTTTCCTAAATAAAGTTGGTTCCCAGGAAGCAGGACCATGTCTTACTCCTTTTAATGCCCATCTCTTGTCACGTAGTCTCTAAGACATTGTAGCTATTCGTTATTAGTTAATCTAAATAAAATTTGACCTCTACATGCCTTGTTAGAATTTATGACAAAAATACATCCCTAATCTACAGGAACTCTTTCCTGGCATTTTTTAACAACCATCTCTACCTTCTTCCTTCCTGTAATGTCTTATCCTGACCTTTCATTGGTTATTTTATCTCTGAACCTGGTCCAACTCTCAGGTAGACTTCACGTTTATGTGATGTCACCGCTGCCAACCAAGCAACAGTGATAAAATCCCCACCCAATACTCCAGTTCTTCTAGAATTAACACTAACAGAAGAAATTCATTTAGTTGATTTATGAAAACAATTACCAAATGCCCTCTCAGAGGTCCTTCCAATACTGCAAGATGTCAGCATGGACTAGCTGAATAGCAATTCTACTTTCCATATAGTTTTTGTCCTCTGATTTTGAGATCTTATCTTCAATACTTATAGAGCTGTCCAGTCATAGTTCATGGGAATTACAGTATTGTAGCCCATCAATAACCTAAGCCATCTTTCTAGTAAATAGATTCAATTCCTCCTTAGTCAGTTGGTCAGGATGGTATTTTTTATCACAGCCTTTTACAGTGTAGAAAGAACAGTTGTCTCATGCAGTATTAAAACTGGTCTGATCAGAAGTTCAATCCCATTAAATGATAAGGGAAAACTGCTTGCTAGCTCCCAAATTAAAGAGCTATGATTAAGAGTCATCTCTGGCTCTCATAATTTACCTGAACCACAGCAGTGAAAGCTTTCTGTTCAGAAATGATAAAGATTTTAACTTGAAAGAAAATTCCAAGTACATTGCTCTTGTTGTCAGAATTGCAGAGTTGGGAAAAAGAAGAGAAATGTTATATTAATGCACAACAGAAGTTTCTGGCCAAAAAATACTGAGATAGCAAAACATGTATATTCTAAATTTGCTATGCAGGTGACAAAAATACAAATTTGCATTTATTTCTATCAAAAATGGTTAGGGAAGCAGAGCATTAGTGTTTGTAAAGAAAAATTTATGAGGTAAGATAAATTCTAGTATTCAATTATAAGACTGTTATTTTCTTATCAAAAATGTTCTTTGTTTCTTTCTTCTGTTTGAAGAGACTTGTCTAGTGCAGAGCTGGCCTTCAAAGGTGACTTCTATCTTTGCATGGCCTCCCACCTATTCCTTACTCAACAACCTCAGTTCATTATCTGTGATTACTCAAATACTCTTTATCTTCTTGCCACTGTTCTACCATAACTAGCCAACTGCAAAACTTCTACATATATTTGGTTGGACCAATTTTAAAACATTGCTCTTTTCCAATACAGCTTCTAAGGATATGCTTACAATATCATATTCCACGGCCATCTCAGTACAAATGTCAGAGATATTTCCTTGTCCTAAGTTCCTTTTTCAATGGTGACATGTCTATAACAAGACAGCACACTAAAATATTTTAAAATGTGTTTACATCTGAGTTTTCCCTATTATACTATATGAGAGCAAAGTGCATGGCTTGCTAGTCCTTATATCCACAGTGTGACACAAAGTATTATACAATTAATGAATCTTGTGAATGAAGAAAGACTTTAGATAACAGTATGTATAGTGGTTAACACACTAATTGTGACTCAGATATGTCAGGTAATTTGGTTTTTCTTTCTTTACATGGCAATGCACAAGTCACTTTCCTTCTCTGAGACCTCACTTATTTTTAAAATAAGGATAATAGACAAAACTTAAAGGTTCTTTCTTGTAATAAAATCCTAAATTGGAGTTTATTGTTGAAGTTTGTGGTATAGGTGGTTTTCTTATAGAATTTAAATGAAATATTTTTTGATATTAGTATCTTAAAACTAAGGGAAACTAGACTAAAAAGGAGTGCAAGTGCATAAGAGTTGGTACTTCAAGTAGGTACTAAAAACTAAATGGTCTTAATATCCCATAAATCCTAATAAATGAACTTGCAAGTTGATCTGATATATTAAGGTAGCTGATACTTATCCCACAATGTAGTAGAACCTTTTCTATAAAATTTGAAAATTGTCCGATTTGTTTTTGCTTACCTTCCATTAAACTCAAATCATAATGCCAAAGACTCATGAGGAAGGGAAGTCATCTTCAGAATATCAAGTTCACACCTCTCCATTTTGTGAATTACTCGGCAAGGTGAGAAGATTTGCTTGAGCCATATTGAGCTGCCAGACTGTTTGTGCTTACCCCAAATAACCAAATTATATTTTGGCTAATTTCTAAATGTTAAAATAAGAAACATAAAATTTTCTTAATGTATTGCACTGACATCTTTCCTAGAATGAATCATGACAAACTGTCAGTATATGACAAAATATATGAATAAGCCAAATAGGATGCCTTACAGTTCATAAATATTATGATAAACTTAGGATAAGCATGAATAATTACCTTGCTTTCTGCTAACCAGCGATGTGGGTCATAGAGAATATCAGGACCAGAGGATAAAACCTACAAAAAAGAGGAAAGAGTATTAGAAATGGATTTTCTCAGACATGAACTTGTATAAATGAAATTCTTCACCATAATATCCAAAAGCATAGTCACTAAAGTTAAGGATTTAAAAAAACAAAAGTTAGTAAAAATAACTCAAGCAATTCCAAATGACCATTTATTAAATGCATTTAGATTAAATATAGAAACATGAAAAAATCAACTATCAAGTGCTATCACTGTCAGGATCTCTGAAAGCTGATTCCATGTAATCTTTCATGGACAGCAGCCTTGATGAAAGCCAATTTATTTCACTTTTGTTTGTATCTTTTTCCTCAGTCTTGTTCCACAAAATGCATTTTGAAGAGGTTTATATGTAATTACATGGAAATTCAATTCTTTGTCGCATTTATCCTTCTTCATCACTCTGATGGCCATTTTGTCTCATCCGTCCTTTGAAAAAGCTGACAAAACCTCAAAACTCATTGACATGACCTCATACAAATATTGCTTTATTGCACTTAGTAAATACTAAGGTGACAATATTAGTATTAATGTCAGCTATTATTATATAGTATCTTTTTCGGTAATATGTTCACATATTTCATGATTATAGCAAAACTCTATAATTCATTAATTAATAGTTTCCCTGTTTTTCTTCATATCAACTCATTTATAAAATCCCTTGCAATTTGGTTTTGTCTTACTAATAAAGTAAAGCAATACTCAAAGGTTGTCAATAACAATACTCAAAGGTTGTCAATAAAGCAATACTCAAAGGTTGTCAATAACAATAGTTGCAAACACAATTTTTTTCAGATTCCTCCTTTCTTTGAACCCTGCACTACATATGATATTATCTCTTCCTAGATATTTTGTTTGAATATATCCTAATCTCTATGTAAAGAGATGTCTATGCTTATTCTTGCATACTTTCATACCACCTAGTGTGTGTGCACATTAATTTCCTGTATCACAATATCACACATTAATTCATTTTGACACAGGAAAAACACATACACATAAAGTGACTACCTCATGTCATGTGCAAAAGTGCTGTATTTTTATAACCAGCCTCTCTCTTATACATCTTTCTATCTAAATCTCGCCCTACTCTTAGGCCCTCTCTGCCTTTTCTGTACAATTCTTGCCAATCACCCTACTTCTCAGTGTTTTCTTTCCCTTTAACTATCTAGTCTACTGATGAATATTTGTAAACATCTACTTGTGATGGATTATAATAAGAAAGAGTATTAGAAATAGATTTTTCTCTAAAAGTATGATTATAATATACTTTTTCACTCAATTATGTCATATATCTCAATTAAATCTTCATTAACCTAAAGTGCTCAAAATTGAAATAAACAATAATCTGATATAAAGAATATTAGTAACATTTATATTCTGTGACATGCTTCACAGATTTACATATCATTTCATGTTTAAAAGAACAGCATCGACCACTTGCAAGTGGTGGCTTAATTTTCCTATGCTGGGAATATATGTAAAGCAGACAAACTATCAGATAAGGCCAAGGTTAAGACCAAGCAAAATAAGAGTTAGCACAGTGTCCAGCACACAGAACACATTCAATACCCCATTGTTATCAAGATGTCATCATTCATAAACAAACATCAAGGTCTGTCATGGCAAGAGCACTACAACACACCTTTCACTACAAAATGATAAAGAATAGACATGTGCATATGTGAATATATTACCAAAAAAGATACTATATAACAATAGCTGACATTAATACTAATATTGTCACCTTAGTATTTACTAAATGCAAAATATTTCATATTATGGTATATAACTTTATATGTCATCTTACATTAACTTCATAATGAGCCAACTTACAATTGGAGATATAAATTCTTAGAGAGTATAGAGAGATTACATAACAGATTCAAAGTCATACATTAGAAATTTGTAAGGTACTACTGTCGATTGGAACCTACATCTATCTTAATCCAAAACCCATCCTCTTCATGCTCTACAACAGAATTAATATTCAGATCAAGTGTTATGGGAAGAGACATAAATAAAGACATGAAGTATACCTAAATCTACTTAGTTGAGCTCTGGAATTATCAAAGATTGACCTATGAGAATGAGATATCTTTAATTCAGATAGTTTTCTAAATGTTTTATAATATTAGTGATTTAATCATATGTCCTAAAGTTTTCAAATGTTATATGCATCTATTAAATAGAATAAATAATATGGTGACTTTATATACACACCTATAAAAATTAGAAATATCAACATTCTCCAGAACATTTTTCAAGCTCATTTTTCTGTAGTCATCTGGTACATAAGTAGCTGAATTTCATTAGCAATATTTTTTAAAAATCAAGAAAATGACAAAGAATTGAAATTATTCCTTTTGTGAAAATTTCCACATGATTCTTCTGCCTTTCTCCCACAGAACTATGAACTACCAAATAACCAATTTTAACTCTAACAAAACCCCTTGGTGATTTCCTAGAGGTGAGAGCAAATGCTAAGTCTTAGACCAGAACTAAATTTGACATAAGTGCTCCCCTTCAAGGAATTCAAAACATCCATAATCACTTGAATATTTATTTTTTTTCACTACAACTACAAAGTGAGCTGCAATACTCCTCTTAAACATAGAAAAAGTAAACCAAATACAGATAGCATAGTGGGTATGTTTTTAGGATCCAGAGTTAGTCCTCTAATGTTAGAAGTCCTAGATTAGCATTTGATTAGATGGATGGACAGGGCAAGTTATTTAACCCCTCCAGGTTCAGTTTTCTCTCCTTTACAGTGGATTGGATTCGACTACCTAAGGGATAGGGTAGTTTTAGGGGTTAAGAGAAATACTGTATATACCATACTTTCCATTGAACCTATAATACAGAACTCAATGGATGGTAGCAAATAATACACTAACAACAAATCAGCCTATGTGTTTTAGTCAGCTTTTTGGCTGCTGTGACTAAAAGAACCCAACCAGAACAACTGTAGAGGACAAGTTTATTTAAAGACTTGTGGATTTGGAGGTCTCAGTCAGAAGGCTGGCTCCATTCCTTGGGTCTCAAGGTGAGGCTGAACAACATGGCAGAAGAGTGTGGCAGAGGGAAGCGGCTTACATCAAAATCAGAAAGCAGAGAGAAACTCTACTCTCCAGATACAAAATGTATATACCCCAAAGCCACACCCCCAATTCCCACATCCAACCACACCCTACCACTTCAGTTACCACTCAGTTAATCCCTATCAGGGGATTAACTCACTAACTGGGTTAAGGCTCTCACAACCCAATCACTCTCCCCTGAACCTTCTTGCATTGTTTCACACACGAATTTTTTGGGGACACTTCATATCTAAACCATAACACTATGATAATGAAAAATTTGAAACTCAGATTTCTAAACTCCAAGGATATTCTCCTGAGTCAGAACTGATGTCTCTCTCATAAAACAGTAAGACATAGGTAATTCAATGAATAACACCACACTTTTTGTCACTATGACAGTGTAATAGCAATAGGTATAGTTTATTCTATAGGTATAATTATATTGTAAATTGTAGGTATAATTTATTCTTTAAAAATGCAAGAAGCTATTTTGCTTTCTTAAAACTTTCCAGAACAAAAATGTGACTACTATGTAACCATATATTACAATCCAATTATAATTAGATATTAGGAAACTAACTGAAAATTTAAGTCACAATGAGAACTCATAAATACCTTCAATTTCTCCATCGAGTCCCTGGAAAAAGTTTTACAAGCTGCATCAATTTCCTTTCCTATCACACCAAGAATGGATTCCTGTTCAGTCTCCAGACAAAGAAGTTGATCCTTGAGATGTAGTCGGGCTTCTTCCATCCTCCTTAAGTGCTCTTCTTCATTGCTTATATGTTTTTCCTGTAAAAAGACATGAAATAGAAGTTTGATTAAGTAGAGGAAAAAATACTTGTACTATCTATACATTCAAATTGCAGAATTGGATTAGAAAATAGATCTGACTCTATCAGTCCTTCTACTTAACTAAAATAAAACACTCCACCTACTTCTTAACTAAAATAAAGTTATAGAATTCAGAAGTGAGGCAGATTAAAAACGGGTGAGCAGATATTTGACAAACAATATTATAATAATTATATAATGAAAAATGGTGAAAAAAAAATCCTTTACCATTCAATAGCACATTTCTATTAATGGATCAGAGAGTAAAAGCTAAAGCCACAAACTGAGTTTGCCCTAAACATTAGTAAAGAGCCGAATATAACACTATTAGTTTCTTCATTTGAGAGGGGAAAAAAAAAAAAAAACAAGTGCTATTACTTTTATTTCACCTAGTTCTTAAAAAGCCAAATGCAGTTATACCACCTAAATGTCACTGAGTCATGAAAATGTGATAAAAGCAAGATAGGAATATATTCTAAGAAAGTAAACATACTTAATCAAAAGGGTTTTCTAAGGATTCCTTTAAGAAATTAAATTTTGGGGCCTACTGTAGGCAAATCCATTCTCAATCACTATAATTATGCAATTTCATTCAAGGTGAGCATCCTTAATCCGTAACAACAAAATCTAAAACCACAAAACTTTTGGAGCATTAATACTGCACTCAGAAACATTCAAACTTTGGAGCATTTTGGATTTTGGATTAGAGAAGTTCAAACAGTAAAGTCTGTGAAAATATTCCAAAATATGAAACACTTTTGGCCCCCAAGCATTTTGGATAAGGATAGTCAACCTGTGCTAGAGAAATCCACAGATAGGCTTATCACAAAATAATAGGGGGATATATACACACACACACACACACACACACACATATATATAGACACACCAAAATCATGATGGATGGTTATTATGTCCTCAATCATTACATAATGCTGTTATGTAATGATAACTATCCTATTAAATATAAAAAGACCAAGATTAATGGGCAACAAACCCAGCTTGAATCTGAAAGAACAATGAGATTCAACTCAAAGAAAAGTAATCATGAAAAAATGAATGAGGTTTTACCATAAGAAATGCAAATGCTTTGTCCTTTCACTTAGATTGACATTAAAATATGAACCAAACTTCCTCTACTCAAAGGGAAAGACCCTTGGACAACCTGCCTTCTGCCCTTACATATCTCACTTATCATTAATATTACTATTGTTTATCTGCCTCATCTTCCTTCTTTGCACTGTCTCAAACTTTGACTACCAACAGTTTTTCAATTATGCCTATATATGTCTCCTCTGACCACAACTGACTTGTACAAGTCTACTTGAAGCTATACTACTTCAAAATCAGCTGGTAGGCAAAAGACAGTATTTATCTTTATAATCCATCATCCAGGTATAAATCTCAGCTTTGTAAACTTAAGAACTAGAATTTATTTTCTTTTAGGTATTCTGAATAGAGTCATCTTTAAGCATCAGAGAGACATTAAGCTCACAAGAGACTAATGTACAAACTAAAACACCATTCAATTATCCACCTTAGTTTATGATGAGAACCCTAACTGCCATGTGGATCAGAATGCTCGTGTCAGCACAGTCAGTGATTAACCTCCCTGTGGAATGAACAAAATGGAAGGCACATTATAGTCAATGTTGCTTAATGAAGTGGAAATCAGAACAAAGAGGGAATCTGTTTTATAAAATAATACGTAAATGGCACCACGCTAATGGCAATCTAGCATGTCATCTACACCTCAGGAATGTTCAGACCACAATCACAGGAATGTTCCATTCTTCTGGGCAGTGTTGGGATGAAGATTGCTGAAGTGTATCTCCCAAACCTTCTCCTCGGTCCACATTCAATGTCTGTACAAACTTTCACTCCAGATTGATACATCATTTCTTTAGATCTATCACTATTTTTACCAACTCTTACGCTCTTATTTTTACCAACTCTTACACTCTTATTTTCACCAACTCTTACGCTCCCCATTTTGAAAAATTAACATCCTGACTTTGAATAATGTTTGACAAATTTTTAATATCTCCATTAGAAAGCAAGCTTTGACCAAGTCTATAGATGAGGATGTTAATCTTCCTATTATTCCTAGGTACCCACCAACTGTATTTTCTGTGCTTCAAAGTTAATTCTTCAAGACCCAGTCTCCTTTCCTTTCTGCTCTTCCAAAGCAAATCACCCAACAGCATGATATTTATATCATAGCATTAAAAACATCAATTCTAAATATAATCATGCATCTCTCCCTCAATAAATGCTAATTTCAGAAGATAAAACATGTTTGTAATAATATTTAAAATCCCTCACTTTGCTGAACAAATGATTTAAATATTTAAGACTATAAAGATGATTTTACTAATTGCTATGCATATCTATTCTCTCCAAGGCTCTGAGGTGTGCTAAGAAGTTTCCCCTACACATAAATAGGCCCAGGATGGCTGTTATGGCATCACTGGTGTGATGTTAATGAAGAAAATGCTCTATCAGAGGTTACTGATATATTAGAAGACTGTCCATAATATAAATCCAAACAATTCACAATGATATTCTAAAGGACTTTTTCCTCACTTTACTCACAGCCATCTCTTTTACCCACTATAACTTTTCTGTGATCTCCATTACTTGTCTCTTATTAATAAAAATATAAAATTATTTCCATCTTTTGATAATCTTAAATTTTTTTAATATTCTCAGCTCTAAAAGTTTTACCTCTTTGGCAAAGACAGACAATGACATTGCTCACTTCACTATTCTTTGTGAAACAGTTAGCATGCTATGATCCTTTTGAAGTAAAACTCAGAGAATCATGGACTCACATGAAACACAGAGATCAGGTTCAAGTACCTGTTCCTTCAGAAACTCCTTCTTTGGCATTTCTTATAGGTGCAATCCAAACGGTACTTGAAGACCTCAAGTTTCACATAAAAAGAGTACCTGACAAAGCTGTAGAAGTTCCCCGTGAATATAAATGCTATACTTAAGAATTAAAGTAAACACATGAATTATTCACCCCACTAAACCTTCTAACCTTCCAGGTAAAAATTTCTGTTCTGGGCTGAAGATAGAGCTCAGTAGTAGAATGCTTGCCCAGCAGGAGTGAGTCCCCAGGATTCAATCTCTAGCACCACAAAAATAAAATAAACAACAACAAAAAAAAATCCTAGTTCTTTCCACATTATTTTATTTGACTAGGTTTCTGCCACTACACTATATTGGTCCCCATTCCTTGCATGTGCTCTGAGACCCTAAATTTAAGATTTAAATAAATTCTTCATTCTATTTAAGCAGCACTATGGTTTGGAAGTGGTTTGTCCATCAAGGGTTCAAGAGTTAGAGGCTTGGCCCCCAGTGTGGTAATGTGAGAGATGGTAGGAACTTTGAGAGGCAAATCAAGTGGTGGGAGGTCACTGGGGCATTGTGAACAGAAGAAATTAATATTGTTGTCATGTGACTCTGGTTAATTCTCATAAGATGGTTGTAACAGAAGATCAAATATAGCCCCTCCCCAAGATCTAGCTTCCTGTCTTGCCATATGATTGCTCACTCCCACACATTTACATCATGATGCAATCTGCCATGATGTAATGCAGCCAAGGAAATGGCCAATATTGGATATTTAGCCTCAAAAACTATGAGCTAAATAGCACAGGTATTTTCTTACAGTAATGAAAAAAAGACCAATAGACCAACTATAGTGGGATTTAATTTATTCCTTCCACAAATATTTATGGAAAGCATACTAAAGACAGAGTAAACCAGTTAACAAATATCTCTTGCCCCAAGAGAGCCAATGAATGTCTCCATGAAATTATGTCACTTTGCATAAGTTGGCGTGAACATACTTTATATACAGAGATATGAAAAATTGTCCTCTATATGTGTAATAAGGATTCTAATGCAGTCCATGGCTGTTGTGTATTTTAAAAAAATTAAAAATAAAAAAAAGAAATTATATCACTTTTGTTCCATCCCATTCTTCTGGCTTGGGAATATCTATCTGAACCCTATTTATGGCACCCATTGAAATAGTTCTTTCTATCCATGTTTCAAAAACAACTATACCAACAAAGCAAGCACAGCGAATTCTGGGGTAATGGTGTGGCAAGAAATTGTTAAATTAATCCAATCACACTGTCAGATTTGTGAGCACTTTCTTAATAAAAGCAGATGATAATATTTGGACATCATTAAGGTATTCTCTGGTCTTCTGTTGAATTCACGAAGGGCAATATCTCATGACCCTATGGCAAGATAAACATATTTTTAGAGAATCAAAGACGAAATACAATAGTTTAGAGGATGTTGAGAAATGTGGAAGACATAGTCCAACTTCAGTGTTTCAGGATGAATTCACACAGGTACCTGAGATATGGAATACATGGAGTTTCTTTGAGAGTAGAAAGGAAAATACATACATCTTACTTTAATAATCTAGGAGATCCAAGAAGAAGATATCCTTGATAATGGCTGAGTTTGAGAAAAACCTTGGAAAACAACCCAACCCTTATTTTGTACATAAGGAAATCAAAGCCTTACTTGACTAAAATCAAAGAGCCTACACAACCATAACCTAAGCTCTCTGACTCCTTGACTAGAGTTCTCTATTAAAATGCAAGAAAGGCTGAGTCCTTAAAATTTGAATTTAGAAAGATAATGTGAAAAACTCAGAAAGGTTATCTTTATTAGCAGGTCACGAGACTGGTGAAATCTTAAAGTAGAAAGAAAAACTCAAAACAAATTCTGAATAAGCCCCCATTATATATGAAAATATATGACATATTGGCCTCCTCAGAATATACTGCCAAAAAGCACACTGGACATGAACAATATTCCAAACTTCTAGGAGGTATCCATCTATACTGGAGATTTACCTATGTACCAGTAAAGTTTGTTCTGGGCCAATCAGTTAAGAAGCATACTATCCACACAACTAAGCAAGATATACTTCTATTCTCAGGACAGCTAAGGTTTTATGAAGCTTCCATTTTAGGACAGTAAAGGATTATATTGTCAGCATTTTTGTCTAAAGGATATAAAAAATAAGACTGCTTACAATTTCATAATAAACACACACACACACACACACACACACACACACACACTACAGACTGACTTGATCAAATGACCAGTAATTCAAAATTTAAGAAACATTACTCTTATTATAGATTTATGGTTTAACACTCTTTAAAACTCAAAACACTTCCTAAAGACTCCAAGATTAAAAGGATACATAATCTTAAAGGAAATGTAACAACTTCCATAAACTAGAGTGTGTCCAAAATAACATCTCCTTAGTAAAAGCTTATGAGATTCCTTAATGTCTTAAGAGTTCCAGAAATGCCACTTTATTTCCAGTATACTTATTACATGAAGTTAAAAAAAAAAAAAAAACAGTTTTTCACATACCTTAACAGAAACACTGTATTAAATAAAACACTCATACCTAAATAAAACATTAGTTTACAAAAATAATGCTTTTATTTTACTAAAAAGTAACTTCAGTAAGCAAATATGTTGCTATTTCACCCAAAGACTCTCTTCAATACATCAACAGGAGATGGAGAAGAAATACAATAAGAGGTAGGAAAAGAGGGCAGTCAAATAACATTAAAGGCAAAAAGTAAAATTAATGAAATTTAACTCAAAGTTATTGGAAATAAAACCTGCACATATAACCTAAACATTTTGAGGAAGAATATATCCATAGCCCAGCCTAACTGTTATACCTGAGCTTAAATCGAGAACACTCACAAGCATTACAAGTCAAATTATAAAACTATCCTGAACAAAAATTGAATCTGTCTGGAAGCCATTTATCTGACCTCTAAAGAAGGCTCACATTATTTACACCAACAGTTGGCTCAGCTACAAGAAAGTTAAGATACAATACAAAATACCAGCCAGCACAGAAACTCTAACACACTCAAAGAGAAGGAAGCTACTACTGCTATTGTAGGTATTTTGGAAAGAATTTAGTCTGGAAATTTACCCTACTGCAACTACAATTGTCTTGCAACTCTGATTGATTTGAAAACATCAACAAAAACAATAATAATTCTAAACTCAAGAGTTTGGGTTTCAAAAACATCTCCACGAATCAACCTGAGAATTGTTCCCTGAGAAACCAACAGTATCAAGAAATACAGAGAGGAAGATGGCGGCGAGGGGAGTGCATTGCCCCCGTGTGCTGCTTCACTGTGTGGGAGTATGACAAGTCAGGACGGCTAAAGGATATCTTGTTAGGAATTTCCAGCAATAGTGGGGTGCTCCGGAACCTGGAAGAAGGATTTCCATCGCACGAGGATCGGCTATGGGGACTCAAACACGAGAGGTTTGTCGCACGGAGGGTAACACTGCTTATTCAGCAAATCGCCCCGCGGCTAGAGTCTGCAGCGCGCGCTGGGATAGAGACGCAGGGTTACAGCGCTGCAGTTTCTGCCGGCCGCGCAAGCACCGTACTCAGGGCTGAATTCTGGGTTCGAGACGAGGGAAGGAAGCGGTCCATCTCGGTTCTCCACACCGGTCAGACCACAGAGGAGGCCAGCAGCCACCATGTTGGTAAACTGATGTCACCTTCCCTGTTTTCAACTGACCGCAGCTCATTCAGCCATAGAACAGGTAATTTCAGGCTGCAATTCGCCTGCGGCTTGCAGACAGATTGCTAGGGTTCAGCGCCTGGGTGCTTCTTAGAATCTGATCTTATCGGAGAGAACACCGAGCGCGGGGTGGCCGAGTTCCGGCTACCGGAACCGTCCCGGAACCGCCCTGGCCCAGGGCTGCGGAGCCTGCGGAGGCTGCTTCTTGGACCCTGCTACTATCAGAGCATACACCAAGCACTAAGCAGCCGAATTCCGGCTCCCGGAACTGAGCCCGCGGGGACTGCTTCTTGGAGCTTACACTTATAGGAGCTTACACCAAGCACGGAGCGGCGAGTTCCGGCTCCCGGAACTTCCCTAGACCGGGGCTAGGAGCCCGCGGAAACTGCGTCTCGGTCCGGGTCCTGCTGAGGGCCGGTCAGGACTCACCCGTTGCTTTGGTTGCCCGGCAAGGGGAATGAAATGCTGCCATTCGCATAGGATACCAACATGGCAGAGATCTGATGTCAGCAGAAAGCGGCGGAGGAGAGAACTTCATCAATACCAGCGGTGACATAAGCAGTTGGTCTCCTGGTAGGGGGATGAGACACGTCACCCCATTTGGAGTAGGGGCAGAGTAGAGCTGCCGCCCGCGCCTGCAGGGTAGGCAAACCTGCAACCGACCGGCGGATCAGGCCCGGTGGCCTGCCGGCGTGGTACACTCATCATCCCAATTGGAGTAGGGGCAGAAAAGAGCCGCCGCCAGCTCCCAGAATAGGCCCAGTGACCTGCTGGCGTGGTAGCCACGACACCCCAATTGGAATAAGGAGAGAGCAGAGCCGCCGCCCGCACCTGCAGGAAAGATACGCAAGCAGTATGAAAAGACAAGGAAAGAAAGGACCACAAGCAATGCAGGTCAACGCAACTTTAGAAGAGGTAACAGCTGCAGCAGATGGAATGTCAGATAAAGAATTCAGGATATACATGCTTCAGATGATCTGGAGTATCAAGGAAGACATTAAACAGCAAAATCAGACAATGAAAGATCACTTCGACAATGAATTACGCAAACAAATCCAGGAAGCAAAGGATCAACTATACAGGGAGATAGAGGTTATAAAAAACAAGCAATCAGAAATCCTAGAAATGCAGGAAGCAATAAACCAACTTAAAAACTCAATGGAGAAAACTACCATCAGAGTAGAACACTTAGAAGATAGAACATCAGACAATGAAGACAAAGTATTTCAACTTGAAAAGAACATAGACAGCTCAGTGAGACTGTTAAGAAACCATGAGCAGAACATCCAAGAAATATGGGATAACATTAAGAGACCAAACTTAAGAGTCATTGGGATACAGGAAGGTACAGAGCTCCAAACCAAAGGAATGAGCAGTCTATTCAATGAAATAATACGAGAAAACTTCCCAGACTTGAAGAATGAGACAGAATCCCAAATCCTAGAAGCCTACAGGACGCCGAATGTGCAAAATCATAAGAGATCCACACCTAGACACATTATAATGAAGATGCCCAACATACACAATAAGGAGAGAATTTTAAAAGCTACAAGAGAAAGGAAGCAGATTACATTTAGGGGTAAGCCAATCAGGATAACAGCTGATCTTTCAACACAGACTCTGAAAGCTAGAAGATCCTGGAATAACATATTTCAAACACTGAAAGAAAATGGGTTCCAACCAAGAATTGTGTATCCAGCGAAATTAAGCTTCAGGATGGAGGATGAAATTAAAACCTTCCACGATAAACAAAAGTTTAAAGAATTCGCAGCTAGAAAACCATCTCTTCAAAACATCCTCGCCAAAGCATTACAGGAAGAGGAAATGGAAAATAACAATGAAAACCAACAGTGGGAGGTAGGACAGTAAAGGGGGGGGGGAATAATCAAAGAGGAAAACAAACCATGTTTAGTAACAGAAATAAACAAATATGGCTGGAAGAACAACCCATATCTCAATAATAACCCTAAATGTTAATGGCTTAAACTCACCAATTAAGAGACACAGGCTAGTAGAATGGATCACAAAACAAGACCCAACAATATGCTGCCTACAGGAGACGCATTTGATAGGAAAAGACATACATAGGCTGAAGGTGAAAGGTTGGGAAAAATCATATCACTCATATGGACTTTGGAAACAAGCAGGCGTGTCCATACTCATATCAAATAAAATAGATTTCAAGCCAAAGTTAATCAAAAGACATAAAGAGGGACACTACATACTGCTTAAGGGAACCATACACCAACAAGACATAACAATCATAAATATTTATGCCCCAAACAATGGTGCAGCTATGTTCGTCAAACAAACTCTTCTCAAGTTCAAGAGTCTAATAGACCACCACACCATAATCATGGGACACTTCAACACACCTCTCTCGCCACTGGACAGATCTTACAAACAAAAGTTGAATAAGGAAACTATAGAACTCAATAACACTATTAATAACCTAGACCTAATTGACATATATAGAGTATACCACCCAACATCAAGCAGTTACACTTTTTTCTCAGCAGCACATGGATCCTTCTCAAAAATAGATCATATATTATGTCACAGGTCAACTCTTAGACAATATAAAGGAGTAGAGATAATACCATGCATCTTATCTGATCATAATGGAATGAAACTAAAAATCAAAGATAAAAGAAGGAAGGAAAAAGCATACATCACTTGGAGAATGAACAATAGGTTACTGAATGATCAATGGGTTATAGAAGACATCAAGAAGGAAATTAAAAAATTCTTAGAGATAAATGAAAACACAGACACAACATATCGGAATCTATGGGACACATTGAAAGCAGTTCTAAGAGGAAAATTCATTGCTTGGAGTTCATTCCTTAAAAAAAGAAAAAAACCAACAAATAAAGGATCTCATACTTCATCTCAAAATCCTTGAAAAAGAAGAGCAAAACAACAGCAAAAGAAGTAGAAGGCAAGAAATAATTAAAATCAGAGCTGAAATTAATGAAATCGAAACAAAAGAAACAATTGAAAAAATTGACAAAACTAAAAGTTGGTTCTTTGAAAAAATAAACAAAATCGACAGACCCTTAGCCATGCTAGCGAAGAGAAGAAGAGAGAGAACTCAAATTACTAGCATACGGGATGAAAAAGGCAATATCACAACAGACACTTCAGAAATACAGAAGATAATCAAAAACTATTTTGAATCCTTATACTCCAATAAATTAGAAGATAGTGAAGGCATAGATAAATTTCTTAAGTCATATGATCTGCCCAGATTGAGTCAGGAGGATATAGAAAACCTAAACAGACCAATATCAATTGAGGAAATAGAAGAAACCATAAAAAGACTACCAACTAAGAAAAGCCCAGGTCCGGATGGGTATACAGCAGAATTTTACAAAACCTTTAAAGAAGAACTAATACCGATACTTTTCAAGCTACTTCAGGAAATAGAAAAGGAGGGAGAACTTCCAAATTCATTCTATGAGGCCAACATCACCCTGATACCTAAACCAGACAAAGACACTTCAAAGAAAGAAAACTACAGACCAATATCTCTAATGAACCTAGATGCAAAAATCCTCAATAAAATTCTGGCGAATCGGATACAAAAACATATCAAAAAAATTGTACACCATGATCAAGTAGGATTCATCCCTGGGATGCAAGGCTGGTTCAATATACGGAAATCAATAAATGTTATTCACCACATCAATAGACTTAAAAATAAGAACCATATGATCATCTCGATAGATGCGGAAAAAGCATTCGACAAAGTACAGCATCCCTTTATGTTCAAAACTCTAGAAAAACTAGGGATAACAGGAACATACCTCAATATTGTAAAAGCAATCTATGCTAAGCCTCAGGCTAGCATCATTCTGAATGGAGAAAAACTGAAGGCATTCCCTCTAAAATCTGGAACAAGACAGGGATGCCCTCTCTCTCCACTTCTCTTCAACATAGTTCTCGAAACACTGGCCAGAGCAATTAGACAGACAAAAGAAATTAAAGGCATAAAAATAGGAAAAGAAGAACTTAAATTATCACTATTTGCAGATGACATGATTCTATACCTAGCAGACCCAAAAGGCTCTACAAAGAAACTATTAGAGCTAATAAATGAATTCAGCAAACTGGCAGGATATAAAATCAACACGCATAAATCAAAGGCATTCCTGTATATCAGCGACAAATCCTCTGAAATGGAAATGAGGACAACCACTCCATTCAAAATATCTTCAAAAAAAATAAAATACTTGGGAATCAACCTAACAAAAGAGGTGAAAGACTTATACAATGAAAACTACAGAACCCTAAAGAGAGAAATAGAAGAAGATCTTAGAAGATGGAAAAATATACCCTGTTCATGGATAGGCAGAACTAACATCATCAAAATGGCGATATTACCAAAAGTTCTCTATAGGTTTAATGCAATGCCAATCAAAATCCCAACGGCATTTCTTGTAGAAATAGAGAAAGCAATCATGAAATTCATATGGAAAAATAAAAGACCCAGAAGAGCAAAAACAATGCTAAGCAGGAAGTGTGAATCAGGCGGTATAGTGATACCAGACTTCAAACTATACTACAGAGCAATAGTAACAAAAACAGCATGGTACTGGTACCAAAACAGGCGGGTGGACCAATGGTACAGAATAGAGGACACAGAAACCAATCCACAAAACTACAACTATCTTATATTTGATAAAGGGGCTAAAAGCATGCAATGAAGGAAGGATAGCATCTTCAACAAATGGTGCTGGGAAAACTGGAAATCCATATGCAACAAAATGAAACTGAATCCCTTTCTCTCGCCATGCACAAAAGTGAATTCAAAATGGATCAAGGAGCTTGATATCAAATCAGAGACGCGCCGTCTGATAGAAGAAAATGTTGGCTACAATCTACAGTCGGTGGGGTCGGGCTCCAAATTCCTCAATAGGACACCCATAGCACAAAAGTTAATAACTAGAATCAACAAATGGGACTTACTCAAACTAAAAAGTTTTTTCTCAGCAAAAGAAACAATAAGAGAGGTAAATAGGGAGCCTACACCCTGGGAACAAATCTTTACTCCTCACACTTCAGATAGAGCCCTAATATCCAGAGTATACAAAGAACTCAAAAAATTAGACAATAAGAGAACAAACAACCCAATCAACCAATGGGCCAAGGACCTGAACAGACACTTCTCAGAGGAGGACATACAGTCAATCAACAAGTACATGAAAAAATGCTCACCATCTCTAGCTGTCAGAGAAATGCAAATCAAAACCACCCTAAGATACCATCTCACTCCAGTAAGATTGGCAGCCATTAGGAAGTCAAACAACAACAAGTGCTGGCGAGGATGTGGGGAAAAGGGTACACTTGTACATTGCTGGTGGGACTGCAGATTGGTGCAGCCAATTTGGAAAGCAGTATGGAGATTTCTTGGAAAGCTGGGAATGGAGCCACCATTTGACCCAGCTATTCCCCTTCTTGGTCTATTCCCTAAAGACCTAAAAAGAGCATGCTACAGGGACACTGCTACATCGATGTTCATAGCAGCACAGTTCACAATAGCAAGACTGTGGAACCAACCTAGATGCCCTTCAATAGACGAATGGATAAAAAAAATGTGGCATTTATACACAATGGAGTATTACTCTGCATTAAAAAATGACAAAATCATAGAATTTACAGGGAAATGGATGGCATTAGAGCAGATTATGCTAAGTGAAGCTAGCCAATCCCTAAAAAACAAATGCCAAATGTCTTCTTTGATATAAGGAGAGTAACTAAGATCAGAGTAGGGACGAAGAGCAGGAGAAGAAGATTAACATTTAACAGGGATGAGAGGTGGGAGGGAAAGGGAGAGAGAAGGGAAATTGCATGGTAATGGAAGGAGACCCTCAGGGTTATACAGTGGAGGGGGTAGAGAGAGAGGAGGGGAGGGGAGGGGAGAGGTGGGGAGGGGGGAGGGTGGAGGATGGGAAAGGCAGCGGAGCACAACAGACACTAGTATGGCAATTTGTAAATCAATGGATGTGTAACTGATGTGATTCTGCAATCTGTGTATGGGGTGAAGGTGGGAGTTCATAACCCACTTGAATCAAAGTGTGGAATATGATATGTCAAGAAATCTGTAATGTTTTGAACAACCCACAATAAAAAATTAAAAAAAAAAAAAGAAATACAAAGGACAAGGAAAGGTCATTATTGAATGAATTGTTCACTCATTATAAAAGTCCAATAACATGTACCTCTTCATCACTAACACAGATATCATCACAGCAAATATCTTGAGCTCGTAGACAACAATACTAAGTGACCCTTCTCTGTGCTTCCATGATATTTCATATAAGTTTATGCAATGTCTGCCTTCTTACCAGACTATGAGATCAGAGCAGCAATCTTAACACTTCTTCATTTCAATATTGTAGCATCTAATAACATCTCACATACAAGTCACTCAAAAAACTTTCTGGAACATAAATACCCTTTAATGTTCATTCCATGCAGTCACAAGCTTAATCTATGTAACAAGAATAATAGAATTCAACTATACTTTGGGGGAGTGGGGGACAGAATCTCTGAACTTACATAACTTCTTTTGTTTCTGCAAGCTTTACTTTGCTTTTTGCCACTAATTAATTAATAACCTCATTGAGTATGGTCATCTTGTCAGTAGCAAGCTGCTGTAATCATTGAGGAAAGAAGATATCACAATTTTAAAGATAGAGCCAAGTAGATCTGCCAGTGCATTAAGTGTGGGTCCATATATAAAAAAGAGCTAGCTCTTTATAAATATCTAACAAGCAAAAGAACATCATAATTCTACTAGAAGATTAATGGTTTCCAAAGTAAAATGTTGCTATTTTACATGTTAGATATACTCTGTTCCTTTTCCTATGTTAGACATGAAAACTTCACACTGTTTCTTTCAAAAGACAGGAATAAGTTATGATTAATAGTGTATAAGAGTAAGACTGACAGGCCAGGCATCATGGGGCACACCTATACTCTCAGTAACTCAGAAGGCTGAGGCAGGAGGGTCAGCAACTTAGCAAGACCCTATGTCAAACTAAAAGAAATAAAATAAAAAGACTAAGGGGTGTAGTTCAATGATAAAGCTGATCTGTGAGGAGAAAGAAAGAAAGAGAGAGAGAGAGAGAGAATGAGCAAAATAATACAGCTAACAGAAAAAGGAATGGCACATAAAAACTGGTCATATGATTTGGTATTTTAAAACCCGGGTTCGAGAGTTTTCCAATCCATAACCTGGTCTTTTGCAGGCTTACAATAATAATTCATAAAACACAAGAAAAAAATAGAAATTCAAATTTAAACTTTTGACCCCATTCAAGGAAATTATTCTTCCCTCAGGCTTTTTAGTATCCTTTTCAAGGAGAGTATTGAGTATTACAAAGATGATTAGTAGCATAATCAAAAGGTGTTAGGATATGTATTGGATACAATGCTAGAAATTAATATTCAAAGTTGGAAACAAAAATACCTTCTAAAGGGTATTTTGTGCGTTCATTATTACGATCATTTTATATTATGACATATTGCTTGTAAGTCAAATGCCTAGAAACAAAAAACATCAGTTACTTAAAATTAGTCACTTTTGATATATTTCTAATTCTGAAACAAAATGTGGACAAAGAAACAAACAACTAGGGTTTCAAATTATGCATTTGGGACAAGCATTGTTGAATTTTCAAAAGATAAAAATTATCATTCCTCTCAAGAGAAATGTTTATAAGTTTACAGTGTCTTTAAAAACCATTGGGATTTCTTTCTCTGCTTTTCCCCCCTTATAGTATACTTATGCATGCATTGTTCTTATGAAACAATATTTAAAGTTTAAAAGTGAATCTCTAAATAATATAGTTCATGTATACCATGAGTATAAACACATCCTATGTTTTTTTTTTGTCAAAAATCTATAGAATATTTCTTGATCTACATTACATGGAAAAATGAATTAGGTCAATAAGCACTTTAAATGGCAATTGAAAAAAAAAAAACTCAATGAAAACAAACCTGGACATTCATTTTGTGTTCCCCTTTAGTATTAACCAAAGCCAGCCAGGACTGCTTAACTTCAAGCAAAGCACTAAAACAGATGCAATATAGTAATTATATGGCCTACTCTGCTTGATTTTCCTGACCACAACTGATACTAGTTGCATTACTTAGCCTAATACCTACACTATAGGAATCATATCCAACTAAAGAAATGAATAAAATTAAATAGAACAGGCTTTTAATGAAAAGTGCTCAATATGTTCACTCTCCTCCCCAGGACTTTGACATTAACAACCATCCAGTGAGTGAAGAAATAAATGGCAGGCCTCTCAATCAAACCCAAGTCAAGTGCCAATATGACTGACAAACTTTAACTTTCCTCCTGGAATTCATTTAAAATTTAAAATCAACCCCTTCAATTGTAAATGGTTAATACAGAATTCATTACCAATAAAAACTTCTGAAAATGGCTCCACCATTTTCTAATTTCTGTGTTCTAATTCAGAAAGTAAATACTACATGTACTTCTTGTATACAACTTTATTCATGCTCCTAATTCTGCCACAGCTGCATGCATAAATGCCACATCTGAATTCACATTGTACATTCATTTCCCTTTTGCATCCTCAGTTTTTTCCTTAACATCTGACATGGTATTTCATACATAGAAAGCACTCTGTTGTTTCAACCAATCCCTTGTAAAAGTCAAGGACCACTCTGGACTTAAGGACTACAAGTTATTCACTTAAAAACACTTTAACAATGACAAATACAAAACTTATCATTTTACCTTTGACCATTTTGTTATTTTTAATGCTATTTTAACTACAGGACTCTGTAATATAATTACATATACATTCTACTTTTACTTTGAGTTTCTTATTTAAATTTATTTTCAAATTTAACATATGGGGGCTACAGCTTTATTGTACTCAGAATTTAAAATTATTAAAAAGCTTAAAACACCAAATACTTAAAAATACTTAAAACACCAAAGAAAAAGCAGTCTCCTAAAATGTAAGCATCAAAATAAAATGCTAGAACTGAACAGCTCATTTCCTTTTATTTTTTCATTCTTCTAGAAAAAAATAAAATCAAATAATTCTCCCTGCTACCATCAAATAGCTCTTAGTCAAAATGTGGAAATGTGATATTACAAAGTAGTGAATACAAAACTAACATTTGACAATCATATATATTTTTCCCATGTCTTCAAAAAAGAGCAATATCAAACAGATGGTAAAATTAAAATCAAAATACAACTTTTTTTCATTGACAGATAACATTGTATTCTTTTACTGTGATGAGAGGATTTAACATCCAACCTTTATATATTGCCAAAACAGAATTCTATTATACTCATTCATTTTTCCCCTCACAGATATGTTGTATGTGGAAATTTCAGATTTTAATTAGATATTTCTGAAAAAATCATTGTTGATTCCCATTCCAAAAATGTCAGACTGAAAAGTAATACTATATGGTAATTTATTGAATATAATAATTCTAAATTTAAATTCAATGCTAAGAGTTCAAAATAAGATACATGTGTCATAAAAGGGGAAAATACATGAAAATTGTACTCCTATATCCAGTTTCTACCATGTTTCTACTCAGTTTTGGGCTAATCACTATATACTCTCAATAGCAGTATCCATCATCTGAAAACATGGGCATCATTATTAAACTCGTGAATTATGATTACCATGATTCAGCGTTCCACATTTTGTATAAAAAAATTACTTCCAGTGTTTTTATCCAACATAGCCCTACCTTTAATATAAGTTCCCAGTTCTCATTTTACCAGTGATTTAACAGCATTTCGTGGTAAGAACTAAACTACATCTCGATCAATGCTATCTATTCAACACTTAAGTTCCTAAGTACTGCTAACAAAAAATGTCTCACAATTTGTGCTCTTTAATTATCTCTAAACTGCTTCATCAAAGATCTTCTTACCTTCTTAAAAGATGAATTAAAAAAAAAGTCCTCCCTCAAAAGATGAAAAGATTTCACATGTTCTTAAATAAGCAGAATTAATATAGTCAAAATGCCTCACTACAAAAGCAATATACAGCTGGGTGACATGGCACACACTTATAATCCCAGCTACTTGGGAGGCCGAGGCAAGAGAATCATAAGTTTGAAGCTACAATGTGGGGGAAAAGGTACCCTCTTACATTGTTGATAGGACTGCAAATTAGTACAACAACTCTGGAAAGCAGTGTGGGGATTCCTGAAAACATTAGGAATGAAATCACCATTTGATCCAGCCATCCCACTCCTAAATATCTATTTATCCAAAAGAACTAAAATTAGCATACTAAACTAATACAGTCACATTTATATTTATAGCAGAACAATTCACAACATCCAAATTATGGAATCAACCCAGATGCCATGTTAATAGATGAATGGATCAAGAAAATGTGGTATATATACACAAGAATGGAGTTTTACACAGCCATAAAGAAGAATGAAATAATGGCATTTGCCAATAAATAGATGGAAATGGAGAAAATTGTACTAAGTAAAATAAAAAGACTCAAAAAATCAAGAGTGAAATGTTTTCTCTCATATGTAGAGGCTAGAACAAAATAAGGGAAAGAAAGTGGTTGGGGAGAGAAGAGGATATCAAAAGATACAGGGAAGATCAATAAAGAAGAGGAGAACAAGATTTTTATAACAAAATGTGATTTTGTTATTACATTATATTGTTATATAATGTGATAACAAAATCACATTATATCATATATAAAGGAAACTTTACCTTTATATAAATTTAGATGAAAAGAAGTTGAGAAGAGGATAGAGAATAGGGAAAGAAAAAAAAAAGAAGTGGGGAGGGGACAGTGGGGATTAAAATTAATTAAATTCCTTGCATATATGACTTTGTCAAAATGAACTTCAATACTTGTATAAAAATTATGCTCTAATAAAAAAAATAAGGTCCTCTAAAGACAACTAAGTATAGTTACTGAAATAAGCAAGTATTAAGTTAGAGAGTAGAGCATCTCAAGTAATTTACAAAGTCTTTATACTGGTGGATATGATTCCTACCAAGTCTGATACAATGGGAAAGAACAGAATTGGTAACCCTGAGTTCCACTTCCAGTTCTATGAAAGGAAAGCTATAGTTCTGGAACAACTCTTTGGGCCAAAATGTCATCTTTAAAATAAGATAGTGGAAATTGATAATGTTCAAGGTGATATTATACTTTATAATCACACTGATGAAAAATGCTGACGGCAATATCATCTTTGTTTCAATAGTGCAGGGCCACCATATGAACTCTGACATAATCTTGTTAAACAAAAGCTAACATACAGATTCTTTTTTAAAATTTATTTATTTATTTATTTATTCTTATTAGGTATGTATGACAGCAGAATGCATTTTTGATTCATTGTACACAACTGCAGCAAAAATTTTCACTTCTCTGGTTGTACATGATGTAGCATCACAGCATCACATTATATATGCAGTCATACATGTACCTAGGGTAATGATGTCCATCTCATTCCACCATCTTTCCTGTCCCCATCTCCTTACCCCTCCTTTCCCTCCCCTTTGCCCAAAGTTCCTCAATTTTTCCCATGCCACCCCTTTCATGGATCAGCAGCCACTAATCAGAGAAAACATTCAGCCTTTGGTTGTTTAGGATTGGCTTACTTTGTTTAGCATGACATTCTCTAACTCCATCCATTTACCTGCATATACCATAATTTTATTCTTTTAATGCTGAGTAATATTCCATTGTGTACATATACCACAGTTTCTTTAACCATTCATCTATTAAAGGGCATCTAGATTGATTCCACAGTTTAGCTATTGTGAATTGAGCTGCTATAAACATTGATATGGCTGCATTATTATAGTATTCTGCTAATTTTAAGTTCTTTGGGTATAGACTAAGGAGTAGGATAGCTGGGTCAAATGGTGGTTCCACTCCAAGTTTTCCAAGGAATTTTAACACTGTTTTCCAGATTGGTTGCACCAATGTGCAGTCCCACCAATGTACAGTCCCCCACATCCTTGCCAATACTTTTTGTTGTTGAATAATCTTGATAACTGCCATTCTGACTGGTGTGAGATAAAATCTTAGAGCTTAGTTTTGATTTGCATTTCTCTAATTACTAGAGATGTTGAACATTTTTTTCATATATTTGTTGATCAACTGTATATTTTCTTCTGAGAAGTGTCTATTCAGCTCCTTAGCTCATTTATTGATTGCATTTTTTTTTTTTTGGTGTTAAGTTTTTTGAGTTCTTTATATTTCCTGGAGATGAATGCTCTATATTTGACGTCCATGTGGAAAAACATCTGCTCCCAAAATGTAGGCTCTCTCTTTTGCTGAGAATCTTTTTACTTTTGAATCCATCCCATTTATTCTTTTTTTGAACTTATTTATAAACTAGAATAATTTATTTATTCTAATTTTTATATATAAGCATAATGCCTTTCAATTCATAGTTCACATATAGAGCACAATTTTTCATGTCTCTGGTTGTACACAAAGTATTTTTCGTGTCTTCATACATGTACTTAGGGTAATGATGTCTAACTCATTACACCATCTTTCCTACCCGATATCCTCTCCCTTCCCCTCCCTCCCCTTTGCCCTATCTAAACTTCCCACGTTCTTCCCATCCCCATCCCCATTATAGATCAGCATCTTCATATGAGAGAAAACATTTGACATTTGGTTTTTGGGGATTGGCTTACTTAGCATAATATTCTCCAACTCCATCCATTTACCTGCAAATGCCATGATTTTATTAGTCCATTGCATATATATAGCACACTTTCTTTATCCATTCATCTATTGAAGGGCATCTAGGTTGGTTCCACAATTTAGCTATTGTAAATTGTGCTGCTATAAACATTGATGTGGCTATGTCACCATTGTATGCTGTTTTTTAAGTCCTTGGGGTATAAACCGAGGTGTGGGATATCTGGGTAAAATGGTGGTTCCATTCCAACTTTTCCAAGGAATCTCCATACTGCTTTCCATATTGGTTGCACAAATTTAGCATACAGATTCTTGTGGAGCAGAAAAAAACTGAAAGTACTAAAGATTCTTCCAACACTGTCCAGGCTAACTAAAAGGTATAGTATCCATATGAAAGCATCTCCTACGACAGAGAAAAGTTCCACATATGGATGTGATAATGGGCGAATTACAGGAGAAAAGTAAAATGAGTGTGGCAGGAACCACTGGCTTCCTCCAAGTTTCAATAACTATTGGCAAGAAGCACTTTCGCATATTTCTGGTAAGATTATGTAATAACATATTCTTTATACCTAGAATTTCTCATTTTCTTATATAGTTAAAAATGAATGCAACTAGTAAAATCATTATTTCACTAACACTGGAAAACAAATATTTTCATTATGTTTGTGTTGGACTTAGGAAAACAATAAGAATGTTTTTGTCATTTTCTTTTCAAATTTTTTCTCATTGTTTATAAATATACCTGAACAAAATATTTAAAATGTTTTTGAGAATATGGTCACAATCCTAAGAACAAAAGACCAAAAGAATACATAGAATATAAACTGAATCTTCTATAATACACTCTTTTCTTAATTTTAGGCACCAGCTCTAACGTACTATGCAAATGTTCAAAATTAAAATTTCCTTCTTTTAATATGTCTGCAAATTACTTGTGATTTCAACAATAGCCAATATCATTATTAAATACCTAATTGAATATAAAATTTCTCCAAACTTAGATCAGACACAGATCTGTGTAGATCAGGCATTATTATGAAACTTTCACTATGTAAACTAATGCTGTCTTACTAAGCAAAAATGATTTAATTATCTAACTGTTGTTGATATATATTCCACTAAAATCAAAAAATATATGTTTCTAATAAAATAAACAGTATTATGAGTTTCTAGGTAAATGTCAGAAGAATCAAAAGATTAATATCAATAGGATCTTTCTGGAACAAAAGAGAAAATATTTTCCTACAAAATTTAAACAAAGGAAATAATTAATTTTAATGATACTATAGTTTCATTTGTCTAACATTTCAGGAGCGATTCTTCCCTGGTGAGAAGCTCTTAATAAAGTCTTAAATGCATATATAAAAGTTCTGCAAAATATTTGTTCTCTTTGTCATGTAAAATTGGAAAATAACATTTGACAAAGCAAAATCAAATGTTAGGAAAAAAATGTATTGTATTACCACAGATTACCATTGAATATACGAGGAAAATATGCCAAAGTTAGTTATTCTGTCCAAATATACTAATGGCAATCTTGTACCACTGATTGATGCTGGCACTGGTGCTAACACTTTATATGAACTTTGATGTAGTTTTAACATTTCTAAGTTTATCAAAGTCATAATAAGACTAGAAACAGCCTAAAACAAAGCATACAGTTAAAATAACATGATTTTTTTAGAAACATTGTGCATGTCTAGTAACTCATGTATTTATATTGAAAATGGACAAGCAAGAATATCATTTTATGAGGAAAACAAAGTTTCCTTTTGATTACAATAGAGCCACATTGTTAATCCCCTTTGACCCATTTTTCAAGTTTACTACATTGCTTAAACAGAGATCTTTGGTCTATTAGTTCATTGGGCTTTCCTTCACTGAAAACTTAATTTGCCTTATTTTATTTTCCCTAGTCTGGCCCCTTATCCATGCACATGCACATGTGATTGTATTTGTATATGTTTGTGTGTATACACATTTACCTGTTTCTCTTTAATTTAACTATAAATTATTTGCTATGTCTCAGGTTCTATGCCTTATCTTAGAGATGGAAAAAAATACAAGGATGTGATTTCTCTCCTCCATTAGCAAGCATAACTATAAAACTGCCCACCTATTTGGTTTCTTTACCACATGCCTTCAAAAATCACTTGTTGATAGAACTGCCAGTTATTTTCACATGGGTCCTTCCTTTGTGGAACATCTGTCTCAAATGATTCAATACAGTCTGGTTCTAAACCTCTCATCTGCACAGTTCTATGGTTTTATAATTAGGTAGACCACAGGCATATTATTGCCATTATGATTATTTTCACATTATTGTGTAGATCACAGGCAGTTGATTGCTGGGTTGAATCATTAATCGCTAAATACTTGAAAACACAATAATAGCAGCTACCAATAACTGATATATTAGATACCAGATAATGGGCCAAGTACTTTGCTTACATTTTCACATTTAATCTTAAAATAAAGGAATTATTATAATGTTAAAGGTTGATAAAAACTGAGGCATTCATGTTTAGGCAACTTAACTAAAGCCACACTAGAAAAGGATGCAAATTCACCATTTTGCCATAATAACTAATGCTATGCTACCTCTCAAAGAAAAAGGCTCTGTCTATAGATGACACAATCCATTAAAATTTGATTCACACCTATCCATACTAAGATATGGGCAAACACAGTTAAATCAATCAAAAGCATGATCATTTAAAACCAAAATAAATATTGAAGAAAAAATAAGGTGTACAGTCCGCCCCATATCCTCCAAATCCAGGATTCAACTGACCATATATTGAAAAAAAAAAAAAATGTGTACCAAAAATTTACAGACTTTACCCTGGTCATTACTCCCTAACTAATACCATGTAACAACTACTTACATAGCATTTACATTGTATTTCAGTAATGTAGAGATGACATAATATACAGGAAGATATATATAAATTAAATACAAATATTATATGACCTTTTTATAAGGGACTTGAGCAACTGCAGATTTGGCTATTCTTGGGAGACACTGGAACCAATCCCCTACAGGACAGAGAAACACCTTATGTATATGTGTGTGTGTGTGATATATATTTGTTTTTGTGTGTTTGTGTCTTTAAGATTACATACCATTTTAGTATACAGTGGTCATTTTTCCTCTATGTTAGTATGCATTCTCAGGACTTGAGCACAGGTTGAACATCTCTAATCCAAAATTCTAAAATCCAAAATGCTCCAAATTAAGATATTTTTTTAGTGATGACAGGATATCACATGTGAAAAATTCCATATCTGACCTCATATGACAGATCATCATCAAAACACTGGCATACTAAAAATATTGTATAAAATTATCTTTGGGATATGTGTTTAGACTTGGTCCTATTTCTAAAATATCTCATTATATATACATAAATATTCCAAAAGCTAAAAAACTCCAAAATCTTAAACAATTCTGGTCCTAAACATTTCAAAAAAGAGATATTCATTTTAGTTTTAACAACTAAAAGGATTAACTACAGACCAGTTTTCTTATCTATATTCCATTCTCAGGATATATGCCTGTCTCATAATGGATGCTTAAGTGAATGCTGCATTTATCTAGATGTGTGATAATGCATATATACATATATATATATATATATATATATATGAAACATCTCAAACATAATCACTGAAGAAACATTTAAGCAGAGCAAGGTAAACTTTACATTTTCAGCAAATCAAATATTTCAACACATTCTTAAATGTAGATAAGGAAATATAAAATGTTTAAACACAATATTCTGGTTAATATTTTAATTATAGAAAGTTGGAAAAATTACCATCATCTCCACAGCAACTATGCGCTGGTCACAGATACATTAAATATGTATGAACATTAGATTCAATTGTCTGAAACTGCCATAAAAGAATTGAGCGAGGCCTAGCTTTGAGCGATGGAAATGCAGAGATTGGTTCCAGCTGTGTGCAGAAGCAGGTGGATCCCCATCTCCACTCAGCAGAGGAGTAGGCATTACCCAATGGGAGTGGGCTGCCTTCTTGTTCCTCTGTAATACTACCCCTTACCTTTTTTGGATGGAATGTTCTATGGAACAGCCCCTCCTCAATAAATAGGATGGTTTCAGATGTGCTCTCTGTCTTTACTCTGCCTCTCTTGCTTCCCTTAGAGGAGCTGAGGCCTAGGAACTGTAGCAGAACCCCCCAAAAAAGGTATTTTCTCTGTCTCTGTGTGATTATTTTGTGCCAACCCAATTCACCTGGAATGACCCTGATTAATTTAGTTATGTGTTGCGGCATTCAATCAAAGCAAAAAACATGAAATAAGAACTAAATTTCAGCTATTGTCCACCTTATAGGTTGAAATTTAGGAGCCCCATTAAACCATGAATTCCAATCTAACTTATTCTTGGTTTTAACATTCACTGGGATTAATATACACATACAAATATATGCACAAATATATACACTAGGTAAACATCACAAAGTAAAAAAGAAGGAAGGAAAGCAAAGGATTAAGAAAGTTTCTTCCTAAAAGTTAATGAACACTTTTATGATGGCCCACCCAGTGGCAGTTCTTTCTTTGTGGATTTATGCAACCCTCAGCTAGTACAGTATTCATTCAGCTCATGTCTATACCACCTTTTCCATTATCTGTACTTTAACAATCTTTTTAACATTTGACTTCTGTCACACTCCACTGAAAATTCTTTTTGGAAGTTGATGAAAGAAACAGAAAGCAAATTTAAATATTTTGTCTTCTCTTCTTTGTTCATTTCTTGTCAGAAGTCAACCTCAAAAGTAGTGACTTCTAAAACTCCTGAGTATTCTACCCAACATGCCATAAATGGTAGTTACTTGAAATAAATTTACATATCTACTGAGAAGAACGACATGTGGGGATATACCAAAGGTTACAATCTCCTTAACTTTCCCTCTCCACAACTATAAGAATCAGAATATTATCAATTTTAAAAATTACTATGAGAATTAGCTCATAAAAAGCATTTAACCACAGATACTTTATTTTGAACCTTAGTTTTCTCATGGATCAAAGAATCCTAATACCTACAGATTGAATGTTTTGTGTCTCCCCCCAAATCCATATGTTGAAACCATGTCTCCAATGTGATGGTATTTGGAGGTGGGGCTTTTGAGGGGTAATTAGGTCATGAAGGTGGTTAATGATATGTAAATTTATTTCAAGTACTACCATGTTGGGTAGAATACTCAGAATTTTTAGAATTAAAAGTAGAAGTCACTACTTTTTGAGGTCATCTTCTGACAAGAAATCAACACAGAAGACAAAATATTTAAAACTGCTTTCTGTTTCTTTCATTAACCCTCATGAGGATTAATGCCCTTATAAAAGAGAACCGAGAAAGCTCCCTTGCTACTTCTGCAATATAAGAACACAGTATGAAGGCACCAACTAGAAATCAGACATGCACCTTCAATTGAATCTACCAGTGCCTTGATCTTGGACTTCCCAGCCTCCCAAACCATGAGATACAAATATCTGTTATTTTCAAGACAACTGTCTACAGAATTTTGTTAAAGCACCTGTCATGTAGAAAGTCCTCAATAATTCACTGTTGAGAGCCACAGCCGAAGGGGCCCCAGCAAACTTCCAGCTGCCAGCAAACTTCCAGCTGCTGGCTGATGATTGGCTCACAGCGGCCCCAGCAACATCTAGCTGATTGGCTCCTCTGGGGTGATGCTCATTGGGCTGTTTCCCTGCCCTTTCAGACCACGGAGCTGCTCATTGGGGGACTTTTTTGGCTCCGCCCATGTGACTCAGCCAATCGGCCTCAAGAGCAGGAGGATTGCGGGAGGTGGAGAGAGGCTTGTTGGAGAGAGAGGTTTGGGTTGTTGGAGAGAGAGGCTTGTGGAAAGCCGGTGGTGGCAGTTGGGGCTCTGACGGTTTTTCCTGAGAGGCTGTTTTGTTTGGCGTGTGTGGTTCTAAAAATAAAGTTAGTTTCTTTTGACAAGTGGCTCCTGATTATGCCCAGCCAGACTGCGGCAATTCACCAGACCTAACTATTTTTTGCTAGTTTTTTTTTTTTAATATATTTACATATGACAGCAGAATGCACTACAATTCATATTAAACATATAGAGCACAATTCATCAACCCTTTCTTATCTTATATCTAAACTGCTATTTTAAGATACGTGATTATTTTTAAATCAAATGTATTAGAAGGTGACTGGTTGAAAGAATAAAACTCCCAGTATTCAAATAAACTTGTCATTTTTTTTTCTGGCACTAATACAACTTTCTTATGAAAAACTACAATTACATTTTTAATATAGTATACACAAATTATGAAATTAATATGTCTTTTGCATTAGAATTTATTTATATTTTTACCTTTTCTTCTAGTTGGTCCTTCAAACACTGGTATTTTAGCTTTAGTTTTTTGTTCTCATTTTCATTCTGGGTTAATTCCTCTGTAAGTTTCTCACACTGTGATTTCAACTTCTCTAGCTGACAACGATGGACTTTAGCCATGTTCTTATCTTCTAAGTTTTCTGCCTAAGACAAAAAAAAGGAAAAAAGAAAGTCCACTGGCTGTGACAAAATTGTTTCAAATAAATAACACAATTTTCAGTGGGAAAATAAAACTTTAGCTCTCTCAAAGTACTCATACAAAGAAATTAAAATAAACATATACAAAATGTTCTTTGCATTTATTCAATGACCCATTGACGGACAGCAAGTATTTACCAAATGACAAGTACTGTAGTAAGTACTAAAGAAAACAGATATGAACAGAGAAAGAGACAGAGGCAATCATCCATTGACAACAATAAATGATAACAGTGGGGGCTGGGGGACATGGCAATCAAAGGAAGTGACTCCAATGCTGAGGGATAGGAGTTATTAGAGAACTATTCCCCAGAAGGGAAATACTATACTAGTTTTCTCAGCTGTAAAAGAAGCTTAGCATTCCTGTTCTTTCTAACTCAAGGATTTTAGGAGATAACTGTATCCTCCCTATACAATACAATTATTCATACAAATCTTGGGTGCCTACAAAGATCATAATAGCCAAGAAACTAAAAGTTAATATTGCAAGACTTTATTTCAGCACCAATAGGGTAGTAAAATGTCTGCCTAAGACAAAAAGAAGAAGAAAGGGAAGTCCACTGGCTATGACCAAATTGTTTGAAAAAAAGTAAAATAATAAAATCCTGGAGTTAGAGCAGGAATGCTAAGCTTCTTTTACAGCTGAGGAAACTAATCAGTCTGAAGTAGCAAAAATTGATATTATTAAAATATCAATCTGTATTTGGATATAATCAAAATTGTTTTAAAAGATAAACATTAGGAATAATCGGGACTGGGGTGTGGCTCAAGCAGTAACACGCTCGCCTGGCATGCTCGGGGGGCTGGGTTCAATCCTCAGCACCACATAAAAATAAAAAGATGTTGTGTCCATCCAAAACTAAAAAATAAATATTAAAAAAAAAATTCTCTCTCAAAAAAAAAAAAAAAAAAGACATTAGGAATAATCTATTCTGTACATGGAATTCAAGAGTG
The DNA here is from genome assembly GCF_021218885.2 of Marmota monax. Classification (NCBI taxonomy): domain Eukaryota; kingdom Metazoa; phylum Chordata; class Mammalia; order Rodentia; family Sciuridae; genus Marmota; species Marmota monax. The sequence goes on along the minus strand of NW_026695241.1, from coordinate 14,878,565 downwards.
GTCCAGTATATAAACCTAAAGAATCTTAAGATAACAATGCAAACAGCAGGTGTCAGAAACTTCTCTAAGGCATTTTGTGTACAGTTTGTCTTTATGTCACCCTCACAAAAACTAATCAGGGAGACAAAATTATTGCCTTGTTGACTCCTGTTTTGAGGCTGAAGCAGAAAAAAGTTAGTAAGTTACCCAAGGTAAATAGTGAGGAAATGTAGAGCCAGGATTTGAACCAGGAATTCTTTCTAATGTTTGTGTTTCAACTACTCCATCACTCTGCCACTCAAAAGGAACAATATCATAAGTTTTTTAAAAGCCATCTGGGTGCAACTTTCAATGCTAACTGGCCATACATACAGTTACTAAAAATCTATAAGCAACTACATATAATATGTTTAAAATATGTGTGTTAATGCCTAAAATGTACCTGCTTCTTTTGCTTGTATAAGTTTATTATGTGTGTTCAATTAGGTGTATAGGAACATAATAATTGAAACAACTTCCTAAAAGGAAGAAGTTTTGTGAGTTTTAGACAGAATCTATATTTTATTTACTCCACAAAATTCACCTAAGACCTGATGCCACTTTGAATTAACTAGGGAATTGATTTTTTTTGAGCAAGCCTATAATCACAGCCCAAAAATAAATTTACAAAATAAAGTCTCTCATCAGGAAAATTGTTCAATTACAATTTGAAGTTTCAGTAGAATGCTTTTATTTTTTTCTTATGTCCTATAAAAAGCATAGGTAAACAAGGTTTCCCCCAAAGGTTGGTGATGTGCTACAGCCAGCTCAGATTCTCAGAAGACAAATGTGTTCCTTCTCCACTAACTTATCCCATGTTCAGAGATGTCTCCTTTGAAATCAACCTAGATGGGGATATTTATACCTCTGAGCTGGGCAAATTTTACCAACCAGTGATTTTTGCCCCCTGAAGTACATGCTTCTCCATACTTATTAGCACATCAATTCCTAATTAAACTAAAAACTTATTGTATTTTTTATTACTTTTAATTTTAGGATTTACAACACAATGATGTGTTCACAACAATCCAGTGATATGCAAGAATTTTAATATTCCTGATTTGTTGGTAAGATAAAAAAAAAAGGTGAAGTAACTTGATTAAGAACATATGGCCTAGTGATAAAAGTATAGAACTTCAATCCTGCATCTTTTGGTTCCAATAAAAAGCTGTATAAAATAACTTTGTTGAAATTACAATAAAATGATAGTCCAATATCCTGAAAATGTTCATAACAATTAGAACATGTCAGTAAAACACTTTAAATTTAAATATAAAAATAGGCATGAGAAAGGAGATTCTACATGAAGGGGGAAAGTACAACTAATTTGTACAGAGAAAAATATGGATAATGTATCAGAGCTTATTATACTGATAAAATAATAAATTATGTGATGCTGAAGGACACAAAAATGTAACATTTATAGAACTACTTGTCTAAAATTCTACTGTTCATAATTTAGTATACTAAATCTGTGAATATCTTTGCTGTCAACATTTTTTTACTTATCATAGATAAGTAAAAGTGTAGTATTATATTAAAAAAAAAAAAAAAAGCATAAGGTGGAGACTATTCCTTAGGGTAACTTTTTTGATACTACTGGGCCCTCACAATCTCTGGTCCTACGTTAGGGAACAGTACAACACCCCATTCAGACCTCAGTCTTTCAAATTAAAACAACAAAAAATGTTTACAGGTTCTAGAGGATCAGAAAACATGTAAATTATAAGTTCTTAACACTGAAGAAATTTCTTAAAACGCTTTAGTTGTTGTATTGTAAGTGAATTCAAAGCATTTCCTAAAGGACAAGAAAATCAGTTTTCTCCATGTTACATGGGGAAATTCAAACTAGGTAGATCCCAGAACACATTGGGAACAAATCCTCTGATTTTCAGTTTTTCAAATATTTAAACCCAACATCCACTGAGTATCTTGCTATATATGTGCTAGACGCTATAAGACAGGAACGTGGGTAAAAAGACCTGAACACCAGCAAACCAAAATATAAGGCAGCCTCCATGTGCTACACTGGAGAAACCAACGAAGAGCTATGAAATAAAGAGAACTGAGCAATTTATCCCAGCCTCTGCTGAGATTTATTCCAACTTTAGTGCATCTATAAAAGAAGTATAAAACTAATTGGGCCTTAAAGGTTTAGGCAAAATTTTTTCCCCTGCAGATCAGTGGAAAGGCCAAACCAAATAAAGAAAAAGCAATGAAATGAATGTATGGGGAACTGTTATATATATTTTATGCAGAGATTGGGGAATATAAAAATGCCATTAATGTGCACAAGTAAGGTGGGGCTACAGGAAGGAAGGCTGGGCTAAGGTAGAGACTTTGTTCCAGAGACAGTAAATAGTCAACATGGTTTTTGAGTAAGAAGTGATACATTTAAATACATATTTGAGAAAATACAATTAGGAGGTATCTGAGGGCTGCAAGGGAGAAGTTGGGAGTGAAAAGAGGAACTAGGTGAAAGTAGAGAAGCAACTTGGAGGTATGTCTAGGTAGTCTGAATTAAACAGCCCATATCCTTTTTCCACTATGACACATGACATATTCAGATCCTGTCAGGTGTCTGGCTGTACCACCAATACTTCATCTCCCACTCAAGAAAGCATATCTGAATGTGAGAATTATGTTCTTATAGAAATAATCCTGAACTTGCTCTAATTTGATAAATACTACCTCCTGGTTAGTAACATGTAGGTTATTATACAACCTAAATAACAGTAAGTCTATAAGCAACTACTACTCTGAAAATGGGCACTCCAGTATAAGAATTTCTAACTGAATAAATAACCTATCATCATAGATTTGCATCCCTTATTCCTTTGCCAAGGATACTTTTCCTTAAGTTTCAACCATGTAGCAGTACTTTCACACCCCAGCCTAGTCTCAAGCAGTTGATCTGTCTTCACAGCAGTTTTTGTCTTCACTGCTCATAAATTCCTCCCATCACTGCCCTATTCTACTTCAGAGACAAGAAAGAGAATTTCAGTCTCTTCAACTCCCAAGACCACCTCTTTTAAGTGTCCCAATCTTCCTGGTTTCCTTCATCTTTTCCTTCAGATAAAAAGATGCCTGGTTCAATATATTGAGTGCTGTTCACTCTATGTTTTAGCCAGTTCCCTCACATCTACCATGGACTTTTTCTGTCAATCTCTGCCAAATGGAATGACAACATTTTTACTTCTTTTAGTTTGTCTCTTACATTTAATATCCAAATGCCATAATTTCAACTGCCACAACACATTACTGGTTCCAAAATATTTCACTCTAATCTCAATTTCTCCCTCAACTCCTGACTCATTCATTATTTACTAAACTGCTGTACCAGGATGTTTATGGTTAATCTTAAAGTCCCTCCCATCTAACTCAATATGCTAAAAACTAGATTTGCCACCCTTCTCTCCAAATCTGTTCTTTCTGTATTTTCTATGTTGGCAAACAGCATCATTACCTACCTAGTCACCAGAGTCATTAATTAGTCATCCTTGAATCTAAACCTTTCCAGGAATAAAAATAATTAAGAACTCAGGCATTTAACCACATAGGTTTAAGTCCTATCTGTACCAAACTCCAGCAGTAAGTCTTTAGACAAGTTACTTAAAACTCTCATATCACAATTTCCTCCTCAGGGAGAAAATAATACCACACAATGTATCGGGATAATGTCAGTATTACATGAATAATAGCAGTCTCTGATATAGTTTGTTGCAAAAATGTTTGCTAGTAGTTAATTATTGTCCCAGTCAACCAATTAACATATAATATAGTTTATTTTCTTTTAGATCAGTTCCTTTTCATATCCCATATTCTACTTTTGTTTATACATTCATCAACTCTGAAGGATAAATATCATACCATGCTAAGAGCCAAGTATATGATGCATGGCATTTTTGGTCGAAAGGTGACGCCAGCTAGCCATTGAGATGATATGATTATGTTAAGATTTGCATTCATATGGATATTGGACTCCTGCTGTTCACCTAGGCAGGCTACTGGACTCCTGGAGAGTTCCTGTTGGTTGGGGAAGTACAGTAGGAGGGAGTTCCAGGGGAGGAGCGCTCTCTGCGGTCAGAGAGGAGGCCGCGTGGGTGGAAAAAATCTTCCTGGGCGCATACCAGACATTGGCGGCAGAACAGAGTAGGGTCGAAGAGCATGAGAAGAAGATTAACATTAAACAGGGATGAGAGGTGGGAGGGAAAGGGAGAGAGAAGGGAAAATGCATGGAAATGGAAGGAGACCCTCAGAGTTATACAAAAGTACATACAAGAGGAAGTGAGGGGAAGGGGAAAAATAATATAAGGGGGACAAACGAATGTCAGTAGAGGGAGCAGAGAGAGAAGAGGGGAGGGGAGGGGAGGGGAGGGGAGGGGAAGGGAGGGGAGGGGGGATAGTAGAGGATAGGAAAGGCAGCAGAATACAACAGACACTAGTATGGCAATATGTAAATCAATGGATGTGTAACTGATGTGATTCTGCAATCTGTATATGGGGTAAAAATGGGAGCTCATAACCCACTTGAATCAAATTGTGAAATATGATATATCAAGAACTATGTAATGTTTTGAACAGCCAACAATAAAAAATTTAAAAAAAAAAAAATAAAGTTTGTTCCTGCTTGAGTGGCTCGTGATTTTGTGCCCAGCCAGACTGCGGCAATACCATACTATATTTAATCAATATTAAAACATTTTTCACATTTTAACTATCTCTGGTTTGGATTATTTTATAGTTGATAGCATGTCTTAGCTTCATAGGCAGAAGGCAGTACTTTTCTTAGTAGATTACGACAATGATGCTTCTTAAAATTGATGCTTCTTAGAACCAGTGAACTATAATAAGGGTCTCCTCCCTACTCTTCCAGTCTCTGTTTTCACCTACCTAACCCAATGACCCTAAATCCACTATTGCCATAAGGCTACACAGGACAGGGAAAGAATCCATTAAATAGATATAGCATTCTACAAATGTCAGCTATTTCAATATAATTTCATCTTGCAGTTTAAATATTTTTAAAGTAGTAGTTGTCAAAAAATTTTTTAAAAAATATAACTAACCTCTAAATATTTATCTATTCATTTATCTATTTATCAGTATTTACAAGTTTCCAGAACTATTTGAGGCATTGGAGTTATAGCTATAAATACAACAGACTCAAATCCCAGTCCTCATGGAGTTTTCATTCTAATAAAGGGAGAATAACAAAAATAAATATGTAGTATGTAATCTGTATTAATATAATAATAAGTACTCAAGAGAAAAAAAACAGATTAGGGAACTTGGATAGATTTATCACATTCCTGACAATCATGATATCAAATGATTGCCCTTCACAGTGATAACAAATGCCATAGCACCTTAGAAACAGTCCTCTAAATAAATGCAAAGTCTCAATTAGGCATTTATCTCGGCAACTTTGATTTGGAACAGAAAGGGTAAATCTTAAAAGTCTTTGTTTTACATAGCCCATAAGCTGATCCACGTTAGTTACCATACTAATAAGAACTGTGGTTACAGCATCTATGGCCTTGACAAGTCTTTGCCTTTTATATTTTAGGAGGTCATAAATGTTGAATGAGGGCACGTTTCAGGTCTACCACTTACTGCCACCTCTACCTTTCCTGAAATCCCAAAATAGCTAACTGTTCTTTTAGAAGGGTTTCAATACCCTAAAATAAGTACTCCCGGTTGGCTGCTATAGGTCATTTCAACCTGGCCAAACAGGCATGAATAAACCTCTTTACTGTTGGTTTTATCTTCCCTTCAGTGCTTGGGAATACAGAATGATCTCTAAAAGTTTACGCTTTATTAACTTCATGAGTCACTAAAATAAATTCCTTCAGTATTACCAAGATAATTCAGCACAGGTACCTTTAATGTCCTAATATGATTCTCTGCTTCACTCTTTTCCTTCTTAAAGTGCTTCATCAGCTCCTGGATGTTTTGCTCATGTTTCGTTTTCACACTCTGCAGTGATGATGTGAGATCTGCCAGCTCCCTTTGGTGAACGTCTCGTTCTAGCTTTAACTGTGTAATGATGGTAGCTGTTTCATCATCCCTGGATTTTGATTGGGCTGTGAGGTCAGCAAGATCCTTAAGCACTGCTTTTTTGGCTTTTTCTTCCTCAGCCAATTTATTAGCCAGATCTGCTCGAATGGCACTCAAATTCTTGATGGACTCCTGCATCTCAAGAAGTCTAACTTTGTCCTGGGCCTGGCTCTTCTTTAGCTCTGCAATTTCTTCTTCCAGGTGAGCCTTCTCAATTTTTATCTGACTATGACTCTTATTCTGCTTTTTCAGTTCACCTTCTAGTCTATGAATGCTGTCCAGGGAATTCTTGACTTCCATCTCAAGCTCAGCTTGATGAGACTTAACATCATTTAGTTTCTTCTCCTTAGAGCAAAGCTCTTCCTCTTGAAGGGCACGCTTGGTTAAGACCTCATTCAACTCCTTTCTAAGATTCTCTACCTGTTGCAATGCTGCATAAAGCTGACTTTTCAATTCATCCTTTTCTTTTAGAATCTGATGGGTTAAGAATGTAAAACAAAACAAGTTACTATAAAATTCACCATAGACTGTCAGGTTAAAAAGTTTATAAGGATAAGAAAAATTCATTTTAAAAAGTCATTTTTAATGAAAATTATTTTTAGGCTAGAAAAGGGGAGGCTATATAATTATCCTGAAACAGTCTCATACTGAAACATGTTATTTCAGATTTTCATTATCAAAATATATTAATCCATGATCACAAATACTTAAGTGTAAGATAAATTGAGCAAAGGAATGGGGAAAGAACAAACTCCTATTATGATTTATTAGAGATGAAAATAATATTACCTAACATAACAATAAAGTGCACAAAAATGACACACCTTTAAAAAGAGATATATTTGACACAGAGATAGAATATAGGGAAGTATATACAAATAAAATTTAAGAAAGTTTATGATGTAATAAGCCCCAACTAATAAATCAGTGTCAATATTGACAAGAAATACACCAATATACAACTGGGCGTCTTAAAGCCACAAAAGGATGAAATGAGATTAATTTATGATTCCAATATGTAGGGAAGATTCTCAAGAGAAAGGTTGCTAACTTAGTTGTTTATTATCCCCTGCCAGCTTCACCAGTTAGGGATTACATGAAGGAATAGAGGCTAAGAATTAATCATCATGGTCTCTGATTCTCACTACCCAATCATCGCAAATGAAAAAGGAGGTAGCCAATGAAGCCAAGACTGTGGTCTCTACAATACTGGCTCCAAAGACCATCTCTCCAAGTCTGTCCTTGCTTACTGATGCTCACCAAACCTTTTCCTTTTTTTAAGTTTTATTTTTGGCTGACAAATATTGCACGTATTTACGGAGGGCAAGGTGATGTTTTGACATGTGAATCACTATGTCTTGAACCAGAAAATAAAATTAATAGTCATTATAAAATAAAAAATTACAATGCAAATATATGAAAGGCACTTCTATAATACACTTCGGTATGAAACAATTAATCATAAAACATAATGAGTCAATCATTCAAAAAAGTAGTTTCCTTAAGTCTATATTCAGTTTAAACAGGGAGAAAGAAAGAACACCAAACTAATATAAGGAATAAAAAAGTGATTAAGTAGTTGAGTTTTGAGCAGAAAAAAACTGAACTTAATACTCAAGTCTAGCTATTAATAGTCTATGGACTTGAAAAAAAAAAAAAAAAAAAGGTCATTTATCCTCCCTCATAGAAACAATAGTTACTTTGTGCTATGATGTAGCACAAAGGCACTCCCCAGATGCCAATGCCATGCTCCTTGGACTTCCCAGTCTCCAGAACTCTGAGCTAAATAAACTTCTGTTGTATATAAGTTACCCGGTCCATGATACTCTGTTACAACAGCAAAAAATAGACAAAGACAGAAAAATTGAGACCAAAAGGTAAGTCTGCTACCGTAATACATACATGAAAATTTTGGAAGTAGTTTTGAAACTGGCTAATGAATAAAGGCTAAAAAAATTGGAGAAGCAGGATAGAAAAAGCCTAGATTACTCTGTTTTATGCCCTAGGGCCTTATGCAAGGCAGAAATGAGAAGTGATGAACTAGGATACTTGGCAAAAGAAATATCTAAGCTGCAAAACATTGAGGCAGGGAAGCCATGAGACAGGAATACCCTTGAGACTCTCAGAAGATGAGCGACCAGCATGCAAAGCCACAGAGGCAAGGCTGCCAGAGGTTTCAGGGTTCCAAACCTCCCAAAGTGTCTAGGAGGCAGCACACAGAGTGAATAATTATTCTCCAGCTTTAAAACTTAGCTTTTCTCTGTTGGATTTTGGACTTACTTGGGACCATTACCCTTGTTCTCTTACCTATTTCTCCCTTTTGGAATAGGACTTTCTATCCATGCCTGTAATAGCGTTGTATTTCAAATAGACAATTTGTTTTCATTTCATAGGCTCATAGCTGGAAGAAATTTGTCTAAGGATGAATTGTGTCTTGAGTCTCACCCATATCTGATTTACATAAGACTCTGTACTTTGAACTTTTTAGTTGACACCATAACAAATTAAGAGATGAAAGTCTTTTGGAATGGAATTAATCTATCTTACATGTGAGAAGCACATGGGTTTGGGGTAGCCTGTGAAGAAATGCTATGATTTTACTATTTCCTCTAAAACGCATAAAAGTTTTAATTGTCGTCTTAAGAGTTAGTGTCTTTTAGAGGTGATTAATCAGGGTTATGGTGTCACAAGTGATCAATATTACTATCACAGGAGTGGGATAGGTATCTCAATACTGAATTTCTAATATACAGAATTTCAATACAGAATTTCTGTCTCATGTTTGCTTACCCTTCCACCTTGTTAGGACACTGAACAAAGGTTTTCACCACATGCCTGTGCCATGTTCTTAGATTTGCCAGCCTTCAGAACCATAAGTCAAATAAACCTATACTATTTATAAGTTACCTATTCTGTGACAATCTATTATAGTATATTAAAAAAAAAAAACAAAAAAAACCAAAGACAAGGTTCGTGTGATTAGTTTAGGGCCATCTAAGTAATGTCCTTATCTTCAACTGAACGGTACCATATATAATCATGAGATTAGCATCATATTCATAGATCCCAGGAATTACACTGAGACATCTTTGGGGGCAGGAAGGTCATTCTATTTACCCCATCGAAGAAAATGAAAAGTGGCTTTAAGAATAACAGGAAAAAGACTTCTTAGGTGCAGGAATTAAAATTAAGAATCAATAAATCAAATGGACTCAAACTAAAAAAGTTCTTTTCAGCAACAAACAATCTATGAGGTGAATAGAGAGGCTTCATCTTGGGAGCAAATCTTTACCCCTCACACAGATACAGCACTAATCTCTATGGTATATAAAGAATTCAAAAAGTTAAACACCAAAAAAACAAACAAACAAAAAAAAATCAATAAATGGGCCAAGGACCTGAACAGACACTTCTCAGAAGATGATATACAATCAACAAATATATGAAAAAATGTCCACCATCGCTAGAAATTAGAGAAATGCAAATCAAAACTACTCTAAGATTTCATCTCACTCCAGTCAGAATGGCAGCTATTATGCATACAAACAACAATAAGTGTTGGCGAGGATGTGAGGGAAAAGGTACACTCATATACTGCTGGTGCGGCTGCAAATTGGTGTAGCCAAAATGGAAAGCAGTAGGGAGATTTCTTGGAAAATTGGGTCTATACCCAAAGGACTTAAAAACAGCATACTACAGGGACACAACCACATCAATGTTTATAGCAGCACAATTCACAATAACTAAACTGTGGAACCAACCTAGATGCCCTTCAATAGATGAATGGATAAAAAAATGTGACATATATACACAATGGAATATTACTCACCAATGAAAGAGAATACAATCGTGGCATTTTCAGGTAAATGGTTGGAGTTAGAGAAGATAATGCTAAGTGAAGTTAGCCAATCCCCCCCAAAAAAACTCATGTTTTCTCTGATATAAGGAGGCTAATTCATAGTGGGATAAGGAGAGGAAGCATGGGAGGAATAGATGAACTCTAGATGGGGCAGAGGGGTTGGAGGGGAAGGAAGGGGACATGGGATTAGAAATGATGGTGGAATATGATGATCACTATTATCCAAAGTACATGTATGAAGACATGAATTTGTGTGAATATACTCCGTATACAACCAGAGATATGAAAAATTGTGCTCTATGTTTAATAAGAATTATAATACATTCTGCTGTCATATATTTAAAAAATTAAAAAATAAAAAATAAACATAACACTAATAAAATAATACTATTATCTTAAAAAAAAATAAAAAGAATAACAGGAGAGGGGCCTAAAAGTGAGAGGAGGTGGCTTAAATATAGTGATTAGCATTTGGAACAGAATATAACCCACTAATCATGAGTAAAGAAACTTCCAGGAAGTTCTAAAGATTAAAATTATATTTTCATGATGAAGTTCTATTAGGTAAAACATATTTGATTACAAAATATTATGGTCTCCTAAAGCTAGTTTACACAGAAAGTATAATTTTCTCACATTGTAGGAAGCCCTGAAATAGGACGATTCTGAAAAGGTTCTTTGAAACTCAGACTCTGCTACTCTACACTTCTCTAGGTTTTACCCTCTTCCCAGTGTTCAAGTATCATATCAATTCATGACAAAGATGACAGCCTTAGGCTGGACAGCTACTACAGGTAAAGTGTGAAAATCCTTTGACTTGATGTTAATTACTAGGCTAAAGGCCACAGCCCAAGATATTGTTCAGATGCTGAGTATGAAAATGTCAACATCTCTACCACCACCTCAGTACCCTGGACACTTCCAGGACCCTTAGTTGAAAAGCCCCTTAATCTTGAGGCAGTTCAAAACAATGGACTTGAGTGCTCTTTGGCTGCCAGGAATGCTTGATTAAGTATTTGAAAGAGCCCTAGGAAAAGTCTTGTTTTTTTTTTTTTTTTTGTCTTTCCCTGCTAAATTTCCTATCTCCACCTCTTACACTTGGACTAAGGTTAGGTAGATCACTTGGCTTTCCCAACCCTCAAAGGCTCTGAATCAGCAGTTAGGTCAACTTGAATTATAGAATGCACACTTTAGATTACTCAACCCAAAACAATCTTGCTGTTTTTAGACAGACAAGCTTCAACCTAAATTTGTCTTTTTCTTGCAAGACCTTTCTGAAGGCTGAAAACATGAACATAACATCCTTCAACATCCTAAAGTTTTCCCACCAGTCACTTAATGCCAGATTCTGATTCACATCATCAATGTCCCAAAAAGTATGATTCTAATGGCTCACTGAACTATTCCCAACAGTGTAGCAAGGTTTATCCACTTGCCCTTTAAAACAATAACAGCCTCCCACCACCCTAAATTTACACTTAGTCAATGCTACAATTCAGACTCTTTTATAGATGGTTCCTCATTTCTGAAATTCAAATTTTAAAATTTAAATGCTGCTTGAATTTCTTTTGGTGAAAATAAAAGGAGACTCCAATTCAAACTGGCTTAAGCCACAATGAAATGTATTACTCCAAAAAGGACTGGATGCAGTAGGTCAAAGTCCTAGCTCTACCCCCTCTGTAGCTCTCTCAATAATACCCTTCTCATCTGAGGCTTCATCCTCAGGATGGCAGCAGGATAGCTTCAGCCATTCCAGATCTAAAGGACACAGTATAGAGAAAGAAGGAACCCCCTCTTCTTGTGTAAATTTTATAGGCTTTTAAATAAATGCTTACCATGAATTCCCAAACAGACTTTAGGCCCCATTCCTCAATGATCAGGTCAGAAATGTGTGCCCACTGATTGACTTATATTAATTACTGAATGAAATGTAATGGGAAATGAAGAAGGTAATGATTCCAGTGCCAGGGATGGCACCCAAGGCTTTCACATACACTATTCTAGGTAAGCATTCTACCACTGAGCTACATCCCCAGCCAAGTGCTATTTCAAGACAAATTTTGTTGGTACTCTCTAGGAGAAGCAATGGAAAACTAGAGAATTGGTTGATTTCAGATTGAAGATAAGTAAAATGTATGAGGTAGAAGGAAGAAATTGAAGATGCTAGTGAGAAAAAGCAGCTTCTAATTAAGCCAAATTTGACAGAAGAACTGAATGCAGGAACTGGCTGGCCAACTAGAAGAATGTGGAAAGACCAAAACCAGGTATTAATGATTAAAAAAGAAAAGAGAAATAAAAGAACTGAAAGGTCAGAGACTGAGATTTTGGAATTGAAGGTTTGAACATAGAACAATTACAGATGAATACAAGTCTAAAGTGCAGAAATTGGTTGCAAAAGTAGAGTGAATTGAAGGTCACTGTAAAATGGGAAATTCAGTAGTAAAGAATAAGGATACAGAGTTCAATGAACTGCTGAGTTGAACTTTGAATCACTAAGGATGACAGCAAGAATTACATGTACTGAAACAAGCTGAGAGGAAGCCAGGTGTTAAACTTCTTGAAAATTTTGGAGATGTAACAGGGAAGAAAAATACCAGTAAGGAATGTGGGAAAAGGATGTTCTAATCAGATTGTTATGGTTTCGATGTGAGGAGTCCCCAAAATAGCTCATGTGTGAGACAATCCAAGACGGGTTAGAGAAAGGACTGGGTTATAAGAACCTTAACCCAAGCAGGGAAGTAATCACTTGAAGGGATTAATTGAGTAGTGACTAAAGGCAAGGAGGGGGAGGGGTGGCTGGAGGAGGTGGGGTTTTGGAGGCATAGCTTTGGGGTATATATTTGTATCTGGCAAGTGGAGATCTCTGCTTTCTGATCATCATGTGAGCTGCTGTTCCCTCTGCTGCACTCTTCTGCCAAGAAGTTCAGCCTCACCTCAAGCCCCAAGGAAGGAAGCCTGTTGTCAATGGTCTGAGACCTCTGAAACTGTGAGCCTCCAAATAAACTTCTCCACCTTTACAATTGTGCTGGTGGGGAAATTGTGCACAGTGGCAAAAAAAAAAAAAAAAAAGCTTATTAAAACAAACAAATCCAACTTCCAAAGAGGGGCAAAAAGAAAGATTACAGACAGAAGGCCTGAAAATGTTTGTGTGAAGCCAGAAGAATGATACTGTCTAAAACTGAAGCCAGATTTAAAGTTAGGTAGTCAGTGTAGTTAGATAAATCGGGTCTAATATAGAGTGAAATCTAAAATGGAGACCATGCTGAGAATGACTCAGGGAAAACACAGGACAACTCATGGAATGTTAATGAAGTCCCAAAAAGGCCTTAGGCCAAAGTCCACCTCAAAGAAATGTTAATGAACAGCCCCCAGCAAAAAGTTGCTGACTCAGAAGTCCTTCCTGACCAGATTACTTCTTTGGCCCACCTGTGTCCCACCCCTCGGGCCTTCCAACCTACATTCCATCACCAAAACTATAAAAAGGGGAAACAACCACACTTCCATGGATTCCACCTCTTGGGTCCCCTTCTTCCTCCGGGAGAAGTCTTTTCTGCTGTCCTTTAATAAACTTCTAATTTCTACTCTGACCTTGCCTCGGCGTGCTTCTTTGGTGTTATTCTTCAACATTGGGGAAGCAAGGACTCCTCACCCCTCAACAGCGGTAACAAAACCATAGCAATTATTGGATGAAGGGCCAACTCCTGGAAGGCCAGACCACAAAATACAGAAAGATGTCTTAACTTTACTAAAAGGTAAATAGGAAGTTTTTTTTTTTTATTATTTTTTTCTGCACATGAAAAAAAATACAGAAAATCAGCACTCTGGCCTTTCTTGAATTGCATATGACAGGATGGCATACAAACTAAAAAAGAACTATACTTCAGCATTGATTCCTAGTAAACTATTTTAAAAATTCAGATTTTACACAACAGCCTATATTAGATATAACTTTTTTTCTCAGCAGGAGAGAAATACAAAAAAATGCTAATTTAAGATTCCTGAAGTCTAATACTATCAAGCAAAAAGTTCAATACCTAGTCAAACCAATTAATTTTGCAGATGTAGCAGGAAAAAAGAAAAAAAACATAAAGGGAGAAAACCTAGGAAATCATTCATACCTGTGTTCAAAAAAAAGAATATAAAAGAACTTAGAGATATTCAGAAAAGCACACACTAGGGTCAGAGTTAAAGTGCAAATTTTTTCATTTATCATTTTCAATGCATGTATAAAAACCAAGTATTTCAAACAGCACTTTTTTTAAAAAAGGAGAATATCAAAATTGAAAACAATTAGATTATCTATATCTATACAATTTTGGGTCTATATCTATACAATATATGCTCATCTGCATCTTCCTAAGTACATTGTGATTCCATGATGTAAAAATATCCCTATCACTATCCTTCAAAGAAAGAATAAACTTGATCTTTTTGGTTTATTATAAAATGACATGCTATTCATTTGATATTACATATCTTCCAATAATCAAGTAGATCTGTAATATCTTAACAAGTTTCCAGAAATGTATAAAGCAAGGAGAGTAAAAAATCTCAGAAGAATTTAAAGAAAATAAAAGCATTTGGCTTTTTAATATTATTTTTAAGTGAGAAAGCTTGAAAAAAGTAGAAAATAAATTATGCTACAAAATGAGAAATGGATATAGGCACAGAATCATTTCGCAAATATAAAGATTGTATTATTTGACCATATAAAGTGGGTCAACAAGGCTACTTGTAACTAATTTATTCTTTAAATCACAGATGTTATGTTATAAACTAGTATCATTTTTATTTTAATATACACTTCTAAATACACCATGGAGTCATCTTTTGAAAGTAATTGGACAAAAAAATAGTGGATAGTGAATCCTATTACATCTATGGTAATGTTGTGAGTTTATTAAGAATTAAATATTTCTAGCTGGGTATGTTAGCACACACTTGTTGATCCAAGCTATTCAAGTTGCTGATGCAGGAGAATAGCATTCAAGACCAACCTGGATAACAGTGAGACCCTGTCTCAAAAGTAGAAATAAAAAGAATCAGAGTGTAGCTCAGTGGTAGAACTTGCCTCCACACATGAAGTCCTGGGTTCAACTCCCAGGACCGTTAAAAAATATTAAATATTCCAGAGAAGTAATAGTCAATTAGATATTTTTTAAAAATACTTTTTTTCAAAAATTATTTAACACATATTACTACATCATAGATTTACTGGACACCTGAATCCACAGTGAAGCATTTCTTACCCTTTCTTCTTTAATTAACCATTGCTCTAACTGCAACATGCTGCATTAATTTTTAAGGCTTTTAAAGGACAAATTACAATGCCTGCTGTGATAATTGTGATACTATCCTAACTATGGCAATCACTTTAAAACTACTTCTTTGCTTATTATTAGCAATGCTAAGTAAGAAAACTAATTATATCAGGATTGTTTAACATTTTTAATATTCTAAAAACCCAATCTAGAAAACTCTCAGCACCTTCCCATGAATTGGGACACTGTCTGATGACATGGGTCCTTCTCAATTTCCTCTAATTATGTAAAATCCCCAGATGATTCTCAATCAAATCTCCTCAATCACTCATCTAGCTAGCTACTTCCCTTATAATGGAACTTACTGAACCAGTTGCAAGACCAGTATAACAACTGAAAAATCAAAGTTGAGCAATTTCCTGGGATCAAACTAGTTTGGATTCGAGTCTGAGCTTAAGATCTGCTTTATCTCAGGGCAACCAGTCACTCGGTTTGTGTCAGATGGGTTAAAATGAAAAGCTCTCCACAGTGAATGCAGAGTGATGACTCCCTCCATCTTCTATATGACTGAGAAACTCCCATGTAAAAGATAAAGCATCTTTCCCAGGAAGCCTCTTCTGAAATAAGCATCTGTCACTCTTAAGTGCTGTCAATTGATTTTATAAATAAAATTGTCCAATAGTCTTTCTTATTAAAAAAAGTCAACTTATCCAAATAATTATTTTTCTGGAATGTTCTGAGTTCTTGACAAGTGACAAATGAAAAATGATAAACCAAGACTAAACATGTACAAAAATAAATCATGACTTTCCTGCTTATTATCTTATAAGCATCTGAATTTAATTCAACCCAAAGATTTAGTTGAGAATCAACATAGTAATATCAAATCCATTCAAAGCAACTGATTATACAAGAGAAAAGATGATGTGAAATGCAGGCACAGATAAGTAAAATGCTTTTTTGTTACTAAGAAAAGGATATAAACACAGAATGTTGAAGAGACTTGTGATGTGATAACACTACTGAGACTGTCAATGTCACTGATTTAACTAAGCCTATAATAGCCGCTGCCAAGAAGTAGCCCCATAGTAACTACTGCATATTTAAAATGCCTCTTTCTAGTCAAATCCCAAGCTAAAATATTCAAATAAATGAGATTTTAAAACACATGGACTGAGGGAAAAGTCATATGAAAAGTTAAGGAATATTTGAAGATTTTCTTCCATTTGAATATTAGAATACTAAAGAATAATTCGTATTAGGGAAATTAAAGCTAAACAGAGGTAGAGGGTGGATCTATGTTAATGGGTAAAGCCCTGAATGTTTAACTATTAAAGAGGATTTTAAGAAAATAAACTGAAGAACTTTTGGCTTTGAAACACACAAAACATAAAAACTCTTCTCTCAAGGATATATTGATAACAGTGTATGCACAACACAGCACTCAAGTGTCAGCTCAAAAGATGGATGAACAACTGGTTAGTTACAGCAGAAATCACTCCTAAAGAATTGGCTTTTATACCTGATTATTCTTGTCTGTCAGCTGATCAAGAGTTTCAGATTGTTTTTCCAATGCCCGCTCTAATTTCTTATGCTTAAGCTTCCATTGCCTAATGGATTCTTGAGCTTTCAATTTGAGGTATTCTTTCCTCTTCTCTGCCTCCTCTCTCAGGGCCTCTGATTGCTGGAAGTCACTGAGGTACTGCTCTGCCTGCTTGGTGGCTTCCTCTGCATGTTGAGTCAGCTCTGAGATCTGGAAGTTGGCCTGTTTACGGTCAGCCTCACATACTTCAAAGTGGTTCTGGATTTCCTTGAGTTGATCCAACATCTGTAGTTGTTGTTTTTCCCTGTTCTCCAACTCATGTGTTAAATTCTAGGAATAAAGCATATGAAATATTAAAAGTAAATTCTTGTCAAAACTCGATGTGTAACACAAAATGCAATGACAATCTCTAATGTCACTGAAATGGAAATCATTAGTATTGAATTTTGTTAGCAATCAATTTAGAAAATATGAGTCCTTATCTCTGTATTTTATAATCCCATTAGCTGGAAATAATTTTTATCAAAATATTATCTCTTTTGTAGACTATTTTCCAAAAAGGTAAAATATATATATATATTTTTTTTCAATTCTCAATAAAATAGAAGGCACTGTAGAGAAAAACAATGTGTTATTTCAGTAAAAACCTAGTATATTGTTCAAATGAAGAAAATGTCAGTGATTTAAAATGCTGTCAGATTATTAGAAGGTTATTAGAAGCAATCATGTAACATTTCACTTTCTGGCAGCACATAAAATTTTACTATAATAAAGTAAAACTCAGTAACGATAAAATGAGCATTGATGACAGAAGTATCTATATAGATGCCACTAGAGTTAAAAATTCATTTGAAAGATTCCCAATAAAGTGTTTATAGATAGATTATTTCTAGTTAAACTGACATAAGTTGAAATACTTACCCCAGGCTAACATGAACTACAGTATAGATTTTTAAACAATTTAAATTTATTTGAGATATTTCTCTAATCAAGAAACAAATATTAAAATCTAGCTTTCTTAAAACAAGGGTGGTCATTAATATATTTAGAAATTATATTAAATCATCATAAGTAAAACATTTTAATGTGAGAATAAGTAAATAAGTAAATGTTTATTTTAAGTTCAAAAAATGAGAGGCTATTGCTTTTATAGAAGTAAAAGAATGTTATGATCATTAACATTAAACCACTGTTCTAAAGCATTATAAGAAAATGACAAATTCAAAGTCAAATATTTACAATGCGTTTCCAAATACCTAGAACAACAAAACTAACCTAAAAAGGTCATGTATTCAAATAAAAATGGAATCCAAAGGCTAACACGAAGCTGTAGTATAATAAGTATCACCTACACTGTACTAAGGCACTAAAAATGAACAAACTAGGAAATTTACAAAATTATTCTGGCTCAACTGCAGAATATTACCCATGATCAGTGGCTCAAATAAAGTTAAATATAAATTCCCTATGATTAAAGTCATGGTTTGACATTATGGCAAAATGTTAGACATAATAATGCCTCGAAAACAAGGCTCATTTCTGATCAACAAGTTTGCATTTGCTCAGTTTGCTAAACACAGACTGGAAGAGATGAGTCACTCCTTTGTCCACCCAAACAAAACAGTAAACTGAGAAGCATGCACTTGTTTGTGTGGAAAATTCTAAAATGAGATCAGAAAATCCTAGTAATTGTGGTTTACCTTTTGCCCTTTTTCTAAAAGTTTTACCAATATTCTAGAAATCAACTTAATTAACAAGTGGCAATGAAGTGATTCCATATCAAAAGATAGGTGGAACTATTATTTTTTTTAAACAAGTACTTGGAAGGAGGATCATTATACCCAATATCAGACTAATAGGCTAAGACGATGCTATGGGTTGAATAAACAGTAAATTTCATCTAAATTGTACCAAGGATCTGGCAAATAAACAGACTTGAAACATTTACAAAGTTCTTTTGGTCCAACAGCAGAATCTTTAGGTTTCAATTCCATTAGCCCCGATCACTGGCTCAGACACATGATTTATAGAAAAATAGATTAGAAGTGGTTTTAATATCAAAGAAGCTAACAATAAACGGGGGAGGTACTTACACCAACAGCTAAATTACAACAGTAAATAGTACTAGTTACTAACATATGATAGTTATCTGAAGAGGTCTGTATTCCATAGGGTGATGGGAAAGGGTCTCTCTTAGAAAGTGATGTACAAGCTGAGATCTAAATGACAAATAGGAACTAGCAATAATAATACAAGTACTACTGAAATTTTCTGAGCACTGAGTTGTGAGAGAGATTGAACAAATACTTTATCTAAATTATCTCATTCAATCTCAGCACAAAACTAAAGTAAGGCACATCACTATCATCCCCATTTTAGTAAGCAACCGATGCTTGGTGCAGTTAAGAACTTGCCCAGTATCATATAACTAAAACAAGGGCAGGCAGCTTAGGACCTCGACAGTTAGACTCCCAAGTCCATGTTTTCAACTTCCAACTTCTCAGATGACTCTAACTCTATGCCTCTTCAGCTACCCATCCCCATGGTCCTGTGGATTATGTTTTATCAGAACTGCTGCCTGTAAAACAAAAGGTCTTTCCCTCAGCTTCCAATCTGACTTTATCTATGGATCTAAACAGTTTTTTTCACTCTCTCCCTGTCACTACCCCAAGGAGATGGCCACACCCTCGAAATTCCTTAAACTCTGGGTTCTCTAATCCAAACTCCCTATTCTTTCACTTTTTAGCCACTCTTTTGCTCAAATCTCAAACTCCTTTGCTAAACTGTTCTTTCATCACATTTGAACAACAAAACCACTAACTCTGAGTGAATTGACAAGACTTCATAATTCCTACCTCGGGTTACTTTTAAGGAAAATCATACCAAAGATTCAGCTCATGTGACCCCACAAGGAGAGCCGCTTCATCAGAGCCCATGATTAACACATATTTTAATGTGAGAATGAACATTGATGAGGATGTGAAATTCCTCTGCATGACCTTATATCCATTTCACACAACTGTCATTCCAAAATGTCTCACCTCATTTTCCCACCATTCTTTCCCTCACTTTCAGTATGAAACATAACTCCTCTTTTTGAGGTAAAATTGGGGGCAGTTAATGCAGGAGACACCAAAAATGCTCTAACTGTACCATTCTGAGACTTATCAACAGCTCCTCTGTCCTCCTCTCCAACATCTGAGGGAAAGAGCTCTTCCTCCTTAGGCAAATTAACCTGTCTTTGCTCTTTCCTTCCATATCCATCAAAAACCTCACTAACTCAATCACATTTTCTTTCCCATGTCCTGAATCTCTCTCTTTTTTTTTAATCTTTATTTTTATTTATTTATTTTTATGTGGTGCTGAGGATCGAACCCAGGGTCTCATGCATGAGAGGCAAGTGCTCTACCACTGAGCCACAACCCCAGCCCACTGAATCTCTCTTCTTCTACTGCATTATTCTACTCTACACTGTCCATCTTAAAAAACAACAGTAATGTTATGTTCATCTAGAAAAATAACAGAAATTTTAAAAATAAAATAATTTAATTCATTTTTATATTATCTTCTAACCAGCCCTCTATACTCTTCATCATTTTAAGCCAAGATCCTGGAAAGAGTAGTCCACACTTGATGCTCATAAAATCATATTTCCAAATCATTGCGTTTTCTGCATCTGTTTTCCACCTACCATCCAATAAAACAGCTCTCATTAAGATTCCTAAAGATCGTGTACAGATAAAGACAATGGACTCTAAAATTCTTTCCTTGCCTAGTTTCCTTAAAGCATGTGACACTTAATTTCAGCTTGAGCACTCCAGTCTCTCTTCCATCTTGACTTATATCATCACTTCTCAGAAGTTCTCCATTTTCTTCTCATCCTTTCATTATCTCCTTTTCTAGTTTTTTTAGGTTTTTAGGTTTTTTCTAGGTTTCTAGGTTTTTTCCTACCATTTAGCTTTCAAATAAGGTTAACTCTGCCTGTTCCAATATTAACCATCATTCCTTCTACATAATATCATTGGTATATTAATATCCTTAATTCCGAGGTCAGAACGCTTAACTCCAGACTTTTAAGTATCTGATTGTTTAATGACTTTCTACTTATAGAAGTCCCACAAGCATCTTAAATTTAGCATGTTGAAAGTGAGCTTCTCTGATGTCCAACTCCAAACAAAAGGACAGTCCTACCAAAATGTTGGGAAAGTTTCTCTCTCATGAGGGAAAGGTAGAAATGGGATGAAATTATGTATTTAAATAGTGAGAATAACCACACTCACAGAAAGAAATGAATAAGAGAAGATGTCTAAAAATGATAAACAGATAAGATTACAGTTAGATTGTCTCAAATTTATAATGGACTCAGTTACAAAATTCTTTGGATTCCTTTAGCAATTCCTTTGAACCTTAAGGCAAAATAAGTTCAATATTATTTATTTTTCTATCATTAAAGAGCAACATTAATAGGCTCAGGATTAATACATACAAGCCCAAATATTAAGCATATAAACACTTTTATTCTTCTACGTAAAAACTGCAGACTTTTTAGGCTGGGGTTATGGCTCAGTGGTAGAGTGCTTGTCTAGCATGCAGTACCACATAAAAGACCTAAATAAACAAATAAAGGTAAAAAAAAAAAAAAAAAGCAGCCTTTTTCACATCAACATCAATATACAATGATTCACCTGTAAGTGTAAATGTATAGAAGAAGGTATAGATCATATTGTAAACAAATATGGTTATCCCCTCTTAATGGAAAGCAAGTTTGAATTTCAACAGGAAAAAAAATCTTGTCAGTCTGTATTATGCTCCAGGTAAAATCTATTATAGAATTCCTCCTATATTCTTTTGCTAAAAATCCTATTCAGCCATTGTTTTGGCATTTTCTTTAATCAAATAACCAACAAGAAAAGTCTAATTGTAATAAACATTTTTTTCTCCATCAAAGAATTACATTAATATTTACTACCAAGTCCAATATTTACTTCTCACTATATAAGCACTGTCAAAGCAAGAAAAGGAAAAAAAAATCAAAAAACAGAGACAAGAACTCCTTCCCATACACTGTCAAAAGATTTATAAAATCTCCCAATAAATCTAAAATATTTCTCTTTCTTCAAATGGGGAAAAACATTGATGTGTAGTTGTGTTGAGAATCTCAGGTTTGATGATAGAAAGATTCATGGGTCTTAACATATTATTGGACTTGTGCTAAAATTTATTAATGTGAAAAGAAAACAAAGCAAAAAAGCACAGGCAAAAGGAACATGGGGTGAAGTCCAGTAAAACCCAGGGGCAAATTTCCAAGAGTCCTCTCCAAATGGAATTACACAGGACCTGCTCAATTCTTTCAGCAATGAATTCTGACAACATGTTGTATATCAGGGCAGATCACTGGCAGCTCAATACCCAAGGTTTAATTAGGGGCTTGTCAATTAGGCACCCTCTGCCTAAAACATGCCAAAATTTCAGGTTCCCAGATGGAAAGCAGGTAAGCAATATAACTACATTATTTGTACAGTTTAAGCACAGTGAGCTACCTTTATTATCATTTAGGGAAAGTTCATATCACTGTACAGAAATGTTTATCATTCAAGTTCTCAAATGCCAGAAAAGTCTATCTTGCATTCAGGCCTATCTAAGGAGAGTAGTCTTGCACTACTCCATAATTCTTTCCTACCCAGTACTAAAGTGATGAAATAAAATGAAAATTAAAAGGCCTAAAAAAATTCTTAATTAAA
This sequence comes from Marmota monax, assembly GCF_021218885.2. Classification (NCBI taxonomy): domain Eukaryota; kingdom Metazoa; phylum Chordata; class Mammalia; order Rodentia; family Sciuridae; genus Marmota; species Marmota monax. The sequence continues at coordinate 14,856,083 of NW_026695241.1, read as the reverse complement.
AACAATAGCAAATAATACCTGAGAAACAATGTATTTCGAACTTTCTCCCTCTAAAATTGCTTGGTTTTGATTGCCATTGGCTCCTTTTCTAACTTCTAAAAGTAGTAAGAAAACTACATAGCAGAATCATATAAATACAGCATTAAAATGAACATAGAAAATGAACCGATATTCCCTTTAAAAAATGGTGTAGAAAGGGTCCACCATAAAATCTAATTTTAACTGATCATACAGCTAAGATAATAATTATACATACATTGATTACAGTAGGATATCTACAAACTTGAAATTACAGAATTGGAAAAACTGGATATTCAACTTACACAAAGACTGACCATTTTAAAACATGGAACCAAAGTTGAAAATCTTGCCCAAATAAACCAGAGTTAACTAAGTAATATATAAATATTCATTTGTACCTACAGTACATAACTTTGTGTGGAAACCTATAAGGGTAAATGAGAAGAGACTTCAGTGACTCAAAAGTAATGCTTCTAGAAGGTAGAGGCAAATCATGGAAAAGCACAAGTCACACAGACTTGAGTTCAAATACCAGCATGGCCATCCTCTGACCTTACAAGAATTGATTACCATCCAAGAGCCAAAACAATTTCATTTATAAAATTGACTCAATATCAGAGAAATGGTAATCTACATGAGATCATTTAGATAAAGCATCCAAAAAAGTACTTGGTACATTTTATGAAGATAGTGTATATTTGACTACAGGAAATGTTAGAATAAGAGAGATAATCAATGTTCACATTTTAGAGATAAGGAAATTGAGGAACAGAGGGATCAATCCAAGATTAAATAGGAAATTTTTGGAAGAAAAAAGATTACCCACAGAGCCCTAACAGTCAAACTTATATAAATTTCACTTTGCTGTATATTTAAATATGAGCCAAACTGTTTAATAACTATATAACTGGTCATTTTCTTTCCAGTGACAGGAGGAAATCTTGAATAGGAAATTACAGAATCTTTAATGTACTGATGTTTCTGGGACTTTTTTGAAACTAAGAAAGAAAAATCAGAGGATAGGGTTGACATAGATTTAAATAAAACCAAGCATAGACTATTTATTACTTTCTGTGTTCAAGATGATAAGGAAACCAGAGTTTGAGATTAAACTAGATTCTTTTCTTCTGCTGGCAGGTGGAGTGTGTGAAAGTTGCAGGCCACTGCAGGAGAGAAAGCCCATTTTAATGTTAGTAGATGCTGCCACTGTCACTTCCAAGGGTTGCAGCCTGCAGCTGGCATGCTATATTTTGCTCCACTAAGATTAAGGGGCAAGTTACATCTCTCAATAGAGGACTACTCCCTCAATATCACACCAGACCCCAGCAGTTTCACCGCCAATTTCTTCTTTCCACGCCAAAGACTGAAATTCACAAGAAATGGAAGGAAAGAGTGAAAAAAGTCAAATTTATTCAACTGAGAACAGAGACAGAATTCTCACAGGGCAAGAAGGGACCCAATAGTAGTAGATTGCCATCTTGGAGAGCTAGTTTAGGAGTTTCTACAGCTCTTGGGTCAACACTATTGGTTCAAATTTATGTAAACCAGGTTTTAGAAAAGTATCAACCCTACTGGTGCAAATTTATGCTAACCGGGTCTTGAAAAGTATCAGGTCTTAGAAAGTATTAATGGTATTGATTAGTCCTGCAATCTACATTTGGGTCTCCTTTTCTTCCATTTTCAGGCCAGGGTAGATTGACAGGTCAGTACACCCTGGCTCTCCACCCTTCAGGCCCCCACCTACATGGCAGGTTCTGGGCATTCCTGTGCTCAGTGGAGGTGCTCCAGCCCATCCAGGCTACTCCTCTGCCACTCCTGGACAAGGGCTTTGTTTCAACAGGTTAGGCACTGAGGAAAGAACTGCATGAGAAACAATGATTGCACAGGAGGGAAGGGACATCAATATTTATTAGCTAGTACAAGCAGGAGTTAAGCTAGTAAATTCAGAAGAAACTATTTGGTAAGACCTCACAAAGGAAAAAAAGATCAAATAAGGGGAGAAGAGGTAAAGTAAAATGTAAAGAGAAAAAATTTGGTCACTGATGGAAAGAAAATGAGCATTCAAGAACAAAAAAATCATGGGCAAGAGTCACAGGGTGGGCTACTAGTGACTGTTTATGAGGAGTAAGAGTTCAATAGGGCTAAAAAGAGATTGGAAATCAAGGTCAAAAATTGAGTTGAGGAGATGCTGAAATCCACTTTAAGCTTTCAAAGGTTTTTCAACATGATCAGATATGTGTACCTGAGGATGATTAATCACCAAAGGCATTATGCTAACACTAGGATATTAAAATATTATGGCAACATTAAAAATAATTGAAGATCATCATTTTAAAGCAGCTATGGACTTTTAGAGCCAATTCATTTCTTGTCTGAATTCAATATCAGCAATCAAATTCAACGGAGCTGGCTTATATAAAAATAAACATTGGCATTTGAGACTTAAGAGGAAAAAACCCACACACACTTGTCAGTTTTTCTGAGGAAAATACAGTATGCTTCCATTCAATCCAATAAACATTTACTTCACTCAGCAATATCCAAGCTGCTGAGGTATAAAGAGGAATACGATGGGATGGTTCTACATTTCGCTGCTCTAGAGAACCATACAGCAGAATAGGGAAGACAGATACATAACAGTTATTTTTAATAAATATGATTCATATGTGCAATTCTTTCTTCTCCATTTCAATTCTTGCCTTTCTTTCCAATTTATACTGCTTAGTCTACACAGACATTTTTCTCTTCAAGGCCTTCACCTGATTAACCTGGTGTTTTATAACAATGAGGCTTTCTTCAACAGAAGAGTCCTGAGCTAACAGTAGGTGGTGGCTAAGGGAACAAAAGAAGATAATTTAACAGTTGCTAATGAAAGTATTTAAGATAAAGAGAGGGGGGTGGGAGATAAGGAGAAAAAATTAGTAGTTATCCCAGTCACTCCCAGAAGTGAAAGTTTCCCAGCATCACTAGGCCAAGGTTTTTCTTGGTATTGGGGGAAATGGTATTGGTGGAGGAAAGGGCTTCAGAGGAGAATGAGGAAGAGGGAAAACATTAACAAGTAATTCTGACCAATAAGACACTTCTCCCAAGTGTTCACAAATAAAGCCTATATTAAGGATTCAAAATAATTTGACTCTACAATGTTTATGAAAAAAAAAAGGATCCTAATGTTAGAGGGAAGTCAAATAGAAATACAATCCTTTATAAAGTTGTTATTTACTAATGAAAGGTTGTGAAGAGAAAAAGCCATGTGTTAAATTTGTTCAATTTTCCCAGTTATTCATAAGATTCAAGTAAGTCCCTTATAAATTCCAGGGGAAGAAATTAACTATAAATTATTATTTTAATGTTTATGATAGTTAGTCTATCAATTATGGATACATCAAACACTTTATACAATAGCTATGGTTTTATATTTACACATATACATGTACACTTTTAACATACAAAATAAAAATGTATAACAAAACTATGTAGATATTAAATTATATTCATTTTATTGAACATAAAATATAATTGTTAAATATAATGATTAGAGTTGACTAAAAGGCTTTATATTTTTGTGACATTCATTTTAAGAATAAATATTTTGGTTGCAAATGCTTGTGAGAACACAATTATTAATGACAAGATTCCTCAGACAAATACATCAAACAAAATAGAATAAGCTATTTCAAAATACAGCTTCTAGATACCCTATCCAATAAAAAGTACCAACAGTTCAAATACACCAAAATGATAGATTAAAACAAAAATGATATTTCAAGGAGAGACATATAAAAACTGGTTCTTTACAAAGGCAAAAGCAGAAACAGTAAAGCTAAAGAGCATAGGGATGATCTATCCACAATGGGATGAAAATACCTTAGAAAGTACATAGATGGCTACTTGTGAATAGGTAAAAAATATTAAAATTTTATTCGTATTTTTGTATTTATTCAAATCAAAACTCTTCCATGGTGGAGGAAATTTAAAGAGTTTCCATGTAACCAGTTAATTGCATTTACAGGTAATTTAGTTTTATCTAAACTAAAATGGACAGAAAGCTATAAAAACATTACTGCAAAGAAACTACAGATGGCTACTATTGTATGCACATGCATTTATAAATATGGTATTAGAATTACTATTAATTCAACCAAAATTCTTGCTAATTTTGGTATCTGGCTCTGGGCCAGCAATTCCTAGAGACATTATTCTGCTTTGTAGTGAATCTCCTGCTCTGTGACATCAAGAGGACCTTGCAACAGCAGCTTCCCAATCCCTCATAGAAGCTGGGCATTGCCAGGTCTGCCAATAACATTAGAAACACTTACCGCATAGAATACCTAGAGCAGTTCTTCCCACTAAACGTTATTAGTTTGATATTAAAAGCTTTTCTTTTATTGAATAAACAAAAGAATTAACAGATTTAATAGGATTTCACCTGAAATTCTCAGATTCTCAATTAAGACATGCTCCATTCACCTCTGTTGGGAAATCAGCTTGACATATTCTTCCATGTCTTGATGAACTCATTCATTTCAGCATAATTTAGGTGTTTCATGAACTGATACTGAGAGGACAACTAATCAATTTGCTAGAGTCAAAAGAACTAAGGCAAGTCTCTTTGAATAAAAGAGCTCAAATCAATCAAAGAGAGTCTAGCAGACATGAAATGTATCTACATGAAGCTAAATTAGGTCATCACTCACTGAACCCATAGTATATAAAACTTTCTATTCAAATACAAATTGACTGAAAATAGAATATATACTTAAAATCTATGGGTCATTTAAAAAAAATTCAAGCAAAACAAATATTAACGATCTTTTAAAATTAATTGTCTTTTAAATGATTTAGGGAGCAAACAAAAAATCACAGGATAAATAAATAAATAAATAAAATTATGGGCCATTGTAGTAACCATATCACAAATATTTTTCTTTTAAAAATGTAACTTTTTATTTTCAATCATATTAATTTCAAGCACATATACTTGTTATCATTTTCTTTTTACCAAATGAAGCAGAAACACACAAAGGGCATTAACCCCAAATATCAGGTCCCTAAGTCCTACTAATGAAAAATAATTTTTTCTCCATGAATCCTATGAGAACATATCTGTTTCATATAACTACATGTACTTTTTAATAAAACATGATATTAAGCTTAAAGAAAGTACAGAAAAATAATGTTCAATTAATTAAATGCATTCATCTCTTTGTAAAAAAGTAAAATATTAACTTCTGTTTCATTAGCCATAATGTTCACAATATGGACACCTTTAAATACATATTTGTTCAGATTATTTAACCTTGAAACACAAGGAGAGTGCATAATTAACATCTAGGCCCCAGCAACACATGGGGGAAATCTGACCCTGACACATGTATCTGAAAGTACATTTGTATTTTCTTAATTTTTCACACACTCTATTAGATTGATAATTTTAACTCTGTAACTAAAATGCTTTTGGAAAAGAAAATGAGTATTCAGAGAATAAAACTATTCTGCTTTAAGCAGATTTGTATTTTAGACTATTTATGATTGAAGTGGAACAAACTGATTATACATTTGCCATGAAATGCCAGAGGCCAAAGCAAGAATCAATGAAAGACAAGTACCTGAGTCTTAGCAATACTGATTCAGTAATAGAGATGACCATGATAAATTACATAGTCCATCTAAAAATATTATATTACTCCTACTTTGATGAAAAATATTAAGAAGGACAAACTAAATGTAACCTAACCTGTAATATTACTGCATTAAATCATTATAGAGCACCATGGCTTATCTGAAAAAGATCAAACACATTATCTTACATGATATAATAACATTGTATATTTGGAAGAAATCAAGAAATTTCTATTTTTGAAATGGGGAGGAAACAGAAACTGGGGAAGGCTAAATGAGATAAAAGAGCTCTTCTTTGTGTTTTTAAAATACATATCATTTCAAACAAAATTAGCAATTACTGTTTTGACTCCAGTAGAACCTATAAAAAGAATGGCTCTTGGAAATCCTAAATAAAGTTAATCAACATTGTCCCCATACCGCATTCACCCAATATTCAAGCAATCAAAAGTTCGCCCAATATTCAAACAAAGTAAAATCGGTGTGCTTTCTATACCAGTGAGAAGTCTAGACATGACTCCTAATTTCGTATCATCCCAAAACACTGCCAACTGTTAAGTACTACCTATGTTTGAACTGAGTAAAATTAAAAATTTAAACACAATGATTTGATTTCACTTCAGAGTTCAAAGGTGCATACAGCTAAAGTACATCACTAGACAAAATTGGGTTTGTACATCATTGCTGAAACTGCTATTTCACACTAATAATCTAGAGCTTGAAATAAAGATATACAGTTAATTTATGAGTCTGATATCCTTTCATTTGATAAAACACAAATTTGATAATTTGCATATCCATTATATCTGTAAGTAGAGTTACATTCTTGTTCCTAATGTTGACTGTGAATATTCTTTTTGATTTTTAAAACATTTTTGTTAAAAATCAATTCCATTTGCCAGTACGTAAACTTTGTTTCCAACAAAAGACAACATACTGGTGGGGAACAATATAACTGAACATGACTCGTTGTTTTTATTTTTTTAAATCGAGTTCTAACAGTTTATTAGGTAAACAAGACTGAACAGTTTGTTTTAATTGGTATCTTAGCTGAAATGTATACCTCACTTGGTTCTGCTAATAACTTATGAGCAAACTATGTTGTAATTTTTAAATGTCAATTAAGAATAAATTCCTTATTTATTACTTTCCCAGATACCTTTTCTTTCCTTTCATTATTGCAATGGACTAAAAGCCTTAGTATGCTGATGAATAAGAAGGGAATTCTTTTCTCACAGTCAACATTGCACTGTTAAGTATGGTGTTAATATAAGCTTTTAGTAGTAGTACTCTTCAGTATCAGGAAATTTACTTCTCATTCTTTTTACTGTATGCTTCCCTAATTAATGGATACTGACTTGCCACAAAGCTTTCTCGGTACTTGTTGAGATAATACAATTCTTCTACTATATTAACTTACTAAAATTGGGCCAAACAATCCTGGAATAATGTAAACACACACACACACACACATACACACACACACACAAAGATATATATGTGACTATATACCATGAATATTTCAGATATACTATGAATATTTTCTCCTACAGTTTGTCATTGTGTTTTGTTGTTTTCCATTTTACCAATGATACCTTGCAAAGAGCAGAAATTTTTAACTTTGTTGAACTGTAATTTATAACTATTTTGATTTACGATTCACTTTTTTTGTCCTAGCTAAGAAATCTTTGCTTATCCTAATGTGAATTTTTTGTTTTCATTTATAATTAAATATTAAAACTTGTTTGATTTTCTCTCTTGTATGCGCTTGATAGTTATATATCCATTATACTTCTTTGTGGGACTATTATGTGCATCCCTGACTTATTAACATGGAAACTTTTACAACTTCCTATACCTTAAAACCAAGGAATCTAAAACACACTAACTCAAAATACACCTTCCTAAATGATGCAGTATTATTGATCTAATTTTAATTCTATACATAATTTAAATAGAGCAAAACATTATCATTAGAAATGAATATCAATATTCAGATATCAATGTTTCCTAAATTTATACCCCATATATTGAACTTCCCTGCTTCATTTTCATACTCTTTGACAAAAATTCCTTTAATATTTTCTTTAATGCAGTACTACTGAAATGAATTCATCAGGTTTTGTAGTCTAGAAATATCTTTATTTCACCTTGACTTTTTAAAAATATTTTCTCGAGGTATGGATCTAGGTTCGCAATTATTTTTCTTTGAGCATTTTGAAGATACCTAATTCTTCCATGTTCCATTTTATCTCTTATGTAATTTTGTTTTGTTTTTCAAAGTATAGCTGCATTTGAGATTTTTCACTTCTCTGCATAATAAAATAACCATTTAATTATCTGAAAATTGTCCTAAGGGCACAGAATAAACAGAGAAATATTTATTAAAGAAATTCTATTAAATCTTGGTGAGAATAATGAGAGTCTATGGCATGTGAGCCACAACAACCTATTTCCCATCCTTCCCCTTTACAGCTCCACTTATTTCATTCTAGGCATATATAACCAAGAAGACATAGATTTCACCTCAGCTCCTCTGTAGGGGATACAAATCCACCCCCAAAAGGGGCACAGTCCCAGATCTGTGATGCGAGGCTCTATTCCAGGTAGACACTACAAAAGGACTGGAATTTCCTTTCCCCAACCAGACCCCCATTTGTAAGGCAGAAGACATGGCAGCAAAGAATCACAGACAAAAAAGTCCTTGCCTTAAGTCACTCATACAGTGAGAATGTTCTACAACAGAAGGGACAAGTGGAGATGATCAGGGGCTACCATCCCTACCCAGCACCCCACCCACTTGCAGAACAAGGCCATCACCCTGGAGAGAAACAGGCTGCAATTCCAACCAGTAGCACCAGTACAAAGTACAACCGTTCTGCTGAGAGGGAGACTACAAGAACAGAGAGATCAATAGCTCAGGTCTCAAGATATAGCTCAGTGGTAGAGCACTTGTCTTATATGTGCAAGGGCATGGGTTTAATCCCCATGCTTCAAAAAAGAAAAATATTTCTGCCTAAGGAACTGACTGTAGTTGACAGAGAATATTAAAAAAAAAATACAACTACAGACACTGTCAAAAACAATTGAGATCTTGAGGGTAAGCATTTATGAGGCTAATAATTTCATAATACTAGTAACAATAAGTGAAATGTCATATCAGCTAGATGTCCAATCAGCAAAATCAAGGGAAAGAGCTTTCTTGGATGCTGAGAATGCCCTCATAGATCGGAAAAAACCTACAATTGCATAGAGGCACAAATAAAAGTAAGACTGTATAGCAATATATGCCCCAGGTATTATGAAAAGAAAAAAAAAGGAATGAGGTAACAATTAATGAAGGTCAAAAGTTGGGTGAGATATCACAGTCAGAACAGCCATAAGCTGAATGGGTACTTCAGGGAACTGGCAAGTCAAAAAGATTCCAGCTACAGCCTTATCATCCTAACTAGGCACAGAGACTGGGAGAAATGACATCACAGGTTGCATACTGCAGAGGAAACACATTTAAATGAACTACTGTATCGAATTCACTAAATAAATAAATAATTTGAAAGGTGGAGAGTGAATTAATCAGTATTAAAAGATTACCTAAAATGCAAAATTTCAACAAAAAGTACAAGACATTCAAAGAAATAATAAAGTGTGACATATAAAAGAAAAGGACAACAAAGATAGTCTTTGAGGAGGCACAGATGTTGAACTTAACATCCAAGTATTCAAAGTAGTTACTACAATTATGTTCAAAGAACTAAAGAAACACAGTTTTGAAAAATAAAAGTAATGATGATGATGTCTCATCAAATAAGACATAGCAGGGGAAAAAAAATACTATTTTTAATAGAAGAATCCACAAACTTGAAGAAGGTTCAATGGAGATTATGCCGTCTAAAGAGAAAGAAAAAAAGAATAAATAAAAATTAACATAGCCTCAGAGAAGTATGGGATAACAACATCCAAGGAGAGAGAAGAGCAGAAAAATATTAGAAAAAGTAACAGCTTAAAATAATTTGCAAATTTGAAGTAAACCATTAGTCTATATATTCAAGAGGTTCAATGAACAAGCTAGATAAATAAAAAGATATCCACATCCAAGCATGTCATAGTCAAAATGTTAAAAGACAACAAGAAAATATTGAAAGCAGCAAGAGAACATATTCACTCTATATATTTTCCACCATGCCAAAGCATCCTGGTTTTCTTAGCAATCAATACTTCCACACTAAATGTGAGTTCAATGATTAGTATTTCATTAAGAGCAAGAATTGTGTTGAGTTCTGTAACCCACTCTAAAGATAAAGATAACTAGAGCAAAGGCACAATAGGCCCTTAATTAAAATTTATTGAATGAGTAAATAAATTGTTTTCCTCACCACCAATTACGTGATAGAAAAAAAAAAAACAGAACATAAAACATGAAACCAAACCATATATAACTCAAGCATACACACGGATAGAGGTCTTATAAAATTATTTAGAGTAACATAAAAAGAAATATGTCTACTCTTGTTTAACCCTACCTACCTATTAAATTCTTAATTTAAATCATTATATATTCTGGTTGTAGGATTTCTACCTAACTCTTTTCATAATTTCTTGTTTTCTGTTAGAATTAAATACCATATGATCTAATTTCTTGATATATTAATAACCATTATTTTAAAATTGAGATGCTAATTCTTTTAAAATAATAATGCTAATATCTGAGGAGTCTATATGCCTATTCTATTTCCTGATTTTCCTTGTGTTCTTTGGTAGTATGGTTTTGTTTCCTGAGGTGCTTGCTAAGTCTTGATTGAATTCTAGGCACTGTATGACAAACTGTGGAAATAATACAAGGTTCTGGATGATGATATCTTCCTCCCCCGAAAGATTTACTTATGTTTTGATGAGCAATTAGAACAGGGACAGATAGTATCAAAGCAGGTTCAAAGCTATGCTACAAAGCTAGTCTCTGTGCTAAATGTATTTTCAGTTCACACAGAGTCCTTCAGTTTAGTCCTCTGGGTAGCCCAGCTTAAAACTTTACAATGTTTACTAGGTTTCTTCCTCTTCTGTGACTCTATAAGAAAGTCATAAGCTCTCTACACTTTATGAATCAGAACATATTTCACAGGAAAAGAACTGCCAAAAGCCAGAAACAACACTCTGCACTTGTTTTTTCAACAAAACATTTGAACCATCCTGTCCTTGCTGCCTCGATAGATCTAAAATGCCTTTAAACATTTTTTTTAAATGTCTTATCCTCAATTAAAAATTATTGAATTTATCCATATTTTCTAATTTTTCTCAGAACAAGATTTATTCTGCACAAAGTTAGCCTAAAATTAAATGCAGAAACTATGCTGGTCTCTAACCCAGATTGACAAAACTTTGCCTAATCTAACATCTTCTCATTATAGGTTCTCCAAAAATAAGATATGGTCTATATGATACAAGCACATTCTTCACCAAGTGAAGTACTGGAAAATCGATAAATTTAATGCATTTGGAAAGAATCCTTCTAACACTGACCTTTGTGTGAGCTGTGTGTCATCAAAAAAAAAAATGTTTTCTTGGTGCATTTGAATAATTTAGCTTTATTTTTTAAGGAGACAACTTGTACTATTTGAACATTTTGAAGAACATAATGAGTTTACTGACTATTGTTATTGTTTAAGTCTGAGTACAATCTCATTTCTTTTTATACCCTTGTAGAAAGCTGCCTGAAAACAAACATCCAAAAAACAATTTAATTTGATACTTAAAATGATATACTATCAAATTAAAATCACTCTAAAGATAAGGTAACTATAAAGACTACAGGAATAATGTATGAACAGTTAAAATTTGCATATTATAAAAATCTACTAACCACCTTTTAATGGTATTTGTAGTAGTCAAGAAATGAATCAATTACATAGGTACTGCTAGAACATTATCTCATTTGTTGCATATCACCCAATTTCCATAGCCAGTCCTTCAATAAGTATTTCTAAAGCTATATCTTATCTTTAAACATTAAATCAATCTCTAGCCAATATAAAGTTATCAACATTTCATATTTTTTTGAGGAACCTAATTTGTTTCTGTTGCTCTTTCACAAGCACAAATATCTCACAAATACGTAAAAGATAAGAATCATAGGCACAACTAATTTATATGTAAAAAAATAAGGAATTATCATTATTTCAGAAAATAAAGAAATTTTTATTTCTAATTTGTCTTTATTGGTCACAAATGATAAATTTTTAAAAAGGTTAATGATACCTTAAAAAAAACAATATATAATTAAGATCAATTAATTCATACTAGTTACCACATAATTTCTTAAGTGCTATTGCAAAGACAAAAAATTGTATGTTTGTGGTTTAATGTAAAAAAAATCTCTAGGTTCATTAAAAAAAATAATATATTCAGTTCACTTCTACTCTCTTACCTCATGGAAATATTCACACAACTAATAGACTTACAGAATATAGAAAAACTATCTTTGAGACTACTACTAAAACTCCAATTTTTTTCATTTAGATGAAGGATGTGGGAATTAAACTGTATCTTTCTGGGAGTGTATAAGTTTTATTAATTGGGTGGTTTCAACTTCTAGGCCATCTCTGCCAAAAGTCATCGTTTTTAAAAACTTAAAAATATAGAACACTTACAGACTTAGCATAAGTAAAATTCTCTCTAATGTCAGTCTAACTTTTTGGTTAATAACAAAGACTTCATCTCCACTATGGTCAATAAATTTAGCCTCTGTGGACAAAGTCTTGCTGCCAATATCTGTTTTCTTTATAATCTATCCTGAATATTAAAAGTTGTTAATATTGAGGTACCTTATTTTACAACATGCACTTGGATAAAGAAGAAATTATTAAGGTTTTAAAATGAAGTAGAACAGGAAATTACAACAAGAGTAACCAAGGTCTCCAAAACCTTAAGTCTCAAAGAATCTTGCCACTAAAAGCAGCATTTGAGCAGGCATAATTACACACACACACACACACACACACACACAGGTCAGACTTATGGAGGTAATGCAAGAATCAAAAAATTTTATACCATTTGTATTTTCTAAGAGCTATTCCCATTGTTTTCCTCAGTATATAACAAAGGCTTAAAATATATACCCTGGATCAACAAAAACTAAAGCAATTAGTGAGACTGACTTCAGATCACCTTAAAGATTGACAACTCTTCCAGAAATGAAGATGTTAAAAGTATAAGAGAAGAAACAGCCTTCTTTTTATCTGTACTGTGTAAAGAAAAGGCATTGATTATCATTTCTTTTTTCTACTATCCTCTCTTTTTAAAATTAATTTCTAGCATTACAGTTCCAGGTTTCTGCTCATAAATAATCATGTCAGTTGTCACTCAATTATCACTTTCAACATTTAATCTAAATTATGTTCAGCATCTTGGTTTTTTTTTCTTTCTTTGAAGTTCTTAGTTAAATTTAAAAGTCAAATTTTTTTCAAGAGTTAAGTTGATAGAAGATGGAGGCAGAGATTAAATCAGGGGGAATCATTGATCAAGGATACTTGGAATTCTTTTGAATACAAATAGCCTATCAAGGTTAATGAGGTTCAACTTGAGTTTAGAAGAAGGAAAAAAATGCACTTAGTATTTTCTACACATACACAGATTTAAGGTCTTAGATACAATTTGAAAGGTAAATTATGCAAACACAAATGTAGTTTCCTTCCATTTGGATTTTCTAAGAGCTATTCCCATTGTTTTTCCTCAGTATAAAACAAAGTCTTAAAATATATATTCTGGATCAAGAAAATCTAAAGCAATTAGTGAGACTGACTACAGGTCACCTTAAAGATTGACAACTCCTCCAGAAATAAATGTGTTTTTAAGAAATGACTGAATAACAAATGTTAGCTTTGAAAAAATAACTCTTAAATGTGTCTATAATATCTCAGTTAACAAACAGTACTTGGGCACATAATATGGGTTAAGACATTGTGTTGAAACCCAGAGTGACATAGACATTACACTTCATTCTTAACTCATACCCATTCATGAGCTAAAAAGGGAGTGAACCCTTTAATTGATAAGTGGCTTCCAGAATGTCACAAGTTTGAATTATAACATGATACAAACTGAAATGACCTAGAACAAAATCCGTATACAGTAACATATTAAAAAAGAAAAAAAAGACAACAAACCTAAAGAAACCAAATAGTAAATGTAAGGTTAAATATCAGAGTGTTTAGAAAGGAAGTATAGATTTTAAGAAAGAAAAGAGGAATACAGACAGAAAATCTAGCAGAAGTAAATAGGATCCCTGGTTATAAGGAGTCTATTAAAGGGAGGTAAAGAGCAGGTGGGAAGCCTTACTACAACCATGATCAAACAGCACTTCAATAAAATTATTGTTAGATTCTATGTTCACCTACAATTTTTTTGGTTTCAAATTCCAAAACCCACATTTAAAAAATTGGAAAATTGGTGTTTTTAAAAACCTATATGGGGCTCCCGCAGGGTAAATCCATGGACTGGCACTCATGCATACTGCTCTCTTGATGTGAGCCAGTCACCTGGGTCTTATAAACCCCATGGCACAGAAAACTCATAGATTAGGCAGAACCATGAAACATGATATCTCCACCAAAGGAAAAACATCAAAGGTATTCTGCCTTGGTGATAAGGCAACTGGTTTTCTCCCATACCTCCTTCACTATTTTAACCTAGATTGAAATTCTAAAGAAACATACCCAAATTACTTTTAAAAATGAGAGAATGATGCCATGAAAATATTGACAATGTGGACAAAAGAATCTGTAGAAGGAGGGGGTCACCACTTACAGTTGCTATGATCCCAGAAGGCTCCAGTGGGGGAAAAGGTCAGAATTTCCACAAAAAAATCAGGTATTACAGAAACAGTGAATGACTGAACAAAGCAAAGAAGATGGAAATGAGTAGGAAAGATTAAGAGAAAATAAATTATTGGACAAGATTATAGAAGAGTTGTCAGAACATCCAAATAAAGGAAGACATTTACGATTGAACAAATCATAAGAGCAGTTATTATACAAATATTCTTGGGCCTGACAAACACTTTTTGTGTATCTTTCCCAAATATATTTAGTTTCTAAAAAGCAACTAAAGAAAACTAATTTTTATATTTTATACAATATCTAAACCAATATATAACAATAGCCCCCTACACATTTTTTTAATAACAGCGGGCTAGGGGTGTAGTTCAGTCATAAAACACTTGCTTAGAATGCACATGGCCCTGGGTCTGATCCCCAGTACCAAACACACACACACACACACACACACACACACACAGAACCTAAATGGCATTCAATTAAATTTGAAGATATTCTCAACTGTTGGAGGTTACAACTGAGTGACCTCTGACCTATATCTTTCAGAAAGTTGGCACCAGACATCATGTTGAGAATAAAATACTCAAAGGGCTTTTATGAAGCATAGAAAATAAACAAGGTATAATCATAAGTATCACCAAATCTAAAACAACTAATATAAATTTATTTAATTATGTTACTCTTAAGAGTAATAAAATCTAAACAGTAAAACTGGATATTTCCTCCAGGAGTGAACACTGTCTTTTTGTGCTATCATTTTTCCAATGGCAACTGGGGGGGGAAAAAAAATTTCTTTCATTTCCCAAAAGGAATTTGACCTTAGAAGCAAGGCAAACTCAAAGAACTTTCAGCATCAATTTTAAAATGTCAACATCAAGAAAGGAAATCAGCTAAGTTTTCATTCACTACTATGGTGCCAGTGCCTAGGACAATACCTGACATGTCACAGCCAATAACATTGGATATATAAGTAAAAACCTCTTATAAACTGCTTTTCAAATCCAAACCCTATAATCCAATCCAAACTAATGCAAGAGAACACGAACTCTTTCCCAAATCTGTGTGAAAATGACTATTAAGAACAAAGGACTGTCAGATGTCTTCTTTGATATAATGAGAGCAACTAAGAACAGAGCAGGGAGGAAGAGCAGGAAGAAAAGATTAACATTAAACAGATACAGGAGGTGGGATGGAAAGGGAGAGAAAAGGGAAATTGCATGGTAATGGAGGGAGACCCTCATTGTTATACAAAATTACATATAAGAGGTTGTGAGGGGAATGGGAAAATAAACAAGGAGAGATATGAATTACAGTGGATGGGGTAGAGAGAGAAGATGGGAGGGGAGGGAGGGGGGATGGTAGAGGATAGGAAAGGTAGTAGAATACAACAGTTACTAATAGGGCATTATGTAAAAATGTGGATGTGTAACCGATGTGATTCTGCAATCTGTATTTGGGGTAAAATTGGGAGTTCATAACCAACTTGAATCTAATGTATGAAATATGATATGTCAAGAGCTTTATAATGTTTTGAACAACCAATAAAAAAAAATTTAAAAAAAAAAAAGACCACCAGAGACCCAGAAAAAAAAAAAAAAAAAAATTGTGTGCATCGAAGGATACTGGGTATCAAGGGCTGGATGTATAGCTCAGTTGGTAGAGTGCTTGCCTTGGCATAAAAAAAAAAAAAAAAAAAAAGAATAAATAAATAAAATAAAAAAGATCTATTTACAAACAAAAAATATTTTTAAAAGATAAAAATAATTCCCAATTCAGTGTTCAGTTTGGTAAACAGTTTTTTAAGAGGGTATATTTTGGATTTAATTCCTTCTATTAGAACAGGTCTGATCTAATATTTTATTTAAAGAGTTCTTTTTTTCCTCAAAATTTCCAATAAAATTACCTTATTATTTGTTCCTTTTTAAAATGTTCTTTTTAAAAAATAAGATAATTTGAATATTTTTATTATTTTTCTATTGACATTTTAATGGTATTTAATTTGTCCCTTTGTTAATGTTGAAAACTTTTACGTAATTTTGTTTTCAAATATATTTTGTTGGTATGTTTATTTTCTATAAAAATTTTTTCCCTGAGCTTTTTAGTAATTTTTATTTCCTTTGAACATATCTTAACTTTTACATGTTGTTTTCAGACATTACTATGTATTTATTAATTTTATGTATATTTTTTAATATTTCTTTGTCTTCAGTAAGAAGGCAGAAATTTTGTTATGTCTTAATTCTATTAATTTGAAATTTTAAATGACATTAACATCTGACTCATTCTTATTTTCAATAAAATAAGTAAAAATAAAAAAAAAAAAAAGAACAAAGGAAATTTAGGATTCTTGAATGAGATCATTAGTAGGCAAATATATATGCCTACTAAAATATATATATAATATATGCCTACTAATGATCTCACTCAAAATATATATATATGTATATATATATATATGTGTGTGTGTGTGTGTGTGTGTGTGTGTGTGTGTATATTCCCCCCCCCCCTTTGGTACTGGGGATTGAACCAGGGGCACTTAACCACTGAGCCAGCCCTTTTTACATTTTTATTTTAAGACAGCTTCTCAATAAGTTGCTTAGGTTCTTGCTAAGTTGCTGAGGCTGGCTTTGAACTCACAATCTTTCTGCCTCAGCCTCCCATGCCACTAGGTTTTCAGGTATGCGCCACGGTGCCTGGCTAAATAATTTTTAATATCCATGCATTTCAGTTCTTTTATTCCAATTTATACCATGAGAAGAAACCATGAGAAAAAAGGGAATAAAAAGGAAGGACCAACATGGGTTTAACAACAGTTACCAAAGGAACTCTTCTGCCTTTGATATTTATTAGCATCGTTTTTTAAAAAATACTTTACTTCAGCAAAATAATCATACTTTAGTAGTTTCATCAGCAGGCTTAGTGGCCACAATAATACTTATGAAGCAAACTTCATACAGTTACCACTGCTCTAAACTATTTCTGATAATTATTTATCAAACATGTGGAGGGCTGTGTAAAGAGTATGTCAATATTTCATTATCTTTACAATCTGAATCTTGAACCAAATATAAAAGACATTTTTCTATGGATATGCTGACAAGATGAAAGAGAAACAGACTAGAGTAACATTAAATATTTCCTTTGGGTTATATAAAGTTAAATACTTTCAACACTAGTTTTCTACCTTTCATTATAATTTTGAAAGTACTTCACATGAATCAACTATTACATATAGAATATAATTGCACTAATAAAAACAAATATAGAGGAGGACTGATATATATTTGTTTCCAAATGTGTCATCCACATTGATCTAATTTATGTACTTATAATTGGAATTAATCCATTTCCTACATAAAGTCCTTTCCTTTGATTTTTAATATATTCTGATAACTACCTCATCTATGCTAGATAAAAGGGAAAAAACATAGCTGCCTAGCTACAGTTAATTCATGGCTCCCGCATCATACACGATTACTACTATATATATTACTGTAATACATGGAGGCAACAAAACTTCATCTCATGCAGAACAACTAGAGATTTGAACATCTTTATGGCTCCAAAAAAGAATATCAGTAATTCTTTTTTGCTATGTCTTCTGCCAATTTCAGCGCTAAAATAAATAATAATTCTCTGTTGTCTCAGAAGAAAAAAGTCCCTTCCTTCTGTAGAAAGGGGTTGACTGTTAATAAAACAAAATATTTTGAAGTTTAATAGTAAAAATTTCACCAGGAAATAATGAAGGAAAAAAAATTCCAGCTCCTAATTTTGGAGTATCAAATGAAAGAAAATGAATCGATAGGAATTTCTATACACAAGTTAATTCATCAGCAGCATAATTTTACATTATCTATCCCCAAACAAGACTTCACAAAATAATGTCTTTATATGAAAATTTTGTTAAGCAATTATACTAAAATCTTTCAAAATTTTTCAACTTAAAATTTGCAAAGTCACCTCTATTTGTGCTGCCAAACTTGCTTTCTCCTTCTCTTTTCGCTCCATGCATCTCTTCACTTCCTCTAACTCAGATGCCACTGCATTGAAGTTCAGCTGCATTCTCAAATCTGACATCTGCTTCTCCAAATCATGTTTTTCTGGCTCTACCCCTTAAGAAAAAAAAAAAAAACATAAATTTCAGTGGTTGTTCTATATTCACAGAAGAATGTACTTTCAATGTTACTAAACCCTGGTGTGTTACTATTAAAACACTTACTCAACAGACCTTTCAGCCTTCATCAATCTATTGTTTCAAGTTTCAAAAGGTTTCAAAGATATAAACATTGCAGTCCCACCAGCAGCATATGAGTGTACCTTTTTCCCTACATCCTCACCAAAATTTATTGTTGTTTGTCTTCATAATAGCTGCCACTCTGACTGGAGTGAGATGATATCTTAGAGTGGTTTTGATGTGTATTTCTCTAATTACTAGTGATGATAAACATTTTTTCATATATTTGTTGACTGATTGTATATAATCTTCTGAGAAGTGTCTGTTCAGGTCCTTGGCCCATTTACTGATTGGGTTATTTGTTTTCTTAGTGCTCTGTTTTTTGAGTTCTTTATATACCCTAGAGTTTTAGTGGTTTATCTTATGTGTGAGAGGTAAAGATTTGCTCCCAAGATGTAGGCTCTGAAAGCAGTATGGAGATTTCTTGGAAAATTGGGAATAAAATCACCATTTCACCCAGCTATCCCTCTCCTCCGTCTATACCAAAAGGACTTAAAAACAGCATACTATAGGGACACAGCCACATCAATGTTTATAGCAGCACAATTCGCAATAGCTAAATAAATAGCTAGATGCCCTTAGGTAGATGAATGGATAGGGAGACTTCAGTATATATACACACAATGGAATATTACTCTGCATTAAAGAAGAATAAAATCATGACATTTGCAGGTAAATGGATGAAGTTGGAGAATAATGCTAAGTGAAGTAAGCCAATCCCCAAAAACCAAAGGCCAAATGTTTTCTTTGATATGAGGATGCTGACTCATAATGGCAATGGATGGGGAGCATGGGAGGAAAAGACGAACTCTGGATAGGACAGCAGGGTTGGAGGGGAAGGGAGGGGGCATGAGGATAGAAATGATGGTGGAATGTGATGGACATCATTATGCAAAGTACATGTATGAAGACATGAATTGGTGTGAACATACTTTGTATACAACCAGAGTTATGAAAAATTGTGCTCTATGCATTCCACTGTCATATATAAATAAAAAAAGTGAACAGAGATTTAAAAAAAGATATAAACATTGCTACATCAACCAATATTTTACTTTAGTACTAAATTTAAAGTGTTATCTGATGTATAGCATGATTTTTTCAGAAAACCCTAAACATTTTTTTCTTTAATTTTCTCCAAATCTCCACATTATCTTCAAATTTTTAAACAAAAATACTAAAAGAATTTTCAGCCAAGCTACTATATCAAACTGAAGTTAATGAAGCTTATACAACAAAATGCCTTTCCTGCAACATAAACAGCAGATGATACTGCTAAATCCCTGCCAGTGTAGGACTATCCATTTACTAATTCTTACTAGTTCTAGGGACTATGACCTGAAATTATAACATCAAACACTGCAAACTAACTTAGCATTTAATTCAACATGAAATACTTGTCTATGATACACAGGTTCCTATAATATATTGTTCTTCTTCTAACACAAAAATGAGTACATAACAAGCTCATCCTCAATGAGCTTGCATTCCAAGAATAGGACATAAATTATCACTGTACTCTAAAATGCCAGCTATTGGAATATATACTATCAATTCAAAACTACCATTTTCCTAGTATTTTCTTCTGGAAAATAAAGGAATAAAGGGAGAAAACGTTACCAATCAAATTTGTACATCATTCATAAAATACATCCCAGCTTCAGAAGTTCAAAACTATATACATGAAGGAATGGAAGACAGGCAGGCTTTTCAATAGCATGAGAACAAACCCGTGAGAATTACTGACAAGACAGTGCAAAGGAGAACAATACAAA
The DNA here is from genome assembly GCF_021218885.2 of Marmota monax. Classification (NCBI taxonomy): domain Eukaryota; kingdom Metazoa; phylum Chordata; class Mammalia; order Rodentia; family Sciuridae; genus Marmota; species Marmota monax. Next base: position 14,835,609 of record NW_026695241.1, on the reverse strand, counting down.
ATTCCACCAAGCAATAGAAATGGAGTTGGGGTGTTATTTTAGGAAAAGGGAACAGCATAAAGTGCATGGATTCAAAAGTAGATTTAATATTCACTTAATAGTTTGATATGGTTACCACATATGAGAGTAGGAAAAGGAAGAGGCAGATGGGAGATTATGCATTGCTTAGAAACTTAGAATTTATCCTAAAGGTAGGATTATCAAACATTATTCTAAAGTTGATAAAAGTCTCCTGAAAAGGATAAGATAGTAACTATTTTAACCATAAGCTCTATGTAACAACTCCACAATTCTGTCATTGTATTGCAAAAGTAGCCAAGATAGTGTGTAAATGAATGGGAGTACCTCTGTTCCAATAAAGTTTATTTACAAAAGCAGGTAGCAGTCTGAATTTGGCCATGATCCCTACTGCACCTACTCTTACTAGGTCTCCAACCTAAAATTGTATAGATACACTTGTTTACCTGTAAATGCAATTGCTGATTTTATGTATTCACTCATTTTATTAATACACTTTACATATGTACATGCATATGTCTCATGTATATATTGATACATAACATTAAAATGGATGTACACTAATAAATATTATATAAAAATGTGTAGGCACAAGTATACATACATATGCAAAGATCCATATGTACACCTTATGAAAGGTACATAATTGGTGTGGGGTCATATTATATATGCTTCATAATATATACACATAAAGATGTTAAAAAGTATGAATAAATACATACATATACATATTAATGAAAGATTTGGCAAAATTAAAAATTTAAAACATAGAGAATGAAATATAAGTACTATTGCAAAAATTTTCCTTTCACATTCAGAGGACTGTCTCATCTTTGCATTCTGGAGAAAACCAACCTGAGCTAGAGTAGGATAGCAGCTAAAATCTCAAGTTTTGGGGAAGAAAAGATTTGGGTCTGTGTAACATTTGGATGCCCTCTCCAAAACAAACTCATTTTGATTTGCCATCCTAATAGTATTAAGATGTAGGACCTTTAAGAGGTGATTAGGTCATGATGGCTTCAATCTCATGGATGGGTTAATGCCATTATTGTAGGAGCAGGTTCATTATCATGAAAGTGGCTTTGTTACATGAACTATCCCATCAGCTTTTTCACACTTTGATTCTCTCACAAACACAATTGTGTTTCCCTCTCTTACATGTTGTCTTGTTCCTGCCTTCTTTGCTCTTTGGAGAAAATAAACAGAAAAAATAATATAACGGAAACATTTATTGAACTTGATTGAGACCACTAGAAACCAAGCAAAATCGATTTCAGAAGCAAAGGCAGAGCCAATTTTACAGCAAACAAAGGAACAAACAGAAGCCACAATGTGACAGTATGATTTCTTCCATAGAATGGTCTTTAAACAATGAAAGTATACAATAAAGTTAAAAAACTCTAGAATTCCCCTTTATCATTGATAAGAGAACTCACAGATTTTTTTCAAATCTTGATAAGTTTTTTTGGTTTATTTGTTTTTTGGGGTGTTTTTTTTTTGTTTGTTTGTTTTTGTGTGTGTGTGGTGCTGGGGATTGAACCCAGGGCCTCATGCATGCAAGACAAGCACTCTACCAACCAAGCTATATCCCTAGCCCAAGTTACATTTTTTTTAATATTTCTTTTAAGATGGACACAATTATATTTATTTTATTTATTTTTATGTAGTGCTAAGGATCAAACCCGTAGCCTCACTTGTGCAAGGCAAGCTCTCTACTGCTGAACTATAACCCCAACCCCCAAGTTACATTTTTATATTCCTCCAAGATGCACACCAAGCCAACCATGAGCCTCCCAATTTTCCCAGAGAATTGGGAGGCTGAGGCAGGAGGAATACAAATTTGAGGATAGCCGTAAATAAGTTAGTGAGACATTGTCTCAAAATAAAATTTTTTAAAAAGGGCTGGTGATGTAGCTGAAAGGTAAAGCACACTTGGATTCTATCTCGAGTACAAAAAAAAAAAAAGATGTAAACTAAAAACAACTAGATTTTATGTGGTGTCAGAACATATCAAATTTGCCACACTCTTTTCCCCAAAATGAGTCCCTAGTTCCTATGTGTATATTTATGAAAAATTTGAGTAATAATCTAATAGCTAAGAATTTAACTTTAAATATTTGATGTCAAATGATATTTATAATATCATAAGAAACAAGTGACTAGTGGTATACAAATATATTAACATAGCTTTGTCAAAATTTGTTAACCATTGAAGATTTTTCTAGCAATGTGTAATTTGAGTTTAGGCAATGTCCTGAGATATATTTGGGAAGCCTAAGGACATATTTACCTTCCCTAAATTCAATTTTATATTGAATGTTTATAAGAATTTCTCCAGGGTTTGGGGGCATAGTTCAGTGGTGGAACACATGTTTGCCAAAACCAAGGCTCCTGGAATGGGTCTCTAGCACCACAAAACCAAAACAAAAGGATTGTACCATAATTTCTGTATTTGAATGGGAAGGCTCATTACTGGAATAATTTACAAGCTGAGCAACCTGAACTTCTCTGTTAAGAACTATTTTTTTTAATCTGAATGCCATCATTTTTATTAAACCTGAATTGTCAGAGAAAATACATCCAAAAATCATTAAAGTCCACAATCTGAATTAAGATCTCCACTGAGAAAGTATTCAAATACAAAAGAAAAACTTGGTGATATGGCTCATGACAAATTCTAAAATTTTGTCACCAATATCTAAATAAAAAAATAAGGGGCTGGGGTTGTAGCTCAGTGGTGGAGCACTTGCCTAGCATGTGTAAGGCGTTGGGACTAATCCTCAGCACCATAAATAAATAGATAGATAAATAGATAGACAGATAGATAGATAGATGGATAGATAGATAGAAAGAGTGAAGGTGTTGTGTGCATCTACAACTAAAAATATTTTTTAAATAATATAGAATCATAATTTTAATTGATCATATTCTAAAAATTAGGAGAAGGGAAAGTGAAACATACAAGTTTATTTATAATTTAAGTGTACACACACACACACACACACACATCCTTACGTGTGGGATAGAAAAACTGAAAAACCTCCATTACTGCTTTTGAAGGCTCTAAGAGAAAGAGCCATGAAATAAACAAGTATGAAAATCAAACTAGGTTTACAAATCAAGCACAGAAGGCATTAAAATTGGTTGCTACATAAGAGAAACGTGCTGAAAAACATTTTAGTAGATCAAGAAACAGACAAGATGACATAAGCACAACATGAGGAATACAATTTGAAGAATAGGAAACTAACTAACACATTGACAAATCAGAATTATACCTCTCCTAAACCTCCAGTCATCTCCTTGTTCATCCTGATACATTGATTGTTGCTTGGAAATCTGAGATACTTGATGTTGTAAACCCTTCCGATCACCTTCTGCTTTTGTAAGTTGTATACGCAGTTCTTCTACCTAAATTCATTAAGTCAAAAATAAAACTTTTATTTGTTTCTAAATACCAGGAAAAATTTGAACTTGAAAATTATTATAAATTATTTCCCTGGGCAAAAAAAAATAAATAATAATAATCACTTCTGATGGGCCCAACACAGTTGAAACCAAGTTAATCTCCTTGCTACAGCAAACACAGCAGAATAGTCTTCGGCTCTATTTTATCATCTTTCCATTCCTTCCACAAAGAATGTATTTTTTTTTAATATTTTTTAGTTGCTGATAGATCTTTATTTTTTTTTTAATACATGCTGCTGAGAATCAAACCCAGTGCCTCACATATACCAAGCATGTGCACTACCACTGAGCCCCAGCCCCAGCCCCAAGAATGTATTTTACTTCTCTGTGTCCACTGTGACAAAGAATCTGACCACACTGTGTGTGTGTTGAGCACAGTGCCTTCACATTGGAGGGTAGAGGGAGTGGGGATTTGCTGGGAATTGAACCAAGAGCCTTGGTTATAAACACAAGTGACACCGGCAGCGGCTTGGGAGTCTGAGGCAGGAGAATCATAAGTTCAAAACCAGCCTCAGTAACTTAGAGAGTCCTTAAGCAACTCAGGGAGACCCTGTTCTCTAAATAAAATTTTAAAAAGGGGGTGGGAATGTGGTTCAGTGGTTAAGCACCTATACAAAAAAAAAAATAAATAAAACTCAAATGAAATGATGATCTGATTAGCATATTTGACATCAAAATAAGTAATAGATGCAGTTGAATGAACTAAAATCAGGAACTGTTTTATTCATTCTTACATTGCTAGAGAAAGACTAGCAAATTGCCTTCCAATTAACAGGCACACCTCCAATAACCATAAACAAGTTAGTGGTGTCAAATAGTTTCAGCTAAACTCACAGTGACAACCTGAACAAAGAAATCTCTAGCTTCAAAAACTGAAATGAGAGATTACAAATCAGAGTTCAAAAAAATGTTTAGGATAAATTGAATACAAATACAAGCTTCCATAAAAGAAATTCTCTGAATTCCGCTAACATTAATTCCATGTGACCACTAACTCCAAAACAAAGTCAATGAACATTTGTAAAGGCTTTGTAAAACAGGTGCCAAGGTGTATTTTCAGCACCAATTGTCAAAACATAAAACTGCTTTTGAACATCTATGATGCCTGACATCTTTGCCTACAGAGCATTTTGTGTAGGTAAGTTATGTAATGCACACCTCAAAACAGAAGAAGGAACAATTGCAGTTTGTGTTAAATACAAGCAGAGAGGCAGTGAGAAACCCATACACCCTTATCCAATGTATGTAAGATGGCTATTTTAAAGTTATTGAACTTTAAATATCAGAAGCACTAAACTCCCATTATAGGCTAATGGACTGCAAAATATTATGCTTAAAATGTAAGCCTTATCTTTGCTTAAAAGAGGTCAGGTAGCACCTTGAAAACATGAATAAAAAACAATGATGTATTCAAAGCAACCTGATCATGTAAATGTCTGTTTTATGTATTTCAACTTCCTCCTTTATTCTCCAATGCCTCCTTGAATAAAATTAAGCTCCCAGGAAAATTTTATCTTACACATCCAGTCTTACTCTTACACTGCTCGTGCTAAGAGAGATAAGTCCTAAGTTGGAGCGGCAATTGGCAAGACACATTTTCACAGTGGGAACCTGGGCTAGTGTTTTGTATAAGCTTTTTCTGAATCTTCATCTTTTGCTTATATGTGCTAACATACAGTCCTTAGGGAGGAAAATTTTCTAGACCTAGTTTTGTTCTTTTTTTCATTTCACAAAGACACTTAAAAGAGGAGGCTCAATATAAAAGATTGCCATAGTTTGCACAGGCTTACCTGATGTAAAAGTGTTTCTCTGTTGCCTTCTGACTGATTCAATAACCTGCGAGACAGCTGCAATTCCTGTTCAAGCTAGAGATTCAACAAGGAATAAAAATATGTCCAATGGGGCACAATTTAAAAGGAAAACAGCAGAAAAGTTTTCAGGAGATATTTGCAGCTAATAAGAAAGAATAAATATCTCAACATAAACATGTATCAATACTTCCATTAAAATAATAACATAAAGTATGCTACACAGGCCACCTAGAGGTCTGAAATGTAGTCATTTCCATCTCAACTGTGATCTGTTTGAGTCTCTTCTCCTTGGGCCTTGATTCATCACTAAAATAAGAATTTTATATTAGACAGTCTCTTCTTGAGATCCCTTCTAGTTCTAAATCATTTTAATCTCAATTGTAAAGCAATTTTCCTTTAAATTAGAAGATGTAGTGTCAAAAGAACTAAATTAGAATAAAAACTGCAGGGACCTAATAATTCAAAGTACATTTCATCAAATGTAATTTCTTATTCTCCTAATATTCATAAGATATTCCTAATTTTTTTAAATTTCTACGTTTAGTAAAAAGCTTTTAAAATCTCATTAACAATATTACCATTAGATAAACATCTATGGAAAATGTGGCCACTTAGTTGACTAAATACCCTACAAAGTCTGAATATGCTTTAATTTCAATTTGAAAATATATACTAACATCAAAAATGAGCTCAATAGTTTTTCAAACACTGCCAATTTATAGAAACATGTTTCTTACATTATCATTACCTTGTGACATTTTATCATAAAAATTTAGAGCTTATATATGCGATACTCATTTATTTTTTTAACAATAAGGTTATTTTTTAAAATCAAATTTTATTAGGATGTTTTTTTAGCAATTAAGATTTTTAATAGTTTTCCTAAATAATTATTTCATTTGAACAAACTGCTATCTATATTAGCAGTCCTTTAAAAACTGGACATGATAGGTGTGCTTATCAAGGAGCTTGAGAGAACCTCGAAGTGACAGAACAGTCCTGTATGTTGATTGTGACAGTGGTTGACAACAGTCTACACAGAAGGTAAGAATAGGTAGAAAAACACACAACACACAAATGCAAGCACATAAAGCTGGCAAAATCTGCATAAACTCTGGATTATACCAACAACTTCCTGGTTTTGCAACCAAGTGGTAATTACACAAAACATTATCACTGAGGGAAACTGGGTAAAAGGTGAGTGGGAGCTTTGTTTTGAAACATCCTATTACTCTAAATCTTTCATTTCAAAATGAATTTTTAATCAAGCCTAAATATTTTTAACAAATTATGCATGTGGCCCATAAAGTGAATACCATATTAAAAAATGTAAAGTGCATGTGGTATCAAAATCCACACAAAATACTGTCCAATCTGTTCTCTCATTTCTGTGAAAAAAAAAGAAGGAGAAAGAAATCATACTTCAGTCAAAATGCCTTTGAAATCAAGCTGGACCCATATTGGTCAGAAACCGTATGTAATATCAGCAGTCCCAACCCCCAAAGTGTAGACTCCAGACCTGACCTGCAGTTCACAGACATAAATCTGCATAAGCTCTATGGATTAAATCAATGCCAATTTCCTGGTTTTGCTATCGAATGTGAATTATACAAAACATTACCAGTGAGGAAAAATGGATGAAAGGTGCACAGGAACTTTATTGTAAAACAACAAATTTATGTCAAAGGTCCTTAATATCTAATGAGAATAGAAAATATTTTAAGAAGTAATCTGCTAACCATACCTATCTGCTATAGTGAAAATGAATATACATAAAATAGCCAGCATTTAAACAATAGATCCTTCCTAACAACAAAGTCAGGTCCTTTAAATGTTCCCCAGGGAGGAAAGGTAAAGTTTAATTCACTTCTCAAAAACAAGAGTAGACACAGATGACAAGGTAGCAAATGGCCTGTGTACGTTTTCAAAAGCAAGAAATAAAGAGTATCACAGTCATCAAACCAAGCAACTTCACATGAAAGCATTGAGCCCCCACCGTGTCCTAATAAATTATCTCAGAGACACTCTTCTATAGCCACTCAACAAATATCACAAATTCCAAACCACATTATTATTTGAGATGATTTTCAAAATCTTACTTGACTCTTCTCCGTTTCAGTTTGTTTTAGCTTATTTTTCATTTCTCCCTCATTCTCATCTGTTTTAGCTTCTTGTTTCTTCAATGCCTAGAATGAAAGTGGTTGGAAAAAAAATGTATTATTTGAGAAAATGTATAAAACTGAAAATCCTTACTAGGATTTATTAAGAAAAGGCTGAGAAGGATATTGTTATGAATCACACAAAACCTATAAATGAATTACAACTTGCTCATTCACTGAAACCCTAAGGACGCTTTAATGGAGATCAAATATAAACAACTGCCTGATCTTTCTAATCATTTTCCACCTAGTTTTATCCATTCCCTGACACCTTTGGGAATTGTGTTATACATTTAGAGAGTCTAGACAGCATAACAGTTATCTTAGAAGCAAAGTGTACTGCCTTCTGAAATAACAGTATTTAAATATGTGATCTGCTCAGATTTTTAGACCTAACACCAAAAATGAGCTCAGTAGTTTTTCAAAATTCTGAAAAAATACTGCCAATATTATAGAAACATGTTTCCTACAATATCATTACCTATGTGACATTTTATCATAATACATAAATGGTTTTTCAAACTATACTTCACATAGAGAAATCATTCTTTTCTATAGTTACCCCTCTTTAATAAAATGGGGAAAAAAGAACATTAAGAAAATACAAACTTCAAAAGTTAACCACAAAATTATTTGTCCCAGTTTGTTTTTATTTTAAAACAAAATTAAACTTATGGAAAAAATTATACTTTGGCATAGTATTTCATTACATCTAAATGGTATTCCATTTATTTAATTTTTTTTTTTCAAAAATTAAGCAACTGGACTTAGCAAGGTGCATATGTAAAGGCCACACACAGTGAGAAAAGCCAAACTGCCTAAAGTCTTTTTCAACAAATTCAATAGAAAAACAAATTTTAGGCAAATAGCAAGACATATTGAAATCTGCTTTAATACCTGAATTCCAATCATTATCAATTTCATTAATTTACATATTTAACACATATCATTTCTAAATCTATTTACTATTAATTAGGGGCTACTAATATATGCATATGTACAACAAATATAGTCCCCTACTCATGAGATGAGCACCCTTTACCACAGCTCCTACTTTCACTACTAAAACAGCTATTGAGTAAAAAGGCAGAGAAGCATCATTGAAATAGAAAATAATTTTGATGAATATAACCTTATAACATTTTTACAGTGTTTCATATGCCCAGGCATTTTCTTCAATGCATATTATAAGGCAGTGGTGTAGACCAAGTAATTTGATACTTCTAAGGCACATAGGTCAATATCTGGCACATAACAAATGAGAAATAAAAGTCAAGAACTATCATAACTGAATTATTGCACTGATAAAGCTAAAACTCATAATGCCTTGCAGGTCATTATCAACTCATTTTAATGTTTGGTATTTTGTCTTTATCGTACACTAAATGGAATTCAAAATAATACTTAATTCTATATGCATAATGTGTTCAGTGTTGGCTGGTGGAATATGTTTATAGATTTTATTTCCTGAACAAAATGCTAGAAATTTAAAACTTACTACTGGCATCTTTATTTTCTGTGATTCTTTGATCTTTTCTACACCAAGTGACCCAATGTGTGTGTATATGAGAGAGAGAGAGAAATGTAAAAAAGTGATATAAAGAAGTTGTTGTTGACTTTTTTTAATCAATTCATTCTAAAAAATTTCAACTGTCTTATTTCACGCCATAATCCTTCCAACCTGCCCCATTTTTTAATGTTAAACATAATCAGTTATCTTGCTTTTCAATACTTTTCCACTGGACTAAAACCAACATGGGCTTTTCTATAAAGGGGTGACTAGGAAGAAGATTTCTTCAGGTATGTAGCTTCATCAAACTCTAGTCAGTCTGGATTTGAGCTCTGCAGCAGAAACCACTCCAAATAAGTACACAGTAAAGGCTTGGCAAGATCAGGTGAGGTCATGTTGAGGCCACACATGAAAGGAAGGAATAGACAACTCCAAATAAGAAGGGATGGTCCCAAAAAGAGTTCTTCCCTTCCAAAAAATGAGTTCAAAATCTATAACCTTCAACCAGTAGTTGCTAAAATGAAGTGGTCCCTCTTATGTGATTCTGAGCATTTTTTAATGTCCCTCTTCTTATTAGTGTTAGTGAAGTAGGAAGAGCCACATGCTGAGCTTTTAAAACTTGACCTAACTTCATGCTGCAACTCAGAGTTTAATTTACCTAAGAATTTAAACTCCAAAAATTTCCCAATGAAGGTTTTCTAGCTTACTAACTAGAATTAATCCCTTTCTGTCCCTTCCCAGGATCTCCAAAAATTAAATTTAACAACTGTAACATTTAACATTGGAAAAAAACAAACAGTGTAGTGATGATTAAAAAAAAATATTTATTGGGATGGGGTTGTGACTCAGTGGTAGAGCGCTTGCCTAGCATGCGTGAGGCACTGGGTTCAATCCCCCGCACCACATAAAAATAAACAAATAAAATAAAAGTATTGTGTCCATCTACAGCTAAAAAAAATATTTTTAAAAATATTTATTTTTGTGTTTACATTAAATAGGTAATAACTTTTTCTCATTTTAAGAAGTTAACACTTTAGTCTTTAGGGGAAAAAAAAGTCTACTGAATGTGTTTTAAAATAATGTACTATTAACATAAGAGTTGCAAAGATTGTTCAGAGTTCCCACCTACCCTTCACCAAGCTGTCCCTAAAATTAACATCTGACATAACCATTGTACTTTCACCAAAACCCAAACATTAATATTGTTACAAAACCATTAAGCTATAAATTTTATTCAAATGTCATATCCTTTTTTCTTCCAATATCTACCAATGATACTACATCGCCTTTTGTTAGCTTGCTTCCCTATCTGTGAAAATGTCTTAGTTTTCCCTTGTCTTTTTTATAATCTCAACATTTTAAAAGAATATTGGTCAGGTATGTGGTAGAATGTCCCCCAATTTGTGGTGCGACCACTTTAGAAAGTAGTATAGAGATTCTTTAGAAAACATGGAATGGAATCACCATTTGTCCCAGTTATCCCACTCCTTAGTTTATACCCAAAGGACTTAAAATCAGCATACTACAGTGATACAGTCACATCAATTTTTATAGCAGCTCAATTCACAATAGCCAACCTATAAACAAATCTAGGTGCCCTTCAACAGATGAATAGATAAAGAAAACGTGATATATAATACACACACACACACACACACACACACAATGGAATATTACTCATCCATAAAGAAGAATGAAATTATGGCATTTTCCATTAAATGGATGGAACTGGAGACTATCATGCTAAATGAAATAAGACAGTTCCAAAAAAATCAAAGGCTGAATGTTCTGATATATAGATGTGAACCCACAATAAGGGAGGATGGGGAGGGGAAGAATTAAAATCCACTGGATTGAACAAAGGGGAGTGAAAGGGAAAGGAGGAGGAATGGGAATAGGAAAGATAGTAGAATGAACTGAACATAACTTTTCTATCCTTATATATGAATATACAACCAGGGCAACTTGACATCATGTACAAGAATAGGACCCTAATTAGAATAAGTTATACTCCATGTATGTACAGTATTTCAAAATACACTCTACTGTCATGTATATCTAAAAAGAACAATTTTTTAAAAAATGTCTTCCAATTTGGTTTTGTTTGATGTCTTGTCATGATTGGACAGAGCACATAAATACTTTTGGTGGGCAGGGGCAGAATACTATAGTATTAAAATCCCCTTTCTATTGCACTACATTGCAGGGTCAGTGACTAGTAATGATAACCTGAGCCCTTGATTAAGGTAAGGTGGTGTCAAATACAAACTTTTCATATTGTATTTGTTTGTAGAGTCATTAAGTCCAGTTCACACTGTCAAAGTTTAGAGAATTAATCTCTACCTCTCAGAGAAAAAGTATAAAAGAAGGTATTAAAATAGGTTAAAACCACCACAGCAATTATATTGGAAGATACGTTGAGATTAGCATAAAATATAAAAAGTTTCACCCATAAATTGTAGCTCAGGGCCAGACCCACACAGTTCATAGTAGAAGCTACTTTGTCCTTTTTTAGTCTAGAAAAATTTACCCCATCAGACCTTACAGTTTAGTCTAATGCCAGGTTTCTAGTAAGTTCACTCACAGGCCAGTGCCTACCAGTAAACAAATTGTTGAACCTGTTTATACACCACCCCCCCCAAAATAATATGCTCATACCAAAATCATTAATGAATGGTCTAGAAATTACAAATAAGACTATATAAGGAGATGGAGTACACTCATCAAACCTCCATCAAACATATCTGTTTTCTTAATTCAGCTCAGCTATTCCACACTCATAAAGGATTCTTGGCCATCTCACTACTGGGTTTCTCTGCAGCTTCTAGCCCTTCACCACAGGTCACAAGCTATCAATTTTGAACATCTAAACCCATAAATACCAACTCCCTGATTCCTCTACCCTGTAAAGAAAAGATTCATCACTTATAGCAGGATCCATTCTCCTTAAAGGGCAAGTTGGGAAGTAATTACCTTTATCTTCACACTAATAGATATTTATTCCAATCTCCATTTCTCATAATCATTTTAGTTAGCGTTTAAGGAATTTAAAAAAATCAATAAGCTGAACCTTAATCAAATTATATTTTATATCTAAATATAAAAGACTTATACCCTATATCAGCATCATTCTTCTGAAAGTCAACTGTCTGTTTTTTGTTTTTTTTAATTAAAAAAGTCCATATTTGAACTGGCTCAATAAAAGGACCTCTAATTCTCTTGGATACACAGGAATATCCTAAAATAATCCTGTATTATCCCATTCTTCCTCACTTGCTACCTGTCACCATCTGATCAGCTACTTATAATAACTCTTTTCCAGAACATGTTTCTGTTGAAGCCCTACTAACTGCCTGAAACTTTATTTAACACTCTTTTTTATTTTTCCTTTTACTCTAAGCATTTGTAAGTCTTCGAAAATTTAGTCAATAAGAACTTAAATTCTGTTGTTTTCACTAAGAGGAACAAGTGTAGTACTAAGGAGCAATCCCAAAGGAATTACTGAACTTCTACTGTATTATCAAGAAATGCTGGGACTGGAGATATAGCTCAGTTGATAGAGTGCTTCCCTCGCATGCACAAGCCTGGGGTTCAATTCCCATCACCAACCACAAAAAAAGAAAACAAAAGAAATACCATTAATTTTAAACACTATCTCTGCTTTCTATAACCAGGCATCAGTCAACAAGTAAACACAATGCAATATTCTAGTCCAGAATACTGAACCAATTTTTCTATATTATCTAGTTCAAAATGAAAGACAGAAACATCTACCTCATAAGATCTATTAAATATACACTGATGTATTTTAAACTTCTGAAAACAGAAAATACTCAACAAGAAAATTTTTTACATTAACTGAGTCAAAATTACAAACCATTTCTTTAAACGTTAATAAAAAACTCATTTACTACTTTTAAGGTGTAAGAACACTGGATTTCTTTTCCATTTTATTTAAATCAAGTAACTTAGAATTATATTAAAAACGACCCAGTAAAGGTAGTTATTAAAGAAGAAAAACCCATCACATGCCAATGAATTTCTATTACTATGTTATTTTGCCCTTTAAAACTTGTTTTTTTCTTAAAAGCAGTTTAACTATAAAGCTATCATGTGCCCTGCTCTAGTATTCAGATTGTCTTTTACATTTTAAAGATCACAGAAACAACACTGAGCCTTAATAGAGGGTCCCTAAGGCATATTTAAGTCTTTAATAACAACAATTTTTCTTTTTTCCTTAAGTGTGCCTATTTCCATTAAAAAGACTAACGTACTGAGTATTGTACTACAGCAGTTCTTTAGAAGTAGATGATTCTGAACTCTCACAGTTATATATAATCAAAAACTGCAGCCTTTCCTTTCAGAAAATAAAAGAACAGAAGAAAGGAAAATGTGTGTAGATGTCTCATCTAACCATAAAAACTTCCAGACTTCCACAATAAACCTGTTTATCAAGAGGCTCTAGCAGATAACACACTGAAAGATGTAGAACAAATAGAGAATTACAGGCCCTTTGTTTACTTCAAATGGACCAGCAAACTTTGTTATAGAGGGCTGGGGTTGTGGCTCAATGGCAGAGCACTTGCCTAGCATGTGTGGGTTCAATTCTGAGCACCACATATAATAAAATAAAGGTACACTGACAACTAAAAAAAAAAAAAAACTTGGTTATAATGATGGCACTGGAATGAAATAAAGATCACATGTTAATTCCCACAGGCCACTGAAATTCCCAGAGAAAAATTAGGGAAGTAAATTATCCCAACTCATCCTGATCACTTAGCAATGTTACAACTGGATGCCTTTGGTCACAAGAGCAAGAATATGTAGATGACTCACTGGTAAACTCACAAGTCCATGGAGACAGGAGGCTGTGTGCATATTAAACAGCAAGTCAGTATCAATGTACTTGAAGGTACATACAAACTGTCAGGCAGATTATATTTTCCAGCAACAATAAAGAATTAAGAAGTCATGTCACTGACAACGAAAAAGTATCTGTTCTTACTATCTTTTTATGTAAAGTCTTCATGTGAGTACAAAAGTCAGCAAATATTTTAACTTCATAGAACATAATAAGATCCTGACCCAAATTAGAACCCAGAAGTTACAAAGTGAAATTATAAGTTGCAATATTTTTGAAAACTAAAATTTTTAAATACCTTTAAGGACATTTGTTCTATTTCAAATCAAACAAAAATTTAAGTACACAGTATATATAAAACACTATGAAGGAAACTTTAATTACAGATTTTTTAAAAGGTAGAAATCTGATGTTCAGCTCCAAAATTCTCTGTGGAAGTTAAACCAAGCTCAAAACCCATCAAACATAACAATTCATATTTTGAAAAAAATACATGTGCATAATACAAAAAGACTTTGTTGTTTAGAATAAAGTTATTCATTTAAATTAAAAGATTTCTGTCAAATTCGGTGACTTTCCGAATTCTGTTTTTCCTTAATCAAGTTAGAGATGCTAGGAGGGTTTACTAAAACTGTTCAAAAAACTTATTTTTCAGCAGTGACAAAAGTGGGGGAAAAAATCTATACCAAAAGGTGCAACTTAAACAAAAAACTCACTTTGGTAAGCAAAAATAGAACTGCATGATGAAAGTCAATATCAATCCAAAATAGATAGTATAATGACACTATACCCATTTGGGGAACATGAAAGTAAAGGAGAAATTTTAAAAACTTGTTGCCAGTTGAACTACGTGTCTTTTGCAGAAGTGAGTGGCAAGAACATACCCAGTAAAGTCACAAAATGCAAAGGTTGTGTTTTTCAAAAGGATACAGTAATATATGGTATCATACATTTACATAGGATTTATCAAAGTTAAATATGTTTTTGCTGAGAGTAATTATAATTCTTAATAATGTTCTATCAAGATATCCAAGGTTTTCAAACATAAAACTCAAAAGTTTTTCTTTAAGAATGGCCTAGATATCTTTTTGCTTTTTCCTCTTCTTATATGATAAGGTGTTTACTATACTACTTCAGTAATACAAGTGCTCTTACAGAAATTACTGTAGTAGAATTGATGGGCACTCACTACTGACCTATTTTCCCCAAGGAATGAACAAACTTCTCAGTTCCACTGTGGGTATTTTTATGGAGTACATGACTGTTTAGGGCACCTGGAGCCAATGAAGCCAAACAAGGTCATGGGTTCAATCACTGTGAGAGCCAATTTCCTTTGCTCTGTTCCATGGCCACAATCTTTACCCTAAACCTTAGCCAAAGGCCACATGGAAGACTAACTAGGCCAGAGATCATGGATGAATCAGCAAAATCCACTACCATGACTATAAAAATAACTCAAAAATAAAACCCCTGTTAACCAGTATCAGGGTTTCATTCTTCAAATGTTATTAAATTTGCCTATCTGAAAAACAAAACCTTAATTACTGCACAAAAAGTTGGTATGCTAAAAGACATAAGTCATTTAACTCCTTTAATTCAAAAACAATAACAGCAATAAGTATTATTCCCTAAAATACCATTGCTTTTACTGGAACGGATTTTATTTTTATGCCATATTTTACTTATTAAAATCTTGCAAGTAAAGTTAAATGTGAGCCCAACAAGTGCACTTTCCAGGATTTCCTTCAAAATCAAAAAGCAAGTGCTTTTCAGTGGAGGGTCTGTTTTTATCCAGGAGTTTCCTCTCAAAAAAGAGCTTGTAGTTTTATTAGAAATCCAGGGCAATATGATACTTCATTTGACTTTCTAAATATGGGACCACTGAGTTAGAACTGTTGACAAACAGAAGATCATAGATAATTATGCAAATTTAATTTAGAATTTCTCAAGTTTTATATGTCTTAGAACAGAAAGCCTTGTAAATACACAACATCTTTCATTGTTCAGAGTTAGAAGTTGTTATTTTATGCCTTTGAGTTTGGGGTTTTTTAAGAACAATTTTCTAATAAAAATAAAACAGTACTAAGTCAACGAATAAATCTATCTGTAGCAGAGTGATCTTTGTTTGCACAATATTACCATGAACTCAGTAGTTGCCCAATAAATATTAATTGATAATGATGGGAAAGGACTTTATAAAACAGATGGTCTAGCATAAATTCACTGAAAATGTAGATAAAAACATTCCATTCTTCAAGAAAAGCATAACATAGAAATTAAACAAGTCCTACACACAGAAAATCTCAGTCTATTGTCAGGCAGCTGTTCAGTCAACAAGAGTACAGACATTTTTCATCATCTTCATAGCATTAACAGCATTAAATGTCTACTTACATATGGTGCTGCACAAAGGGACACACACAGATTCTTGCTAGACTTATTTGTTATAATTTACAATGACAATATTGGCAAGAACAAATGCATACACCCAGCAAAATACATGTGATCAAACAATACTATGAGATCTAGTAATACGCGGTATGAACACAAAATGCATGTCAGGCTAAACACATCTAAGAGTAGCAATAACAGTATTTATTATTAATGTAAACCTCCTCAATTCCAAAAAGAATTTGAGGTACTTTATAAGAACACCTACACATATGCTTAAAGAATAGGTATAGTAAAGAAAGAATTGGCCATAATAGAGAAAATAAATAACAGTTCCTCAAGAACTTAGACAGAGTACGTAACCAGAATAGTGATCTTGAAAAAAGGTGGGGTAGGAGACAAAAAAAAAAATCTTATGTAGACTAATTCCAAACAGGGTAGGAACAAGGAAACTACAAGCACATTGATTAACCCAGGAAAACGTCCTGATATATAACTTTTTCAAAAATACTTGAACAATTAAAACAAAGTATAAGCACCTAAGAATTTGGGAGAAAAAGAATCCAATGAGGAGGTAAAAGAGGTAGGAAGTGCACTGCAAGCACAACTAATAGCCTTAAGTAATATTTTCTTAATAAAATAAAAAGCCTAAGAAGGGGCTGTGCCTTAGTGGTAGAGCACTTGCCTAGAATGTGTGAGGCACTGGATTCAATTCTAAGCACCGCATATAAATAAATGAACAAAATAAAGGCCCATCAACGTCTAAAAAAATAATGTTTGGGAAAAAAAAAAGCCTAAGAAGACGTAAGTGTTAATTATATAGACTACAGGAATTTCAGGACAACTTACACATCATCTCATAAAACTGCACCCTTCAAAGGAATCCAAAGGCTAACAGTTGTTATGCTAATTCATCTATAATGTAGAAAGTATTTCTACATTTTCAACTTTAGTTTTATCATTATTAAATATCAAACTCCTGAAATATATTCTCAAAATGGAATCTTTAATCCAGCCATATTTCCCAATACTAGAAAGACAATATGGCTTGTGGAGAGTTCTGGCTACAATACCTATGAACCAGACAAGAAGTTTGCCCTGAATAGAATTCAAGAATCAAGTACCAAATTAAAACAAACACCCTCCAAATTGTCTTTATTTGCTTTATTTTAGTAGTATTTATTTATTTTATTTATTTAGTGTGTGGGCAGAGGGGGGTGGGGGGGTGGGTGTGCTGGGGATGATGCCCAGGGCACATTAGGCAAATTACTCTACCATTGAGCTATATTTCTAGCCCTCTCCAAATTCTCTTGTAACGTTTTTTCTAGAAGTTTAAGTGGGGGAATTTCACTGAAAGAGTATTAGAAGTGTTTTGGTGTCATCTGAAACAATCAAAGTCCAAGAAAATAGACTACACATTAAATGAGGGTATGAGAGGAAAGAGGAAAATCAAGGGGAAAAAAAAAAAAGAACACTAAGAACTATGATATCTCTTGGACCTGTGCATTGCAAGCTGTGCCAAATAGCATCCAAACACCTTTGAAAAATAAATCCCATAATAACCAATCATTCTTTCCCATCCATTTCCTTCCTATCAGCATGCTGACATTAATGGTTCCTTCTCAACCTTGCAGAGAATAGTGCTTACTGTATTCTTGCCAAAAAAAAATAAAATAAAATAATAATCCAAGATAACAAACATAAAGGAGAGAAGAAAACAATTAGCATGGCATAAAATGATAAGACAAAGAGCAATGGTGTGAATCGAAACTACAATAAGTCAGAATTTAAACAAGCATTTCAGCTATTGATTGGTAAGAGTGCTTGACATGTAGGAGTAAGCAATGAGGCAGAATCACACTCATAAAAGAATTTCCTATAATTATTTGAAAATACACAGTCTTAGCAAAAGCACAGCCTCTTCCACCCAAACTTTCTCCAAAGGTCCTGGAAGAAGTAACTATTTTCCATCTACATGAGCATGCAAGGACTATTGTCCTTACTGAATTACAATGACTTGTTAACATCTCCATTTTCTCAAATAAACTGGGAGTCCAGAAAAGTCAAGACAGTGTTTCAAATATTCAAATCCCTGCTTGCTCACAACAAAGTATCTGACACATAGTAGGTACATGACAGTATTGGCCAAATGGATATTTTACTAAGTACTATTCTGACCATGACATGCAACATTCATTCATTCAAGAAACACTCATGGCGAATGAGTTCATATCTGACACTGGCCTAGATACTGGAGACTCAGCAGTGAGCAAAAGAGATGGAATGCCTACTTCCATAAAGCCTGCATTCTAGCCAGGGGGACAGACAGACACAGGTAATGAAAACTGTTATGAGGGAAAAGGAAAGCAGTGTAACAGGCTCAAGAATTAAGAAGGAGTATTTCTTCTAGGATAATTGATAAGGCCTTTCCAAAGTAGAGTTTGGAATGTCATAAGGGAACAACAGGAAATTCCAGTGAGAGGAATTCAGAAACCAGATCAGAGGGCCCTTTATCAGATTTTAAATCTGATTTTAAATTTGATAAAGAAACCACTGAAGGATTTTTTAAAAAGATGTGCCATTACCTGAATCTATGGGAGAAAGACTGTAAAGTAGTAATAAGGGAAATAAGGCAGCTACCATATTAGTCCAGGAAGGAGAGGACAGTAGTGAGAAGAGCCAAGAGCAAGAGTAACAGAAACACATAAACACCAATTCAGAAAATACTTTTAAAATAGAGCTCATAAAATTTGACGACAGGGTGGGGGATATAGCTCAGTTGGTAGAGTGCATGCACAAGGCCCTGGGTTCAATCCCCAGCATCACACACAAAAAAAAAAAAATTAATGACAGATGACTAGATGAGAAGGACATAAAAAGAGAAGACAAAGACATAAAGGAAACATGTAAAGATTTAAAAACATAAAAGTAAAAGGTAAAATTATTTGTTATATGATGACTATTCACCTTTTTAAGAATACATGAGGTACTTATCTGGATGAACCACACAAAAAGGTAAGATTTAGCACCTTCTGAACAAGTTTATAGGTTAGAAAGGGAAAAAAAAAACAGGAAACCAACTTCAGAGACCCAAGTCTGATCTGGCCTGTGATTTTTAAATCACAAGGACTTGATTCCCATCCAAGACTGATCCTGGCTAGCAAAGCTTCAGATCTCCCTCTTAGATAATAAACATGACACTCTATAACCATTTTTCTCACTACCATATAAGATCCATCAATAGTAACTCTCAATATTATTCTAAAACTTAACCATATTATGAACAAAGACATTCTGAAAATAACCTAAGCAATACCTCATTTCTTGAGCATAAACAGTTTCACTATTGAAAAAAAAGGATTCAGAATACTTAATATAAATATAAGATATTCAATGAGTCAAAAGAGCTATAAAACAGACCCTTCTATCAACTAAAGGGAAACACACATACACAAGATTAGCCAAAGGAAAAATGAACACATATGGAAAATGACAATGATTGGTATGTGTGAATAACAGAGTACAAAATTCATTGATAATTAAGGACAAGAAAATGATCACTAGGATAAAGAGATTTGGGTCTATACAAGACAAAAATTTAGAGTGTCTTTGGGATACTTCATTCCATTTCAAAAACATAAAAAGTGGAAAGAAGGGATATATGATTCCAGTGAAATAAACTACCTTGTCAAATTATATAAAAAAGTTTATTCCATGGAGAAGATGAGGAGGAAGGGAGAGGAAACATTGAATACAAAGCATGAAAGAATTCTACAACCAGGGCTGGGGCTGTAGCTGAGTGTTAGAGCACTTGCCTAGCATGTGTGAGGCACTGGGTTCAATCTTCAGCACCATATAAAAATAAACAAATAAAAATAAAGGTATTTTTTTAAAAGACTCTATAGCCAAAATACACAGAAATGAGAATTTTAATGTTAGAATACAGCAGGTGTTTAACATGTAATAAACAACTTGTTATTTTTTTTCAAAAGCAGAAAGCAATAAAGTTTCAAATTCAAATTTTAAAATAGCAAATAGTTAAATGGTTAGATTTACTTCAGTTGCAACGTTTATGCGAAGTACACTTTCAAGAAGCCCTAAGACCTAACAGTATGTATTTATAAAATCAGTTTTTTATGAATCAGTTTCTATAAAAAAATCAGATTCTATAAAATTTATAGAATCAGTTTTCAAGTAAGTTGGGCAACTTTAATAAATTCCTATTAGGTCACAATTGATGATTCAATACTGACGCCTAGTGGTTAAAAGCATGTAGTACTTTCCTAGTAAGTATGTATCCTATGACTTTTATTAATTTGAAACTCTGAATATGAATTATGTGAAAAACATAAATTAAGAGATCTTGTCTTTACGAACACTCAGAAAAAAGCATAAAGGAAAATATTGTATCTGTAAAGTTTCTTAAAAAGTCTTTTCTGTCCATTATTTGCAGTACCTCAAAACAAAAACTATTCACACCATTTGCTGTTGACACCTGAACAAATAGTATGAAATGTCAGTTTACTCACATTGACAGAGATGAATTCACATTTCTCTGGAAATAGTATTTCAGAAATATTATTTTAAAGAGATCTTACTTTTAGAATTCATTTATCTGGGTAGATGCATTCTAAATGTCTTTTTTCCCTAACTTTTTTATATACTAAAATATCACAAATCCAACTGTATTTATGAAGTTTTTAATATAATTTGGAAACCAGCAAACTACTATGATCAAATTTTATTTGAGATTAAATTCTTACAGAATGTTTGTGGGATTTTTAATTACATCATCTAAACTACTCTATATTGAACTTCAAAGAAGTCCAAATTGTTTAACACCACTTTCTTCTCTGCGAGAATGGGAGCAAAATACAATGTATATAAACCTTTGTTTGAAAACAATTTTTTATCAAGAATTTTATATGCAGCTAAACAGACATTTACATTTGAAAACAACATTCATGCTTTTAGTAACTATTTATTGAGTACTAGTATACTGTGAGATTAACACAGTACCCCATGTCTCAGAAACAGGTGAACATTACGGACAAAGTCCCTGCCAGTGAAATCCACATTCTAGTGAGGAAAGCATATAATAACATAAAAAAAGCAAATTATAATTTGTGTTAAGCACTATATAAAAGTAATATGTGATTGTGGGGGGGGTTTAGAAAGAGGAAAGGGGCAAGAAATTTCTTTCTGAAGAGGTGACAATAAGATCTGAAAGATGATTAATGCATCTCAGTTTGTCAAATTCTGTCTTCTTGCCTCTGTTTCATTGTCTTTAAGTATATGTACTTATCTTCTTCTATACCTGTATATTTATATTTCTGTCTTTAAGTACAATGTATATATCTGCCTTTTACTCTATATTTCTCTCCCTCTCCCACTCCTTCTTCCCCTCCCTCTCCCTGTCTTGTCTTTCCCTATTCCCTCTCTCCCTTCCCCCTCCCCCTTCCCTCTCCCCCTCCCCCTCCCCCTCCCTCTCTCCTCCCCCTTTCCTCTCCCCCTCCCCCTTCCCTCTCCCCCTCCCCCTCCCCCCTTCCCTCTCCCCCTCCTCCCATCAGGCAACCAGAATCTCTCAAATGTCCTTATATATCTGATTCATAATTAAGGAATTAGATAATCCTCTATAAAAATGATTGAACCTTTTTATAGTCAAAAATATTCTGCACATAAAATGTTCAAGGAAAGCTGCAGACCAGCAGTTTCCAACAAGATAGAAATATAACAGGTACAAAAAGTAAGGAAAGGATCGGGAGAGGGAGGAAGGGAGGGAAAGAGGACATACTAGGGATTGAAATGGAACAAACTATGTTATATGCATTTTTGAGTATGTCAAATGAACCCTACTGATATATATAAATACAATGTACTAATAAATATTTTTTAAAAATTTAAGAAGGGTCACAGGGGAAAATATCACTTTCCTACTTAAGAAAGTTCCTTAACAGAAGTCAGTTATATAATCACTTTGAATTTAAGCCAATTCTTCCTGTTTAGAAAGGATATTCCCTGTTCTTTTGAAAATGTTAACTATTTCACTATTTTTGGAAAAGCTTTCCTAGTCTAATAGCTTGTGACAATCTGCCACTGAGTTCTCTATCAAAACTATAAAATGTTAACAGCAATTGCCATGATGTAAACTTCAATTAAATTTTCTGTGTCATTAACAAAAAAAAAAAAAAAAAAAAAAAAAAAGATCTGAAAGATGAGAGGAATAAGTTATGTTGAGTAAGAAGAAAAGAGCCCCAATAAGACACTGAGAAGAAACCTCTATGGTCAGAACACAGGTTTCTTATAATAATTTATAATAACATGTTTAAATTTTCAAATAGCCACCAAATGAATGGATATAAAATCTACAACTTCAAAGCCAATGAAGTACATAAATAAATATTCAAAATACTTCAATCCAACAGAAAACAGTAGGGGTAAAATAAACAGAGAAGATATTTTCAAATGTATCAATAATCATAATTCATATAAAATGGCAATCCAGCCAATGAAGACATAAATTAGCTAATTAAGCTTTCTGCTTTTTCAATCCAGTTAATAAGTGTTTATAAGACAAAACTAAAACTATAGAGAAAGGATAAAAATATAGAGAAAAAAAAATCACATAACATGAGAACAGTAACCTTAAAAAATGGTAATACCAAGAGGCTCACCAGACAAGTTTTTTTTTTTAATTAAAGATGTAAATTAAATTATAAGAAAACATAGGTTCTAAATACATAAAGCAACACTGAAAATCACAGAGAGAAACTGACAATCATTATAATGGGAGGCTTCCAACTGAAATATTATAAAAGAACACATAAAAATTTAAAAAGAACAAATAAAAATTAAAATGAAATTTAAAAAGAACGCATAAGAACAACACAATTTACAAACTTGACCATGCAAAATTTATATTTAAGTATGTGTGTGTCATATATTAACACCAGAAATTCTGCACCCAAAAAAAAACAGAACATCTATTCGTTTCTTTATAAAAGAAAAAGCCATTTAACTAGATCAAAATGAATAATTTTAATTAAAGTCTAAAAATAAACATAAACAAACTTTAAAATTCAAAAATGTACTCCTAAATAAGTCTTGATAAGGGAAATCATAATAGAAATTATAAAAGAAAAACTTGGGGAAAAAACTATAATAGTTCAAGACCTGCAGTAATTTAGTGATAAATTTACAATATTAATTTTAAAAAAAGAAAAAAAAAATTTTTTTTAACTGTTCTATCACTGAGCTATACCCCCTGCTCTGTGTCAGCGTTTTTTTTTTTTTTCCTAGTTGGTGATAGCCCTTTATTTATTTATATGCAGTGCTGAGAATCAAACCCAGTGCCTAACACATGCCAGGCAAATGCGCTACCGCTGAGGCACAGCCCAAACCCCAATAGTTGAGTTTCTAATATGCATCTAAAAAGCAAAAAATAACTCTAAAGAAAAAAATAGAAGGAAAGTAATAAAGTTAGTAATGTCAGCAGACACTGATGACTAAATAAATAAAGTTGGTCAAAAAGTAAATTAATAAAATGAATCATATTTCCAACAAGATAAATGAAAAGGAAAAAGTAATAACTAAATAATACTAAAGGACGAGGATTGCTTTATAAAATACATTTTAAAACAGACAAAAATAGGTAACTTAAAAATCATGAGTTAATTACCAAGTTAATAAAAAAGACTATATAAACTAATAAACATTACACATTACAATCATTGAAGACTTTTGGTATCAAAAAAATAAAACGAGAGTTTTAAAAGCAACATTAAAGAGACAATCTTTCTCTTAATGAACAAGGAAACAAAAAAAGAATCTATCCAGCTCAATTTAAAAGATTAATGTGACCTTACTTCTAAAACCAAAAAAAGGCAGTGCAAAGAAAATTACACATTGATCTCAATCACAAACATAAATATAAAATTATTAGAGAAAATACTAGCAAATTAATTCAACAATGTAAAAAAAATCACTATATTATAACCACATAAACTTCTCAGGAATGCAAGGAAAGCTCACATCTAAAAAACATAGTCAATCAGGTCAATCAAATTTAAATACCAAAAGAAAACTAAGGCAGCAAAAGTATTTGATAAATTTCACAATTAATCATAATTTTAAAAGAAAGTAAGCAACAGAAAGCTCCTTTGCCACAAAACCAAGGGTAAATATCATAAAAGGAGGTTAACACTTCAGAAATACATAAATATAAAAATAAGTCAAGAATTCTTGCTATGTTTCTATTCAACATTGTACTTTAGGTTTTAACCATGTGATAAGACTAAATTTTAAAAAACAAAAGAAAATAATAAAGAGTATAAATTGTCTTAAGTTGCAAATGATTATTGAAACAACATACATAAAAATGCTAATAAATTAGGAGAACTAACAAGAACACTAAGCAAGATTGTTGGATATAAGAAAAATATAAAACCAGCTGCATTGCTGTATACTATAGTCAATCAGAGATGCGACCAAAGAAAGCATCCAGCTTCTGGTAGGAAGAAAATCATAAAGCACTTCGTAATAATTCTACTAAAAGGTATATAAGACCTTTCTATAGAAAATTATAAAACATTATCATAAAACACAAAAGACCTTCTGTGTTCAAATTAATCCACATATTTAATACAATTACAATCAAAATGCCAGTAGGATTTTTCATGGAGCATGAAAAGAAGTTTTATCATTTACCAAAAGATAATAAAAGCTATAATAATTAAGACAGAATGATATCAGTACAAGGACAGAAAACCAGATCAATAGTGAGGTATGTAGAAATCAGACAGATATAATAGGAAACTAGATATATAATACAAGTGGCATTTAAATCAGAGCTGGAAAAAACAATTATTCAAAAATGATACTGAAGCAACTGATTGCCATAAAAAAAATTAGATTTTTTTCCTCTCTCCATTAAAAAAAAGAATCCTGGGGAGAAATTCAAATAACCCAATATTTTTAAGTGAAACAAAAGTTACAAACAGGCGGGTCTGGGGTTATAACTCAGCGGTACAGTGCTTGCCTTGCACATGTGAGGCACTGGATTTGATCCTTAGCGCCACATAAAAATAAATACAATAAATAAAGATAGTGTGTCCATCTTTAAAAAAAAAAAGTTACTAACGGGAAACCTATACAAGCACAAATGCACATGTTGTCAACAAATATAGGAAAAGCTGCTCAAGTTCACTAACAGAAATAGATGAAAACAAATGTAAAAATGAATTAACATTTTATACCTGTCTGCCTAGCAAAATTTTTAAAAAATAACCAGTACTGCTAGTAGAAATGTGAGAAAAGGGTCACCCTCAATCACTGCTGAAAGAAACATGACATGTTAGAAACTTCTGGAAATATAATCAGATGACAAATGTTAGAAAAAACCTATCCATGGTAATAAAAGATTAAGTGGGTGTATCATCTAGTTGGGAAAGTACTAGGGAAAGGAAAAAGCAAGATGCAGAAATGCTATAGAATGTAATCCCATTTTATTAAAATAATAGCATGCCAAAAGAATCCATATAAAGTGAAGTTTTACAGTCTATATGCTTGTCAACAATAATTGAAAGCACAAAGAAAGATATAAAGGAATACATTCCAAGCTTTAACACTGATTCCTTTTTTTTTTTTTTTTTTAAGGCATGAAGCAATTTGTCTGGTAATAAGAGAAGAAAGTGGGGGTGGGAGAGAAATGACCCATGTAAATAAACAAATGAATGAATGAATAAAGCTGTATTATTATAAGAGAATGTGATTTCATAAGATCACACTTATACTTTTGTATATTTAAATTATACAAGGAAATAACTTTATACCAAATATTAAACTAAAATGCTGAAAGAACTATGTGAAGAAAAAAACTAAACTATCCAAATAATGAATTAATATGGTGAGTACTTTATGTATTTGACAAATCTTTAGCAAGGTCTATGTTCAAGTGCTCAAAATAAGCATTAAGACGGGGGCTGGAGTTGTGGCTCAGTGATGGAGCACTTGCCTAGTACGTGTGAGGTACAAAACACATCACAAAACACATCAACAAGTGGTAACATCATTAAACTGAGTCAAAATCCTCATTGTATATATCAACAGAAACTGGTCATGGGGTAAGGAAGCCATCTTTGCAAAAGGAGATAGTCAATGGTATTAGGGTTTCTTTAACAAAAAAAAAAGTGGCTAAATGTTAAGTATCAGATTTATACTATACAAATAAATTCACACCTTGAAGAATAGAGAAGAAGTTTTAGAATTTTCCATTGCTACAAATTTTCGATACAAAATAGTAAGTACTGCATGTGCGGCCACTGTTTTCCTATTGTGATACTCAGTGCTTTCGGTCCCTCAGTAGTCTGGGTGAGGACTTTGTCTCACACAGTTTGTCTGTGTTCTTCTTTGCCAACTGCACCTCATGGGGATTACCAAGTCCTGACAAAGGACTGAAGTCTAGAACCCACTTCCCAAGGATCAGAAGCATCCTAAGCTTGTGTTTTATTTTTAAACTATTTGCATATTCATAGCTTAGGAAGGCTACTGGACTGATCAATGTGAAAATGATTTGATGAGCGTTCATATAAGATATCTAATAACATCATGGGGAAAGGGAAAGATTACATATAAAATAAACATATGCAGAAATGTAGGAGATAACTATTTTAAAAAAATGACATTAGGCTATGGAAACAAGAGGAAAGGGGTAAAGTGAATGGCCAGCAAAAGCTTTGTGATTCAGCAGTGGAAAGATAAATCACAGTATGGTTTAGAACCCATCAGTCTTAGAAAAGCTTCCATCTAAAATAAGGGAGTCTCAAAAAGAAGTCCAGGAATGGGGTTAATACAGGAGGTTAGAGTATTTTCCTCAATAGGTTCTCCTTTTCCACAAGTCTCAGGGGAGATGATAAAGCTATTAATACATTAGAAAAATATCCTTGGCTCTGTGGAAGTTCCTCCCTCAATGAGGTCAAACTAAATACATCAATGAACAGTACCCAACACTTTTTGTTTAAGTCAGCTTTTTCTCTTCTTTGACTAAAGCACATGAAAAGAACAATTAAAGAGGAGGAAAAGTTTACTTGGGGGTTACAGTTTCAGAATTTTCAGTCCATAGACAGCAGCTCCAATCATAGGGACTCAAAGTGAGGCAGAACATCACGGAGGTGGTACATCGAGAGTGTGGTACAGGGAAACAGCTCAGGGCATCACACCAGGAAGCAGAGAAAGAGACTACACTTGCCAGAAACAAAACATATACCCCAAAGGCACACTCCCCATGACATGCCTCCTCTATCCATACTCCACCTGCCATAAGTTATCACTCAGTTAATCCCATGGGGGGAGTTCATTCACTGATTGGGTTAAGGCTCTCATAACCCAATCATTTCTCCTCTGAACCTGCTTGTGCTGTCTCATACATGAGCTTTTGGGGGACACCTCACATCCAAACCATAACACCTTTCTCATGTCCATATTACCCTGTATCTCTGCAGACACAGTAACATTTCTGGGCAAGGATGAATAGCTACTTCTTCATTAGATTTTTTAAAAATAGGTACACATGACAAAAAAAATCCAAAAAAATACAATATAAAATTATTTTAACTTTTCTTTTCTTCATATAGCCTTATTTTATTGATAAGTCTCCCATATTCTAGTTTCCCACTAGAAAACAGACTGAATGCTACTGATCAGAGCTCCAACCTTGAACATTTTAATAATTCCTTAATTTCTACCAGCTTCCACCAAGGTTCCATATCCTTGCCTGCCCCACAGATTTCTCCACCATGTACCTTCAAATTTTAGGGCACCTAAATTACCCTAAGTCATATGCAAGCAGAATATTCTTCACAGATACAATGAGAAACTAATAATTTAATATGCTATGAAATACTCTGAAAAACATATAAATTTACTCCCAGCATTTACCTCATGTTTTTTATTTTCAGCAATTCAACTGAAGATGGAAAAATAACATTCAATTAACTTGAAACTAGTAAAACCAAATAAACACTGAACAGAAATTCTCAAGATGCCTAGCCTAAAGAAAAAGTTTATCTAGAATTTTGAACCTACAAAAACATTTTTTTGGCTTGTGCTCAACAGTCTGAATCTCTCTTTCCCAATGCTACTATGCCCTATGCCTACCCTCACTTTGCTAAGTTACGTTACTATAAAGAATCTGATCAAAAGGAGCTTATAATACCAAAATGTATACTATAGTTGAACAAACACTTTATGGCTTATATTATTGTTCAACAAGGAAAGTCTGGTGGTTTTAAGTTTAACAACATTTAAATTTGGGAAAAGTGAAAAGTACTAGAACGATAACTGAAAATTTAAAAATAGATAAAAATATTATTGTATAATCTCCATAAAATGCTCATCTTTCCTTAAAAAGAGAGACAGAGAGAGAGAAGGGGGGCAAGCTTCTACTGAGATATCAAAACATGGTAATAATTCAAAATATGATTCAGTACTGATTTTATTTATTTCCTTTTTTCTACTGTTTTTGATGTTGACTTACTCCTCTTTCTCTAGGACTTTGAGATATAATGTTAGGTCATTTATTCGTTGACTTTATTTTTTAATGAATGAGCTCAATGCAATGAACTTTCCTCTTAGTACTGCCTTCATAGTGTCCCAGAGATTTTGATATGTTGTATCGGAATTCTCACTTACCTCTAAGTATTTTTTGTATTTTACCCATGATTTCTTCTGCTATCAATTCATCATTCAATAGTATATTATTACAGGTGAAAGAGTAGCTTGTATTTTTTATTTGATCATTGATTTCTAATTAATGAAACTAACTAATAAAATTCCTAATTTCATTCCATTATGATCTGATAGAATACAGGGTATTATCTCCATTTTTGTATTTACTAAGAGATGCTTTGTGGTATAAGATATGGTCTATTTTAGAGAAGGATCCGTGTGCTGCCAAGAAGAAAGTGTATTCACTTGTTGATGGATGAAATAATCTATATATGTCTATTAAGTCTAAATTATTGACTGTATTATTTAGTTCTATAGTTTCTGTTTGAAAGATCTATCCAGTAGTGAGAGGGGTGTGTTAAAAGTCACCCAGTATTATTGTGTTGTCATCTATTTGATTCTTGAAATTGAAAAAGGGTTTGTTTGATGCACATAGATGCTTGCTCCATTGCTTGGGGCATAAATATTTATAATTATTATGACTTGCCGATATATAATTCCCTTAAGCAGCATGAAATGTCCTTCTTTGTCCATTCTGGTTAACTTTGCCTTGAAGTCCACCTTATCTGAGGATGGAAACCCTGCTTGTTTACCCGATCTATGTGAGTAACATGTTTTTTCCCATCCTTTCAACTTCAGTCTCTGGATGTCTTTGCCTATGAAGTGAGTCTCTTCAAGACAGCATATTTTTGTGTCTTGTTTTTTTTTTTTTTAAATAAATTTTTCTTAGTTGTTGATAGACCTTTATTTATTTTTTAAAATTTTTTTAATATTTATTTTTTAGGAGTAGTTGAACACAATACCTTTATTTTTCTTTATTTTTATGTGGTGCTGAGGATCGAACCCAGAGCCTCGCACGTGCTAGACCAGCGCTCTACCATTGAGCCACAACCCCAGACCTAATTTATTTATTTATAGGCAGTGCTGAGAATCAGACCCAGTGCTTCACGCATGCCAGGCAAGTGCACTACCACTAAGTGACATCCACAGCCCCAAGGGTCTTGTTTTTTAATTCAATCTGCCAGTCTATGTCTTTTGATTGATGAGTTTACGCTGTTAACATTCAAGGTTATTATTGAACTGTGATGTGTATTCCTGGTTATTTTGGTTTATTTCTGGTTTTTAATTTGACTTAGTTTCTCCTTTGATTGATTATGCCTTTAGTGTAGTTCCTCCCTTTTCTGGTTTTCACCTTTTTTTTCATTTTATTCTCATGGAATGTTTTGTTGAGAATGTTCTAGAGTGCAGGCTTTCTAGTTATAAATTCTTTTAACTTTTGTCATGGAAGGTTTTTATTTCATCTTCAAATTTGAAGCTTAATTTTGCTGGATATAAAATTTTTGGTTGGCATCCATTTTCTTTCAGAGCTTTTAATATATTACTCCCCAGAACCTCCTAGCTTTGAGGGTTTGGGTTGAGAAATCAGCTGAGAACCAAAATTGGTTTCCTTGTATATGTAATTTGATTTTTTTTCTCTCATGGCCATGAGCTGCATTCATACTGTTAAAGTCACATGAATGCCAGATTTTCTTAACTTTTTTTTTTTTAATATTTATTTTTTAGTTCTCGGCGGACACAACATCTTTGTTTGTATGTGGTGCTGAGGATCGAACCGGGGCCGCGCACATGCCAGGTGAGCGTGCTACCGCTGAGCCACATCCCCAGCCCCAGATTTTCTTAACTTAATAAGGACCTTCACTGGCTTCCAGACCAAGGCACATCATAATGAGAATGACTAACATACAGAATAAGGATAGAATCTTCTAGCAGCTCAAAGGAGGCAGCAGACTGCACAGTGCAGATGACATTCTTTTTCCAACCAGGACAAAAGAAACAGAGAGTGAACAATTCCATAAAAACTCCAAACAAGAAAAGGAAAACAGCCCCCTGCTTTACCTCCCAACCAGTTTCCAATGATTAACACTAGGTTTTGTACCGAGTGGTAAGAAATAAAGCAAACAGAATCTAAGGACTTCATTTGATCACTGAAAGGCAGCAGGCTGTAGCCCAAACAAGAGACTGCTTTCCTACAATATGACATTATACCTAGAAATCTCTCATCATGGGATTTTTAATGAATTCTCCCATATTCTAACAATTATTAAGTATCACAATTTTCACTAACATTGATATATACATTTTGAGGAGGCTAAAGAACATAGTGACTAAAAATCCAGTCCAATATACTCAACTGTAGATTCAATTTTCCACCACATGAAGAAACAAAATACATCAATGACTATTATCATATAAGAATTTCCATAAGTATTTTTTAATATAAAAAAGAAAGCAAAGCATTTTCTCTCCTTAAGCATGACCTTTCCAAAATATTCTAAACCATTTAGCTTGGGAGCAGGAAAATGCCTAAATTAATCTTTTCCAGCTTCTACTGCACTGTTTATAATCCAAAACTACCTTTTAAAAATGTATAGGTCACTGCTTATATTAAAGTGACAAAATATGAAATTTAACAGTTCTTATCAACAGTGATCCTCTATTGTATTGTCAGAGATGGAATTCCAAATCACAGCTCAAGCTTTTAGTCAAATTGACAATTACAATGCAAATACTGAGGCTTTGGTTTCTTAAGAATAGGGGTGGGAAGCAATCTTCCTCTCCCTCTTTCTTTGTAATTTTGTGCATTCTGCAAAGAGAGGAAAATAAGTATGGAAAATTTCTCTAATTTTCTCTTGCAAAAAAAGAACAATTGTCTCTTCAGTACTATTCTTATGCTTACCAAATGCAATTTGCTTTGAGAACAAATGTATAAAAATCAAGGTTTAAAAAAAGGGGTGTGGGGGGCTACCCACATGCTGTA
This sequence comes from Marmota monax, assembly GCF_021218885.2. Lineage (NCBI taxonomy): Eukaryota > Metazoa > Chordata > Mammalia > Rodentia > Sciuridae > Marmota > Marmota monax. The sequence goes on along the minus strand of NW_026695241.1, from coordinate 14,803,847 downwards.
TCTAATTATTCAACAAAGTATCCTCTTGTAAGTAATTACCAAGTAACAAGTGTATGTCCCCTTTTGTGAAATGGAGAAAAATGGAATTTTAGAAATCAAATCCAGGTTTTTGTTTCAGCTTACATTATAATTTAAGGGTTGCAGTTTTATTTTGAATTTTGCATTGGCAGTTTCTCCTAATGTTTAAAAAAATTGTCAATTTATAAAGGTTAATGATCTGCAAGCACATATAAGTGTATTTTTAGAACTTTAAGGAAAAAAATTACATAAAAGAAAATTTTTCCATTTGCTTTTAACCTTTTGGCTTTCTTTTTGTTTATGGCTTTTATATTATACTTTATGTATAAACCTAAGAAACATTTAAAGGAAATTTCAACAAATTAATTTTCTAAAATAACAGTAATGAAATATAACTAATGTAATAAAATAAGAACCCATGAGACTACACTAATATAAACAGATACATAGGAAGTTCTTCCTTATAGTAGGATTCCATAAATGTAGATGGAATTATGGACTTTTCAAAATCACCACTTGCCACCATTCACAGAAATAATAGTTTCAGGAAAAGGATCAATACTATCAAGTCTCAGATAGTCTCTTCATAAAAAAAAATAATAATAATAGTAACCTTCCAGTGAAGAAACCTGCAGGCAACACCGTAACCAAGGGTTCAGTTTTCAACGGTTATGGAACCCATCAACCTCACATGGCTTCTTACGTGATACTCTGAAAAGGACACCAGTTATCTGGATTTCCTGCCAAAAGTCCATATCCTGAATGTAGTCTTGAAGAAATATCAATAAGCCCAAAATGAAAGATATCCTCCAAAATAGCTAAGACCCTGCAAAGTCAGCACGAATAAAAACTGAAAATCTATCCTAGATTAAAGAAGATTAAAGAGAATAAATAAGTTTGTGTGAACCTGAATTTTCATCCTGGATGGAAAAAGAACAATACTAGCAAAATTTGCATGAGACCTATAGATTAAAACACAGTATTATACTGATGTTAACTTTGATTTTTATCATTGTACCATAATTAGAGAAGAAAACGTAACAAATTACTTAAATGTAAAAATACTTAATTATCTATGACTTTCTCAAAAATGTTTTAGAAAAATATTATATACATATATAGATAAAGAAAAATGATAAATCTGGTAACTATGAATACCAAGGGAATTCAAGTAAAGATTACACAGAAATTCCTTGTTCTAATTTTTAACTTTATCATAAACCTGAAATTTCAAAACAAAAACAGCTAAAGAATAACATTCTCCATTTCAAATTGGTTTGAAGATAAACAAATTCAGAGTTAGGTCCTTCCATACAAGGACATATCATCAATTCTGTAGGCCCTGTGGGCTATCCATTCTCTATCACAACTACTCTGGCACTGTGTCACAAAAGCACTCATAGATATAAGTGAATAAAAGTGGCTGTACTCCAATAAAACTTCATTTATAAAAACAGACAGTAGGAAGCCAGATTTGGCCCCTGGACCATAGTTTGATGGCCCCTTTGTCTAGTCCATGGCATGTGTTAAATAGTAATTCCACTCTCAGTCAACATTCCTTAAGCACATGCCACGAGGTTAAGTGCTTGACTTGCATTAACTCAATTATCCTTGCACCAAACTGATCAGGCATATAGTTATTATTTCCATTTTCCACAAAGGAAACTAAGATCTACAGAAGTTTAAAAAAAAAAATGCCTGAGGTCACACAGATAGCAAATATGAAACAAGTTAGGGCTGATTCTACACACTAAACTATTTATAACCAATATGCTATACTTTTTCTCATAGAAATATGATTATACTGTCATTTTCAGCAACTAAAGAATTAAATCCATTTTAACATTATCTAAATAACTACCTAAATTCAAGATTTACATTCCAAGAAAGCACTTCTCACAAACCTCCTGTAACTGCAAGGACATGATTCCCAACTGATCTTGACGTCTTTCCACCAGCTCTCTTTCGGTGCGCATCTCTCTTTGTATTTCTTGAAGCCGTCGTTCCACCCGATCGGAAACCTCAATAAAAATAAGGAGAAACAGTGACATTATAGTACTGGTAAGACACCAAATTGAGGAGATATTTTATGTCAGATACCTACTACAAAAGCATTTTTTAATTTTAACTTATATGTAGAATCCTTTCTAATGATCATATTGTAAATAAATAAATAAATAAATAACTGAAAGATACCCCCAAAATCAGTCATTATTCTTCAATTAATCCACACTTGGATCCCAGTAACAAACTACAATAATTCAATTGCTCAGTTAAGAATAATACACTAGAAAAGAGTGCCCTCTGGTGATTTAAGGGAAAATATCAATTCTGCCAACAATTGCATTTAGTAACCAATTAATGATGGAACTGTTCTGTCCATTCAGTTCTTTTTCACTTTTTTTAATCCATGTGCATGACCTGCTTAGGAAGGTATTAATGTTTATGTGCACCAAATAATTAAAAGGACTTTTCATCAGCTTGTCAATGTTTTCAACTGTGATTTGCTCAAAAGATAAAAAGCCAAAGTCAAATTAAAAAGTGTTTAATTGGAACTCTAAAATAAACATGAAAGAATTTTTCTCTTACAAGCTTTTCCTCAATAAAAGTTGTTCAAATTCAACCACATTTCACATGTATTCTTATATAGCCCCTAAATGAAATTTACACTATTTTGCCAATGCATGTTTGTGCAGGAGGATACAGTGAATAACAGACATTCTGTATTCATTTAAAAGCAGCAATAAATATGGCCCAATTATTTAAAAATTAAAGAAAAAAAAACTTTTGCCACCAAGTCTGTGTTTGACAAAGTCATGAAAAACTTTAATGGGACAATAGAAATTTTTGACACTGGATTATATCATGGTTGCACAGTTCAGAAAATTAAATTTAAAAAAATCACTAAATTGCACATCTAAAGCAAATTACGTTTATGGTAAATTATATCAACTTGTTTTTTTAAATATAGGTAAAGTTAAGTTTAATTGATCAATAAATGCTGAGGAAAAGTATATCAAAAAATTAGCACCTTACTAAAAACTGTAAATACACTCTTTAGCAATAAGACATTCATTTGTCAGTAAAGTAGAAGGGGAAAACAGTGGAAGGAAGGAAAGGTGGCACAACAGACTGAAATGGAACATACCAAATTCCATGCATGTATGATTGTGTCAACACGAACCTAACTAGTATGTATAACTATAATGCTCTAATAAAAGAAATTAAATATAAATAAATTCCATGAGGTGAATGGCTTCTATCTCTAAAAAGGCAGTGTTTATCATCAAAATTAAAGTCATTCAGGTAACCACATACTAAAATGAAAATACAAAATCATGCAAACATTAGAAATTTCACCACAGCAAGCACATGCTATACACGGTTACTCTACATGGAGAATTCTTTTTGTTTCTTTAGTAACAATTCAAATAAAACATAATAAAATGTTTTTAAGTACATACATATTATGAAATAATTACCACAGTCAAGCTAATAAACATACCCATCATTTCTCTTAGTTACCATTTGTGTGTGTGCTGTGGCGAGAATACTTAAGATCTACTCCTAGCAAATTTCAGGCTTACAAAACAGTCTTATTTACTATAGTCACTATGCTGCACATTAAACCTCTAGAACTTATTCATCCTGAAAAGCTGAAACTTCATACCTTATGACTTTCATCTCCCCATTTCCCCCTACTCCACCAGTGCAACTACCATTCTACTCTCTGTTCTATGAAGGAGAAATTTTAGATTTCACATATAAGTGAGATCATACAATAAAATAATGTCCTCCAGGTTCATCCACGTTTGTTACTAATAGGTTTGTTTCAACAGACAGGATTTCCTTCTTCAAAGCTAAACAATGTGTGTATGTGTATATGTGTGTGTGTGTGTGTGTGTGTGTGTATGGGCGCGCGCGCACGGGCGTGTTGCTATTTCTTTATCTGTTCATCAGTAAACCAGGTTGTTTCCATGTTTCCTGATTTTGGATACTGTTAATAATGCTGCAATGATCACAGAAGTGAAATTATTTTATCATCATTCTATTTTTAATTGTGTTAAACAGTTTCTGGCATGGGTCCCAAAGACCTCTACTTCCGGATATTCATGAACTTGCGTAATTCCCTCTCCTGAGTGCAGCTGGCCCAAGGAACTTGCTTCTAATTCTGAAAATAGCACAAAAATGTTTGAATGACACTTGATGATTAGATTACAAAAAACTGGCTTCCAACTTGCTTTTTCTCTCTCACTGGTCCTCTTCTAGCTTGCTTGTTCTGATAAAGCATACTGCCATATTATGAGAAGCCAAGATTAAAAAAAAAAAAAAAGCCCCTAACAGGTCATGAGGAACTGCTGAACAACTAGAAAAAGAACAAATAAATTCATGTCAGCAGAAAGAGGGAAATAATAAAGATCAGAGAAGAAATAAATGAAATAGAGACAAGAAAAACATAGAAAGGATCAATTAAACTGGAAGTTGGTTTTTTAAAGATAAACCAAATTGACAAAATATTAGCAGACTAAATTTTTTTAAAAAATGAATATTTATATAAATAAAATTAGAAATAAAAGAGGAGACATTATAAGTGATACCACAGAAATACAACAGATCATAAAAGACTACTATGAATACCAACAAATTGGCTAACCTTGGAGAAATGGATAAATTCCCAGAAAATACAACATGTGAGGCACTGAGTTCAAACCTCATCACCACATAAAAGAGAAAATAAATTAAATAAAGGTATTGTGTTCATCTACAACTAAAAATATTTTTTTAAAAAAAGAATGCATCATGAAGAAATAGAACAGACCAATAGTGAAAAGGACATTGATTCAGCTATAAAAATTTTTCCAACAAAGAAAAGCCCAGAATCTGAAGCCTTCACTTGTGAATTCTACCAAACATTTAAAAAAGAATGAATTCCAATTCTTCTCAAGCTCTTCCAAAAAACTGAAGATGAAAATCAATAAATGTGATATATCAAACTAACAAAATGAAGAATAAAAATCATATCATCATCTTGATAGATGCAGAAAAAGCATCTCATATAATCTGACATGCTTTCATGATAAAAATCTTGAACAAATTACAAAAATTTTGAACAAATTTCAAAGCAATAGAGGTCTTATTTGGTAAACCTACTGATAAGATTTTATTCAATGGTGAAAAACAGAAGGTTTTCCCTGTAAGATTAGGATGCCCACTCTCGACACTTACATTTGATATAGTTCTAGAAGTCCTAGCCAGATCAATTAGACAAGAAAAGAAATAAAAGATATTCATATCAGAAAAGAAGCTTAACTATCCCTATTTGCAGATGTCATAATTTTATGTATAAAAAAACCCTAATGTCTCCACCAAAAAAAATGTTTGAATTAATAAACAAATTTGATAATGCCACAAGAATCAAAATTCGACACAAAAATCAGTAATATTTCTATAAATAACTTCTCTCAAAAAGGAATCAAGAAAATAACCCCATCTAGTGTAGCATCAAAATAAAATATGTAGGATTAAATTTAACCTAGAGGGCAAAAGATCTATATACTTAAGACAATAAGACGTTAAAGGAAAAAAACTTGAAATCATATATAAACATAAAGTTATCTCATGCTCACAGATTACACAAATTAAACCATTAATCTACCCATACTATCCAAAGTGATCTACAAATTTAATGCAGTCTCTATGAAAATTCCAGTAGCATGTTCCACAGTTATAAAATAATTCTAAAATTCATACAAAACCAAAAAAGACCTCAAATACACAAAGCAATCTTGGTAAAAAGAACAAAGCTGGTGGAATCACATTTACTTCAAAATATACTATAAAGCTATAGGATTCAAAACATCATGGTACTAGAATATAAAAATAGATAATGCGGGAAAAGGCTAGGGAAGAATAGAGGAAATTTGGACTAGACAGAGAGGAGTGAAGGAAGGAGAGGGGGGGACAGGGTGGAAAAGACAGTAGAATGAATCAGACATCATTACCCTATGTGCATATGACTATACGACTGGAGTATTTCTATATCATGTACAGCCAGAAGAATGAGAAGTTATATTCCATTTATGTATGATATGTCAAAATGCATTCTACTGTCATGTATTACTAATCTGAATTTTTAAAAATTAAAAAAAAAACAGATAACCTATCCTAACTGAACAGAAGAGAGAACCCAGAAATAAATCCATTCATTTATAATCAATTGATCTTCAACAAAGGTACTGAAAATGCACAAAGGATAAAGGACAGACTCTTCAATAAATGGTGTTGGCAAAAATGGACATCCACAGGCAAAATAATGAGAAGAGACCTTTATCTCACATTTAAAAAAAAAAATCTACTCAAATGGATTAAAGTCTAAACCCAAGCCATGAAACCATAAAACTCTTAGGACAAAACAGGAAAAGAACTTCTTGACACTGGTCTGGATATGACCTTAAAAGCACTGGCAACAAAAGTAAAGACAGACAAACTATAGTGCATAAAATGAAAAACACCTGTACATCAAAGCAAATAATCAACAAAGCAAAGAGACAACCTATGCAAAAGGAGAAAATACTTGGAAACTACACAACTGATAAAGGGTTAATATAAAAAATACATAAGGAACAGAAACAACTTAATAGCAAGAGAAAAATTAAAATGCTCAACTAATTATCATGGAAATGCAACTTAAATGCAAAGTAAATCTACAATGACATATTATCTTCAATCTGTTAGAATGGCACTATCAAAAAGACAATTATAACAAGTGTTAGAACTTGGAGGATGTGGAACTGTCATACACTATTGGTATAATTTTAAGTTAGTATAACCATTATGAAAAACAGATAAAATTTCTTCAAAATATTAAAATTAGAATTACTATGTTATCCAGCAATCCAACCTACAGATACTTTTTCAAAGGAAGTAAAGCACCCCCATGTTCAATGTAGCATTATTTACAATAGCCAAAATAAAGAATCAATTTAAATAGGCACTGATAGATGGATGGATTAAAAAAACTGTTAAGCACAGATAATGGAAAATTATTCAGCCTTAGAAAGGAGGAATTCTTGTAATTTGCAATAAAATGGAGGAACCTGGAAGACAATTATGTTAAGTGAAAGAAGGCAAACTCAGAAATAGATACTGTATGATCTCACTTACCTGTGGAATCCAAAAATCCATAGACAGAAAAAATAAAGTGATGTTTGCTGGGGGTTGGGGATTGCAGTAGGGAATAAAGATTTCAGGACAAAAATATTTTGGTTAGCCAAAATGAATAAGGTCTGGCCATATATTTGCACAGGATGGTGACCAGAGTTAATAATGATGTATTACACTCCTGAAAATTGCTAAGAGAGTATATCTTAAATAGTTTCACAAAAAGAAATAATATGAGGTTATAGATATGTTAATTAGGTTGATTGTGGTAATCTTATATACATATAACAAAACATCATGATATAAAAATAAATATGGCCCTCTCTATTTGTCAATTATACCTAAGTAAAAGATGTTCTAATTATAAAAATGAGCCATATCTAACATATTGTAAATGCAAACTCTAATTCTATAAGCCATTTTTAGAAATTTGCGTCACCAATTTACCTTTTTATGTGCAAAATGGTACATGTATAAAATCGTTTATGCAGTCTTATATATACATGGAAAAGATTGGAACCACCTAAATATCCACCCATAACAAGTTAAGAAAGTTATGAGATATTTTTCACTCAATGGATTACTTTTAATACTAAAAGAAAACAGAAAGCACATTAGATCATTATATGAAGCAATCTCAAACCTCAAAAATATATCAGTGCAAAAAGGCAATATCCAGAACACTATGTTTAGTATGCTAAATGCTACAAATTATGTAACTAAAAGGGGAGGAGAGAGGAACTTTCTTAAGTGGTGAGTTTTCACTGAGGACCTAAATGACCAGAGGAAGTCAACCATGCAAAACTTTGGGAAAAGAAAAGACACTGCAAAGACTCTCATGTAGAAATAAGATAAATTCAAGGTATATCAAGAAAGTCAGAAAACATAGGCACTGCAAGGAATTTGGAACAAAAGAAACCCAGAAAAGGTTTTTAAAAATTAGGGTATAATTCAATATGATGAATATTTTTTTAAATAACTTTGCCACTGTGAAGAGCACAGGGGCAAGAAGGGAGCAGAGAGATCAACTTAAGTGGAGGCCACCACAGTGAACCCACTGAGAAGTGATGGGGGCTTCCAGAGAAGTATCAGAGGTAGACGGAATTAGACAAGATTTCAGAAATTAAAAAGTATTTTGTAATGTATGGGAAGAATGGTATAATGAAAAGGATCTAGGGTGAATCTTAGATGATCAGCTTCAGCCAATGAATGGAATGTCACGCAATTTCTTGAAACAAGACCAAAGTAGGAGCAAGTAAACAGTCTTAAGTAGAAGGGTGAGGATTCTGATCCTATAGTCATTTGTAACATTTGAGTAATGAAATAATTCCCAATAACTCTTATTTTAAAGAAAGCATTTAATACTTTTTCACTTTCTTATTTCTGAGACTAAAGGAAAAAATGCTAATGATGTCATATATTAAAAGATTTTTATCCAGAGACATGTATCAATTAAATATACTACTTAGTCATCAAAAAATCCTACATTTTCATATTTAGTTATAAAAACAGCAAAATAACAAAAATAAAAATTGGCACAGATTTTTAAAGTCAGTATTTAACAAAAAGAAGTGAAACAAAAGCAAAAGTATTCTGTTCATGAGATTGTATTCTAACTTTTTTTTTTTTTTTTTTGGTACCAGCAATTAAACTCAGGGATACTCAACCACTGATCCTCATCCCCAGTCCTATTTTGTATTTTATTTAGAGGCAGGGTCTCACTGAGTTGCTTAGTGCCCTCACTTTGGCTGAGGCTGGCTTTGAACTCGTAATCCTCCTGCCTCAGCCTCCCCAGCTGCTGGGATTACAGACATGCACCAATGGGCCCAGCTACATTCTAACTTGTTAATATGTTGACGCTTCCAATTTTTAACAATACTTGACAGTGTAAAAGCCACTTAAATAAATATTTGTTACATATCTTTCTGTTGTAATCTATGCAATATTCATATTATCCTAAATGCAGCATTTACAGAATTTTATTAATGATCAACCCATTCAGAAACAACTAGATCTATGTTTACTTTTTTAACAGTGACTCTATTAACACTAAAATTAAATTGACTTTGTTCTACATAAATCATCAAACTTCAAATGCATTCATCTCTCACTCAACTGGGTAAAATCTAGACAACAAATTAATTAAAATCTCCCCCATGTTATGAGGTTTAGGCAATATTGTTTAGCTATTATCACAATTAAGTTTTAACAGAAAATATTTATAATAATATCAACTAAAACTAATAACTACTCCCTTCAAATGGGCAGTTTGAAATAAGCAAGTGGAAAGAAAACTATGATTCATAAATATTAACAAATCAGATTTTGGCAAGTGTGACAGCAACTAATACTTTTTCTTTTTCTTTTCTTTTCTTGCCTCTTGAAGAAAAACCTTTCACATACACTTTCAAGATATATCTTAGTTATCAAAATAATGCATGACAATTGTAGCCTCAGAATAATATATAATAACTGTGATTAACAGTGCATAGCTGGGTCTGGAAGTGCACGCCTGGAATCCCAGCAATTAGGGAGACTGAGGCAAAAGGATCACAAGTTCAAAGCCAGCCTCAGCAATTTAGCAAGGCTCTAAGCAAGACCCTGTCTCAAGGAAAAAAAAAAACTAACAAGGGCTGGGAATGTGGCTCCGTGATTAAGTGCCACTGATTTTATTTCCTGGCAAACAAAAAAAAGAAAGAAAGAAAAAAAAAAAAAAAAAAAAGGCCAAGAATTGAGCTAAAGCTTAAAAAAATTTTAAAAAGAAAAAAAAACGTCAATACCAGTAGAAAGTGAAATTGATAAAGGAAGTAATTTATTTCCACTTTATTTTTTGTACAATATTTAAAAGGTTTCCACAGTGAATTGAATGTGCATCACTTTGTTAATTTTAAACTTAAATCTGGAAGGGAGAAAATAGTTGTAGCCCCTGAGAAATTTAACACTCAAATAAGAAAACTGCATCTTCTCTGACAGCATGCTATCATGAATTCACAAATACAATACAATATGTCAGAGTTATAAAATGCAAATGCTGACTTCAATTGGAATAAGTCACAAAATCTACATTTTCCTCAGTTGCTAGACATTATACTCACAGTAAGACTCTCAAATACATGTAAGATTATATTGACTAGTTTTATTTGCTATGTGAAAGAAATTCAAATGAAATAACTTTGTTCATTTGTGTTTCTCGTCATGGGGTGAAAGGCAAAATAAAAACAAAAATAAAAAGTAATATGTGCTCTATAAATTAACATTATTATCAAATCCCAAATTCAAATCTTAACATTAAAAAAAATTATATTTCAACCAGACATGACCATAGCTCACTAAAGTCTCCAAGGACCTCAGCAATATGGAAGATATATGAGTTTGGATCAAAGACTTTTATAAGCATGTTCACAAGTTGTTTACTTACATAGAAAGTAAAAGAAACCTCATGAAACAGCTGAAAAACTTAGTAAAATTTGTGCATTATAATAGCAAATAAAGTAATGGGATCTGATTTATATATTTAAAAAAAAAAAAAAAGATTTAAGGAGTTTCACTTCCAAAAATGACTTACTGGATAATTTAATTGATCTTTTCTACTAAAAATAACTAGAAAGAATATTTTTTAATATTTTTTAAATTGCCAATGGACGTTTACTTTATTTATTTATATGTGGTGCTGAGAATTAAACCCAGTGCCTCACACATGCTAAGGCAAGAGCTCTACCACTGAGCCACAACCCCAGCCTGAAAGAATATTTTAAGTAAACATATTTTAAGGCACTGGAGAGCTAAAAATAAGAACATAAGAGACAAAAATGCAAAAGAAAGAAACCCAGAGAGGTCAATTCATCTTTTAGGACCACACGTCCCTCCTGAAACATCAAACCATTTCAGAAAAAGCAGCTAAGACACAGATGCTCCAGAAATTTTTTTAAAAATTTGTGAGCTGTTAGGGGTAAAAAACTAGAGTTAAAAACCTCTGAAGGAAAAGGTTCCTGGTTAATCACATCAAAAGCTCAGGCTACAAAAGCAAAAATAAATTGGACTATATCAAACCAAAAGGAGAAACAGTCAGCAAAATGAAATGGCAACATACAGACAGTATCTGCAAACCATATATCTGATAAGGGATAAACAGTCAAAATATATAAGAAACTCATTGAACTGAATGGTGGAAAACAAATAATCTAATTGAAAAATCAACAAAAAACCTGAATAGACTGTTCTCCAAAGATGACATTAAAATGACAATCAAATATATGAAAATTGTTGAACTCAATCATTAGGGCAATGAAAATCAAAAGAACTGAGATACATGTTACACCCATTAGGATGGATATTATCAAAAAGACCAAAGAAAACTAAAGTTGTTGAGGGTACAGAGGAAAGGGAACTCTTTTACACTACTGAAGTTTGGCACAGCCATTCTGGAAAACAGTATAGAGGTTTTAAAGAAATTAAAAATGCAACTACCATACAAGTACCATATAACTCTTCTGGGTATACACCTCTAAGAAAATGAAAACCCCCATTTTGTAAATATATCTACATTTGGGACATGTATATTGAAACAAACTCAGAATAACCAAAATATGGTAACAGCCTAAAGGTCCATGGATAGACAAGTGGATAAAGAAATTGCGGCATACATGCAATGGAATACTATTCAGCCCTTAAAAAGAACAAGATTTTGCCATTTGTCACAACATGGATGAGAGTTCAGGACATTATACTAAGTAAAATAAGCCATATACAGAAAGAAAAATATTGTATGGTCTCACTTACATGTGGAACCTAAGGGGAAATGTTTCAAATATACAGAGACAGAGGACAAAGCAGTGGTTGGGAGGATGGTGCACATAATAGAAAGATATAGGTCGGAGAATCCAAAATAGTAAATATGTAGGATGAGCAAACTTAGAGGTCTAATGTACATGAGGGTTATAGGTAATAAAATTGTTTTGTATATGAAACTCACCAATTTCTGCCACAAAAAAAAACAAAACAAAAAAGGCCACTATGAGATATTATGGACATTATCAATTTATTTTACTCTAGAAATATTCTACTGGCTACATATATCTAATAATATCATGTTATATATCTTAAATCTACACAATAACAATTTTAATAAATAAATGATTACATGAAATTTGAGTTGTTTGGGGTAGGAGAAGGGCAGGGATGAACAGAAAGAGGCAGAAATTTTAGGAGTGATAAATGTCATCATTTTGATTATGGTGATGGTTTCACAGGTACATACTTATGTCAAAACTTATCAAATTATATACTTTAACAATGGACCATTTGTCATACATCCATAATATGTCAGTAAAGCTGTTTAAAAAAAGACAGCTCAAAAACATTTGAAAGATATGCTGTGTTCATGAATTATAAAACTCAATATTGTAAAGATTTCAGTTCTCTCCAAAGTAACCTTTAGAAACAATTTATATACCTATATCACAACTTGCCAGAAAGCAATAGTAACCAAGACAATGAGATATTGGCACTGGGATACAGAAATAAACCAGGTGTCAAAGACTCCAGAAACAGATTCTTGCATACATGAACATTTGATTTATGACAAAGACAGGACTGTAAAGTAATGGGGCAAGTGTAGCCCTTTCCATAAATGAAACTGTGTCAACTGGAGAGTCATATAAAATCTATTCCCCCTACCTCACACTGTCAATTCCAAATAAACATTAGCTCTAAATGTGAAATGTTAAGACAATAAGCTTCTAGAAGATTACATGAGAGATTATGTCAATTATCTTAAGAAACAACAGGTCAGAAGAGGTCTAATCACAAAAAGAAAAGATTGAAAATTGAACTACATTAGAAGTCCACATTAAGAAAGTTTTTTAAATGAAAGAAAATAACTTGAAGAGTGGAAGACAACATCGTAATACACATAACTGACCAAGTGCTGTTGTAAAAACATATAAGAACCTCCCACAAAAAACAAGCAGCTCAATAAAAAAAGTGAACAAAATATGCGAACTGGCATTTCAAAACAGAAAATATGCAATAACCAAAAACATGACAAGATGTTCATTATCATTAGTAATCATGAAAATACAAAGGTAAACCAAAATAAGTATGATAACATCAACACCTGTCATAATGGCTACTGAACGACTGGTAATGGCATGTGTAGAAAGGTTGAAGAGTGTCAGGTGCGGTGGTGCACGCCTATCTATAATCCCAGCAGCTCAGGAGGCTGAAGCAGGGGGATCCCAAGTGCAAAGCCAACAAACATCCAATAATATAATGTTATATATCTTAAAGATACATATATCTATTTACATATATCATATACATGTATGTATGTGTCTGTGTGTGTGTATGTGTATATATATATATATATATATATATATATATATATATATATCTTAAATATACACAATACACAACAGCAAGGCACTAAGCAATTCCGTGAGACCCTATCTCTAAATAAAATACAAAAAAGAAAAAAGAAAGGATGAAGCGTAACATGAATTTTCTTATGCTGGTAGTGGGAGTATAAATTAGTGCAAGCACTTTAAATCTATCTAGATACCATCTACTACTGAATTTGAACACACCTTCCATGCACTCCAACAGAAATGGATGTAAAGTGCAATAAAATACTGAATAAGATTAGTCAAAACAGTATTATGACCATAATTCAAAGTAATTTAAATATTTACCATAGATTGTAAAATGTATTGCAATATATGCATGCAAAAAAATACTAACAAGCCAAAAAATAAATTGTAAGAACCTGAAGAAACCAAAACAGCAGCCATAAACAGCACCATCATAATAAATATTTTTTAAAAAGTCAGACACACACACACACACACAAATGGACAATAAGATTCCATTTACCAAAACCCCCCAAAATTTACAGGGTTAAAAGTTCAAATAGAGGCTACCTATAAAAGGAAGAGTTAGTGATTGAAGAGAGCAATGAGGAGGCTTCCTAGCTAATATTCTATTTCTAAATGGGGTGGTTACATGTGAGTATTCACCTTGTTATAATTCATTGAGCTATACAGTTGTCTGTACTTTCCAATGTACACGTGCCTCCAATTTTTAAAAACTAAAAAGATGACAAAGCTTTAGCAGTTTTGCCATCATGTGACAGGTTCCACACTAGAATTTGTGAAAAGAGCCACACTGTCATTTAGTAAGATAAAGAGGACTTCATAACTATATTCTTAAATGTGTACATTTAGCTTCTATTTAGGTGGTATGTTAATTAAACAATGCCATAGATTTTTCTTACTTTGTGAACCACTACAATGAACTAAGAAAATCACCAATATGTTGATGTCAGAGATGACCTTTTTAAGTATGTGATGTTTTAGATATTTTAAATGGTTACAATTTAAACTAAAGGTGCTCTTGACATATCTGGGGGAAAAAAAAAAAAGAGGTGTGCCACAATCACACACCAGGTGCCACATGCTCACACACTAAGTACAAAGATCATGTCTATTTCAACAGAAGATAGGCACTATATCTTCATCTCCCTGCAACTATTCACAGAGAAATTAATACCAAAAATACAGAAGGGGGCTGGGATAGTGGCTCAGCGGTAGAGCGCTCGCCTAGCATGCACAGGGCCCTGGGTTCGATCCTTAAAGGTATTGTGTCCAACTACAACTAAAAAAATAAATATTAAAAAAAATACAGAAGAAAGGTGATCTTATGTAGATGAGCATTGTTTCATATTTTTGAAATGGGCAAATTTCACAGCAAGAGCAGTAACTGAATTATCTCTTTGAAAATAGAGCATATCTCTTAGCACATGAAGCCATAACATTCAGACCAGACTCTAAAATGAACTCAACCAATATATGTAACAAACTGTAAACACAATTAACAGGAGAAAAATAATCTGCTTTGACTAGAAAAATTACAATTTTAATAAAAAAAAAAAGTAAAGAGAAAAAAATTCTAATTTTCCTTACTTTGAGATAACAAAAAGCATTCTGGAAAATGAATGATACAAATAGATGTGTAACTGATGTAATTCTGCAATCTGTATATGGGGTAAAAATGGGAGTTCATAACCCACTTGAATCAAAGTGTGAAATATGATATATCAAGAAATTTGTAATGTTTTGAACAACCAACAATAAAAAATTAAAAAAAAAAAAAAAAAAGAAAATGAATGATACACATTGCTCCTGAAGTTGACAAATTTGTTAACAGTTTAGTGGCAATTTCTATTGATACTCTTCTCAAGAAAAAAAAAATCAATGACATGGAAAAAGTGAACACTATACATATTTTATTTTTACTTTAATTCTACCAATAATAATGACTGGATACAAATAAATCAATAAATAATGTCAACAATCTCTGTTTGCAATAACACTTGGGAATTAAGGCATTTTCAAACAAAAACAGCAAAGAGGTCTTCATAGCAAGTATAATACATTTACTCATTTGAAAATAATTAATGGAGAATGCTCCAGAGCCTGTTACAGAAATATCACTTAATAAAAGCTATGAAAAAAAATCACTGGTCCAATAACATTTAAAATCTCTTTCAAATATTCATAAAACTAAATATTAAAAAATTAAAAATTAATTCTCTAAAATACTACTCTAAGATACATTAGCCTTAAATTCTTAAAATTCATGACCATTTTATAAAAGGCACAAAAGCATAGTTTTAGATAAAATGGCATATAACACACTAAAGTTTAAGCTCTGCTAAGCCTTATTATGATTACGACCAGCCTGGCCACCTCTTTTCATCTACATGTGAAATAAATTTTTTTATAAATAGAGTCCTCACCACTTCTTGCTTCTGGGTTTCATTAAGTTTTTCAGTCAATTGTTCCAAAACCCTTTTTGTTTCGGCATCAGACCTAAGCAAAAAATGAAAAAAATTTAAGTTGGATATCTGAGAAAATATACAGAATTAGGGAAATTTACAATACAATTATAGTTATTACATAATATTCTACTGTAGTGGTTCTCAAACATTAGTAAGTGTATAAAACGCCAGAGTGCTTGTTAAAACACAGACTATTGGACTCCACTCCTAAAATTTCTGAACCAGTAAATCTGGCTGGGGCCCAAGAATGTGGGCAAATTCCTAAGTAAGGCCGATATTGTGCACCTGGGTACCTGGCTTTGAGAACTACTTGTACACTAGAATAATCACTTTCAATAAACAAATATGGGGCTGGAGATGTAGCTCAGTTGGAAGAGTGCTTGCCTTGCATGCACAAGGCCCTAAGTTCAATTCCCAGCATCACAAAAAAAAAAAAAAAGGAAAAAAATCCATAGACAGAAAATAAAAGCAATTTTTTTTAAAAAACAAACAAACAAATTTGCTGTAATAGCTCTTATTTGTAATTAAGAGAAAAGGAAGGGAGGAAAGAGGAAGAAGAGAATGACAAAGCTCTTAATCTCAAATCCTGTCTCTAGCAGTTTACAATCAAATTACATTGTCAAATGATTATAAACAAAACAGATGGAAAGACCACTTCCATACCTAGACTCACTCCCTACTAGGAACCATGCAAAACCTCTTCCGTTCTTAATGCTTGTTACCTTCATCACTTTCAACTCCAAACATTTTCACTTTGACTCTTTGTTTTGAAGTATTTAGCTCACTTCAAACACAGAATAAGAGTCATAGTCTGTATACACCTCTCCCACTCCTCTCAAACAGAATAAATTAATTACTATTCTTTAGTGCTACTGGATACCTGTGTGATTTTACATAATTTATAAATTATTCCAAATTGATGATTTTTTGCTCATATTCTATCATGCTCACATTTTGGTCAGCTTCACACTTGGATCATAACTTTCTTGTACTATGTTTTTTTTTTCCCTAGAGTTTCTCATTATCTTTTGGCATTATTTATCATCCATTGATATTGTCCTCCCATTTCTTATTGAATCATCCTTCTATGAAAAAAAATCTACTTCATTCTTCTAGAATACATTGTTCTCAAAGGACAATTACTTTCCCACTCTAATTTGAAGTGAATGCTTTGTGGGCCTGCTCACTGACTGCTATTCTCAGGTTGCTTCCACTTAATTCCTAGGCTAGTTTTAATTTTTCTTATTTTTTTTATTTATATATATATATATATATATATCTTCCTCTATCTTAGTTAAAATCTTGTTTTATTTATATGACATTAGATAATTTCCTCAGATCTTAAAGAAGTTACGGTAAAAAAAGCAAATTTCCTAAGTTGTTATTTTTGACTTGGTTTTGTTAGTGGCAGGGCTGGGGAAATTTTTCTAAGTTACAAATCTCTGAAAATGTGTTTATTTTTACCTCATGTTCCATCTTAAGCCAACAGTTATTTCATTTCTCTGTGCTTTTATTTTCTCATTCATAAAATGGAGAAAATAATAAATGGCTACCTCCTAGAGTTATTGCAAGAATTAAATTTAAATCTGCCTATCCTGAAATAATTGCTCAATAATATTGGCTAATAATACTAGCAATAGCAGAATCTAGTTTTTATTACTAAATTTTCTGGCTTCCTCATCTAAAAGCAGGGAAGTAATGCAGACTATACTTGATAAATTTACAGTTATATTTTGGAGTCTATGTTGCAGTAATACAGAACTGGCATGGGATATGAATTAGCAAGTGCACATGATAAACAGATTTCAGTTCAGCTTTGTCACTCCCTAACCTTTGGGGTACACAGACTATGACTCTTAATAAAGTTTTGTTTCTTAGGAAAATATGGCCTCTAAAATAAAACCACCTGCCACTGTTATTACAAAGAAAAAAATATTTCAGGTGTGTTAGCACACTCCTATAATCTCAACTACTTTCAAGGCTGAGACAGGAGGATCCACGGTTTGAAACTAGCCTTGCCAATTTAATGAGACCCTAGCTCAAAAAAAAGACTGGGGACTGACATGTTGTTCAATGTACCCTGTACTCAATCCCCAGTACCACAAGGAAAATGAAAAGGCAGTAAGAAAGTTTTACATTAAGTAACAGTTCTAGGGAACTCTACAGAATTGACAAAAAAGCAAAGGCTAGGCTGATGTTAACCACTGGCTTCCAAAGATTTTTGACTAAAACCTGAGATATTAGATTTCACAATGGCACATATCCATTGACAAGTTTACACATGATGCTTTTTCTCCTGCAATGCAGAGTCAGCCAGCCAATCAGTTCTGACCTGTGTATGTGTATGTGCATGCTTTAGTGTGTGCGTGAGTGTGCGTGCATGCATGCGTGCGTGTGTGTGTGTGTGTGTGTGTGTCTTTCTGTCTCTCTGGTATCAATGCATTTCCAAATCAACCTCTTTGCTAATATCTCACAATGTAATCTTTTCATAATGTCAGCATTCCACTGAATTAAGTTAAAGTGTTTTCAGAAATATGAAATTAACTTGTCTGAGTCATGATATATTCTAGATTCCAAGGGCTTTGAACTAGTCTATTAATAAATTATAAAATACTCAGATAAAAACAGCACCGTTTCTTAAATCTATGTAAACATGTCAATTACAGAAATTAATTTGTTCTCCTAGTAATTCATGCCTCCCATGAAAACCACATTCTTTTACCGGCTTCTTCTGGTAAGCTCCCTGTTGAAATCCTCCCCAAGGCGAACTTGTTCACTGCTGAGGTCTCGGAGGGATTGATGAAAAGCATGAATCTAGCAAAGGCAAAATATGGAACCCATTTAGGATACTGTCAAATTCTTCCATGAAGATTCACAAAAAGTAAGATTAAAACTTTGTTCTTTACAATAATGACCAAACCCTAAATGTTATTAATACAGAATAGATGCCTATTCTAAATACAAGATTTTTTCAAAGAAAAGCATTTAAAAAGCTATATAAGTCATTACCCATCACATCCTTTATCGTATACCAATTCACTACTTATGTAAACCCTAGAGAAGAGGTCAGCAAACTCTGTCTCTGTCACAATTATTCAACTCTGCTACTATAATATAAAACTAGCCATAAACAAATGAGCATGGCTATATTACAATAAAGCCTCATTTTATCAGCCCATGTACCCTAGTTTGCCAAACCCTGAAGCAAATAAATTCTTGCCCATATGCAAGAAGTATAGAGCATTATTCAAAATAAAAACACTAAACATAGACAAAAACTCCATTAAGAGTAGAATACAGCCAGGCATGGTGGCACATGCTAGTAATCCCAGAAGCTCAGGAGGCTGAGATAGGAGAATTGCAAGTTCAAAGCCAGCCTCAACAACTTTGCGAGGCCCTAAGCAACTTAGTGAGACCCTGTGTCTAAGTAAAATATAAAAGATGCTGGAGATGTGGCTCAGTGGTTGAGTGTCCCTGAGTTATTCAATCCCTGGTACCCAAAAAAAAGAGTAGAATAGAGATAAACTAAAGTACTCCAGTGGAGTATCCTGCATCAGTGAAAATGAAATAATCAAAGCTAACCACAAATTAGTAAGGCTGAACATCAAGAATATAATATCAAATGAAAAAAATTATAAAAGAAGCATACAGGGGGCTGGGGTTGTGGCTCAGTGGTAGAGCGCTGCCTAGCACATGCGAGGCCCTGGGTTCGATCCTCAGCACCACATAAAAATAAATAAAATAAAGGTATTGTATCCAACTACAACTAAAAAATAAATATTAAAAAAAGAAGCATACAGTAATATTCAATTTATACATGGCTTAAAGGTAAGCAACACTAATAAGATGTAGTAAAAATGGTTTTCTTCAAAAAAGGAAAACATATGATAGTACTCAGAGGAAAAAAAGGAGCATAACAGAGGCTTGAGGCTTGTTTCTTACTGGTATACAGTCTCATCGTTGTACCTTTATCTACAAGTAAATACGCTATCTACAGATATATATGTATGTGTATGCTATAATTTATAATAAATGATTTTTAAGCTATACAGACTTACAGAAACAACAAATCAATTCATTTAAATAAATGGACATTAAGCAATAAACCAATGCCACCTACCAGATGGGAAATGAGTGGCTTGAATCTAACATGGGAAACAGATGTGTAAACAAACTACAAACTTTACTGAGGCATTAAGAACATACATAGTTAAGTGGAGTTAAGGATCTTTCTTAAGAAAACTCACTTAGAATGGAACTACCTAGAATGATTCCATCTATTATCAGATCTTGGCTCAACCAACCTTGCTTCAGAAAGCCTTCGTCGATTAAGGCAGATCCATCTACTACACACTCCCAATACCCTCTGTCCTTTCCATTACAGCATGTATCTCATGTCATATTTAAGGGTCTATTAATATACTTGTTCAATTAACATCTAACTTCCCCATACAGATTATAAACTCGATGAAAAGACTTTTTACTTATCACTGTCACAAATGAGAGAAGTAATACAGTAAATGAGTAATGTTAAGATGTTGTTCTGTGCTCTGAATTTGATTATATAGTACATGCAAGCAAACTGCACCTATCAAAAAAGAATATGCACCCAGCTCAGTGGCACATGCCTGTAAAACCAGTGGCTTGAAGGCTGAGGCAGGAGGAGAGCAAATTCAAAGCCAGCTTCAGCCACTCAGCAAGGCACCAATCATCTCAGCAAAACCCTGTCTCTAAATAAAATATAAAAAGGGCTGGGGATGTGGCTCAGTGGTTCAGCATCCCTTTGTTCAATTCTCAGTACTAATTAAAAAAAAGAAAAAGAATATGCTCAAGGAAATATTTTCTAAAAGGTGCTTTCTAATTCATCTGGTTATATTTTACCTTTATCTTACACTGTAGCCAACAACAGGTACAGATGAGTATCCTAAGACAAACATCAAGCACCTAATCCTAAAACCACCAATACAAAGATGTCAAAACCAGAAACTTTTCCTAGCCATTTTCTATACACAAGACAACAAAAGAAATAATTACAGCTCTGCGGAGAACTTTAGAGAAGCAACAAAAGAAATATATTCATAAAACTAATATTTCAATGAATATATCAAGTACGAAATGTCTTACTTAATAGAAAATAGCCTCATTAATGATTTAACAATAAGAAAAACACCAATGGTAAAAAAAACAAAAATTAATAGGTCAATCACACAAGGACTAACTTGCTCATATTTGTTCAAACTTAGCAAAACAGAAAGTAACTGACTTAATAGGGCTTTCAAAAGAGTGAGTCACCTGTAGAGGAAAGGAAACAAAACATGTCCAACTAAACTCACTTTTAAATCATCTATAAAATATAATCTTCCATAACAAAATTCAAAATAAATGTGTGATATGATTTGTGCACTGAAAATAAAGCGATTTATATAGTTTAAAAGAAAAAAATACAAAGTTGCTGATAAGCAAATTCTTAAAATTCAGCCATAAAGTTCAAATGTTAGTCACTTATATAAAAATGTAGGGAAATGCCACACACAAATTGCACAATGGCACAAAGTACCTGAACCATGTCATCAGTATCCCGAACAAACCGGACACCAGGTCTGGGCCTAATTCGCTTATTACCCTGTGAATCATAGTCCTTGAGAGGCGAGGTAGGTGGAAAGCGGTGGCTCTCTTTGCAAATCAAAGAAAAGGAAGGGTATTAAAACACTGAGTGAGAAGAAACAATATAAAATTTTACATCAGACATGTAAATCAGATGCAGATATATACACATGACCTTAACCCATGCTACTTCCAAGTGCCATGCTGTACCCATAAAGTTCCACTAATCTATCTCTTAAAGCAGACAAAATGAACAAGAGAACCAACCCGATAACAGAACATGCCAAAAGTTCCATGTTGTTTATACTTCCCAAAGAAGCAACATTAGTATTTTCTTACATAAAAATAGTTTCTAAATAGAAAGCTTTTATGAATCCCAAAAGTATAATTTAATTCTAATAAAACAGCATTTTAAAAATAATAAATTAATCTAACATCTGAATAGTGCATAAAAATCAATGAAAACCAAGTAGATAAAAATAATCATATTTTTAATCATTTTAATCATTACTCTGGTGATCATCAGCAATATAAGCAATGCAAGGCACTGATGTTCAATCCATCTAACTACCTCCCTTCACTACAATATGAATCTCGGTGCTATGGGAAAGCAGAACTAAGATTACTTACAAGGAAACTAAGTGTTTTATAACTTTTAACCTGGGAATTATCATCTGGTTGCACATCAAGGCTAAAATTTACCTGCTCTCAACAGGTATCATATTATAGGTTCCCAGTCAGATGTTTAAAAAATTATTATGCTAGGACAATATTATTAACCCAGAGAGCATGCCACATAGTAAATCTTATTTGTGTCTTTGTTTTGGTTCTTTGGTGGTAGATAATTAAATACAAGTTTTGTCAGGTAAAGCTCCAGGTAGTCTACAACCTGAGAAAAACAAAACTAATAGAATAACAAAGATCCTTTAATAAATTCCTAATAGGCAGTATAAAATTCTTGAGGACTACATGTTCTAATACCTAATCAGCATGACACTGTGTATGTACTATATTTCTCCAAAGACTAAATGTCTTCAACATGTACTTCAGAAATATTTTTTATGTAAAAAAAGGTCTTCAGAACATTTTACAAGTTTACCTGTCACAGTACCACCATCAAGGTCACTTGCACTCAGACTTGTAACAGAAACACTTCTCCCTCCTGAGTTTCTCAACAAACGTTGACTTCGTAGCTGGCCTACTGACTGTTCCAAGTTTTCTTTTAACTAAATTAAAGAATATAATGAAGAATTAGTCTTTTTAAACATCTTCCAAATACAAACAACTACAGATTTTAAAAGCCATTTCTGAAATATCTAGTTTCACAAAGAAAATCAGTACCAGAGAAAATTTGAACTAAGTTATACTAGGAAATATAAAAACTGTGAACATAATATTTTCAGAACCAATGCAGACAACTGGTTTTAAATAGTATCTGTCACCACCTATTCCATCTTTCTATTGCCAGAATGTGGCTGAGATGTGTACTATCAGGGCTTACTAACCAGATTGAAGTGTCTAATTGCTGTACACCCATAAGAAAAACATAAAAGGCCAGCACATCTGAACAAGAAGAAGCCTTTCTTCCTTCTAAACATCCTTTCAGAATCTAGATTTATAACAAAGCAGAAACTCAACAGTTGTCATAATGATACTGCTATTGAAACAATGTACATTGCCCAACTATATCAGAGTACTAGTTCTATGCATTCAAATTCTGCAAATTCCAGCACACTATGGGGGAGACACAGGACTATTAGCATACACTAGAGACCACCAAATATTCTCTTCAGATCATTAGGGAATCAGCCAGCAGTGGACACAAGAAAACACCTTTTTAGACCTAAAGAACTACAGTAAATAAAAGCATGCTAAACATTGAGAATAACGATCCGAGTTGTAGAAAACTACAGATCCAAAAAGAAGATCTGACTAACACCCAAAGAAATGGAAATGAAGTGTAAAGTTGAGAAAAAATCCACAAACCCAGAATTGCTGGAAAATTTGAGGTCACAATCTTATCCAAGGATCGATTAAAAAATAATAAAAACTTCAAATTGATCCATGGATCCACAAAACAAGTCATCTATAACTCCTTAAACAGAATGCCATAACAAAACAAATGATTAAGAAGACAAGAGTTCCTAAATTTGGCCAGGGTTAAAAGGTACAATACCATTTATGAAGAGAATAAGTTGGCCAACTTAGGGAAATATGCAGGAAAAAAATGTAGCCTTAGTTGAAGGGAGAGGACAGATGAAGGGAGAGGACAGATGAAACTGAATGAGTCACAAATGAAGTAAATCCTTTTCATTTTAGCTGTTTGGATTGAACTTTTCTGGAAAATCAAGATTAAGACAATCTAGATTAAAAGAGGTGGAGTTAGAATTTCAGGAATCTCTCTCTAATCCGTCTCATTGCTGAGGAAAAAAATTTAAAATGAAAGGCTATGTTTCACATTCCTCTGTCCTCTGCTTCTCTAAGTTGTGATGCATACAAAACCATCCTGCCTTAATGTTCCTCAGCCATAGGACCCACCTACCAATCCATTGAAACACACAGATGAGAAGAATCAAGTGGGAGAAACAGGTCTACTTTGCAAGTAATGCACACATAAGTAAGACAACATATAAGTAGACCAGAGAGCTTCCATAAGTAAACACAAGTAGTACATCAGTATCTATGAAAAAATGTTCAGAATAAAATAAAACAAAGTTAAAGCTGAAAATTTTAAATCCAATTCATAACATAAGGGCTAGAAATGTAAAGTGACTTTATATCACTCAAATTAGTGACAGAACAAGAGTATAAACTGAGGTCTCTTAACTTTTTCTGTGCTTATCTTTATCATTCACATCTTTCAAAGTGAGCCTTATTTCAGTATACTTCTGGAAGCAAAATAACCTGTCCTTTCTTACTATTGTTTCTTTTTCAAAGTAAACTGACTTTCGTGTTGGGCTGTTTTTAAGATTTTCCCCTTAACTCTGTCAGTGGTTTTACTATGATATGTCACTTTCATTTGTATTTATCCCATTTTGGGCCCACAGAGATCACAGAATCCATAGCTTGAAATCTTTCACATGCTGTACATTCTCAGCTGCTGTGTCTTCATACATTGTTTTGCCACATTCTCTCCTCTCCCGGGAATCTCATTATATTTTAAGTGAAACACTTTTATCAAAACTCATGTCTTCTACTGTCTTCTGCAGTTTTCATCCATTCGTTCTTCCATTCTTCTTTTCAGATATCTTATGCTGCCCTACCTTTCAATTTGTTAACTCTCTTTCCAGCTGTATAAAAGCTGCTATTTAATCCATCCATTGAAGGTTGGTAGATTATTTACTCATTTTTTGTTTTAGGAATTTTCATTTAGCTTTCAATTCTTTGACAAAATTCTCTATCTTGTCTTTTAATTTCTTGAACATATTAATCACAGTTACCACTAGTATGGCAGTATGTATAAATGTGGATGTGTAACCAATGTGAATCTGCAATCTGTATACGTGGTAAAAATGGGAGTTCATAACCCACTTGAATCAAATGTTTGAAATATGATATGTCAAGAGCATTGTAATGTTTTGAACAACAAATAAAAAAAATCATAGTTACTTTATAGTCGCATTACTTTTCTATTTTTTATTTCCTATGGTTTTCAGTCACATTTTGTCATGGGTAGAAAACACATATAAAACTGTAAAGATAATTTAAATCTTTGAAGAATGACATCTTTTAAAAGGGATTTGATTTTGCTTGATTCTGAAGCAAAGAAGTCAGACTAGAGTCACTCCTAATGCCAAATCACCTTAATCCAGACCAGAAACTGAGTTCATTCAAAATGGGCTTCTGTCCCCATGAAAGCTGGTCTATTTTTAGTTTATTACTTCTCTTATTTCCAATTTGAATTTCCCCTAGGTAATCAGCCTTTGGGATCTCAGGTGAAAGCAAGAGGGCTCCTAAACACTAGTTCAGGTCTCTTGACCTCTTGAGTAGATTAACAGCGGCATTGGTTGATAAGATTATTTTGGGGCAATTTTCCTGCTGAGTACAAAAATAGGTGGGGAGTAAGAATAAAATAATATCATGAATCCATCAGAACTACAAAGCCTAGGCTCTCTGCTTCTAAGCCACCTCTTCTAGAATTATCCATCACCTTAAAAGGAGAAGAGTCCCAAACACAGGATTTATTCTTCTGGAATTCCTTTTCTTATCAGATCCTGACTGCCAAATTGCTCATTTCTTTGGCAGGTCTCTGATGGATTCACAATATTTTCTTTTTACCTTTTTATTTTTTTTAATTCTTTCCGGTTGTTCTTACCAAGAAAATTAATCCAATACAATCTTATCTACCAATGCCAAGAGTAGAACTTGCCAACATCCTTTTTATGTGGGCTTATTTGCTAATAAACCTAAACTATAACTAAAAGTTGATGAGTAAAATAAATTTATTTACACACACATGCCCTGCTATTAAAAAAAAAAACACTACAGAATGTACAGAAAAATATTATAGAACAAAAGAAATGAAACATTATACCAAAATCTAGTTCTAGTCTTGGAAAATTAATTTTTCAGAAACAAGATAAAAAATTAGGAAAACTAATTGACAAACTAATTTTAAAGCTATGAAAAGATGTATACTAAGCCATTGGAGATGTTCAGTCTGATATAAAGCCCAAAAAAATGAAATGTAAAAGTTAGAGGAGTGAAATAAAGACTATTTTACGGTACTCCTACAAGTCTCAAGGCAAAAATAGGTCCCACACCTAAAACATAAAACTAAAAATATAATAGAATTAAAATCCACACTTGAAGTAGTAAAAACACTGTACAAAATCTAATTATGACATAAGAAACCAATCTGATAACTACTAAAACACAAAGCAAAGAAATAAAGGGATAAGATATAAAGACATAAGAAATGTTTTAAAGTCTTTAGGGTTATAACTCTTAACTAGGTGCAAAGTCAAACCAAACTTAAAATTAAATGAAAACAGTAATACTAATAAAACTCAATTTAACACTAATTTTCTATGATAAATAATGCTATTTTGTTGAAACTAAAATCAATTCTCAACCCAATTCTGGTACTGGCTTTAATAGTACAAAGTCTTTTGAGTCTTATATGACTACCTCTCTACCTAACAAGTGATGGTTCCTTTGTCCCCCACTTTTTCTCTGTGTGAAATACTGCAAAACAGGAATCATGCAATATGCTATGGTATGTTGCCACTTCATCTTGACATAAAAACATCATTTACAGATCTATTCTTTTACCTCTGTTCTTTTTGATATTATACTAAAACAAATGAAATGTTACTACTACATACCAGTATATGAATACAAGTAAAACCTGGACACTGAAGTTGAATGGAATACTTGTTAATAAGGCAGCTCATCCAAATCATCAAGACATATTAAAAACATTTAGAAGTTGAGTAGCCCCTTCTATCCAAAAATGAGGCAATTTGAGTATCATATCAACTGCAATGAATTAAAACATTTAAAATATGTATACCATTGTAAGTTGATAATTATATTGGGGTGGGGATTCATTGGTCATCACTAGAAGATACTAGGGAATCTATCATTATGTTAAAAATTAGTAAATAAATAAAATATTTTTAAAAGCCTTTTAAATTATAACTAAAAATATCTATTTTTTAAATTCTCATTGAAATCACTGAAACCCATATGATGTCTCTTTTTTTTTTAATTTTTTATTGTTGGCTGTTCAAAACATTACATAGTTCTTGATATATCATATTTCACACTTTGATTCAAGTGGGTTATGAGCTCCCATTTTTACCCCATATACAGATTGCAGAATCACATCAGTTACACATCCATTGATTTAAATATTGCCATACTAGTGTCTGTTGTGTTCTGCTGCCTTTCCTATCCTCTACTATCCCCCCTCCCCTCCCCTCCCCTCCCCTCTTCTCTCTCTGCCCCCTCTACTGACATTCATTTGTCCCCCTTGTATTATTTTTCCCTTTCCCCTCACTTCCTCTTGTATGTACTTTTGTATAACTCTGAGGGTCTCCTTCCATTTCCATGCAATTTCCCTTCTCTCTCCCTTTCCCTCCCACCTCTCATCCCTGTTTAATGTTAATCTTCTTCTCATGCTCTTCATCCCTACTCTGTTCTTAGTTACTCTCCTTATATCAAAGAAGACATTTGGCATTTGTTTTTTAGGGATTGGCTAGCTTCACTTAGCATAACATATGATGTCTCTTATTTGGAAAAAAAAAAATAAAAACCAATTTAAAACAAAATGTAAGCCAGACACAATGGTATACACCTGAATCCAGCTACTCAGGAGGGTGAGGCAGGACAACTGCAAATTCAAGGCCAGTCTGGTCAACTTATGAAGTCCGTGTCTCAAATTTTTAGGACTGAAGCTGTAGCTCAGTGACAGAGCACTTGCCTAGCATGTGTAAGGCACTGGGTTCCATCTTTAGCACCACATAAAAATACACAAATAAAATTATTTTGTTCACCCACAACTACAAAAAAAAATATTTAAAAAAAAAAAGGCTGGGTGTGAAGCTCAGTGGTAGAGCAACCCTGGGTTCAATCCTCAATACCAAAAAAAAAAAAAAGATAAGCCAATCCTAATGAATTGTGAGGGATGGCATATAAAACTCGAAGGATTGACTACATTATAAACTAAATCTATGACAGGAGGTCTTCTGGGCAAGAATGGGGACTCCAAATAAGAGATGAGAGCATTAAAAACATCATAACTCAGAAGGTCCAAAGGGAAAGCTTGGCAGTGTGTTCCTCAGCTAAACCACTTCTGCTTTTTCTATCCACATCTTTCACACTCCATCCAGATGATCACTTTTTCACATACTTTATTTTGAGAGTGAAATAAGACAATGTATGGATATTATGCTAAGTGAAGTAAGCCAACCCTCAAAACCAAAAGGCCAAATGTTTTCTCTGATATGTGGACGTTGGTCCATAACTGGGGAGTGGGGGAGAAAGCATGGGAGGAATGGAGGAACTTTAGATAGGTCATAGGGGAGGGAGGGGAAGGGAGGGGGAATGGGGGTAGGAAAAACAGTGGAATGAGATGGACATCATTACCCTAAGTACATGAATGAAAACACAAATGGTGTGACTACTTTGTGAACAATCAGAGACATGAAAAATTGTGCTCTATATGTGTACTATGATTGAAATGTATTCTGTTGTTATGTATAACAAATTAGAATAAATAAATAAATTTTAAATTAAAAAATGGAGAAATGGAATGCTTTTATCTGGAGAAGACATTTAGAAAAATCTGTAGTTACAAAAAAAATTATTTCACTAAATTCCTCTCGCTGCGTATCTACGGATTCTTGAACAAGGCAATTAATATTCCCACTATCAGCCTTTTCTTCAGAACTCCACATAGAATTCCTCCATAATATGATTCACATTTCACTTTCCATCATTATTATTTCTCATTTCTCTGCTGCACGTTCATCTTTGCTGCCAATTTTCTATTTTGACTATTTTTGTAAAATTGGGTTTATCATTGGAAGATAAGGAGGTAACAAACCATACATTTGGTTGTTAGCGACCAATCCTCAACAGACTGCAAAAGAAGTGATCTGATATTTACACAGTAGTTTTGGACTAAAGAGAAAGCATCTAAATCTGTAAGTAGTTGCTTACAATTAATATACCATGGTAACTGAAATTTGAATTGTGTTGTTTGAAGACTGGTGTTATTTAACTATAAATAATGACATTCATATACATTAAAACCATACAAACAAGGACTGCCTGTATGTACTTCCCAGAATCCTCAAGTAGTTGCTCTGAGCATTCAATAGAGGTTTGTAGTCAGTACCCCGAAATGGAAGAGTATACTAATTCTGTTTTACCTGGGACTGAAACTCTTGTTTTTGTTTATCCCCCAACTTTACTTTAGTATATTTAACAACTATCTAGTTTTTTAAATTAATTTTTTTTCTTTCCAGAGAATATAATAGCAAGCTATTTGACAAGTACCTAGAAAAAATATCAAGATTGCATAAAAAAAAATCAGTAAAATTTAGATTCAATAAGGCAAGATGGGAAATGGCAAAGAACCACATAAATAAACTTCCTTCATCAATATCATAACTATTTCATTAATAATAGTGTATCTCACATATTTACATTCTCAACAAAACCATCCTTGACTAATTAGGCTTATCTGGGGAGAATGAAAAAAAAAAATCAACATTAAAATGTCATCAGGCCACACATGATGGCACATGCCTGTGACCCCAGCAACTTGGGAGGCTGAAACAGGAGGATCTCAAGCTCAAGGCCAGACTCAGTAGCTTAAAAAAAAAAAAAAAAAGAACTTGTATCAAAATAAAAAAAAAAATTAAGCAGCTGGGAATGTAGCTCAGTTGTAGTGCACCCCTGGGTGAAAGGAAGGAAGGAAGGGAGGGAGGGAGAGGGAGAGGGAGGGGGAGGGGGAGGGGGAGGAGGAGGGGGAGGGAGAGGAGGAAGGAAGGAAGGAAGTAAAGAAAGAAAGAAAGAGAAAAAAATGAACAGTCATTAGGAAACTCTTTAAAAATGCCCATAATTAACTACTTTCACAAAGAGACCATAGCAGCAATATGCTAAAAAGCATCTATTATACCGTATACTAACTACCAAATAAACATCAAATTAGCTCCTACACAGATGAAAAAGATAAATTCAAAAACAGAACAACTTTGGTAAAAACTAAATGCTACAATTTAAAAAGTAGGCTTGAACCATTCAATGATTCTACTTAGTTTCTTCAAAAATTGTTACCACATATTATCCTTTATTTTCATAGTAAGAAAATACAACTTAATACAACTTAAAGACTATACAGAAGGGCATGAAAATTTGGTCATGTATAAATAACTGCATTCACTTAACTGCATAGTCAAGCATGAACTGGAAAACCTAAATAGTTTGTCTGTTCAGTTTTATATTCATCTGTCAATACAGAGGCAGTATTCTGCAAACATTCACAATGTACATAGCACTGGTGACCATGAGGCAATTTATATTTTAAGTTTAGATCTAAAATGTTGACATAAAGAAATGTAAGTATAACATTTTTAATTGTTAGGGGTAAATGGCAAAATCCAAGGCAAAATTGGAGGGGAGGAGAGGTCATCTTAAGAATTTGTCAAGAATAATAATGTTATCACTAGATACTTTTATTATTAAATATTTTATACTTGGCTTTCCCTCACTGCCTATTTCTTCAGAACATCAAGATCGACCAGGTAACAGACTACAAAATATATTGGTTGTAGTAACTAGTTAATTTTACCAACACTATTTTCATTCTTTATAATAGTTACCTTTTACTGGTAAAGTTTTTTTTTTTTTTTTTTTAAAAAGGAGATAAGTAAAAATTTTTATAAAACCAAATAAGTGCAATGTATTGTTTGCCTATCTTCTGGTCCCACCATGCTAAAATACATTTATTAAAGACTGCTGCTATCTTATATTTTATTTACCAAAAGA
Source organism: Marmota monax (assembly GCF_021218885.2). NCBI lineage: Eukaryota > Metazoa > Chordata > Mammalia > Rodentia > Sciuridae > Marmota > Marmota monax. Next base: position 14,772,727 of record NW_026695241.1, on the reverse strand, counting down.
TCACTAGAGTTCCAATTGTTGTAAGAAATATAGACTGATAACATCTTTCCTCAAACTTACAAACTCCCTTTCAAATGATACACTATTTTAAGTACTTTATTTTACAATGAAATCCTGTATATTCAAAGCCCTACATGTCACTTACTCTAAATATAATTTTTAAAGAAATTTTTATTAATTTACATAAAATATTTAAATGTCAATAAGTGATCACTCATGGAAAGTGGAAGGAGCCCATAGTACCAATATATTGTACTTTAGGAGGATAAATAACATACTGTACTCACAAACATAAATGCGGGAAGCATTATTGGGTATGCTAATTTAGCATATAGTTTGAAGTCAAATAATCACCTTTTACATGTTGCAACATGTGTTAGTCACAGCTATAGGGATACACACATAAACTGAAGTCATGCCCAGTGAGTTCAAGGAAAGGAAAATAACATGTATTAAGTAAGTATAAAGTACCAGGGATCTCAAGTTAAAAACTAGCAAATGCCTGATAGTAGAGATCATCAGACAAATTAAAGAAATTCGAAGATAAATGCTTAGCAAGTAGCCAAAACAGTATGAGCTCTTATGTAAATGTTAGTTATAATGAAGTATATATGGTTATATTCACTTTTTGAATGAAGAAACTCAGTCTCAGAAAGGTTTATTAGTAACTTGCCCAGAATCACTGAGGTAAGTTTCTAGAGGAAAGATCAGGATTCAATTTAAATTCTGACTCCAAAGACTACATGTTTGTTTTTGTCCCGTCCCCTCCACTAGCCTCAAGGCAAAATTTTGGAAAAATTACTCTCTTGTCCAGTAGATTCATGAGAGACTTGGGAATGAAATTTTAAACAAGTGAACTTAAGAACCTAATTCTAAAAATCTGAAATATGTTTACAAAAGGATGGTTTTTAAAAGAATTTCTTTGGTTAAAATTTCTTAGCCATACTCTTATTAGTTAATATTAAAGTTATTGAAAAATTATGAACAGTTATTATCTTTAGACAATTAGTGAATTAGTGAAGCTCACCTAAAGCAGCAGCAGATAACTTTGCAGTAGGATAAATGGCTAGTATCTATGTCAATAAGTGCATCTGACAAATGAAGCCCATTAAATAAGAGGAAAAATCTGGACTTTATTACTTAATATTCAATATTCTTACAAAGTTCGCATACCAGATGGTGACATTCTCCTACTCCAAAGTGAAATTTTAATCAGAGTACTTAATTAGGAAAAAAATCACCTATTAAAAGTCCCTAAACTCTAATTTGATATTTTTTTTAGTCAATCTGTACCTTAAAAATGAACTTAATTTGCTGCTTTAAATCAAGAGAACTGTATTTTTCTTTTACACCCAGAATTAACTACTTTAACCTCATCAACTTCAGCACAAATTTCTACTGCACAAGATATTAACTTTTTATGTTGAATATTCTTTCTTCAGCGCATTCCATTTTTATAGCATTACCACAAGGATTTACCCTGCTCTCTCAAGAACAGGAACATGCAGTACTAGAAGTATTCCAAGCACTAAGCAAATCAATTGCATAGTTCTAGCAGTAGTCTAACACTAAGAAGCATAATTCATTCCAAATCTTCATAGTAAGTTTTAAAATAAAACCTTCACGTATCTTCTTTGGTCCAAATGTTCTCAAACCTCCAACAAATTCAAAACGTTCTTGATGCCAAAAGACCCAAAGTCACACTATCCAACTAACTATGATTTGTTGACTAGAACAGCTACAAGAAAGGTTAGTGAAAAATCAATACTTGTTTCCTAGGAAGAAGGGGGTAAAGTCAGTGCTGGTATAGATAACTCACAGACTCCACCGAATTGCTTAAAATTGCAACTAGACACGCCACCTGTAGCAACACCTCAGTACCAATCTTACCTCACCACCTGACTTATTCCCAATTCTTTATCTATACTTCTTCCATCTAACTTTCATTCTAGACATTGTACCAGCTATAATAATAATGATCTGTGAGACAAAGGCCTTCTGCTTTATAATGATGTAATTTCCAATATCTAGTTTCTCAATGTACAATGATACAACCCTTCAAACTTTAAATCTAAAGCCCCAACTTTTATAAATATGAATCATGAAGATTTGAGTAACTATGACTGATGAAGTAAATGAATACTGATGCTGGGTTCTGAAACAAACTCCTACCTTTGCTACACTTAAGAGACCACGGGCAAGTTAGTGACTATTCAGTGATCCAGTTTTCTTATCTTGAAAATGAGAATATTAATAAGATCTCTTATAGCCTTGCTAACAGAACTAATAGCTAACATACATAGAGTGTAAGGGATACACTATTGAGAGACTAGTACATTGTTCTCAAAAGACACTTACTTTCACTATTTGGGAGAAATTCCCAAAGAGACTATGAAAAGTTAGGTATTCTAGCACTGTTCAACCCCTCAGAGAAGAGCCTTCACATATTGTAAGTAATGAATTAAACTTATGGTTGGTGGTTTTAAAGATTCAAGGAAACAATAGTGAAGACACAAATATTTTAAGGAAAAGTAGTCCAAAAATTGACCTAACATGATCACGGCAATTAGACTTTACAAGACCAAAAGGAATAATTTTTACAGTGACCTTGATGGGAAATAATCTCAGGAGAAAAACATTGCACAAAATATTTATATTTCTAAACTCTTTCCCTCATACTTTGATAAATTATGCTCACAAAGTTAAACCCTAAGAAAATTAATATTTAAGCAAATATATATCACTCTCTCTCTTTCCTGAGGTTTAGCAATAAAATCATTTACAAAATCTAAGTTAATAAAAGTTCCTATCTTCCCCAGAGCAAGAGAGTTGATTTCATTTTTTAGGACATATTTTTATATTTTATAAGAGAAATACTAATTCCAAGGAGGCAATGAACATTTAGCATGGTGAGTTTTTTTGTTGTTGTTTTGTTTTTGTTTTTGTTTTTAATGACTGAGTATTAGCTAAGTTTAACCTATCACAGGATTTTTTTTTTTTTAAAAAAAGCATGTTCCACAGCAAGAGGATTTGTTTGATTGCAGAACACACATTGAGAAAGAAAGAAGAAAGACGGTCAATTACAGTAGGTATTTGAAAGACTTGAAGACTATTAAGACTCACATAAATCACATGATAGTTGGCACATTACATGTAACCATTTTTAGGCATGATATATTTCATAACAATAAATATTATAACATTGTGAAAGCAATTTTCAGTGAAAGGCCCATCAGAATCACTTGTAAGAAATATTCTTTCTCAGTTATGTCTCCCCATAGGTTATGGCAGGTGTTTCCCCTTCCCTGAAAGTAACTTCTGAGTAGCAAGATAAAAATCATTGCTACACTGAATGAATATAATATAAAGCATAGTACTTGGATATGCTGGAGGAAAAATCATTGACAATCAACTGTTTTAACAGAACAAGAATTTGAAGAAACTGAGGAAAAACAAGACTAGACTAAGAAACAGCCTGAAGCAAAAACAAAGACTCTGGCTCTCCTGAGTCTTATTTTTTTCTATGAGTAGCTTTGCAGTCAATGTACTTACAACTCAGATGGAAATAAATACCTGCTGAGATTACTTCCCATGAATAAAACCACTCCCCAGAAAGTTCAGCATTAGTCAACTCTAGCCCCACCAGAGACTTAAAGCCACAGGAGAACACATTTTGTGCTTTAAATGCTTGTCTGTACAGAAATTTCTCTAATACATAATTTTATTTCCCAATTGCACAATTCAAAAGAAATTTTCTATTATGAGTAAAACTAACATTCAACTTGACAAAGTAGGATTGTTCTGTTACTAGTTAACAATAAATGTTTTCAATTTTTCACAAATAAATAAAAAGGCAGAGATTATTAATTAACTTAAATCAATTCATGAGCTACCTAAATATATAAATTATACAGCTTCAACTACATCTTAAAGCATAAGAATTCTCTAAGAGCAAAAAATGCCCAAGTTTATTTTCCTTTTTGTTTTTGTGCTTTCATAGTAGTGGGTATTGAAGCCAGGGACTTAGGCATGATAGGCAAGCCTAAGTTTATTTTCTAAATGAAAGTAGTAGAAACCTTTACCAGAGAAATATGTTTCCTTTTGTACGGGCAATTAGTTTCTAATTACAAGCAAATGAGTATGACTATACTTTTGAAGAGGATAACAAGTCAATTATAACTTGACAGTTATAACAATTCAGTACAGCAAAGATACATAAAAAATAATCATTATAATATATTAATCTTATTACAGTACATACTCATTAGAAACATGAAGGAATACATTTAATTAGTTTTGCAAGAGTATACAGAAGATGAGGGAACAAATTCCAAAAGAAGAAAAAACATAATTAGAAGAATGAATGTTAATTAATATTAAATATTTATTCACCCAATTCCAAAATTCTGGATCATTTGTCCTTCTTACAACCCCATGTAAAGTGAGTACAAACTGGTGCATCTTTGAAAGGGCACTTTGGAAATATCCAGCAAACTTTCAAATGTACATACTCTTTAACCTATCAATTCTATCTCCAGGTATCCTACAGGATTACACAAAAACATGTGTGAAATAATGGTTCCTGCTACATTGTTTACTGGATACATCCATACTTTGGAATATTACATAACTGTGAAAATGAAGGAGGTAGAACTACATAAAATTATAGGAATAGTGACAGCATAACTTAATGAAAAAGCTGCATAGCATTATATTTTATACTGTTCTATTGTCTAAAGCCATCATATGCATGCTTGTAACATGCATAGAAAATGCTCTGAAAGATATACAAGAAACTACCAAAATTGTTACCTTTTTGGAGTGAGACTAGAAGAAACTTTTATTTTTTTAAACAATGAACATGTGTTACCTTAAAATTAGCCACCCTTAAAATTTGTATCTTTCCATGAATAATATTTGTGACCCAAGTTTAGAACATTCTGTTTACTCATGTCCTAAATTCTCCCACCTCTGACATAAAGCTTTCAAATTCAATAGAATCTAATCTATACAAGCTATCTGGCAATCCGATAAGATAACCTAAATTTAAACTATAAAATAGCAAAGCAGCTTAAAAATTAGAGCTATTCACATTGGTTATCTCCTTAAGCTTACATCCCCAATCTCCAAAAACTACTCCCAAAAAGCTAGGTAAGCAATAATGAAAACATATGTGAACGTTCTCACCTGTTCGATAGCACCCGCCTGTCCATTACTAAATTCTCGATATTGCCCAAGCATCTGGTCCACTTGTCGAAGATTCCGACTGGTGTCCTTGATAAAGAAAACAGACCCTATTAATTGTTCCAAACACTGTTTTTCCTAATTGATCTGAGTAGTATGTTAAACACCTAAGCCAATAGTTTGTAAAGGGTATAATTTATTTCACAATTAAGTCAGCTATCAATATACTTCATAAATATCAAATAAACCTTAATTTACACCATGGAGGAAAAAAAACTCAAACCCATCTTCAATTCATGTGTGTAAAATCTAAAGCATATAATTTAAAGCCTTATCCAAGAGTCCATAAGTTGACAACAAACCACAAATTGAAAAGAACCCTAATTATCAAATTTGTGTACCTCTAATTCACCTCCTTTTCATAGAAAAATAATTGTGAAAAACCAAATCTAATAGACTGTGTATAAGAGATGCAAATCATTAGGATTAATGTTCTTTAAAATTATTACTTCACCTCAGAACTTGATTAGGAGAAAAGAAAAAATAAGTATTCTTTCACCTTTAGCTATTAACAATAAATTTAGTTCTAATCATAAGAAAAACAGTTTCCATCTAAATATGTTAGATTTTCCCTACAACATTAGTGGAGGCATCTCTTTCAAAAATACCTTCTTACCTAATGTGTCTTTGTGATGGGAAAGTACAAGGATTCATGCCCTAAACTTCCATTATTGTGTCAGTTTAAATAAGTTTAAAAAGAATAGGCCTTCTTATTTTAAATCAAATTGTAGCTTTTCCAGAGAAATCACATACTAACCCAAAACAAAGTCAAAATCCATGCTTATCCAGGCTAAGGCAAAAGTAAGAGATTCATGAATAGGAAAAAAAAAAAAAAAATCTATTTCTGAGTTTTCTTTTTTCTAGCATGACTGTGCTACCCTTCCCTCACCTTTTTCCCAAGTTCTTTATATGGAAAGAAAACTCACTGCCTAAGTCAAACTTTCAAACACTGTCTTAAGTAAGCCTCTAGATCAAAATGGTATCTCTATGTGCACTACTCATCCATAAAGCCGACTTCAGCAAAACCTCTCTAAAGGCACATGTGCACAAGAAGATCAACTACAAGGCTGGGCATGGTAGCACATGCCTGTAATCCCAGTGGCTCAGGAGGCTGAGGCAGGAGAATCACAATTATGAAACCGGCCTCAACAATTTAGCAAGCCCTAAACAACTTAGCAAGACTCTGTCTCAAAATAAAAAATAAAGAGGGCTGGGGATGTGGCTCAGTAGTTAAGCACCCCTGGGTTCAATCTCTGGTACCCAAAAAAAAAAAAAAAATCTACTATGATAATTTCTTCTGGTTTCACTCCCACAATATTTTATATAGAAATATTGCTTCATTTCAGAACGTTCTTAACAACCTATCATGTATAATAATGGAACTCATCAATTTCTAAGTCCTATACCCCAGAACCTATGAATATGATCCTTACCATACTTGGCAAAAAAGATTTTACAGATGTGACTAAAGACCTTGAGATATAGAGCATTATTAATTGGACAAAAAAGAAGTCACAAGCATCCTTAAAAGGAAAAGTGGGTGCAGGGGATATAACTCAGTGGTAGAGCACCTGTATATCATGCTCAAAACCTTGGGTTTATCCCCAAAGACTAAACAAAAAAAAAAAAAAAGAGAGGCAGGACAGGTGGTCAGAAGGGCTTAACCTTAATATCCTTGTTGGCTTTGAAGATAAAGGGAGCCACAAACAAGAAGTGTGGGCGGCTGGAAAAGACAAGGGAACAAATTTTTTCAGACTTCTGACCTACAGAACTGTTAAGAAAACAAGTTTAGTTTTTTTTAAGTCTTCAGCTTTGTGGTAATTTGTTACAGTAGTAAGAAAATCAATACACTAAAACTATTTCTCAGCTCAAACTATTTAAAATCTATGAAATACAACCACTATTAAACTAACCTGTAAAGTACTTGTTATAGTGTTGACCTTCTCGGTGACTGTAGGATTACTTCGAGTTTCCCTATGAGTTGATCTGGTAGCCCATTGACTCAATCGGTCATGAAAGCGGAAGCATTCGGAATCACTGGATGATTCTGCCATTGATGTACACAAATGCTAAAAAACAAATCCAAGTCAAGGTCAAACAGTAAAACACAGGAAAATATGAGATTAATGTAATGATTCACTTTTTAATATTTTTAGGTCTTTATTACATTAGCCCTCTGACATATTATAATTTCTACACAAATAGTTTGAAAATACAAGTCACTTCCCCACATAATTGTCCCTCCTATTTACGGTGCTTTAAGAGAACAATGACTGAATGGGATTTTAGTAATGTTTACCACTCTGAATAATAATTCCTTAGATATGTGCAGTGATTCCAAATTTTATGAAATACAGAGCTATTCTCTGAAACTAGGACCTGCAATTGTCTTAATATTAGACTTCTGTTTATAGCTTACTATGTGAACATGTCTCTTTAAACATAAAAATACTACAAGATGCATAGCCTGTCCTACAATAAAAGAATCCCATTCAGTGTACAACAAAAATTGTACACCTTAATTTGAAATATAGCATAAATGACGTAAAAGAGATACAAATTTTATAATAATGAATACATAAGAAGATAGCGGCAGAGCCGCCCCCTCCCCCTGCACAGGCAAGTAGAGGGAACTGTGACCACGCACAGAGCAGGCCCAGAGGCCTGCTGAGGGGCAGAGCCACCCCCCACCCCCCGCGCCTGCCAGGTAGGTGGAACGGTGACCACCAACAGAAAAGGCCCAGTGGCCCGCGGTGGGACAGAGCTTCCAATCACTCCTGCAAGGTAGGCGGGCCTGCGACCCACCGGCAGAAGAGGAGCAGCGGCCTGCTGAGAGGCAGAGCCGCCCCCTCCCCCTGCACCGACAAGGTACAGGGAACTGTGACCACGCACAGAGCAGGCCCAGAGGCCTGCTGAGGGGCAGAGCCGCCCCCCACCCCCGCGCCTGCCAGGTAGGTGGAACGGTGACCACCGACAGAAAAGGCCGAGTGGCCCACGGCGGGACAGAGCTTCCAATCACTCCTGCAAGGTAGGCGGGCCTGCGACCCTCCGGCAGAAGAGGAGCAGCGGCCTGCTGAGAGGCTGAGCCGCCCTCTCCCCCTGCGCCGGCAAAGTAGAGGGATCTGTGACCACGCACAGAGCAGGCCCAGCGGCCTGCTGAGGGGCAGAGCCGCCCCCTCCCCCTGCACCGGCAAGGTAGAGAGAACTGTGACCACGCACAGAGCAGGCCCAGCGGCCTGCTGAGGGGCAGAGCCGCCCCCCACCCCCCGCGCCTGCCAGGTAGGTGGAACGGTGACCACCGACAGAAAAGGCCCAGTGGCCCGCGGTGGGACAGAGCTTCCAATCACTCCTGCAAGGTAGGCGGGCCTGCGACCCACCGGCAGAGGAGCAGCGGCCTGCTGAGAGGCAGAGCCGCCCCCTCCCCCTGCACCGACAAGGTACAGGGAACTGTGACCACCCACAGAACAGGCCCAGCGGCCTGATGAGGGGCACAGCCGCCCCCCACCCCCCGCGCCTGCCAGGTAGGTGGAACTGTGACCACCGACAGAAAAGGCCCAGTGGCCAGCGGCGGGACAGAGCTTCCAATCACTCCTGCAAGGTAGGCGGGCCTGCGACCCACCGGCAGAAGAGGAGCAGCGGCCTGCTGAGAGGCAGAGCCACCCCCTCCCCCCCGCGCCTGCAAGGTAGACGGAAGGAACTGTGACCACCATCAGAACAGGCCAGACCTGCAACCGAGAGACAGAACAGGCCCAGTGGCCTGAGGAAGGGTAGAGCTGCCCCCCCCCCGCACCTGCAAGGTAGGCGGACCTGCGACCCACTGGCAGTACAGCCCCAGAGGCCTGCAGAGGGGCAGTGCCGCTGCCTGCGCCTGCAAAGTAGACAGAACTGCGACCACCGACACAACAAGCCTAGCGGCCCGCAGAGGGACAGAGCCGCCGCCCGCGCCTGCAAGGTCGGCGGACCTGCTACCGACCGGCAGAGCAGGCCCAGCGGCCTGCCGGCGTGGTAGTCACATTGCCCCAATTGGAGGAGGGGCAGAGCCGCCGCCCGCGCCTGTGAGGGAGACTTTGCAACCATACAAGACCAATATAAATATATAGGGGGAAAATTCAATAGCACAACAGTTTCACCAAGTAGAAAGGAACGCGAACAGTATGAAGAGACAAGGAAAGAAAGGACCACAAGCATTGCAGGTCAACTCAACGTTAGAAGAGGTAATAGCTGCAGCAGATGGAATGTCAGATAAAGAATTCAGGATATACATGCTTCAGATGATCTGGAGTCTCAAGGAAGACATCAGACAGCAAAATCAGACAATGAAAGATCACTTCAACAATGAATTACATAAACAAATCCAAGAAGCAAAAGATCAACTATACAGGGAAATAGAGGTTATAAAAAACAAACAAACAGAAATCCTAGAAATGCAGGAAGCAATAAGCCAACTTAAAAACTCAATTGAGAATACTACCAGCAGAGTAGAACACTTAGAAGACAGAACATCAAACAATGAAGATAAAGTATTTCAACTTGAAAAGAACATAGACAGCTCAGCAAGACTGTTAAGAAACCATGAGCAGAACATCCAAGAAATATGGGATAACATCAAGAGACCAAATTTAAGAGTCATTGGGATACAGGAAGGGACAGAGTTTCAAACCAAAGGAATGAGCAATCTATTCAATGAAATAATACGAGAAAACTTCCCAGACTTGAAGAATGAGACAGAACCCCAAATCCTAGAAGCCTACAGGACGCCGAATGTGCAAAATCATAAGAGACCCACACCTAGACACATAATAATGAAGATGCCCAACATACAGAATAAGGAGAGAATTTTAAAAGCTACAAGAGAAAGGAAGCAGATCACATTTAGGGGTAAGCCAATCAGGATAACAGCTGATCTTTCAACACAGACTCTGAAAGCTAGAAGATCCTGGAATAACATATTTCAAACACTGAAAGAAAATGGGTTCCAACCAAGAATTGCGTTTCCAGCGAAATTAAGCTTCAGGATGGAAGATGAAATTCAAACCTTCCACGATAAACAAAAGTTTAAAGAATTTGCAGCTAGAAAACCATCTCTTCAAAACATCCTCGCCAAAACATTACAGGAAGAGGAAATGGAAAATAACAATGAAAACCAACAGTGGGAGGTAGGACACTAAAGGGGGAAAAATAATCAAAGAGGAAAACAAACCATGTTTAGTAACAGAAATAAACAAATATGGCTGGAAGAACAACCCATATCTCAATAATAACCCTAAATGTTAATGGCTTAAACTCACCAATCAAGAGACACAGGCTAGTAGAATGGATCACAAAACAAGACCCAACAATATGCTGCCTACAGGAGAGGCATTTGATAGGAAAAGACATACATAGGCTGAAGGTGAAAGGTTGGGAAAAATCATATCACTCATACGGACTTCGGAAACAAGCAGGAGTATCCATACTCATATCAAATAAAATAGATTTCAAGCCAAAGTTAATCAAAAGGGATAAAGAGGGACACTACTTACTGCTCAAGGGAACCATACACCAACAAGACATAACAATCATAAATATATATGCCCCAAACAATGGTGCAGCTATGTTCATCAAACAAACTCTTCTCAAGTTCAAGAGTCTAATAGACCACCATACAATAATCATGGGAGACTTCAACACACCTCTATCACCACTGGACAGACCTTCCAAACAAAAGTTGAATAAGGAAACTATAGAACTCAATAACACAATTAATAACCTAGACTTAATTGACATATATAGAATATACCACCCAACATCAAGCAGTTACACTTTTTTCTCAGCAGCACATGGATCCTTCTCAAAAATAGATCATATATTATGTCACAGGGAAACTCTTAGACAATATAAAGGAGTAGAGATAATACCATGCATCCTATCTGATCATAATGGAATGGAACTGAAAATCAACGATAAAAGAAGGAAGGAAAAAGAATACATCACTTGGAGAATGAACAATAGGTTACTGAATGATCAATGGGTTATAGAAGACATCAAGGAAGAAATTAAAAAATTCTTAGAGATTAATGAAAATACAGACACAACATATCGGAATCTATGGGACACATTGAAAGCAGTTCTAAGAGGAAAATTCATTGCTTGGAGTTCATTCCTTAAAAAAAGAAAAAACCAACAAATAAATGATCTCATACTTCATCTCAAAATCCTAGAAAAAGAAGAGCAAAACAACAGCAAAAGAAGTAGAAGGCAAGAAATAATGAAAATCAGAGCTGAAATTAATGAAATCGAAACAAAAGAAACAATTGAAAAAATTGATAAAACTAAAAGTTGGTTCTTTGAAAAAATAAACAAAATCGACAGACCCTTAGCCATGCTAGTGAAGAGAAGAAGAGAGAGAACTCAAATTACTAACATACGGGATGAAAGAGGCAATATCACAACAGACACTTCAGAAATACAGAAGATAATCAAAAACTATTTTGAGTCCTTATACTCCAATAAATTAGAAGATAGTGAAGGCATCGATAAATTTCTTAAGTCATATGATCTGCCCAGATTGAGTCAGGAGGATATAGACAACCTAAACAGACCAATATCAATTGAGGAAATAGAAGAAACCATCAAAAGACTACCAACTAAGAAAAGCCCAGGACCGGATGGGTATACAGCAGAGTTTTACAAAACCTTTAAAGAGGAACTAATACCAATACTTTTCAAGCTACTTCGGGAAATAGAAAAAGAGGGAGAACTTCCAAATTCATTCTACGAGGCCAACATCACCCTGATACCTAAACCAGACAAAGACACTTCAAAGAAAGAAAACTACAGACCAATATCTCTAATGAACCTAGATGCAAAAATCCTCAATAAAATTCTGGCCACTCGGATACAAAAACATATCAAAAAAATTGTGCACCATGATCAAGTAGGATTCATCCCTGGGATGCAAGGCTGGTTCAATATACGGAAATCAATAAATGTTATTCACCACATCAATAGACTTAAAAATAAGAACCATATGATCATCTCGATAGATGCGGAAAAAGCATTCGACAAAGTACAGCATCCCTTTATGTTCAAAACTCTAGAAAAACTAGGGATAACAGGAACATACCTCAATATTGTAAAAGCAATCTATGCTAAGCCTCAGGCTAGCATCATTCTGAATGGAGAAAAATTGAAGGCATTCCCTCTAAAATCTGGAACAAGACAGGGATGCCCTCTCTCACCACTTCTGTTCAACATAGTTCTCGAAACACTGGCCAGAGCAATTAGACGAAAGAAATTAAAGGCATCAAAATAGGAAAAGAAGAACTTAAATTATCACTATTTGCAGATGACATGATTCTATACCTAGCAGACCCAAAAGGGTCTACAAAGAAACTATTAGAGCTAATAAATGAATTCAGCAAAGTGGCAGGATATAAAATCAACACGCATAAATCAAAGGCATTCCTGTATATCAGCGACAAATCCTGTGAAAAGGAAATGAGGACAACCACTCCATTCACAATATCTTCAAAAAAAATAAAATACTTGGGAATCAACCTAACAAAAGAGGTGAAAGACTTATACAATGAAAACTACAGAACCCTAAAGAGAGAAATAGAAGAAGATCTTAGAAGATGGAAAAATATACCCTGTTCATGGATAGGCAGAACTAACATCATCAAAATGGCGATATTACCAAAAGTTCTCTATAGGTTTAATGCAATGCCAATCAAAATCCCAACGGCATTTCTTGTAGAAATAGAGAAAGCAATCATGAAATTCATATGGAAAAATAAAAGACCCAGAATAGCAAAAACAATGCTAAGCAGGAAGTGTGAATCAGGCGGTATAGCGATACCAGACTTCAAACTATACTACAGAGCAATAGTAACAAAAACAGCATGGTACTGGTACCAAAACAGGCGGGTGGACCAATGGTACAGAATAGAGGACACAGAAACCAATCCACAAAACTACAACTACCTTATATTTGATAAAGGGGCTAAAAGCATGCAATGGAGGAAGGATAGCATCTTCAACAAATGGTGCTGGGAAAACTGGAAATCCATATGCAACAAAATGAAACTGAATCCCTTTCTCTCGCCATGCACAAAAGTTAATTCAAAATGGATCAAGGAGCTTGATATCAAATCAGAGACGCGCCGTCTGATAGAAGAAAAAGTTGGCTACGATCTACAGTCGGTGGGGTCGGGCTCCAAATTCCTCAATAGGACACCCATAGCACAAAAGTTAATAACTAGAATCAACAAATGGGACTTACTCAAACTAAAAAGTTTTTTCTCAGCAAAAGATACAATAAGAGAGGTAAATAGAGAGCCTACATCCTGGGAACAAATCTTTACTCCTCACACTTCAGATAGAGCCCTAAAATCCAGAGTATACAAAGAACTCAAAAAATTAGACAATAAGAGAACAAACAACCCAATCAACAAATGGGCCAAGGACCTGAACAGACACTTCTCAGAGGAGGACATACAATCAATCAACAAGTACATGAAAAAATGCTCACCATCTCTAGCAGTCAGAGAAATGCAAATCAAAACCACCCTAAGATACCATCTCACTCCAGTTAGATTGGCAGCCATTATGAAGTCAAACAACAACAAGTGCTGGCGAGGATGTGGGGAAAAGGGTACACTTGTACATTGCTGGTGGGACTGCAAATTGGTGCAGCCAATTTGGAAAGCAGTATGGAGATTTCTTGGAAAGCTGGGAATGGAGCCACCATTTGACCCAGCTATTCCCCTTCTCGGTCTATTCCCTAAAGACCTAAAAAGAGCATGCTACAGGGACACTGCTACATCGATGTTCATAGCAGCACAATTCACAATAGCTAGACTGTGGAACCAACCTAGATGCCCTTCAATGGATGAATGGATAAAAAAAATGTGGCATTTATACACAATGGAGTATTACTCTGCATTAAAAAATGACAAAATCATAGAATTTACAGGGAAATGGATGGCATTAGAGCAGATTATGCTAAGTGAAGCTAGCCAATCCCTAAAAAACAAATGCCAAATGTCTTCTTTGATATAAGGAGAGTAACTAAGAACAGAGTAGGGTCGAAGAGCATGAGAAGAAGATTAACATTAAACAGGGATGAGAGGTGGGAGGGAAAGGGAGAGAGAAGGGAAAATGCATGGAAATGGAAGGAGACCCTCAGAGTTATACAAAAGTACATACAAGAGGAAGTGAGGGGAAGGGGAAAAATAATATAAGGGGGACAAACGAATGTCAGTAGAGGGGGCAGAGAGAGAAGAGGGGAGGGGAGGGGAGGGGAGGGGAGGGGAGGGGGGATAGTAGAGGATAGGAAAGGCAGCAGAATACAACAGACACTAGTATGGCAATATGTAAATCAATGGAAGTGTAACTGATGTGATTCTGCAATCTGTATATGGGGTAAAAATGGGAGCTCATAACCCACTTGAATCAAATTGTGAAATATGATATATCAAGAACTATGTAATGTTTTGAACAGCCAACAATAAAAAATTAAAAAAAAAAAAAAGAAGATAGCATCTTCAACATCTCCACCAAAAGAGAAAGTGAAACAGTCACAGAAAAATTTCATCAATAGAAAAATTCTTTAAACATGTCTTTTCTCTTTACTTCTATTATCTACTTAATGCATAAGAAAATTATTTCATTCAAGAAAATCTCAAATCTCAGAAAACCTTATAATAGAAGTTGGAGAAAATAAATACATTTAAAACAAAGAAGCAGTGGAGAAAACTCAATTGATCAAAAGTGAAATTTTATTGAACATTCCAATAATTTCATTTTCTGCTTAGTGGAAAGTTAACTCAATTTTTATTTTAACATTAATTGTTACAATCTTCCTAATATCTATATGGTCATTTTTTTGTGGCTTATTAAGTACAGTATGATAAAACTTTTCTTTAATGACAGAATATTCTGGACTTTTTAGATCTTTATTCTGAATGTATCTTGGAAGTACATGACATATACCTAAAGAGAAGATAGGGAAAATATGCTACATATGTATAGATTCTAGAATATTTAATGAAAGCAATATGATTTTAAAGATATTAAATAAAATTATATTAAAAAAAACAAGCAAGAACTCTTGCTATGAGTTTAGGTTTTTCAAAATCTAATCAGAATCAATGGAATACAACTTCTTTGTATAGTTAAGACATTAGTTTTTGCAATCAAAAACTCATGCTTTGGGCTGGGGATGTGGCTCAAGTGGTAACGCGCTCGCCTGGCATGTGCAGGGCACTGGGTTGGATCCTCAGCACCACATAAAAATAAAATAAAGATGTGTGTCCACTGAAAACTAAAAAATAAATATTAAAAAATTCTCTCTCTCTCTCTCAAAAAAAAAAAAAAAACTCATGTTTCTCCTCTGCCCAAGGCCTTTCAACTTTCAACTTTCTTCTACAACTATTTCCTCTGGTTCTTGTTTCCCTCCTATGTATAAATATAAAGGCATGGTGCTCACAATGTTGCTCTCTCCCATTAAAAAAAAAAAAAAAATCTAAGGCTGAAGCTTGGCTTTCCTTTTCCCAGCTTATACTAAAATTTAATAGAAAAAGAAATCTTAAATGTAAAGTTTAATCTTAAATATAAAGTTTGTCTTTAAAATGTAGAAAATAACTTCTGAGTATATCTTATGGATCTCTGCTACATAATCTTTTATTCTAAGTCCTTTCCAACATTTTCCATTAGTGAAAGGAGAAAGAACCAACATTTCTGAGCCCCTGCTATGTGGATGCAGGTAATATGTGGATGCCTATATAGAAAACCACTTTTTAATTCTCATAACAACTTTATAAAGTGAACACTATTAGCCCTAACTTATACAGGATGCTGAGGCCAAGAGATATTGAGTAACATGTCCAACTCCATACAGTAATATGTAGCAGACCCAAGACTCAGCCAGCCTTCTCTATCTTCAATAACGTGTTCATCCCACTATATTCTGCTATCTGTTATGTACCAAGAGTGAACAATCCTAATGGTTAACTAAACTTGATGAAGAAAATAACAGGCCACAGTTTATAAGTGTCTGTAGTCCCCTCAGTTCCCTCTTATTTCATATCAAGATAAGTAAGGAAATATCAAGTACCAATATGAAATCTTAACTAGACACCAAGAAAAAAAAACTAAGTGGTATATCTATGCTATATTTAATAAAGAGTACTAAAAACAAATCAAACCACTGGCCTTAGAGCAAGGGGTTTACATTTCCTGATTCTATCTCATACATAAGAGAATAATTATGCCTGGGATCAATCGAAATAATAAAATTTACAGCACAATAATTTTTATTTTAAAAAAGTTGTAATTTGGAAAACTAAACTGAAGAAATCATCAAGCAGAACAGAAAGGTGATACTTAATAAAAACAATGTGTTTACTATAATGGTTGTTGGTTAAAAACAAGCAACAAAATAAACATCCTTGGGGACACTTGATTTTTCTAAGAGCACCAAAATTTGAATAATAATCATTTCTCTGAAGAAAACTTCACTGAATATAAATGGTCTATCAGACTCTTCCAATGAGTAGACAATTTTTAGTTTTAACTTGACTAAAAATAGTTAAAAGTGAAATTGTTATGGTTCTTTTTAATATGGAAAAATGTCAAAAAAGTACAATACTAATATAATAAGAAAATATATACATTACTACCTATAATTAATTAACATTAATGATAAATATCATTCTGACATGCATGCTTCTAATTTTGTAAAAGAAAATGTTTACAACATTATAAATAAAGCCTTAGTACACTTCTACTCACTATTATTCTCATCCCACCTCCCCAGGGAAAACCACTAATATGATTTCATGTACATCCCTCATGCCACATTTTATATTTTTACCACAGGCATAGACACCTCAAAGTTTTTATGATGGAACACATATTATAATCAATAGATGACTATCTAACAAGTAAAGATATGGAGCACCTAAAATTAACTCTAAAACAGATGATTTATTTAAAAGCATTAAATAATTTTTTTATTTATAAAAAATTTTTGAGACGATATTTATTGTCTCTAAATGTCACATAACACAGGGAAAAAAGTTCTCTCACTTACCCCAACTTGGATTACATACTTTTAACAAGATAGAATCACACTTTTCAGCATAAGTTTTACTGGCAAACACATGCAAAGTCTTCCGCTATTAATTTCAATCACTTTGAGCCATAAAAGATGTTCAGACTCCTGCATCTGATGGAACTCCTGCAGAGATATCAAGAATTAAAGTGAGATACATCTAAGAAATTTACATGGCTTTTTTTTAAGCAACCACGTAAGGATTTTAAATGATGTAAGTTTCATGAATGTTAAACTAAGGAAAATTAAAGAATATATAATAATAAAAACAGATTATTTTCATGATTGATAAAAATTTGGTATTTTCTTCAACTATTACTAACAATGCAAAAGGTCAAATGCACTCCTATAGCTAACTCAAGTGGACACCTACCCTCAGCGCCACAACGCAGAAAGCAACAGTGTCAATTATATCCCTACCAAAAGATGCCAATCCATCATCAGCCAACAACATGACTGTCGATAGCTGTTGTACATTGTGTAGATGGAGACAGAGAAAAATAAATGAGAGTAGAGTAGCCACTGAGGTTGACAAGAGGTTCACACCAAATGATCAAAACCAAGGAAGACCATGAAAATAATTCCTGGGAACCCCTTAATATAACTAACTCAAAAAGAAAAGCACAAAGCAGTAATGTTTATACACTCTTCATTCATCATTAACAATGTATTATTTATACTACAAATTAAAATATGGTACAGTCTAATATAAAGACAATAAAGACAGCTGACCTCATAAAACTTACTACCAGTAAAACCGTACCTAATGTATTAGACTCATTCAATTTTCATCAACAAAAGCATACTGAGAGTGGTCACATCAGAAAACAAGTGTAACTATGAAAAAACCTTGACCTAATAAGAAATGTAAATTAAACAATGGCATCACTTTCTAACCTATTATTTTCTTTTAAATAATAATATCTATGGACAGTGAGGTTACAGGGAAAGAGCACTCTTGTCTAAGATTATCTCAATTGATATAATGCCTGAATATCAGCAAGCAACTACCTATCAAGATAATTACCATTGATCTAGTAATAATACTTCTAAAAACTTCTCATAAAAAAATCATCTGGAATACATACAAAAATTTATATATAATGATATTTACCCAAAGTTGTACTAAAGGGACAATAAAAATAACTTAAAATTTCAAAATACAAGAGAATGATTAAAAATACAGAGCATCCATATATTTTAAGAGTATAATGATCTTAAAATACCTTATCCTGTTTCTAGAGAATATTTAATGGCAAAACAAGGAATAAAAGTATGAATTTCAGTTTTATAACAAACACTATGTTATCTGGATGCATATTAATTACCCTTATATAAATTTAGAGGCACAGGAAAGGGCAGGAACAAAGGAGAGGAAAATATACCAAAAGTATATTAACCATCCAGTGTGTACAGCTAATTTCTATTGTTTTAAACATTCCTGTCCTTCATGAATTTCTATTGTTTTAAACATTCCTGTCTTTCATGAACTTGTATTATTATTGTATAATCAGGAGGGAAAATATGTTATTTAAAAGAAAGAAAAACAAGTATAAAGATCACCTTCAAAGATCACAGGTTAAAGGGATGGGGTTGTGGCTCAGTGGTAGAGTGCTTGCCTAGCATGTGTGAAGCAAGTGTGATTCTCAGCACCACATATACATAAATGAATAAAGATCCATCAACATCTTTAAATTTTTTTAAAAAAAGATTGTAGGTTAATAGGCTAACAGCAGATTAACAAACCGGCAACCCAAATAATCAGTTAAAATTAAAGTTCAATATTCAGAACTCCCTTTTCCTTGGAACATATTTCATTTTCCTCCCTGGTAACTTCTTGCCCTTATATTCTAGTCTTCTGACATCTATTGTGGTAGGGCCATGTCTCTAGTTCTCACTAACTAATTTGACAAAATGGGATCACAATGCCAGTCTCCACAGTTCATACTAAAGGGCACTGACTAGCTACAGAAACCATTTATCATGAGTTTATAAGCTAATTTATAAGCTAACTTTTCTTCAAGTTGTGTACTATTCTCTCTTTGTACTTATGCTAAAAGACAGTTACTAGATTAACAAGCTGACTCAAAGAAAAATTCTAAAGGCCAAAAAGAACTTAAAAATTGAAGGACTATGTGAAAATATATTAATACAAACTAATATTGCTTATGCAATCAAATTTTACTTTGAAAACCAAAAATGTTTCATGAGTGACATATAATCAATATTGTAATTTGAAGCCCAAAGAGTGATTAAGTATAAAAGCATCTGTATATACTCAAGGAAATTTTTAATCATTATTTTTAAAAGTTTAAAAGAAAAAGTCCAAATTGAGTGAGAATGAATTTCTCACTCAATTTGAACTTTAAACATTCCTTATGATAGAAATGAATGAATTAATAAATATGAAGAATGATTGTGCTCTTGAAGAAAAATTTAACTAAAGTGAATTTTCCAAATTCTGGTTTTAGGTGAAAAAAGTCTGTCCTTTAATTAAAGAAGGCAGTAATTGATAAAACAAACCTTGTCACTGACAAGAAAACAACATTTGTGCTACCTGTTTTTTAGACCTTTCCAGAGACTAAAGAGGACTAAGATGTGTGACCTTGGGTAAAAGTCTCTAAAATCTTAGAGAAAGCTCAGGATCTGGAGAGCAGATGGTTGAATTCTTAGAACAGTTATTTAGTTGCTCCCAACACATCAATATTTAAAGATATAAATATTATTGTTTCTGCCTTAATGAAGCTTATAAAGAAGACATACAGCCACCCCCATAGTAGCAAACCCCCATCAATTCACTCCTACTGAGGATCTAAGACAAATGCCCACATGCAAACCTAAACACAGTGACCAGAGAGAGTAAAACCTTGTAATAAGAGGATTGGAAGAAAGCCTTTATAAACTCAAGTCCACCTCTTTTGTTATTTGACCTAAAAGAGCCATCAGATTGTCTTCACTATAATGATGCACATTTGTATGTATGAGAGCTATAATTTATTGATTCTCAAATCTCTTTTCCTCAGAGTCAGTTTAAAACAATTAGGATTTGCAAGCTGTTCCATAAAAGATAAGCACCCAACATCAGGGATGATATTTCACAAAGACTGACTAGTGCATGTTAAGTAGGTGATTGCTTCTATAGCCTCCATTGTGCCTCAGCAGTCCCTATCTATGGCAACTGTCCTCAAAGAAGATGTTCAAGGTAATGATGATGATATTTAGAAGGGAAATGGGAAGTATATTTTAAGACTAATCATAAAATAAATTCAAATTTTAGAATGTTTTTCACAATGATTCAATAGCCAAAGGATTTGAGAGCTCTGCCTCAAACCCTTTCCATATAAAAATAAAATTCAAGTAAGATTAAAATCAACTGTCCAGTCCATCAGCCTGTTATAAACTATTACTACATTAGAAATTACAGATCAAAGTAAACAAGTAAGTCACATTTTAATGGGAGGAATAAAAAGTATGAGAGTTATTTCATATGGTGAGCTAAGAAATAAGACAAATTCTAGAGGAGTCAGGTCAGGATCCTTCCACCCATCTTGAAAGATGAGTACAAGTTTGATAGATGGTTAAGATCAAGTAATAGAGTCCAGTTAAAGACTGTCTTAGAGAAACTAGAGATGGCCCAAATATGTACAGCTCTTTTACCTTTCCCATGAGCTTTGCTACCTTCATGTGATTTTTGTACCATGGCTTGCTATGTATGGGTACGCTTTTAAAAGAATTCTCTTGTGAAAAGAAAAGAAAAACATTTGAAAGCTACTAATATAAAGGGGGAGAAAACAATCTTGAGCAGGAAGTGACATGGTAAAAAGGACATCCTACAGAGCTGAGTTTAGACACCATCGCAACCCATTAAGTGCACATATAAGCCAACGGCAGTAGAGACAAAGAGTGGCAGAGATGAACTAAATATGAGACAAAGAATAAAAGATGAAATACAGATGTCTGATCCTGGTAGCTGGATGGATTATGGACTACTAAAATGAGTAAGTAAGAGAAAATTATTGTAGGGAAACATAAACAGAACTTTTCCAAGTTTCAGGTAGGAAGGAAGAGTCAATTTGTATATCATGGAAGGAATTCAAGTAAAGATGTCTAACATGCACCTGGATATGTGGTATTAAGGAAATGCTGGGAGATGACAGAATGAGAATGGATGAGACCAGAAGAAAAAAAAATACATAGTAAAAAGAACAGCAAGGGAAAATCCCTGAAGAGCCCCAACATACAAAAGGCAGAAAGAAGGAGCCTAGCAAGCGAGACTCAACCATGAAAACTAAGTAGGAAATCAGGTGAAATGGTATAACAAAAGTTGTGGAAAGGAGGGTTTGAAGAAAGTGAGAAAAGAACTCGTAAAAATTTTGCCAGCTAATTTACTGTCTCTCAACTCCAAACGTACTCTCCATTCTGTTCCTTGTAAACAGAAACTTTAAACACTTCTCCTTTTTAGTTGGTGTAACAGTAAGTTTTGCCATAGAGGATACTACAAGGACAAGACAGGAGGAACGGGTTTCTTATCTTGGTTCCAAAGTTTTCCATTTGCTGCATTTCCATTTCAGCATCCTGCTGAAGGACAGTCAATCTCCATCAAGTTTTAATAGCGCCACCTCCCTACTCAGATTCCCAGTGAATGGCAACAGGTACCTTTGCAGTCAATCTCCCAACTTCAGCCTACATACACCCCAGAGATGTTTCCTGATATCAGTCCTGGTTGCAGCTCCCTGCCCTTCAGCCATATTTGCCTTGTCCTAGAACAGTATTCAGTACTTGTCCAGCGCTGGTCTAAGATACCCAGTCTTGCCACCATCCAATGGTTCTGAATCCCAGTCTCCAGGAGGGCCTCCCTCCAAGTTGATACCTGCTTTGAATACTTTCCTTCAATCTTGGGAATTCTGAGTTCTCTCTATTCCTTTAGAGACAATCCCATTACATATAGTCTCTGTCACATCTATTAGTCTCTGCAACTGTAGAATAAAAGCATGGCGATATGGAAATGAATGAGGTCATTTGGTTTGGCCTATAGTGGTCTGAATTTGGTCCATGGGAAATAGCTTACCAACCCCTACTTTATGTTAAACTTATCCTGTTCACATTTCTGTGCGGTGTCTGTCTCCCCTGTTTAGAGAGAAACTAAACTCTGATACACTAATATAACAGGTCACATAGGAACAGGACTAGAAAGCATCCTTTGGAACTGTTAGTGACCATATCAAAAGCAGTCTGAGTAAAGCAGTGTAAGTGAGGAAGGTGCCCGGTTGTACAGTAAACAGGAGGTAAGGAGCAGCAGCAATAAGTATAAATCACTCTTTGAAGAAGTCTGCATATATAAAGACAGAAAGAAATAAATGAGTAGCCAGAAAGGGATATTTACTCATGGGATATAAGCCTCTGATGAGAAAATATTGGGGATTCTAATACAAAACAGGTCCAAGATACAAGAAAAAAGACAGCCGACTTTAGACAAGAACTACCACTAATAGGGTCCATGTAAGCAAGCACTTATTTTGGGGGGTCTTGTATGTACAACACCATCTGAGGACTTTTTTGCAAGCACTGTGATATATTTCCCCCACCCTCTGGAGTTAGTTCCCAGCTTTCAAGCCTCCTGCCTTAACATGTTACACAAATAATGGCCTTTACTCTAAAACTATTTAAAGTGCAGTACCAGAAGATCCAGCAAACTGTGGCATAGCCAATTATAAGGGTCAAGGAGAAAATAATGATGTTCTTGCTGAAGAACTTGAAGATGAAAGTTTAATAAGCAGATTTGAAAAGTAAAAATCAATATGAAAGATTTTTTAAAAACTGATAAAGCAAACACGTACCTTGATTTTACAATAGGAACACATCGTAGGAAATCAGAATATGAGGTGCAAATATAGAGCCACCACTCACTGAGCACCTAGGTGGGACAGGAACTTTGCAAATAGAAAAGTGTCTCAGTAAAGGTTAGCTTATCCTCTTATCAACCTTGCAAGGCAGGATTTGTAACCTCTCTGAGGGCAGAAATGATATCTTATTTACCTCTCTATTCCCTGCTTCAGAATACCATCTGACATACTCAATATTCTTGTCTCAAATGAATAAAGTATCATCTTTTTTGAAAATGAAAAAAAAAGAGAGAGTCCCAGTGGCTACACAGCTAGAAGAGACTAAATTCAAACCATAACTTATAGATGCCTTTTAAATAAATAGGACACCTCGCAACTTGAAATATATGACATAAATCAAGTCAAATTTTTTCATTTTAACTTGCTGTTTTGCTGGCATGCGTGCGGCCAGGGTTCGATCCTCAGCACCACATACAAAGACGTTGTGTCCGCCAAGAACTAAAAAATAAATATTAAAAAATTCTCTCTCTCTCTCTCTCTCTCTCTCTCTCGCTCTCTCTCTCTCTTTAAAAAAAAACTTGCTGTTTTGTAAAATTGCAAGAATACAAATGATACAATACTACCTGCTTGCACTTATAGAAAGGTGTGATAATGTTCAACTTTATTAAAATAATTGCTATATATTTGTAGTCTTCTATGAACTAATCTCTGTACTATCTACCTTCTATGTACTCTCACTTAATCCTTATAATATTATTATCATCCTCATTTTATAGAAAACTAAAACATATAGAAGTAAAATAACTTAGTAACTGGCAGAGTCAGAATTCAAATCCAAAGAGTCTTATCTCCAAAGTCCAACCTTTTAATTACTATGCTATTTCATATGAATGTCGGTCAAGAAAAGGTGGGGTCGGGGATGTCAAATAATGAGAAAAGGAACTCTTCTCTAAAAAAATAATAATAATCTGGTAAGAACAATATTTATTGTTGAAATCAACATTCTGAGTTCCCAAAAATCCCAGAACATACTAGAGCTAGTATAAGTGAAAGAAACAGAAGAAAAAAGAAAATGAATGGATTTTAATAGTGATCATCATGGCAGAAGCTGAAGTAAACAATAATGTTGATAACCAACACTTATATGGCCTTCATTGTGGGCCAAGCCCTGTTCTAAGCACTTTACACATTAGCTAATTTAATCCTAACATCAGCCCTACAAAGTAAATACTGCTGCAATCCATTTTATATGTAAGGAATTAAATTTCGGAAAGTTAACTTGGAAGAAATAGAATGCTTTCTTTCACATATGCATACATGCACGTGCACACATACACACACCCCACTATTCCATGAGAGAAACCTGGTAGGCTCAACTCACAAGCTATATTTTTGTTCCTCAATACTGAGAGGTCCACCCTGGTCCAGCACCACTAAGTATAAGGGAAGAATCACATGGATAAATGTCCACGCAGCAAGAAGTACAAAGACATGTTTTCTAGGAAAGTCCATGCAGCATACAAAATGACTGATTATGCAGACATGCAAATGTAGCTGCTCAGATGACTACGTAGGTATCTGTTAAAAACCAGGAAATTTCAAAAGAAAATTAGGTTACTTAATACCCCCCCCAACAGAATTACACAAATATTTTAGACTCATATAACCATAACCCTTCTGAAATAAATGAGGCAGTTGAAAAAATTAAATAAAAAGAAAACAGGTCAAGATTTTAAAAAAAAAAAAAAAGAAGAAAGAAAACTTCCACAAAATGATTGCTACCAAAATTCTGAGATGAATTTATTACTTGGCTGAGCACTGAAATTATATATACTCTTGCATTTGTAAATAGAATTTTTAAAATAATACAATATTTCCAAAATAGCAGACAAGAGTTAAGTTTTCAGAGAGTTCACACAACCTCTAATAGTCCAAATCGCCACAGACTGAACAAGAGATCAGCATGAACAAAAAGAGTTTACTCTGAGTTTCTGGCCATTTGGCTTAAATCAGACAATAAAAATTGGAGGACCTAGACAAACTCAACCTACCAATGTGTGTTTAACAACAACACTATTTTAAAACTTTAATTTGAAAACAAATAATTCTAATTTCAGCTTCTCTTGAAAAATCCAAAGGTCTGGCAATGCTGGGAATAAATATTCCCATGGCAAAGAATGTAAACAATGTCTTCCCTACAGTTAGGCAGGCATCTTCCCATTTACCCCAATCCCAACCAGGCCTGCTTCACACAATGTGTTACTGAATTGGTCCCTCTATCTTAGTAGCTGATTTTGCAATCCTAATTTTCAAAAAAAGCAGGAAAGGAAATTTGGAAGAATTACTGTCCAGGTGAGAATCAGCAGTTCAATTAGGAAGAATTAATCAGGATTAAATATGAGAAAGATACACTCTCCTCTACGGAACAGAAGACAAATAAGGGAAAACAGACTACAAAGACTGATGCTCTGACAGAGCTTCCACATTAGTCATGGTGTTTTAGTCAGGTTTTGCATCACTGTGACCAAAATAATTGACAAGAACAACTTAGAGGAGGAAAAGTTTATTTTGCCTAATGGTATCAGAGGTCTCAGTCCATAGATGGCAGCCTCCATTGCTGTAGGCCCAAGGTGAGGCAGAACATTATGGAAAAGGTCATGGCAGAGGGAAACTGCTACCCTAATGGAAGCAAGAAAACAGGGGCAGGGAGGATGTGGACACAGGGAAGATGCACCCCTCCAGGACATGCTCTCAGTGACCCACTTCTCCAGACACACCCCACCTGCCCACAGTTACAATCTATTCAAACTAGGATGAATGTTAGGTTATAGCTCTTACAATCAATTGACCTCTGAATATTGCAGAAACAAAAGAGCTTTGGAGAGACATCTCATATCCAAACCATAACATTTATCTCCCACAGCCTTAACAGTTTCAGCTCTGCCCAAAAGTCCACATCCAAAGTCTCATTTGACTCAAGGCAAACTCTTTGGCTGTAAGC
Organism: Marmota monax; assembly: GCF_021218885.2. Taxonomy (NCBI): domain Eukaryota; kingdom Metazoa; phylum Chordata; class Mammalia; order Rodentia; family Sciuridae; genus Marmota; species Marmota monax. Next base: position 14,746,542 of record NW_026695241.1, on the reverse strand, counting down.
CCTTATAAAACTCAAAAGGGAGTTACATATATCCAATATATAGTGGCACTCCTATTCCAAAAGGGAGAAATAGGGCCACAGAAAGAAGTAATGGGGCCAAAGGAAAACCGAAATCCAGCTAGGCAAACAACTCCCATAACTCTGAGTACAGCATCCAGGACACATGTCGGCAAGATATGCTCTCCAAAGGTCTTAGGCAGTCCCGCCCCTTTGGCCTTACCAGGGCAGTGTACATGGCCTCTTCTTTCTGGCTGCCTCCACATCCAGTAGCTTTTCTCTGCAAACAGTCTATGAAATGGCATCTCTTAATTCCTGGCATCTCCATTTCACTTCTGGCTTCACTTCAGTTTCATGCATATCACCCCAAAGGGCAGCCCAAAGGGACTCCAACCCTACTACACTTTGCCTGCTATACTTTGCCAGTTCTCAAAGCAGCTGAGCTTCCTGGGATCAGGGCTACAGCCCCCTTTAAGTGTCCCAGTGGCTCAGTTTGGTGAAACAACTTCCTAGGATCCCTATGTAAGCAGGGTGGCCCATGATTTCTTCTCATAGGAATATTGCCTTCTATATCCTTGAGCCTGCAATGGATGTAGTCTTACAAATTCCTGAGATGCCCTCAAGCCATCTTTCTTATTGTCTCTGCATCTCTTTAGAAGCTGCAATCTCTGCAAGATGCACAACCTTCCTTGGCCCCAACCTTATACTCTTTTCTGGCCAAACTGCAAGTTTTTAAAATCTTTAGCTCTGTTTTCTCCTCCAGATTCTCACAATAAACTTAGCTAAAAGCTGCCAGCAATATCCACCCCACTAATTAAATGCTATGCTGCCTTGAAATTCCTCCACCAGTGTAACTGGTCCATCACTTTTAAATTCAGGCTCACACAGAATCAGAACATGGGCAAAATGGAGACAAGTTCTTTACTAGAATATAACAGGAGTGACCTCTAGTCCAATTCCAAATGGAGCCCTCATTTCCCTCTGAAACCTCACGAGCACAGTCATTCCTATTGGCATCTAGTCTTCTGAGTCTCCACCAGAATCCCCCGTTAAGCTTTGTTTTCAAAATTCTAAGGCTTCTCTACCCTGCAATTTCAAACTTTTTCAAATTCTTCCCACAAACCATTTCCAAAGGCTTCTGAACTACCTGGGTCAGGTTAGTCACAGCAATGACCCTACTCTCAGTGGCAATTTCTGTTTTAACCAAGTTTTGTATCACTGTGACCAAAATACCCAACAAGAAAAACTTAAAGGAGGAAAAGTTTATTTTGGCTCATGATATCACAGGTCTCAGTCCACAGTCAACCAAATCCACTGCTGTGGTCCCAAGATGAAGCAGAACATCATGGGGGAAGGGCATGGAGGAGGGAAGCTGCTCCCCTCCTGGCAGCAAGGAGGTGATCAGGAAAGGGAGTTGTGGTAGACAGGGAAGATGTACCTAGAAGGGTACACCAGCCTCCATTGATCTACCTTCTCCACAACCCATCTGCCTACAGTTACCACTCAGTCCATTCAAAGTAGGATAGACTCATTAGGTTGCAGATTTTACAATCCAATCATTTCATCTCTGAACATTTCTGCATAAACACAAAAGCTCTGGGGGCAAGATCTCAATATCAAAACCATAACACCATACCTATAAACTATAAAATGAGGATGAAATATTGTTACTGAGCAAAAGGATTTGATTTTAAGCAAACTACTTAGAAAGTCTTCCCATTACTGTGTTTACCAGAAACTAAGTGGGAAAAGAGGGACAGCAGTGTAATACATTACATAATGTGGCCGAAATTCTTATATACACTGCCCTCTCACCATAAGTAGTTACCTGCCAAGGACCCCCAATTCTGGGCTCTGCTTGGTCAATAGGATTTTAGTGGTTGTGATACAAGTAGAGGCTTGAAATGGGAGTATGCAGTGGCACATGTTCTCTTGCAAGTCTTTTCTTTTCATCTTGCTCTAAAACTCTTCCTGAGTATGAGGACATGCCCCAGTGTCTTCCAGCTTAGCTCAGCAGACCAGCCAGCTCACCCCAGACAAGTGAACGAGTCTGACTACAATAAACAGAGAGCCTAACTGACCCATTGTCCAAGCATTAAACATTTATTGTTGTATGCATCAATGTTTTATCGGTTATACAGAAATGCTGATATATACAGTTATAGAGAGATATATATCATAAGCATATGTATATAGGTATATGTGTATATGTGTATACATACATATATATTATCTATAGTTTTTACTAATAAGTCATTTGCTTTGGTTCAGAAGATAATTGATTTGCTGAAGTTTCCTCTGGACCCTACTAATCCTTCAGAAGAGATGGTTTCAGACTGCAGATGTATGTGATAGTCTTCTTATAACGATGGAAAGAAAAAAGGCAAATCCAAGTTAGGATGCAAAAAATAGGCATAAGCAGTTGATATAATACATGACAGGCTAGAAGTTTCTGAGAAAAAAAAATTCAAAGCAATTTTAAGTAGCAATTGGAGTATTTGTTTCCCCTAACAACTTCAGTTTTTCATGAAAAACAAGTTGTTTCTTAAGCATTTCATAAAGCATACTTGTTAAAAAGAAACTATTCTTGACTTTCCTAGTGAACCAAAAAACAAAGACAATTTTAACAAAGGGAAATATTTCTTATTGTCATTTATACCTTAAATTTGCATATGGCTTTAGAGCTTAGAAAGTCTTTACGTTAGCATTTTCTCATGTTTTTATTTCAATCCTATAAAGTTGATATAATTACAACTTTACTTTTGCTACTAAAATAAAATGAATGTTTAAGTACTTGCCCACAATCGCTTTGCAAAAAATTATAATAGCAGAACTAGAACCCAAATCTTGTATTTCTAAGTACATGCTTTTTCCCATTGTATTCACACATGTAAAAAGCATTGTTCAAGTTCCAAATACATCACTGAAAAGTTTCCTTTGCCCTTTGCTCCTTATTTCTCATGATCCATGCTTCTCATCCTCTCCAGAAATGCATTTAAAGTCAGAGTATTCTTTAAATTCTTATTTACTTGGAAATAGAGATTTAAAAATTAAAATAAGATGGTAAAGTGTTAAATATGTAAATCTACTATAAATCCAACTTTCTACAGCTATTTTAGGATGGCTTTAAAATAATCTTTTTTCTTGTTAAGAATGATTACAACCTCTTTTAGACAGGAAAATGTTCCTATATTTTTAGAAGTCATATCCTAAAGCCTTATTTTAAAATAAATAAATATTATCTTTTGGGATGGTATATGTACACAGCTTTCTTTTCCCACCATTCTTTCCCAATCCCTATATTTTCTTTCTTTCTTGCCCACCATTTTTTTACTTTATACCTTTACACCTTTCCCTTAACTTTTCTATAATAAAGACCCAGAATACATTTTATTGTACTTATTAATATATTTACTGAAAAGTTATCTGAATTTTAAAAGTAGATAAATAGAATGATATATATTTTCTTTCCAAAATATAATAAAAATTTCTAAATTAAAAGGGACTTATCCATCACTGCATTTGAATCCTTCCCAAATGTATTAAATGCATAAATTAAGATACATAGGATTAGAAAAGAATTAGAAAAGACCAAAAAGGAATTGGTATCATTTAAAATCAATTATATTACAAAACTGAATTTCTGAGGTACATGGAGTGGACCCCAATTAAGAATGCCAATTCTAAAAACCTTCAAAGATAATAGCTAAGGCTTTAACATCAAAAATTGCTATATGACAATGACTCTACAAATAGGTACCATGTCCATCACAATATATTCCTGAGAAAAAAGGCTTAGAGAAACTAAGGCACTCAAGGTTACACAGCTGCCAAGTGTGCAAATCTTTAAATCTTTCTGGAAGGTGGAGTGTCCTAACCAGTTATCCCTTGTCATTGCCCTGGGCACTACTTACAATTCAGGACTTTTCTTCACTTGTACCTAGCCATCAAAATAGCTTTCTAACTCTGTTTCCCTATCCTTTCCAACCTTCACTGACTCACCACTGCCCATTGGATCTAGGAATCAAGAATTCAAGACCCCAGTTACTCACCTTTCTCTTAAGGAAAAAAAAAAAAAAAAATCATGGACTATAAAGGCCTACATTCTGCTATTACACCAGCTATTCCCCTATGTTCCCAACCCTCATTAGTATTGGAATGCCTTCTCCTGTTAATATTCCCACCTACATAAATTCTCATCCTTCCAGGCTAAGCTTAAATAATACAGTCTCAGGGGCTGGGGTTGTGGCTCAGTGGCAGAGCACTTGCCCAGCATGTGTAAGGCACTGAGTTCAATCCTCAGCACCATGTACAAAACTAAATTTAAAAAAGGGGGGGGGGGGGCTGGGGTATGGCTCAGTGGTAGAGCACCCATGGGTTTAATCCCCAGTATAAAAAAAATTTAATTAATAATAATAATAATACAATCTCAGTGAAGTTTCTTCTCTCCAGCCAGAAGTGATCTTTCTCACAGTTCCGTAACACAGCAAGACACTAATTAAATACTACAGGAAATATAATTATTGGTGTCATGGATGTTTTGTTTTCATTTTCCCAAATACATCACACTCATCACACTTTCAGGCCTACCCTACACTTACCATCTAGAACATTCTTGTCCCTTCTTTTCCCTTGACTAACTCCAACTTTTCCTTCCAGTCTCAGTTCAGAGGAAACTTTCCCTTGAGTGACTTCCTTCACTGCCCCAAGTGCCCTCTGCTGCATTCCCACTGTGGCAGGACCTCATCACATCCCACAGGTTGCTAATTGGCTGTTTACCTGTCTGTCTACCTACTAGACTCTAAATTTCATCAGACTATTTGTTCATAGTTTCCTATGGTTTATCCTCCAAAGATTTATGTGCCGTATGCTTGGTCGCAGTATAGGGATCTTGAAAGGTGGAGGAACCTTCAAGAGGTGGGGACTGATTAGAAGGAAGGTGGTTCTGTCACGGAGACATCACCCTCTGAAAGGATTAACAGCTGGATGCTGGGAACTGGGTTAGGTTTTCCAGGATTTAATTGGTCACCAAAACAATGGGTTGGGAGCTGGGGTTATAGCTCAGTATTTGAGCGCTTGCCTCGCATGCATGCATTCATAAGGAACTGGGTTCGATCCTCAGCACCGCATAAAATAAATAAATGAATAAATAAAACAAAGATATTGTGTCAGAATATATATATATATATATATATATTTAAAAAATGGGTTGTTAAAAGGAGTTTCGCTTTCTCTGCTGCCTCCCTTGCTACTTCTCTTGCCATGTGACCTCCCCTCCCCCTCTCATTGCCCAGGCAGCCAGTGGGGTTCTTCTCAGATAATAGCATGGTGCTGCATGGACTATCTAGACACTGGGATTGTAACCCAAATAAAATTCTTTCCTTTATAAATCACGCAGTCCCAGATATTCTGTTACAGCAAAACAACAGCAAGAATTACAGCCTCTGGGACAGGAGTCACCTGTGTTTCTCCTTTGCTACCAAAGCAATAAAACTTCTTTTTCCTTTTTCTCAAAACCTTTTGTCTTTACTGGATTGGCTTCAGGGACAAGGACCAAGATTTCAGTGACAAATTTAGCACCACACCCAGATGGGACCTGAAAGCAGCCCCTGCTCCAGCTTTCTTGGGCAGGCTTGATTCTCCAGGCAACCTCACTTCTAAGCTGAGGATGCAAAGTAGCTGGCCAACTAAATTGTTGAGAGCCAACTTCAAGAGAGTAAGAAAACAGGTGAGTTTGTCTCGGGTCGAACCAGAGGAGCTATTCTGGTGAGCAAAGGGAACTGAGGGAATAACTGAGGAGTTCTGGCAGCTGCCAAACTCCTTTTGCTTTGGGGAACTCCTGCCTTCTCTCCCTGAATGGTACAGATTGCTCCATGGTGATCCACTTTGAGAAAAAGGAAACTGAACTCAGTAAAGTTGCAACACCCTTGGACATCCCGTAAATCCCTTGGTGTGTATGCAAGACCCTTGAGTCCACACACCTGGTCCTTCTTTGTGGGGACATCTGTGGTGCCACTGGTATAAGAGTCATGGTTAAGCAGGACTCCAGAACCTAGGGATATTTACTTCCTTCTGGTCTGTTCTAGGTTCTCATCTGTTTGTTGACCTTGGGTTTGGGAATTTCCTCTGGTTGTCTGCCTGTGTTTTTGTTTATATCTGTTACTGCCTTCTTTTAAGACATGGCCAATACTGCACTGATACTATAGGTAGTCTTTTGGGAAAGATCTTGACTGGTTTATTTTAAAGGTTTACATCTGTCATCCGTGGTTGTGGGGCTCCTCTCTGGTTGTCTGTTTCTTTTTTATACAATCTTGCAATTGTAGTTGGTCTGTCAGAGGCAAAGTAAGTTGAAGATAGAGCCACCTATAGGTATAAGCCTGTCTAAGATAATGTTTTACTGTAATGATCTAGCTTTTGAATAGCTTTCTGAATTATTATACAATCTTGCAGTTGGAGTTGGTCGGTCAGAGGTAAAGTAAGTGGAAGAAATTTGTATGTGTGGGTCTATCTGTTTTAAAGGTTTCCATCTGTCAGCCATGATTTCAGGGATCCTCTCTGGTTGTCTTTCTGTGTTTCTTATTTTGTATCTGCTACTGACTCTTTAGGACATGGACCATGCTATGTTGATCTTACCAGAAGTCTCTTTAGAAGAAAGATCTTGGACTACCTATAGGTATAAGCCTGTCTAAGAAAAAGATGTTTTACTCTAACACAATCTAGCCTTTGCGTGGTTTAGCCTGAGCTATGTTTTTCTGAGTAAAGGGAAATACTGTAGAAAAAGTGAATTATTATAACTATTTTTTTTCTTTTTTCTATTTTTTTTTCCTGTGGTGGTAGGAACTGAAACCAGGTCCTCACGCATGCTAGGCAAATACATCATGAGTTACAGCCCCAGTCCCTGTGATTATTATTTTAAAGAATGAATAGACAATTTTATGAATGGCAGAAAGAAAAAAGAGCTTGATGGTGGGAGAGTGAAGACTATAAAATGGCTAAAATAGGTTTGTCTGTGAGCGGCAACTGGTACATGGAAACAACACAGAGAATGGATCCAGATGGTGATGAGCCTAGGTAATTTGAATTTAGAGTTTTATAGTACAGATAAAGAATAAGTGAGGAGGGGCTGGGGTTGTGGCTCAGAGGTAGAACGCTTGCCTAGCATGTGCAAGGCCCTGGGTTCAATCCTCAACACCACATAAAAATAAATAAACAAAATAAAGGTATTGTGTCCAAATATAACTAAAAAATAAAATATTAAAAAAAATAATTGAGGAATGCAAGAAGCTAAAAAATGACTATTGTAAATTAAAATGATTAACAATTACTCAAGTAAACCTTAGGTTTGATTCAATTACTAATAAGTTTTAGTATGTGTTAAAATGAATTTGAATTATATACCTCATTTATCCTATAATAGACATTGTTAAGTATTCATGTTTATGCTATTTTACAACTCAGTCCCTATTGTTTGAAGACTTAAGATAATTAATCTAGGCCATTTGCCAAAAGAATTTCTTTATTATTTTAATTAGTACTTGCTGTTTATAAAGCCTAACAGTTTGAAATTTGTTTCCAGATTAATCAGACTGGATAATAAAATAAATTTAAGTGTAAATTCAGTGAGAAGGATTCTAACTACAAGCCAGGGTCTATGCTAGCTTTTTTTTTTTTTTTTTTTTTTTTTTAAGAAAAAGGAAAAAGAAGTTTTATTGCTTTGCTAGTGAAGGGGAAACACAGAGGACTCCTGTCCCACTGCTGTGATTCTATCCCTTGGCAGGAACAAGGAGCTTTTAAAGATGAGATTTAAAGGCTACACTCCAAGTGCTCTTTGTTGGAGTTGTAATTCACTTGTTAATTTGGAAGACAGTCATTTTTTAAGATCTACAGGTAACATCCCCCAAAACATCCCCAAAGTCTGCCTAAAATGGGGAAGAAAGGTAGTCCTGTTTCCCCTGAGATTAGGGAAGAGGAGAGATCAGGGAGGCACAAGGAGAAAGAGAAAGAAACACATTCGTTTTAAAAATAAATTACAATGGAACAGCAGCAAGGGATATTCAAAGCGTAAAGTGGACCACTTTTACATTTCCCCACTGTCAATTTCTACACTCCATTTCTATAGAAAAATGGGCAACAACATCTCCAAACTGCTTCCCACTGAAAGAGGGGAAAATAACCCAAAGTCCTAGTTCTCTATCAAGTGGGGTATGCACAATTAATTAAGGGTATTCAGCATCAGGCTTATCATTAATTCACTCATCCATTCACTCCTGGGCATATTCATTCACCAGCACTTGGTTCCTGACAAACCCTAAGTAGAGAGAAGATTTTTAAATGTTCATTAGCTAAGTGGATTCATGTAACCACAAATATTTCCATTTCCCAAACACTTCAAGTATCAGCATTGTATAAGATCTATGTTAAAGTTATATGAATTTATCAGGCCTTTATCAGAGGTATATACATCTGAAAATGGCCTGATAAGCCTCTTAAAATCATCCATAATTACTGATAATAAAAAAATCATCCATAATTACTGATAATAAAACACCAGAAACAAGATTTTAAAACTAAAGGAAAATTTCAGAAAAATATTCACAAATGAGAACCAAAAGATTAATCAGCTTTTTAAAAGTACAAGAAGAATAGTCTGGTAGTAAAAGGCACAAAGGATACATAAACAGGCAATTCACAGGATACAAATAGCACTAACAAATATATAAACATACTTAGTTTCACTAAAGAATTGCAAATTAAAATAATGTAATTACATTCTTTTTTTTAAGCAGGGGTTCATAAGGGCATACTTGTATGAGTATTAGCTATAAAAATTAGAACTGCTCTTCTGGAGAACTTCGAAATATAAATAAAAGTAAGTAATATGCATAGGTTTTGACTTTCAAATTCTACTTCTATAAATGTCATCCTAGGAAAACAAAAGGAAATATATTTATACATCTTAAGTGTAGATATGTATAAGAATTTCACTGCAAAATTATTTATACTTATAAGAAAAAATACAAATTAGCTGATAAGGGATACATCAGACTGCTATGTAGCCATTACAAGAGAAAAGGTAGAATTTTATGTGTGGATATGTAATAATACATTGTTACAAGAAAAAAATGCTATGAAATGATATGACTATATTAAAATCATTTCATATCAGAATCAACCAAGTGAAATTATTACAGAGATAATAGTGAATCCACTCTAAGGTATTTTTAGATTGTTTCAAAATGTGTCAAGACTACACAGTTGAGAATTTCTGGACTACATTATCCAGTTAGGCCCCTCCAGCTCTAAAATTCTTTAATCCTAAGAATCTTGAACACCAGCGATCTTTGTGTCTCTTCTGTATGCTTAAGTGCCTCTTATCAAAATGCAACACAAAAATACTAACAATGTCTATAATTTTAAATCTATTGCAAAATTTAATTTTAACATCATACCCTTGATTGTCAATGACAATTCATGTTGAATATGCTCATTTTATGTAAACCATAAATTATACCTGTCTCTTCAATAATAATGTAAGAGCCATTATATTTTGAAAAAACTAAGAAAAATAATAGAAGGCTTTGAACATTTAAAGAGACTTTTTTTTTTTTTTTTGGCTGGGCAAGGTGGGGTTGGTGGAGTACTGGGGATTGAACTCAGGGGCACTCAACCACTGAGCCACATCCCCAGCCCTATTTTGTATTTTTTTTAAGAGACAAGGTCTCACTGAGTTGCTTTTGAACTGGAGATTTTTCCATTTCAGCCTCCCAAGCTACTGGGATGACAAGCATGCGCCACTCTGCCAGGCTGAGTGACAAATTTTAACAATAAACTCTGCTATAAATGGTACACATAACCCAAAAATGCTGAGTACAAATCAAATCCTATTAGAGGGCAATTACAAAGAACAATGGAGCACCTGTGAAGTGGGCAGAACTGGTATTTCGAGTCAAAAGATTTGGAAATAAAGACCACTCTTTTGGCTCCAGAATCCCAAGCAAACCAAATAACCTGAGCTTCAACTACCACTTTTGCAAAATAAAGATAACTATAATAAAAGAAATATGCCTGAAAAAAGATGCATAACACAGTGCCTTGGATAAAATAAGTCATTCAAATATTTGTCTAATAGAAATAGTTGCAATACTGTTGCTTTGTAAGAGTTGTAAAGATATCATCATATATTTTGCTCACTTAAATTTTTGTAACTCTGCATGAAAACTATCTTATTTTATTTATATACCACATATTAGAAAGGAGCTTCTTGTCCCCCCAAAAGTCTACTTGTTGGCATTGTTTTTTTTTTTTTCCTCACTCAATCTGCAATAACTTGTTATCTCAGAAATGAAACTAAGGGAGAATGCATACTTACAAACCACACCCCCAAAACTTCTTGTTGCTCTCCTCTGAGCTCAGTGCTCTTCTAAGGCACATATGTCTGCCTCCTATCATTTCTTCATGAAGTTCAGGGCAAAAGGTTTAGTCAGTAGATGATCTTTGGGTGCCCTTGTATTTTCCCCAAGCCACCTACAGATAAAGAAAACAAGGGATAACACATACCTACAACTTTAAAATTTTTAATTTTAAAAAAATGTGAAAAGTAGGCCAACTTCCTTATGTGTGGATTATAGCATATCATAGAACAGAAAAAAATGCTCCTAGGGTCATCCAAATGCCCAAGTGACTTTACTGGAATCCTTCATATGCAAGTGCTCTGCCAGCATACTCCTTACAGATGGCTTCTGCCTGTGCCTAGTCACCCTTGAGCTTACTTGACCATGCTGCAGTGTGAATTGTAGTCCAAGTGTAGTCAAAAGTCCTTGAGCATCTCTATTGTTGGTAAAATCAATCAGGTTAAAGAATTAATACGTTATTTCTGAATTGATGGCCCAATTATATTCCCAAGCCAGTCTAAGCCTCTTTAAAAGAATATTTTATACATAGCCCAGTTCTTTTCACACATACGATTGCACAAAAGTAAGTAAAAGTAAATAAAAGTGAAATGTCTTTGGCTGAAAAAAAAAGAGTTAGACAGAAATATTTTCAATTCTTTGTTACTGTTTTGGAAATAGTCTCTTAAGAATCCACAGATTATCATCAGAGAGAACTGTAGCTATCCATGTAAAAAACAGTCCTTTTAAAAGTTAATTTAAAAAAAAACTGTTGAAAGATACTTCAAAATTGCCCATTATACGAAGGCAGAAGGACACAAGAGGATAACAGGTGCAATAATAATAATAAGCACAACAAAATTTCTCTGGGCCAGTGTAAAACTGTCAAAGTTTTAATCTTCTCCTCCTGCTGTCCAATACAGCAGTAACTAGCCACATATGGTTACTGAGCTCTACAAATCTGGCCAGTTCAAATTGACATGTGCTATAAATGTAAGACACACTCCATAGGGCTAAGGATTTAGCTCAGTTGGTAGAGTGCTGGTCTCACATTCATAAGGCCCTAGGTTCAAGCCCAGCTAACACACACACACAAAAAAAAAAATACAAGATTTTGAGACTTAGTACTTAAAAAAATGTAAAATATCTCAGTAGGTTTTATATTTACTATGTTGGATACATTGCCAAGTAAATTATTAAAAAGAATTTCACCAGTTTCTTTGTACTTTTTTAATGTGGGTATTACAAAATTTTTAATTATCAGTGTAGTTCCCATTTTAGTTCTATTAGACACTGTTCTACATAATCAATAACAATAATTAATAAATACTGAGCACTTGCAACATTGTAATTGTCTGGTTTTACAGGACGTCTGCGTGAGACACTAGGTTCATCAAACCAATAAAGGATGCAGTTGGTACTCAAGGTCCGATATCCCTAAGAAACAATCCAAATAAGAGACTGCTAACGGCTGAGATTGGGGCAACTCCTACGTTGTCACGGAAAAAAAAAAAATAGGTGTTCCTATACAGTGTTCCTGAGTGTAGCAAACTTTCTGTGACTACAGAAAACGTACCCCCCCCAAAAAAAAACATCAGGTTATATCCTAGGACAGGCCAGCAAATGCCAGATGATCCTCTGGAAAACCTACAGATGGAGTCCAATCTCCTAGAATGTCCTGTGCAGCTAAAGCGTCAGAAACCAGTGACAGGGCAAGCTGCTCCCGAAAGGGGGACAACATCGTCCAGAGTCACTGGGTAACTTGGTCAGTATCTGACTGTGGACGCCCATGCCGAAGGAGGGGTGAGGACAGCCATCTCCCCAGATCTCGCCACACACTTCACACACCCAAGGCGCCACCCCAGATCTCTGCACAGCCCTGGTTACCCCACCCCTGAAACGAGGGGAAGTGGGCCCTAAAAGGTCTAGGATAAGATAGGGAAGTGGAAGAGAAAGGACAAGGGGGCAGTGGGGCAGGTACCTGAGACAGAGATGATTCCAGGTCCTTAATGCCGGATCATCGCCGAGGACCCACCCGGCTCCCGCGGCTACCAGTGAACCAGAAGGTGTAACTGACCAAACGCTGCGGCGCAACTGACTCTGCTCTCCCCAGACTCGCAGCTATGGCAACTTGAACTAGCCGCCCAGCCGCAGCGAGAGTACAGGACGCGGGGCTGTCGCTTGGCCCTTTGGGAGTTGTAGTCCATCCCTTCTCAGGAGCAGGGAGATACCAAGGGAGAGCGACCCCAAAGGAACTGCAAGTCCCAGGATGCTAAGCGACAAGTCTTCGGAGACTCTCCGGAAGAAGCGGGCTTAGTAGGCTCTTGAGTCCTTCGGCCGCGCCCTCTTGCCCTGTTCTAATTTTTTTTTTTCTTTTAAAGGGCCAGAAGCTCGTGTAGGCGGCTGTTTTGGCTCTTACTGTAATTTTACTTCTTGAAGAACAGGGAAGGATAGTTTCCAGCAGTGAAATGTAAAAATCCCCTTAATACCAAGGCCCCGTGTCTTGTTAAAAAGGCTCAAAAATTCTTGGAGGGAACAGAGATTATCTAGTCAAACCCGTTAAGCCTAGAAAAAGGTGACTCACCTAAGATCATAGCAAACCGAGAGTGTGAGGCTGACAGTTCACTACTGCTGTGACCTTCAGATCTGGGTGTCATGTCCTCTCTCATTCTAAATCATGAAAGAAATGCTTTACACTCGGGGAAGTCAGTTCCAGTCATGGGAGAGGGGGCAACCTCAACAACAACAGCAACAACAAAACAAACAAACAACAGCTTTGGAAAGCAAAGAAGAAGTCAAAATCAAATTAGTCACATGGATGGACTTTTCCTTCTACTCTGCCAAAAAGGGCACTGACCTGTCCCCTCCTAGAGGGATAAGAGGATAAATTTTACTTTATCTGTTAAATTTTTCTTAGTTACCTAAAGAAGAGCAAGATCACCTTGCATGATGCCTGTTCCCTATTGTAACAATTGTAACAGTTGTAGATGTAGATGTGGCAGATATTTTTTATATACCCACTTTGCCCCTTTAACTGGAAATGATTCTACTACAGCATAGGGCACTCAAAACCCTTTTCATAGTATAAATAGATCCATTTCTCAATTGGTCTCCTCCATTAGCCCTTCAAACAAAGGGATCTTGTGGCTTCTCCTCCTTTCCTCACTTCTCCATCTCCCTTTCCCAACCCCCACCACACCCAGAATCTTAAATAATTACTACTCAAATTGGATACAATAAAATTGTCCAGATATTTTTTCTTGCAATGCTAAAATATAAAGTATTTCATATTCCATACCAAGTTTGAACATAAAATTCTTCTAAAGACCTACCTCTATGTATTTGCATCTATCTTCACCATGCTTGCTCAGAATTTTTACTCTAGAATACACTCCACCTGTCACAGAAATTAATTCAGATAACTCAGAACGTCTATAAAATTGCCCCATATGCTTTCAGAGGCATAAGTTTTCTTAACATGTTAATTTTTCAAAACAATTACATTCATTCATTTAATTTGGCAAGTGTATGTTGGGTCTTTCTAGTATCTAGATGTGTTAAGCATTGAAGATACAGGGATAATGAGGAGATAAACAACATAGCCCTTTCTCTTTTTGAGTTGCTGAGCCAAGTAAGGGAAACAGTATACTAATATACGAATTACAAAGGTAGGAAATAAAACACTGCCTCTGTTTCTATAGAAAATTTTCTGGAAATTCTGATGGACTCCCCAAAAAAATGACTATCAAAAAGTTAATGTAAACTTGAGCTGCATTAATGATAATTGATTGTCAATATCCTCTCTTCACTGGTCCAACCATGTTCAGAATATTGGATTCAATTCTGAAGACCATATTTGAAAATGGTATTAGCTGAATAAAGCAAAACTCAGCCAGGTACAGTGACACATGCCTGTAATCCCATCAGCTCAGGAGGCTGAAGCAGAAGGATCAAGAGTTCAAAGCCAGCCTCAGCAATTTAGTGAGGTCCTAAGCAACTCAGTGAGAGCCTGTATCTAATAAAATACAAAGTAGCGCTGGTGATGTGGCTCAGTGGTTAAGTGCCCCTCATTTCAATCCCCAGTTACCTGCCTCCCAACAACAACAACAAAAAAAAAAAAAAGCAAAAGTCACTGGACACAACAGGCACCAAAGGGTAAAAAATCAGATTTGAGTTCATCATGACAAAGGGACATTAAATGCATTATTAAATTCATAGCAGCTATTTGTCATTTGGTGTATTCTCAATTGACAAATGTGACATCTAGAAAATAAAAACCCAGAGAAGCCAGATAAGAGAATCTCTCTCCTTCTTAACAAAATAGATTTTACCCAAAATTGTCTTATAGCCCCCAAAGCATATTAATTATTTTTAATTGATAAGGTAGACATATGTTTATCCATCCCCAACAACACACTCAAGCTGTCACCTGAATTTAGAGTTGTAAAACCCACAGCAATTACCATTTGCAGTACTCTTCCTTTCCAAACCAGGTAAACAGGAGCACAGAGAGATTATTATATGAAGTGTTAGTTTTCTAGGGCTGCCATAACAAAATACCACAGAAGTGTGGCTTAAACAACAAATTTAAAATAAAAAAGAAACCATATTTATGATCTACAAATCCAAGATCAAAGTGTCAGCAGGTAAGAGTTCTCCTGAGGCCTCTCCTCTTGACTTGCAGACATCAGTCTTCTCTGTATCCTCAAATGGCAGTTTCTTTGTTTGAGCATGGACGGGCCTGTTATCTTTCTTGTCTTACAAGAACACCAGTTATATTGAATTAGAGCCCCTCTTTTGTAAGTTTATTTATCCTTAATTACCTTCTTAAAGGGCCTATCTTTAAATTCAGACATATTAGGGTTTCAACAAATAAATTTTATGGGGACAAAATACAGTCCACATAACTTTGCCCAAATGGTATCTATTCAAGATTAGTGTCATGAATCACCTTCCAACTACACATTCTGTTCTAGATGTTTAGAAGAAAGAATACACCTTACAGCTTGTGATCATCTACAGCTGTAGATGTAGATGTGGCAGATATTTTTTATATACCCACATTGCCCCTTTAACTGGAAATGATTCTACTACAGCATGGGGCACTCAAAACCCTTTTCATAGTATAAAAAACTCTGTGACTATGGCTGATAAGACAAGGAGTTACACACCTGAAATAATTTGAGCCTATCAGGCTCTTTATGCTTTGAGAATTTAAAATTGGATCAAGTTTCCAATTTATTGCCTGAATAGTCTTGATGCACAGATAAGAGCTGAGCCTGTCACAGAGATGTGGCCATCTTCATCTATGTTCAAGAAGCAGCAGGAAAAGCTAATCTGTGGGGCATTGGTGGGGGTGGAGGGTGGGAGGGAGTAAAGCATAAAGCATAAACTGTGCTTCTTTAAATACTTGTGTTCCATGATTGCCTAGAGGAAATTGGGGGAGTTAAATGCTCATGATTTTAGGCCCAGACCACTTAGATTCAAATCTTAACTGTAATACCTATTAGCTATGTGACCTCGGTCAATCGACTTAATCTGTGCCTTCATTTCTCCTTTTGCCAAATGTGAATAAGAATGATATCTCATGGGCTGTGGCTCAGTGATAGAACACTTTGCTAGCACATATGAGGCATGAGGTTTGATCCTCAGCACCACATAAAAATAAATAAAATAAAGATATTGTGTCCATCTGCCACTAAGAAAAATATTTTTTTAAAAAAAGAATGATATGAGCAGAATTGATTGGGGGACAAAATAAAGTATGTGAAGCATGCAGCCCAGTGCTCACAGTGAGTGTTCTTGGACCTATAAACTATGATACCCCACTGTGTCAGTTCCATGAACATGGGGACTTGATTCTGTTCTAGATGTTTAGAAGAAAGAATACACCTTACAGCTTGTGATTATTTCCCTTTCAAAACTTAAGTTAGTTTTGTTGATTAAAACCCAAAGACCCTTGGCTAAGATTACACTGGTGAAGCCATCCAGTCCAAGATCCAAGGTAATAATTCCACATCTAGTTTCTTGAGCATTCTCATCAGAAATACCTTTGAGCCACACCAAACATTAAACACCTGGAAGGGTGAATCAGTAAAATGTTCTAGGGAACTGGGGTTGTTGTTCAGTGGTATAGTGCTTGGCTATCTGGTGCAATGTTCTGGGTTCAATCTCCAGCACTGCAAAAATGAAATAAAAATACAGAGTTTCTGGAATGGAGCTAGTCTGAAAGCATTATAACTCAACTCGTTTTGAATGGGTAAATATGGAGAAGGGAACACAGATGTCATGTAAGAAACTGCTACAAGGCACAGTGGTGCATGCCTGTAATCCCATTGGCTCGGGAGGCTGAGGCAGGAGGATAGAAAGGTCAAAGCCAGCCTCAGCAATTTAGCAAGGCCCAAAGCAACTCAGCAAAACCCTGTGTCTTAAAACACACACACACACACACACACACACAGGCTAGGGGTGTGGCTCAGTGTTTAAGTGCCCCTGGGTTCAGTCCCTCATAAGAAAGGAAGGAAGGAAGGAAGGAAGGAAGGAAGGAAGGAAGGAAAGAAAAGAAAAGAAAAACTGTTTCGGTGGTTGATAGAGGCAGTAGAGTCAGAAGTTGTGATTGGCCAATACCTTGCAAACTCATACCACTGTGAAATGGCAACGGCAGACAGATTATTTCCATGTGACAGGAAAATAAATATCAAGTTTTTCTTCAAGTATTTATTTTTCCTCAAATATTTACAGGGTCCTGTGAGATTGCTCAAGTCACAAACCCATGAAGCCAGCTCTGCTCTCACTAAAGAGTCAAGGCATACGCCATCAAAGAAAGTATCATGAACAAACTCAATCCTCCAAAACCAAAGTTCTATGATTAGAAATGTGATATGACACAGAGAACAAGAAGGTCCTGAAATGGCAGGGGGAGCTGGGAGTTTTGGACATAAACACAAAAGTATAGGGGAATAGCCTATGTCTAGAGAAGTCCATGTCCAAGCAAGCAATATTCATAGCTTGTACCTTGCTATCCCACCCAATAGCATCAGGGGATGATGTGTCTTCAAAAGCAACCTCCATGTTTCCTGGACGTCCCAGCCTAAGTGATGATCACCCGTAACATTAGACTTTGCTTGGTTTCATCCTGCCACCACAGATGGCAAAGCCCCCTTGTACTATCACAGGACAATATAATAAAGAAGACGCCACATAAAACACTGTAGGTAAACTAAAAAGGAAATACCCAAAATTTTGATTTGGTGGGAATGAATGAAGCAGTGGTGAAATCTTACTCTCTTAACACCAGCAGAAAAGGATCATAAGTAGTTGTTGACTCTTATAAGTTTTAAAGCTAACTGAAAACTAAGAGTCAAAATAAAACATAAGATGTTGCATCTATGGTATTGACCACTATTCAGTTGTCATCTTTAGCTATTCATTCTGTAGAACCATGGTTGATCCCATAATATTCTTTTCAGTCATACACTTACTATTTACAAGCAGTTATCACATTCATGAGCATCAGTTTTATAACATTGTCATTCAAATGCACAACACTTTCCAATATATGGACCATGTTAATGGCTTTCCTACAAAAATGGAAAACCTAGCATTCCATAGCCCTTCTCATTTATTTGTTACATTTAGAAGGATATTTTGTGTGTTTAATGTATCTGAGTGCAAACACTTTGCTCTTCATTTAAGTTGATTCATCATCTCAACTCATGTTTATTTGCTCTGGTTTAAAAGTTATGTTCAGGTAAGAAAATTGCCTTTATGGTTATCATAGCCATTTGTTGAACAGGCTATAAGAACATGTTATCCTGAAAGCTTGTTCCAATTTACTGAATTGAAACTGTTCATCATAGGATATTTTACTTACATTATTATCTTCTAAGCCAATTTATGCTGTCTAAATCTTGGTTTAAAATGGTACAGATTTTAGCACATCACTTCTATTTCTAGCAAAGATGGAAAAACAGAGACCAGATTTACATTCCCATCAGATTAACAAACAAACAAAAAAACAAATGTAAGCCATTCATAGCAGTGCCAAGTATGGATAGACGTCATAATAAAAAATCTGCTTTTACTAAAAAAAGGCAAAATATATGAAATAATGGTTTTCAAGTGGATACAGAAAAAGGATAGTGATCCCATTGAGAGAGGAAACAAATGAGGAAAACTTATGACTGTTATAATTTACTGGCTTGAGAAAGTATCCAAGCCAGGGTGCAAGGAGAAGGAGCCCAGGCAGAGCCCAGCGATGCTCTAAATTAAGGAGATGAAGATGAAGGGTTGAAAAAAATGAATACAGCACTACAGAAGGGAGAGAGCCACCAAGATGGAAAACTCCAGAGAACCCCACAAGATCTCCCATGGAATATACAACAGAATATTAATCATTATAGATGTGAAAAAAAAACAGAAGCTGGAGAAATAAGTGTCTGAGGAGATCAGAGGGGAAAGTGCCTGTCATCCAGAACCAAGAAAAGTGACAATACCCATCAGCCAGATTGAAATTCATGATTCGTGAAGCATTGGATAGAGTATCTGGAAAGGTCTTCCTTCAGAAATGGAAGAATTCTTCTTCAGAAGAATTAGATTGAATGCTACTCTGTTCCTACTTAAGAAACCTTAAAAACAAGATCAAAAATATCAAACTGCTCAAAAGGAATTTAACCATGTCTTATAACAAAGCTCAAGAATATTTAAATGACCGCAAAAGAAATAATGGGGTGCAAAAAGGGATAACATTTACAGTGTCTATCTTCCAAACATAGATTATCAGACATGCAAAGAAGCAAAAAAAAATGCAAATTGATTTTAACTCGTGATAAAGTCTTAAGAGCAGTCCAGATTAAAGCATTTTATAAAGGAACAATGGGAGCTATAATAGAAGATTTTTCCCCCCTTGGAAGCAATGCAAGCAACAAGAAAATAGAACCATATTTTTAAAGTATTGAAAGGAAAAATTTGTCAACCTATAATTCTATACCTAGCAATGATATCCTTTTAAAAAGAAGGCAAATCAACACTTTTGCAGATACACAAAAGCTGAAATAATTCATAACCAGCAGATATGCCCTACAGGAAATGTTAATGAAAGTCTGTCAAGCCAAAGGAAAGACACAACGGAAAATATGGATTACCTCTGGGGAATGAGAAGATCAGAAAGAGTAACTCTGTTATTATTTGAATCTCTTTAAAAGATCATTGATCTTAACAAAGATAGCAACATTGTATTGTGGGGTTTATAGCCTATGTATACATAAAGTAAAATAAGACTTAAAAGTTCAGGGAGGAAAGAATAAATGGAAGCATACTTTCTAACATCCTTTTTTCTTGGGGGAAGAGGGTACCAGGGCTTGAACTCAGGGGCATTCAACCACTGAGCCACATCCCCAGTCACCCCCTCCACCATTTATTTATTTATTTATTTATTTATTTATTTATTTATTTATTTATTTTCAAGAGACAGGGTGTTCCTGAGTTGCTTAGTGCCTTGCTGTTGAAGAGGCTGGCTTTGAACACAGGATCTTTCCATCTCAGCTTCCAAAGCCACTGGGAGTATAGATGTTTGGCCCCAGTTGGGTCGTAAAGACTTTTAAAATGATGCAAAAATGGTATGATAACAGCACAGACTAGGAATACTCAAATATGCATACAAAACCCCTAAAGCAATAGCAAAGTAATGGCTAAGTCAGCTAAGAAGACACAATGGAATCATAAAAATTTCTGGATTAATCCAAAACGATGCTTTTTGTAAAAAAAAAGGGGGGGGAATGAAATTAAAGTAGGAAAATATAAAATGAACAGCAAGATTATGTACTTCAAGCCTAATATTAGTAATGATATCAGACGTAAATGATCTATACAACAGAAGTAAAAGCAATTTCTTATAAAAGGAATCATGCAGTATGTAAGGAGTTGATATTCCTTTTGCACCAACAGAAATTAGCTAAGCAATTGAAGACTTTTAAGAAGGAAATTGGCACAATCTGGTTAATATTCCTAATAAGTCTTTTTTGGCTAATGTGTGAAGAACGATGAGTAGATAGATAATGGTGTACCACATACGTATTCCTTTTGCCCCCTTGGCGGGGGGTGGGGTATGAATTAATAACATTTCTAGGAAGACAAGAATTTCCAGATTTCCAGCCAGCCTCAAATATGTATCCCGAGGCTGGAGTGCGATCCATTTGGGGTACCAGGAAGGGTTTCTGTCTTTCCCGGTTCTCCCCAGCAGATGGCCCCAGAGCCCGGTTCCTGACTCGCCTGGAGGAGTAGCGAGGTTGCGGGGAAGAGATGGTCGCCTCCTGGAGGATGCTGGCGGCGACTCCTGTGGGAGAGGGCCACTGGCGCGGAGCGATCGGGGTGGGCGCTGGAGTCGGGCGGCCTCGAAGATCAAAGGTCCGCCAGGGCGGTCGCGCGCCCGCTTGGGCTGCACCCGGGGCTGGCCTGGGCGGTGTGCCAGCCCCAGACTTTCAGCAGCGAAGTTGAAGTTCAGCAGCACCGTCCAATCCAAGCTGGCTTTCCCGGGCTAAAGTGCGTGCGGGTGGGTCCTGGGCACGGAGAAAGGTGGTGTTTTGCATTTTACAGAAAAAGTAGGGAGAATGGTTTCTAAAGGAGGCTTTGGAGAGAAATAATAAGAAGGAACGCGTTGGGGTGGGTTAGAAAACAGAAGGAACAGCCCGCACCGGTGCCTGGGAACAGACGGAGCGGGCTGCGTGGCTCAAGCCAAAAAAAAAAAAAAAAAAGTGAAACAAGTAGGCTTGTTTGGGTAGAGAGTTGCCTAGGGAAGCTGAGCACTTGAGAGCCTCTCCTCCCTCTCCAGCCTCCCCTGCGGTGGTGAGGTCACAGCCTCTTGGAGTCCTCCCTCCTCCCACCCCTCCGGCTCCCTGATCTCCCTCTGCCTAGGGGAATCGGAGGCGCAAAGGACTGAGAATAAGACGACAGCTCAGGATGAAGACATAGCCTTGGGGACCGGTGGAAAAATGAGGCTGGAGTCCCTGCTGCAGCTGGTATTGCTGCTCTCCCTGCCCAGGAGTCTGGGGGGCAGGGGGTGTCCATCTCCACCCTGCGAGTGCCACCAGGAGGACGACTTCAAAGTCACCTGCAAGGATATTCACCGCATCCCCAGCCTACCGCCCAGTACGCAGACTCTGTGAGTACACGGGAGAGGAAAGGGTAGGATGCAGAGGCCAAAGACACCTGGAAAGGTGGACACTTGGAAGTGCACGAAACAGCTTGAAAACTGGCCAAAGTAGATTGGTATATTGTGTGTGTGTGTGTGTGTGTGTGTGTGTGCGCGCGCTCGCATGTATCTGTCCCTAAGTAAAAATGTCATCAAATCACACTTGGAAAGTTATCATTCCTGACACCCTCGTGTTTTAACAAAAGAAAAGGTAACAAAACTCTGGTACGAAATGACTCATTGAGGCGTTCTTTCTAAAATGCTACCTTTATGCACTTCACCTACTCCTATCCCTGACTGAATCTTGGTTTCACTTCCAATATTACTAAGATTAAAAGCAATTCAAGAACAAACTTTGTAAATTTTATCTTGGGTTACAAAAATTGCAAAAAAAAATTCTCTTTTTAGTTTTTCTAGATAAGAAATTGTCTTAGTTCTGCTGATTTATCAAAATAGTTGTCAAAAAATTAATCAGGAACCCATTTAAAAAATGTACCCTTCACCCAATATATATAATTCCTTAATGGTGAACTGCCCACCAAGGAGTACATCTAGAACTCCTCTTTTTGATAGACATGGTAGAAGTGTAAAGCAATGAAATTTCATGAACCATGTTTTTTTTTTTAATCTGAAGATTAAGTTAGAAATTTGGTGGCAACTAAAATCACTCATACACACACATGCACACACACTCAGGTACACACACAATGTTTCTTAACAGAAATTTAAATTAATGATTATTGAAAGGATAACTGAAGTCAACACTGAGGTAAAAGGGCTTTTTAATTGATAAAAAAAAAAAAAAAGAACAGAAAGAAAGAATGATCAAACAACCTGAAAGGTTACCTAGTTAAAGTAAGAAATACAGACTACTTAAAAAAAAAAAAAAGTAGATGGCTGGAAAACAGTTGTACAGTTCTCAAGAATTCAGCTCATAGGAACACTCAACAGTTGATCGTGAATGTCGTAGCCTAGGTACATATTTCTGTGCTTGAAGAGATCCTACTTTCTTATATCACTTGGATTAATTAGTGCAATAACCTCTAAGCACTTCTTCATTCTCCATGATGCCATTACAGAATAAATTCTCATCTTCTTGATGAAACTTCTACATTGGTTCTGTACAGCTTCTAGAATAAAATTATTCTGTTCACACTGTAAGATCTGGCCCAGTATGTCAAACCTCTCTTCTTCTAATTTATCGGATTTCCCACTCCTACTGAGCACAACTTCTAACATATCCCCCCCAAAGTTCTCTGCTTACACCAGTGCCCTTGCTCCCCCTCCCACATTCTATCCCCCACCTGAAGTGCCTTCCCCCTTTCTTTGTCTGGCTTGTGTCTATCTAGTTTTGGAGTCAGTTCCTTTAAGAAGCTTCTCCTGACCATGATGCCTAGGCTGGGTGAACAACCCTCCTTCTCAATGTTCTGTGCATGAATATGACCCTAGCCCTTATATACTGTGTGTTTTCCTATGACTTTATCTTTTGGGGACTAAACCCAGGGGCACTTGATCACTGAGCCACAACCCCAGCTTTTTTTATTTTTTATTTTGAGACAGGATCTCACTAAGTTGCTTAGGGCCTCACTAAGAGTTGCTGAGGCTGGCTTTGAACTTGCAATCATCCTGCCTCAGCCTCCAGAGTTGCTGGGATTACAGGTGTGTGCCACTGTGCTTGGCTCCTGTGACTCATCTTTATTCGCATACCTACCAGTGTAGAAATGAAGTCCTCTAACACAGTGACCCTGTCATTCTGAATTCCTCAAACCCAGCAGAGGAACTGAAACTGTTTAGAAGCTCAAATAAAGCTCACATGAATGAGTGAATAAATGAATATGGTGGCCACAGGTTGTCCACTGGGTGGTGGGAAGACCAGAGCACAAAGTTATCAGTGGCAGAATTTCAAGAGTCCTTGGAGAGAGATGTGGCTCTGAGAATGCAAAGGAACTCAGAATCATCTTGAGTGAAACTGCACCACGTGTTGAGAGAAGGACTGTCAGAGAACAAGCCGTGGGATAGGAGTCGAGAAACCCTCCTCTCTTCATTCTTTCCTCAAGAAACAGGGTGAGATCCTTTATTTGGAAGATCTCAACTTTTGTTCAGAGTAAAATAAAAGGTTCAATTAGGTGCTTTCTGATGTCATGATGCTATTGAGTATACTCTGAGGGAAACCACTGAATCACAAAGCGTGATTGGATAAAGACAGCAAGGAGCATGTGACCTTGAGAATAACGGGGACAAGGTACTGTGTTCTGAACAATGAAAACTTTCTGAGACGGGGAAGAGAAAACTGATGAAAAATGTGGGTTAGATGCTATGGTGTTCTCATTTAAACAACAACTACAACCATCTGTGACAGCAGCAAAGTGATTTTTTTAATCTTTTGGGGGCAGTAGAACTCTTCCGTCAAAGGAAAGACTATGGGAGAAGTCGAATAGGTAAAGCTAATGATTGTGCTGTGCTTATTTATGTGGGGCCCTGTTCTCAGCACTTTGCATCAATTTACCCATTGAGTCCTCACAAAATCCAAGTAAGTTGGTGATTTTATTATCCTCGTTTATAAAATGGGGTCATTGAGGCACACACACACACACACACACACACACACACAGTGTCACTCAGCTTGTAAACGGTGGAGACAGGATTTGAAATATCATGTTGAACTTCAAAGGCTGCCATCAGATGTACGTGGGTCTTGCCCTGCCAGCTTTCCCCCAGGATGGTCATGAGGTTTTAGAGATAAAAGTTTGAAAACCAGTGATGTCCAATAAAACACATATAACCTTGAGGGACGTTGGCCAGAGAAGTATGCAAGAACTCAGAAATTAGGAGGTTGGGGGAAAGGAAAGAAGGGAGAGGAAATGAGAGAGAGGGTTGAAGAGAGGGAGGAAGGAAGGGAGGGAAAGAAAACTCACCTTTTAAGTTATGGAAGGCATTCCCTGAGGCACCAAACCATATCTTTGCCATTAATAAATAACTTGTTCAAGGTAGCAATCCCTTTTCTGAAACTACTTAAATTAAAAGATCCGTTGCTGAGGGATGTTTTCTGACCAGAGCTATGTTATTGTTCAGATGTACCTCTTTTTGAAGTTTTTGAAGATCCTGCACTGATTTAAATGGAAGGACTTGTGCTCTTGCAGTTACTTGCCTTATTTCTGTATCCTTTATCCAGATGCTACAGAATCACTGCTTAGCCATTTTACAAATTACCATGGTGCTGAGAATAATTTTTCCTAAGCCTTAAACTTCCACCCATATTTCATGGTGTTGAAAGGTACTACACAGGCCTCAACTTTCTGTGCTACCCATACCCATGGCCCATGATGTCTGGGAGACAGTTACACTGTTTGTGTCTCTTACTGAAGAGGTAGTTCTGAGTCTTTTCCTCACCTGTGTCCTCCAGTGGTCATGCGACAGTGACTTTAACAGGGCCGGGGTGCCAGGGGGTGAGGGGGTGAGGAGAGGGAGAGCTAGTTCTCCCACTCCCCAGTGGAACATTCAACAATCTCTGATATGCAGAAAGTCTGAAAAAAATTGACTCTCAATTGGGAATTAGTGATTTAAGGTAATTTAAATGAAGCAAATGAATAAAATTATAAATTTAAATTTGGGGGCTGGGGTATAATGTAGGTCAGTAATAGAGGCTCCGAATTTGAGTCCCAGTACTGAAAATTTTGGAATATAATTATAGATTATAATGAATATAATAGAATATAATTATAGATTATAATGACCTGAAAATGAAGCTTGGCAAGACTGATCCATCAATCTCTCGTATTCAGAAAGTTGACTTTTTTTTTTTTTTACCTCTATGTATAAGAGGACCATCCTTCTCTGAATGAGACATTGATAGTCATTCTAGATTTGTGTGGATTGTCCCTCCAGAAAGTGCCAACTTGCCTTGCCTTGTCCCTTTAACCTACCCACTTGCAGTTTCATCGTGGCAGTAATTGCCATCACTCCTTCCTCCAATCCCCACCACTGTTTAGGGTCTTAGGATTCAATGCAGTAAATGGTTTTTCTACCACACACGTGCTTCTCTTCAGAAATGTTTCTGAAGGAGTGGCTGTCTGTATTGTGATTTTCAGGTTATTTTTAGTCGTTTGCATGCTGCATCTGCACACTATCCCAGTGTTTTCTAAACTAGATAATCATTCATCATCTTTGGGATTTTTGCCCTGTGTACCATCTGTGCTACTATTTCCTCAGTATATTTTAAGTAGACCACTTTTTTAACTGAAAGAAATTTATTTAGGAAAGCATACATTGCTGCTATAAATGCAAAATTATCATGACTTATTTAAGTGAGAGGTAAACAGAAAACTGAGTATAACAAAAACAAAAATGTAATGAAATTCTAGGCATAGGTTATTGTCTGTGAATGCTGTGAATACAAGGCTCCCTTCTCTTTGCAAAGAGAAAGAGTACGAAGTGTTGAGAAGCATTAAACAGATCCAACCCTGCTCTGTGTCCTTGATAGTATCAGAAGGACTGAAAGACAATAGGAAAAGGAATCACTTTTTCACTGTGTGATTCAATATTATTTCACTCTATGTAAGCTAATCTCGTATATCTTCAAATCATCCCTGTTCCCCATATTTCAAAATGGTTTTAGTAACAGTCAGTGGTCACAACATGAATAACAATTGGTTTCTAACCTAAAAAAGAGGTTTTCTATGCCCAGACAACACAGCCCAATAAAATAGAAAGAAAGAAAGATAGAATCGATCTTGCACCATGTAATGGCATCAGTTAATGACAAACCACGTATGCAATAATGTATATGTAGTATAGCCTAGCTGTGGAATGGGCTATACAAACCACCATCCAGGTTTTTATAAGCATATTCTATGATATATCACCACCATTAAGTGATGCATAACTCTATATAAAAATAAAATTAAAAAAAAATATGTGTAACCCCAGGCACAGTGGTACACACCTATAATCCCAGCAGCTTGGGAGTCTGAGGCAAGAGGATTGCAAGTTCAGATCCAGCCTCAGCAACTTAACAAGGCCCTAAAACAACTTAAGGAGACACTGTTTTTAAATAAGATAGTAAAAAGAGATAGGGATGTGGCTCAGTGGTTAAGCACCCCTGGGTTTAATCGCCAGTACCAAATATATATGCATATATTGTTTACATATTACATTTTAATGTATATATAGCATATATTTCAGTTAAGATTTTTCTATAGTAAGTAACAGATAACCCATTCTGCCCAGTTAAGAAGGAAAGAAATATTTAAAAGAATGATATAATTTACATGTTATATGATTTTATTGTCTGTTGACATCTTTATCCCAAGTGAATAAATCAATTCCTTCAGCTTTCAGGTCCTTTTCAGAATTTCTTATAGCTCCTGAAACTCTTCTTTCCCATTCTTTTAGAACCAGGCTTTCAAAATAGGCCAGGGTCCATAGCCTGCAAGGAGTTAGAGCCACAGCTAATGATCTGGTTAGGACAGTTTTTTAACCACAGCCACTGAACATCTGAAGTCCTATAACTGTTGGCTCTATATTGCCACCAATATTTTCTCAACTGTCCCTGACTCTCTTTGCTTGTTTTCAGTACTGGGGATTAAATCCAGAGGCTCTCTACTACTGAGTTACACACTCAGCTCTTTTATTGTATTTTGAGACAGGGTCTTGTTAATTTGCTGAGACTGGCCTTGAACATGCCATACCCTGTCTTCACCTCTCTGGGAGGTATACACTACCACACCAAGCCTGTCCCTGCCTATTTGAGTCAGAGAGTGTTATCCTATATGGAGGATCTTATTGGTGGGCAAAGGTACCTGCCTTGTCCTAGCTGCTAGAGGGAGGAGGTCTGGGAGAGGCATGCAATGTGGAATTCCCACCAAAGAGGGGCCATATGCCCTCAACATCACTTATCACTTCCTTCATTCTGCTTTGGGTGTATCCAAGACACTGTGTTGAGTGCTGGATTGGATGAAGGACACTACCAACACTCTCCTCTAGGATCTTCTAGTATAGTGTAGAAGCTAACGATTAGTCAGATAGCCACATAAACATGTAATTACGGTTGTGCAAGTGTGCTGAGTGTTCTTGGCAGGGGTGGGGAACTAACTTACGTAAACTAAAGTTCAGGGAAGGCTTTAAGCCTGAAGAAATGGTAGGAGTTGAGTATGAAGAATTGCAGGGGCAAGGGCATAGAGTGGAAAAGAGGGGTTTCAAGAACCAATGAGCAATAAAATTGGTTACTATTCCCTTTATAACACAGCACAGGGAGGGGGTGTGTAAATGTCTTTATAAACTAATATTTAATTTAAGTAATGAATGCAAAACCTGGGTTTTTCTTGAGTTTTCCAAATATAGTAGTATACCAAGACTCCTAGGGGATGCCTGACAGTCTATGTACACTGTTATATGTTTTTCCTATGCATACATTCTTGATATAAAGTTAATTTATGAATAAGGTAAATTAAGAGATTAGCAACAATAAATAATAATAAAACGGAACAATAGTAACAATGTACTGTAATAAAAGGTGTGTGGATATGGCCTCTGTCTCAAAAGAATTAAGATAAATAGGAATGTCTTTGAACCACAGTTGATTCCAGGTACCTGTAACCATAGAAAGTAAAAATGTGGATAAAGAGGGACCATTGTATATTGTTGTATTTGTAAGTCTAATTAATTACAACCATTACTTTAAGGGGTATTATTTAATAATACTTTCATGAGTTATTTAATATATTATTGAATCAAATAATTTAAATGAATAAAAAGTTTGTTTTGTACTTGAATGTTTGACAAAAGTTTCCCAATACTTAGAAAATTCTAGAGAATCTACTAAATTAGACCTTACAAGTGCCAAGAATCCCACATTTTTAGATACCCCAATACTATTTTTAGGGACAGGAGAGGAGAAAGTACCTTCTCTGGAGTGAGACCATTTGGGTCGAATGCCTTGCTTTCTGTCCTTGGTATGCTAAATTATCTAAATTATCTGGGCCTTGGAATCTTCGTTCATAACATAAGAATAATAATATTACTTGCCTTATCAGATTGCTAGGAGATGCAAATGAATTACTACTGTTAAATGATAGTTTTCAGAGCAAGGTAAAATTATAACTTTCAGGAGGGTGGAGGATGGGAAAGGCAGCGGAGCACAACAGACACTAGTATGGCAATTTGTAAATCAATGGATGTGTAACTGATGTGATTCTGCAATCTGTGTATGGGGTGAAGGTGGGAGTTCATAACCCACTTGAATCAAAGTGTGGAATATGATATGTCAAGAAATTTGTAATGTTTTGAACAACCCACAATAAAAAATTTAAAAAAAAATATAACTTTCATTCTGCCACAAGTTGAACACATGTTAACTATTTTAATTGACTCATTGCTGAGTATATATTAGTTTCCTAAGGCTGTCATAACACAGCACCACAAACCAGGTGCCCTTAAACAGTAGAAATTTGACTCTGTTGTAGTTCTGGAAGCTGAAAGTCAGGAATCAAAGTGTCAGTAGGGCCAAGCTTCCTCTGAAAGCTCAAGGGAAGAATCCTCCATGACTCTTCCTAGCTTCCCAGGGCCGCCAGCAATATTTGCTGCTCCATGGCTTGTGCTGTATTACTTCAATCACTAGCTTTAGAGCCCACCCCAATCCAGTATGGCCTCAACTTAATTAATTACATCTACAAAACACTATTTCCAAATGCAGTCACATTCTACGGTTCCAGCTAGATGTGAATATGGCAGGGTGGGGGGTGGGACTCTATTTGACCCATTATAATGAGGAAACAGGGAAGATATTACTATCTGTTTAAAGGAGAATCCACAAAAACAACATATTTGTAGATCAGGAATATCATCACTTTCTAATATACATCACAATTTGTTTATTTTTATGCTTTCTTACTTATGTTTTTTCCCTTTAAGCAAAAAACAAGCTTTTTATTTTGTTTTGGTGTGCATTTGTTTCACTCAGCTGCATCCCAAGTGCCCAGAAAGAGCTTGGTATGATAGGCAGTCAATAAATATTTGCTTAACAGAGGAGTGAATGAACGCTGGAATGAATGAATGGTTCTGGAAGCTCTTTAATGTCATTTTATTGGGTCTTTCCTGGCCTTTTATGATTCTTTTTCAAAGCCTTTGTGTTTTAGTGCTATGTTCTAGTGGATGGAATTCTGCCTATATTTCATTTTTTTCCTGGTTATCTGGGCCACCAGTTCTTCAGATACTGAAGTAACAGCTGATGGGGTTACACATCTCTCTCCACTTGTCTGGCCCTATGTTGAGACTGCTAAAGCCATGTTATAGACACTATTTTGAACAGTCACCTCCACAAAATATTAACTTCGCCAGGACTTCTAAACTTTTCAAATGTAGTATTCCTAAGTAATAGGAAAGAAATTTTCAGTGTATCAGGGATCTCCTGAAGTAAGCAAAAAAAATTCATTCAGAATTTCTAGTTTTATTATTTAAATTTAATTTCCAAAACATTATGGTCATTTTTAATTCTTATTCATCACATAGATATTAGATAGCTTATACATGTCTTCTTGGAGTATTTCCTTGTACTTTCATGGTAATGTAATAACTCATTTGAATATCCCAGAAACTCGACTTGAATGCCCAGAAGAGCAGGCATGGTAGGGCTTTTGAAGTAATTTGGGGTGCAGTATTATATGCCCATAAGAGTCCAACCTCAAGGATCAGACCAACTCCACTGAAGCTATGCCCATTTAGTCATTATCTCAGAGACCCGGATCCACAATGCCTGGATATTTTCATCTGTATGAACAAACCCTGGCAAAGTTGGAGTCTGAGTCTATTTTCTTAGATGACCTCTGATAAAGCAGCAAGCATAGAAAACTAATTAACAATGCTCAAAATATATTGCTCATGAATTAATCCCATCAGAACATACTGGTAAACTTACCAAAAGAGTTATTTTGTTCTGTCCAGATCTGAGAAATTGTTACCTTGAATTAATATCTTTGATTATTATAATGTTTTCTGGTTGTACAGTTAAGTTGGTTAGCCTTCAGATTAAAGTTTATTAGCGAAAGGTTCAGAGGCTTCTAGAAGTCCATGGTTGTGCTTCTGGGAATCTGTCATTATTGAAAACCTGGACTTACGCTTCTTAGATTTCCAAAAGTATCTTGGGCCCCCTAATAATTAAAGAAATTCTGCTTTGGAATAATTTGGCATTTTTATGTAACCATAAGTGTGTGTTTGGTATTCACTATGGCTCAATCTATTTTATTATAAAGAACACAAAACACTTTTAAAAAACAAACAAAAACTGCCTTGCCTTTGAATATGATGGCTTTTCTTATAAATATATTATTATGATGACTATTTTATTTATGCCTCACACATAGCCTGTCCTTTGAGGATTCTTTATACACAAAAGTTCACTAAATGTGGCCATTCTTCAAGTCAATACTTTAAAAACATACTTTACAAATGTCTTATGTGTCATATCTGACATTAAGTCCCTTCACAGAGTTTCTATTTTTTAATCAAACTAATCAATGTACTTAATTACTCTTTGCCTTTCATTACTGCTATTAAAAAATAGTGGAAAAAAATTTAAGCATGGGCAAAATGGTCCCAATTTGTTCAAAATTATAGATTAGATTTTAAAGCGTCCCATTTAGATGTCAGATTCTACTTATTTCACTTCAGTTCTGTATGAATTAGTAAGAACATTTAGGACAACATTCAATGCAAAATGTTTTGTTGTTTTGGTTTTATTTTTTTAAGTTACAAAGCAGGCATTTGTAATTTTTTAGACATCCGGTATATTGTTCCCTTACATGTGATGACATCCATATGTGCCCTGGATTTTCTGGCGTAGTTCTATTGAAAACATTTTGCCATTCAGAAAATGCCAGAAATTCAAATATTTCATCATCATCTTAAAATAAACTTGCCACATCATTTATGCACCTGGAAAGAGCTCCCTTGCGTCCAAGCTTTTCTCTCAGGAAACATGATCTCTCTATTTTCATTATACATTGAGGGTTTGGCTTTTATTTTGCAGATGTTGGCTTGATTTTACCCTTGCCCAAGTGTTATAATTACTCAACTCCAGAGAGGGAAATGAAATTGCCTCTTTTCAGGTGCTATCACATCATATTTTGTTATTTTAATCTTTTTGGGAGCTGAGAAGTTAGAAGTCTAACTTTGGGGAAAGACTCATGTAGGATCTGAGGACAGGTAGACCTAGGGCCTTCCTGTGACAAGATCTTCAGCAGGCTTGATGACTGCAGTATTTTCATCTTAAAGTCCTTTTCAATTATTTCTGGGCCCATGAACATGGTCCAAAGATTCAACATAACCAGAAATTCTACCTCTAGATCGATAGTATTTCATTGTAGTTTTTCTTCCTTTCTACTTAATTTTTTCAATAAATATTTCATACGGTAGTACTATTCTAGGCATTGGAGACACATGCTAAATTACTTCATTGACTTTATATTATAGTAGGGGAAAATAGCCAGCATTTTTTTAAAAAAAAGTAGAACACAAAGATCAACAGATGGCAAAATAAATAAATAAACAAACAAACAAATAACTGATATCTGGTGGAAGAAAATTGTGCATAAATACAAAAGTACTGAGGCAAAAGAGACATGGAAGAAACAGGCATAGTGTGTTAAGAAGCAAGAAGAAAAGAAATGTGGCTAGAGTAGAAAACGTAGTAGGAAATAAGGTCAGAGTAGTTAAAAGGGACAGATCTATCTATCTATCTATCTACGGATACATACATATATCACTATATATAATGATCTAATATATACATAGTAGTGTGTGTGTGTACATACACACACACTTTCCTGAATAAAAAGCTCTTAAGGATTTTGAGTCCCTCTTGCAGATATGCAAAGATCTGACTTACATTTTACTAAGGATCCCCCTGGCTACTGTTTGCTAATCAAGTAAGAGACATGAGGGCCTGAGCCAGCTTACTAGCAGGAGAGGTGATGAGAAATGTTTGAATCCTGGATTTATTTTGAAGATGAATCCATCTGCATTTCCTAAGACTGTGGAGTCTGAGGAAAAGACAAGAGTTGGTAATGTCTTAGCTTGGATTCTTCTGAAAGGAGAGCCTGCTCAGAAATCCTCCATGGGAAATTTGATTCTAGGGAGCAGAACTATAGGATGGACAAATGAAGCAGGGCAGGAGGGAGAGTTTGTAGCTACTAGGAACAAATGGTTGCTGTATCCCATAAGACCACCTGAGAATTCAGATAAGTATCTCAAGATCCTGGTTCTAGGAGGGAGGAAAGGAAAACCATATCCCCCAGTTCCTGTCCCTATAGGTCAGGATGTCAATTCTATCAACCTTTCAGATTCCTTGTGCATGGATGATAAAATAATTCCTGAGAACTAACAGAAAGCTCCAATGTGACAGGTGAGAGGCATATGGTGCTTGGCTGAGGTATAGTGCTATCAAGTTGTAGCTTGTGAAGCCAGCTGGAACTCACACCACCGTGTGGTGGCTAGGCTAGGAGATAGGTCGGGCTGAGAGGATCTACAGTGAGGTACAGAGGTGTTCAAAGTAGTTCAGCCTTTACATGATTTCTCATTTGCCCAAGTTTCCTACATATCTGGTTCCCACACTAAAATGTAGGGCCTCTGTTTTTGTAAGAATGATGTTGTCCTTACTTCTTTCCTGTGTGAGAGGACAATGCAAATCCAGTCGGCTACAGAGCTCCTTTTAAGACACAATCATTGCAAAGGTATAATATGAAAGTTGTCATGATATTTATCTTTTATGAATGATTGATCCAAGTTGCTTTTGTTACATTTTAACAATTTTAGTTATGACTTGAATTACATTTCTTTTTTGTACTGCATTTAAAAACCTATCACTAGGGCTGAGGCTGGGGCTCAGTGGTAGAGGCACTGGGTTCTATCCTCAGCACCACATAAAAATAAATAAATAAAGACATTGTGTCCATCTATAACTAAAAAAATATTTTTAAAAAAACCTATCACTATTATGTTGTTTTCTTTTGTTCAGTTAATTATATTGTGTCAACTCTAGAGTCATACTATGTGTTTTCATAATATCTCATTAAGTCCTCAAAGTGGCTCTGGAAGGTACATGCCTGACTCTAATTTATAAGGTGAACTGAAACCCAAAAATATCAGCTTCCTTTCTCTTATGTTACTTATCACTAATAAGTGAAAGAATCAGAATTCAAACTCAAACTCCTGACTCTAAATCCTAGTCCTTCTATGTTATGTCATAGCTATCTTCCTAAATATGGTGTCTCCTCTTCTCTTTTCCTCTTTCTTTCTCTCTCCCTTCCTCCTTTCTCAGTTGTAAAATTCACATGACACAAAGTTGATCACTTTTTAAAAATTTTTATTGGTGTATAATAATTATACAGACCCCTGGTCTGGTCACTTTTAAGTGTAATTACAGAGTGGGATTTTGTACATTCACAATATTGTAGAACCTTCACCTCCATCTAGTTTCAAAAAGAAACTATTGAAAAATGTTTGATATTTTCATCATCTCAAAAGGAGACCCTGTACTGATTAAATAAGTATTCCCCATTCCCTGCTTTGCCCCTGGCAACCACTAATCTACTTTCTGTCTCTATGTTCTTTTACCTATTGAAGACATTTTATATAAACAGAATCAAACAATAGGTGCCCCTTGGGTCTTGCTTCTTCCACTGAGCATAACATTTTCAAGTGTCATAACATTGTAGAGACAGAGTGGGAGCAATCAGACAAGTGGCCTGATGGAAAAACATGTGAACAGGGCCAGGCTAATGCTCCCACGACTTTTCATGCAGTTTCACTATTAACATACTGGTGTGGAGAGCAGCCCCTCTCTGTCTCAATGCCTTGCATCTTGGAAATGAAAATTGGGGCACAGAAAACATCCATGCTTATTTTCAGAGGCTTGGAGTACAAAACTGCTTGCGTATGTCAAAAAGTTTTGAATGCCTATCTTGTAAAGGAGAGTATTTGGGGCCATTTGGCTAAGAAACACCATGCATTTATCCCTCTATGTTTCATGGCGATCTTAGGCAACACATCTAGAAAGAGATAACCCAGTAGCAGTGCATGCACCATCATTTGTAACTCTTATGAGTCAATAGTCAAGCAAAGGGCTTTTCTTTGTTACAGGGAAGCTGGGAACAACTCACATAGTATACCATTTCCATGGCTGTTTTTCATAATAATATTGGCTTCTTTACCTTATATTGTATCTCCATTAAAAAGTTAGCCAATATTCTAAGAAATAAAATTTGCTAAGAATTAAAAAAAGGTTTACATGAGAGAAATAGATTATTCTTCCCCTTGTTTATCAGTGCTTTTCTCTCAGGTATTCCTCCCTCACCTGCTTTGATCTTAGAGGCAGAAGAGATGTGGTCAAATTCTCATCTCCCACAGACTCCCTGTGTGGAAGACTCTGCTTGCTCAACTCACAGGATAAACAAACTAGCAAGATCTATGAGATCTGCTATATCCATATCATCATGTGGTTATGAGGAACTTAGTACAGGGAGTAGGTACACAGAAAACTGGTATAGAAGTATATTTCTTGGATACAGGTTAGCAGTTGTCACCATTGCAGTAGTAAGTCTGAGATTGTGTGAGATCTCTTTTATATCAATTTATATCTCTAGGCAGAGACCATTCAGAAGCCCTATGGCATCAGTTGTGCAGCTTTAATAAGGAGAAAAAACACTTGTCCATTTTGCAAAAGGAACATGGTAAAGATATCTTAAGAGTTCTTTTCCTCTTTCAGAGATATTCGTCTCCTGGAATTGCTCTTAGGAGGATAAAGTAAACAAGATTCTGATGTGTGGTGTGTGTGTGTGTGTGTGTGTGTGTGTGTGTGATCCTATCCCAATGGGGCCCATAAATCTGTAAGAAGAATTTATCTGTCCTGTTTCATAGTTTGACTAAAAACTCTGTTAGTATTTCCAAATCTCCAGTTGCCCATATTTAATGCTTGGAGGGCCTTCTTATGTAGCATAACCAAATTGCCATTTCACAACCATCCTCAATCCCTGGAAATGAAAACAACAAAACCAGAAGCTCTGAAATGTGCTCTACATAGCATGAAAGAATCCATCAATCTCTGTCTGCTTCAGTGCTGGGTGATAACAGAGGTCTGATGAACTTAAGAAGGATTCCTTTTACTCATAAGAAACTTGGCACTTTATAGAAACTTATGTATATCATGTCTGAAAATACAGGGTGGCCTGGAGAGTCTCTGATTTCTCTTTATATTATATGCAGTATATTCATTATCAACAGCAGCAAAATAGGGAGGGAACTATCTTGCATAAAAGCTATGTCAGCTAAAAATCATGGAGAAGAGCAGAGGACTAAAGTTGTCCACCTCATAGGGCAACTATTCTATGACTATAGCAAAGCACTAAAGAGTGGTAGGTAGAAATGGAAATCATATCAGGAGACCTTCAATAAGTCATGAGCATTTTAGCAAGGCACTTAATCATCCTGTGTCTTACCTATTCTATCTCTTACTTGGAAACCTTATAAGATGGCTCTGTTCTATGGTAGAGGACTTCTGGGAAGACCAAGGAAGTTCTTCAAGTGCATAAGTATCTCTTTGTTATTCAGGGTCAACCTTTTTCATTTAGCAGAGTAAGAATATGGGAGACTATAACTTATCAAATATGGGGGGGGGAAACACTGATTTAAGGAAGTATTTGAGGGAATTATACTATAAAGATGAAACAATAAAAGGTAAATATTTAACTTAGAGTCCCATATACTTATCCTCTCTTCTTTCATTCTTATAACAATGCAGGAGAGGTCCCTCTGGTGCATTCAGGTTCTTTTGATCTTATCCTACTTTGACTTTCTTCCTCTCCTTCCTCAGATCCTTTCCACTGCTGTCTAAACAATTCAAATGTCTTTCCCCTAAACAAAATATTTTTCCTCCATAATTTCCATATCAGGGTTCACTTACCACTTCTACTTCCCTTCCTCCTTCCCTCCCTTCATAGCAAAATATCCTCAACTTGCTTTCTTGATGTTTTGACTTCCCATTCACCCTTTGGCTTAGTGCAATCTGGCTTTTACCCTCATTACTCAATTGACCAAAGTCACTGGCAGCTGTTGTTGCAAAATGTCCAGAAACATTTTTAGATCCTTTCCTGAGTCAGATGCTTTTTGTCTTTTGTCTAATGGCTTCTCATGGTCTCCTCCACATCATACTCCTTGACTGCTACTGCCTATGCCTCAGTGTGGGTCTTCTAATGGGCCCAGGAGGCAGGGCTACTGCTACTCATTGAGGACAATTCTGAGCTGGTTAGGCATGCCAAACCCACTCCTTGCAGCTCAACAGTAAGTGCATTGCTGAATGGAGTGCTCACCTTTGTTTACTGAAATAACCCACTCCTAGCACTGTGTACATCCACTTCTCCATATATATTTGGGACACACTGTCTAAGATTTCAGTAGGTCTGTCTTCCCTCGGGGGAAACAGAAGAGGGAAGATGGGGAATGAACTCTAACTCCTTTGCTGCACTGGCAATACTATAATTGGTAGTTATCATCTCTTTCCCACTATTCTTTCTAAATTCTCCTTAGCTTTCATTTCTGCTGGTTTTGATAACCTATCTGATGATATGGTCAAACCTCTCATTCCTGAAGGGTCTGGGGTCTATTCTTCATAGGTTAGGGTTATCACACTTGTCCATTCACATATCATGATATGCCCAAGTGGATCATCTGTGTTCTACACATATTCTTCTCTGCCTTCATTATATGACAGCAGGGTTACCTACTCCCACTGAATAGCATCAGTTTTTCCTAACAACTAATTGATTCCTTCTTTAGTCTGCTACTCTTTGTATAAGAAGTCCCAAATGCCCAGATAACAGTCATAATTTATTGGTACCTGCAGAGCCTAGAATTGTAAAAATAGGAAGCAAAGAGCCCTCCAATGGGTCACTGGATATAATGGCAAGCCGGGCCACTCCTACTTCAGCACTTTGGTTCCCAAACTCTAATGGGACACAAAATCCACTTAGAGGTTTGTGATTCAATGAGTAGCTTTCATGATGGTACCCCATCATGGTAGAGTATTGCCTGTAAGTTAGCACTTCTGTTGAACCTTCCGCAGCCTATCCCATTGTACTCTGAAGCTAACCACTTCTGGATTGACCATGATTTGGGTGGATCTTGACATGTCCAGAAAATCCATGATCATAAGAGCACTCTTTTACCTCCTTCTTGATAAGTGAGTTGCAGGGTCATCTGCTATCTTGTAGGATATTCTGTGCCTATGGGTCAGACACTTTGATATTTCCCTAGATAAGGCCCAGAGTGGTGGCACATGCCTGTAATCCCAGCAAATTGGGAGGCTGAAACAGGAGGATCATGAAATCAAAGCCAGCCTCAGCAATTTATCAAGGCCATAAGCAAATTAGTGAGACCCTGTCACAAAATAAAAAATAAAAAACATTTCAGATGTGGCACAGTGGTTACGAGCCCTGGGTTCAATAGGAAGGAAGGAAGGAAGGAAGGAAGGAAGGAAGGAAGGAAGGAAGGAAGGAAGGAAGGGAGGGAGGGAGGGAGAGAGGGAGGAAGGGAGGGAGAGAGGGAGGAAGGAAAGGAAATCTCCCCCATATAATACTGCCTGAGGCAGTAAGAAGCAATAAAGGCAAATAGTTATCTGGAATAAGTGTCTACAACCATGATAATAGTCACTGGTCCTTCTAGAAAGAAGAGGCTCACTATAATCAGCTTGCTGCCAAATGGCCATGTGATCCCCTCCAGGAAAATGCCCCCTACTGATCTTTTTTTGCTAACTGACTGGGCTTTCAATAGTGACAACAGCCTGATCAGCCTTTGTGAGTGGGAGACCATGCTCCAGACCTATGTGTAGCCTCCATCTCTGCCAGCCAACTGTGCTAATTCTGCCAGTGAGAAAGCCTGGCAAATGTCAACTGGCCAAGTTATTTTGTATTAGTTGTTCAATTTTTTTTTCCTATAGTGACTGCTTTCTGGTGGTCACTAATATGTGATGCAAAGATCACATTTCTTGCTCATTCTCCTAAATATATACTCATGAATCTGACAAGACTTTCTTCTATGAAATCTTCTAGTTTTTTCTTGCCAGGATTCTGACAAACAGGCTAATCCATTAGCTCACAGATGCATATATATATATATATATATATATATATATATATATATATATATAATTATCTTGGGTCACTTTTCCCTGTAATCCACTCATTGGGAAGATTTTTCTTTGCCCCTGTCTTTCAAGACCACTTCTCTGTGCAACGCAGGCCCATTGACTAACTCAACATCCACATACCAAAGCTACTGAACCATTCACCAAGCTCTGACTCTTTCCTTTCCTTCAGTTGCTCTTTGGGGACCCTCACGTAGGCAGAAGCATAAGCCAACAGTGAAGGACTGCTGTCATCTGAGTGGATATCTTGGGGATCTAGATTGCCAGCTTTTGAGACTTACCTGTGCTTTGCAGTCCTGCTGAGGCTTGATCTCTGATGTGTCACTTTCTGACAACCGCTGCTGTGTCTGCCTGACATTTTAACTTGGTATGTCATATAGAGATCAGCTCAGGATGTGGTATGTCAAATGGAGATCAGCTCAGGATGTTCCGTTTAGGATGCCTAGCCACTTGGTCTACTTAGTCACAAGTTCAGTCTCAACCAGTGCTCAGTAGCACACCAAGCACTATTTTTCTGCACTGCAGATGGTGTGGCCCTACTCCAGAACTCCAAAATACTGCATTTTGATTTTCCTATGAATGCCTGCCATAAACTCCACATCATACCGCAAATATAGTCGGGTCTGCCAACTCATATGGCCCAAGTGGTGGGGCTGCTTGTACCACAGCCTGGTGCTGCAGAGTCCTGCCCAGGCCCTACTGCAGCTGGAGGCCTTCCATGTCAACCGACACACAGGCAGAGAAATCCTTCTACAGTATTCCACTTAATGAATCAATCCGTTTATTTATCCATTTTTCTGCTGAGATCTACACAAAGGCATAACTCTTAACCAGAAGTCCCAAGTTTAGTCTTCAGCTTTTTCTGATATCCACTGGACTCAATAAAGGCTAATTACCCTCAGCTTTGTTCTAGCATTATCTATTTCTGATAACTTCAGTCCAACATAACAAAATCCAGCTAATTCCCTCACCCCTGTATATATGGCTCTCCTTCCTCTTCTCATGCCTCCATATCCCACTTCCACACATGCTTTTTTCTAAACCGTGAGCCGTCACACAGGACAGGATAGTTCCCTCTATGGAACATTCTTCCAAGTCAGCATTGGTGAAAGTTTTAGAACATGGGTTGCCACTTTGTTCTGAGGGCTATCTGTGCCCCACATACCACCTAGAGTGGGAGTCCCATTGCTATGGGATTTCCATTACTGAACTGGAAATAGTAACTGGTTCCCAAACCCCATTTTACCTCTGCTTTCTCAGAACACTTCTAGTACCAACTGTACCAGTTGGGTTTTTCTAGGAAGCAGATACTGATACCGAGTTGGGAGTGTCAATGGTTCACTCAAGGGTAACATCTGTGAAAGACAAAGGGCAAGGAAGCAGGATTTGTCAGAGAGAGCCCTGGACTGTGCTGCATCTCTGACAAAGTCTTGGTGGCTAACCCAAGGAGGACCTCTGGAACAAGGATCACCTGTTAGAGAAACTCCTCATTGGGCCTAAAGGCCAGGCTCCAGTATGCCTGCCATACTCAGTTGTTGGTTGTAGGCTTCCTGGGAAGAGGAGGGTTGGTTAAAACACCAAGACAAAACCTGGCTATGCTGAAGATGGAGGCTGGCAGCTCGCTGCCTCCTAACAGCTGAACAGAAAACAGTTCCTTGGAGGAATATCCGAGCAGCACATTTCATGGCTGCTATACCCATTCTTCTTTTTCATCTCTTCCATAAATACCTTGTCACAGTTTAGATATGGCTTGCCCCTAAAGCTTCACATGCTGGAAGCCTTGTTCCCAGTGTGTGGTGCTGAGGTGATGGAACGTTTGGGAGATGGGGTCTAGTGGATGGTAATTAGGCCATGGAGTGGGTGGGGGATTAGGAATGGTTTAATGCTTTCTCATGGGAGTGGATCAGATCTGGTAGGAGTGAATTAGTTCCCGTGAGAGAAGGTTGTCATAAAAAGCACACACCTGCCACAGTCTGGCTGGGCACAAATGCCGCAGTCTGGCTGGGCACACAATTACGAGCCACCACACAGCTTGTAGATTCAAACAGCAACTCTTTATTCCCGAACTCACACCAGCCGTCTACAATCACGTTCTGGGGAAATCCACGTTCTCTGCCCAAATCCACGTTCTCTGCCCAAATCCAAATCCACTGGGCTTCTATCTCCAAAATATACTGTCTGAATCCCGTGAGAACTGAAGGGGAACTCAGGCAGCAGGATACGCCCTATTCCCAGCAGGAATAATCTTAAACCTTAAACCTGGAACCTAAACCGGGAACGCCCTAATCCGCCTTGGTCCTTGACCAAGGTCACCTACATTCAATGTCACTGCAACATGGGGTACGCTGGCAAGGAAATTGTCATACCTACTTGGCTAATGGCTCCCAGCACACACCTGGCTCCTTCCCAGTCTTTTGCTTTCTGTCTCACCATGTGACCTCTCTCTACCCTCTGCATGAGACAGGTTCTCTTTCTATTTCTCCACCAGGTTGTGATGCAGCCAGAGGGCCCTCACCAGGATACTGGTGCCCTGCCATTAGGATCATCCAATGAACCTCTTCTTTATACATTTTCCCAACAGCAAGTATTCTTTTATAGCATTGCAAAATGGACTAAAATATACAACCTTGAATTTCTATGAAGGCTTCTCTTTCTCTCCCTATCTCTGAAATGATGGTGTTCCTTCGCTCCTTGTCCTATGCCACAATTGCCTGACAATCTCATGTACTCCCTTTCATACATCTAATAGAATTCTAATGAATTCTGTGTTAGGCAGCTTTCAGTTACTGTGACAGAATAACCTGAGATAATTAGTTTATAAGGAGAGATTTGTTTTGGCTCATGGTTTCAGAGGTTTTAGTTCATGGTTTTTTGGCCCCACCACTTTGGGCCTAGGGTAAGACAGCACCACATGATGAGATGTGTGTGGTGAGCAAAACTGCTCACCTCATGGTGCCTGGGAAGCAGAAAGCGGAGGGTGGGGGGCGGGCAGGGTCTCATCATCTCCTTCAGGAACACACCCCCAATGCCCTTACTTCTTCCTACCAGGTTCTACTCCCAAAAGACTCCACCACCATCTAACAGCTGAACAGAAAACAGTTCCTTGGCATAAGCTTGCAGTCAAGACTTTAGAACATGGCCTTTGGGGGCCATTTCAGATCCAACCATAACAAATTCCAATTTCAGATCTCTAAGCCAGGTCTCTGAGAACTAAACCTATATCATCCAACTGCCCAGTTAAGATATTCTATAGACTTCTAATATTTAGCATTTCCAAAAGTACCTCATCTTCTCAGCCAAAACTATCTTTCTGTATATTCTTCTCATTGAATGGATCCACTGTTTACCCAAATACTCAAAATAGGAAGCATAGAATTATCCTCGATACTTTCTTCTTACTTGTCCCTAATAGAAAATCCATTATCAGTCATTACCAGCTAAATCTCTCTTGACTCTGTCTTCATTTTGCTGCCATTCAAGTTCACACTACCATCTTTTTCTCTCCCGCTTGAACCATTATATTTGGGGTTTCTTTTGTCCTTGCTAAACATAGCAGCCAGAACGATTAGTCTGAAATCAGAGTCTCAATTGCCTGCGTAAACACAGTATGGGCTTCCGGTGCTTTCAGGAGAAATTTCAAACTCTTCTCGTGCGTTAAACTCTTTCCAGCAGGATCTTACTTTTCTACTTTAGTCACTTCTATTCCTTCAGCCACTTAGAACTACTTTAAATTCCAGAATGTGCCACCCACTCTGTTGCTCCTATGTGTTTGCACAACTCATTCCTTTTTACTGAGACATTCTTTATCTCCACTCCTCCTGTATCTTACTCATACTTTACTTTTAAAAGTTATAATGCATCTAAAGGCACACAAAATAGCAATACAGATAGCTATTCACTACCATCAAGATTAACCAGAAGTTAACATTTTTGCTTTCTTTGACTAGTTCTCTCATTTTTTTAAATAAATGAAATGTCATAGACAACAGCTGAAGCTCTATCACTCTCCTAACTTTTCCTCTGATCCCAAAGGTCAAAATACAGTTTTATCATTTTTTTTTTGCCTTCTATTATTGCTGTTAAGAAATCTGCCACCCGTCTGATGGTCATTCTTTTAATAGTAATCCTTTTGTCTTTGGCTTCTATTTGCTTTTAAGTTCTCTTCATTCTCAATGTTCAACGCTTTCAATATAATGTGTGCAGACACTGATGAATTATTTTTATCCTCCTTTGAACTCATTGCCCTATTTTGAATGAGATGTTCTCTGCCATTTTCCCTTTAATATCATCTCTCTTCATTCTCTCTCTTCTTTTCTTCCATAAGTCCTATTAGAGGTATGTTGGATCATACACCTTTAATTCTTGCCTTTTAACGCCTCCTTTATGTTTTTCAATGTGGAGTGTCTCTCTCTGTGCTGCATCTTATCTAATTTTCTTAGTTTTATCTTCCAGCTCACAGTCTCCAGCAGACTTCAGTTTAATCCACCCAGTATAATTGCATGTGTTTTCATCAGTGTCATATTTCAGTTGTTCATTCTTTCTCATATTCTTCTGTTTTTTTTTCTTTATGGTTTTGACTATGCATTTTGTGTCTTGAATTGCTTTAAGCAATCTTTTTATAGTCACTGTGAAATCATTTCATATAATTTTTTAGCATCTCGATTTGCTAATTGTCAGGTCAAATGGCTCTTCTGGGATGAACTGTTACCTTCTTATTTTATAAGGTTGACTAACAAACTCATAGGAAGAAGGGCTAAGCCATTGAGAATCTTGTGTAACCTGGACTGGTAACTGGACTGGTGTAACTTTCCACCAGCAACATCAGGGATTGTGCCACTCCAGGCCACATTTTGTTACTATTTCA
The DNA here is from genome assembly GCF_021218885.2 of Marmota monax. NCBI lineage: Eukaryota > Metazoa > Chordata > Mammalia > Rodentia > Sciuridae > Marmota > Marmota monax. The sequence goes on along the minus strand of NW_026695241.1, from coordinate 14,702,917 downwards.
GCTTGGGAGGTGCCTCAACCACACAGTTAGTTTAAATGCTAACCCAAACACCAAATCTGTGGGCAGGTCCATGAGTCCAGATTCTCAAGAAAATTAAAAAAAAAAAATACAGAAAATATAGAAGGGTTGCACAGACTTTGTTCAGTGGGCATATCTTTTTTGACTCACACTTTCCATTATGTGTGCGGCCATCTGACATTTCTGATTTTATGGCAATACCTTAATTCCATCTCTGCCCTTTACACATGTCTCTTCTTCTGCCAGAGTGTCAGCATCAAGAGCCAAGCCCTTGGGTGACTGTGACTTGTAACTCCTTTCCCCTCCCCGAGGACCTTCCCACTCCTACAGCACTCACAAGGCTGCCCAGCCTGTTCTTGGTTCTCTTTTGACACCTGAGGAAGTTCTCATCTTACTAGAGAGGTCAGCCATTTATTTTAAAGAATTATTAGGTTTACTGAGCACTTATAAGTGATCATAGTGGGAAGATTTTTTTTTGATTACCTAGACTTATAAAAAGTCTTCATCTTTCAGCTCCTTGATAATTTGTTCTACAGAGATTTATTGTCTGAGGAGTTATGTTGGGTATTGAGGACAGTTGGTATGTTAGTCAGTTTTCCATTGCTGTGGCAAAATGCATGAGAAAAACAAATTAAAGGAGAGAAGATTTATTTTGGCTCATGGTTTCAAAGGGCCATAGTCTCTTGGCCCCATTGCTGTGGGCCTGCAGATTAAACAGAAAATCATGACTTAAAGGGTATTGCAGAGGAAAGTTCCTTACCTCATGGGAGTTAGGAAGGAAGTATATATGGATATATGGAGAGAGGGAGGGGGAGAAGAGAGAGAGAGAGAGAGAAAAATGGAGACTCAGAGACAGAGAGACAGAGTTAGAGAGACACAAACTAAGCCCTTTCAGGGCATATTCCCAGTGGCCAACTTCTTCAAACTAGGCCCTACTCCTACGGTTTTCACCAGCTTCCAATTGTCCATTAAGTTATTAATTCATAAATAGATTACTCCATTGATGAAATCAGAGCCATCATGATCCAATCATTCCCCAAAAGCCCCACTTGTGAACATTGCTGCAATAGGAACCAAACCTTCAAAGCAGGAGCCTTTGGAGGATGTTTCGTATCCAAACCATAACAGTGGGTTAAAAAAAAAAAAAAAGGTTCTGTACTCAAGTTTTCAATATAAATTAGACATCAGTTTCTTCAGGAAGATTTTCCTTTTTTTCAAATCTACATTACATAGAACTAATCCAGCACTATACATTTCCTTGTTCTACCATGCTATTTTAATTTCATGCTTACTTGTCTGTATCATCCTCTAGACTATAAACTCTGATATGGTAAATCACTTAATGATTTCACAGTATCTTGCACAAAGTCCAGTACATTTTAAGAACAAGAATATAGAGATGCTCCTTGACTGATAATGGGATTATGTCCCAAGAATCCATTGGAAGTTGAAAAATCATAAGTTACAAATGCCTTTGATGTGCCTAATCTACCAACCATCATCATGCCCAGTTACTTATATTAGCCTACAGGTGGGCAAAAGTGTTTAAGGTAAAACTCATTTTTGCATTATAGTGTTAAATATTTGTAATTTATTGAATACTTGTGTCCAAAAGGAAAAAAAAAAAACACTGGCAACACAATATACTGTAGAGTGTTGGTTGATTACTGTCATGACTGCATGGCTGACTAGGAGCTTCGGGTTGCTTCCGCTGCCCGGCATTGTGAGAGATTATACCACATATCACTGGCCCAGAAAAAGATCAAATTTCAAAATATGGTTATCTACTGAAAATGCATTGATTATGTACCATTGTAAAGTCAAAAAAATGACAAATGGAACCACTATAATTCAGGACCATCTGTAATTGTTGAGCACAATTTATTCAGAACATACTTGACATTTTGTGGTGTCTTTATGAAAATTCAATTATCATCCTGTTATATTCAACATTTTCATGCACTATCAGCCTTTTCTTGTTCTTGAGTTTTTTCTTCTCTGCATATAAATTTGCTCAAGTGTCCTCTATTTTTAGAAACAAACAAAAAATAACATTTCTCCTAGTCTGACTGTTATCTTCTAAAGATAGTATTCCATCTCATCTGTCTAGCATTTCTCAGCTTACCATTTCTACATCTATTAGTTCTCTTAAAGCCAGGCAGATCAATCCTGATGGTTCCCAGATACCATTTCCAAAATAATACTGGCCACCCAGAAGTAGTAATCTACTCTTACCTAGTGTCTGCAGTTATGACCCAAAGCTGATTAGATCTCCTCCTGATGACCCCTGATCCTTGGCTAGTTCACTTCTATAAGGGTACTTTAATCCTGGTTCAATTTTTTTTTATATTAATTATAAGAAATTATAATTAGTCAATTATAATTATGTTAATTATAAGAAATTATTAGGGTCTGGGATTGTGGCTCAGTGGTAGAGCGCTTGCCTAGCATGTGCGAGGCCCTACGTTCAATCCTCAGCACCACATAAAAATAAATAAAATAAAGGTCCATCTACAACTGAAAAAATATTTTTTAAAAAAGAAATTATTAATATTGTTTCTGGTCTTATGCTGTATCCCGTATCTTTTTTTTAAAAAGTTGAAAAATAAAACATTTAACTTATATCTCATACTTTTAATTGATAGCCAAGTTCATCTAGGATTCCTCCAACAGGTCACTCAGCTCTGGAAGCTCTCTATTGCCCCCTCCTGGTAGTTTACGGACCAGTACTTTGATTATTTTACATTGCCATGTTCTCATGGCTTCATGTAGCTTACCCCTCAGGTTCTAGTATCATCCTTTCATTCCAGTTCCTCAGTGCTCCTGTAGAAGTTAGTTAAGACAATTCTGTATCTTACAGCCAAGAGAACTGAGGTCCAGAGAGACTCAATGCCTTGCTCAAGATTAAATGCCAGTCAGACATAGAACCCAATTCTCCTGAATCCTTTTCCAGAATAATGCTGCCTATGCAGCATTTCTTCTGGACCATTAGTAAAAACAACACAACAACAAACAACAACAACAACAAAACAGGGATTGAATTTTATTGAGCTTTTCTTCCCCTATAATTCCTTTTTTATAGTAGATTCACAAAATTATTCTAGATGGAAATGAATATTTGATGTGCTGGTTAATAGATATTTTTAGCCAATCGTATGTACCTGGAAAACCATGCAAGGCAAAGATGGGAGAGTGAAGCGCAAGAGCAGTGAGACAGGAGCTGGGAAGTCATGTGCTAGCTGCTGCTTCCTGGTGAACCATGAGAGTCCCAGTAGGTGATGTGGCAATCCCTGCACTGGCTTTGTGAGCAATCTGTGGACAGCCTACATGAGAAAAGAATGCCTTGGGTCAGTTCGCAAGAAGGAACTGGATATTCCTGTTCCTTACTTCCTGTTTCCCACTGATCACAGTTACACCCCTGTACTTGCAGTTCTGCCATCTGGCCCTTTAATAGCTTCTTGGATATTATCCAGAGTATATGTATGAAGACTCAAATTGGTGTAAATATACTTTGAATACAACCAGAGATATGAAAAAATGTGCTCTATATGTGTAATAAGAATTGTAATGCATTCTGCTGTCGTATATAACTTTTAAAATTTTATTTAAAAAAAAAAGTTCCTTGGAAACCCAGATGTAAAGCTCTGTGGGGAAGTTTCTCATTTAAATCCAGAGTAGAAGATGATACACTCTCCAATAGGAGAAAACATCCTGGAATCTAAGCCTCTTGCTTAAACCTGTTACCTAAATTTGTTACCGTCATCATTGTTGAAGGAGGGTGGGATTGAAGTGGGAAATACAAAATGGGGATGATTTTTAAATGTTTTATACAAGCAAACGGGACATTCATGAGTAAAATTAAAATGTAGACTGGCTTTTTCCCTCAAGAATAATTTGCAAATCTGTATATGACTTTCAAAGACCCTCAAATTTTAGTGTTTTCTAATATTGTATGTATTAGTCAGCTTTGCATCACTATGATCAAAATACCTGACAAGAACAATTAACAGACTGGGAAAATGTATTTTGGCTCACAGTTTCAGAGGTTTAGTCAATAGTAGGCTGATTTCATTGCTGTGGACCAAAGGTAAGGCAGAACATAATGGCTGAGAGGAAGTGGGCAGGGTTCGGTGGTGGGGGAGATGCATACTTCCAGAGCAAGCCCCCAACTCCTTCAGTCACACCCCCATCTGCCTGTTGTTGCTAACTGGGACAGACTAACTAGGTTACAGTTCTCATAATCTAATAATTTTACTTCTGAACATTCCTGTATTAACACAGGAGCTTCTGGGAGACACTTCATATCTAAACCATAACATCGTGTTATGATTCTACATTGATGGACCTATAAACTCATCTTCTCATTAGTTACAATATAATGCAAAGAAGTCTATTCTGTTTACTTGTGATCTGTCTCTGTTATGTAATTCAGATCCTTAATAAAAGTCGTTTACTAGTATACATGATACAAACACTAAAGTCAGGGGAAAATTCCTTTTTTTTTCCTTACAAAAAAGACTTGAGGACTTGGACACATTTCAAAAGCATCTGAATATTTTTCTAAAGTAGAAATTCCGGGCCAGATATTCAATAACCAGGTTTGTTTAGAAAGAGGAAATAGAGAAACAAATTTCATACAGAAAGGCCAAAAATTGAAAGCAATTAATAGTGACAGGTCCAAGGGATTATTCTTCATTTTATTATTAACATTACCACTCTTTCCAGATTTTATTGTCAGATGTTAGAGAGGAGAGGGAACAAAAAAATCTGGGAATTATAGATAAAATTCAACACAGAGAAGACATTATAAAGCCTACTTAAGAGTGGAGGAAGACCAATTGCAGGGTAAGCTGACTTCCAGAAGACCCTGGAAAGCTACAGATAAGAAGAGATGACAAATAGGAGGCCTAGGGAAGTTCTTTTCATGAACTTCATACTTTGAAAGTACTGCAGACCAATCCAGCTGACAGGGTAGTGAAGATTTTGCTTTAAACAAATTCACACCCAGAAACCTAGAGGGATACATCCCTCTATTCTGAAGAAATCCAGTCACAAGTCTCTGAGGGAGCTACGTGGAATTTCTGGGGCATCTTGGAAAACAAGTATAATATTACAAAAATAGAATCACTTTGTTCTGGTTTTCTAAAACAGGGATAAAGGAACTTATGTGCTGGATCACTTAATTGCTGTAAGTTTTTACTTCTTTTATGAATTGGAAACTATTTATCCATCAGAATTGCTTTGAAAATTAAATAAGATATGCGAAATAATTACAATTCTAAATCAATATTCAAATGTTAGTAATTATTTAAATCTCTTCCTTCTTTGTATTTTTTCTTTTTTAATAATATATATATATTAGTTATAGATGGACACAATACCTTTATTTTGTTTATGTGTGCTCTACCAGTGAGCCACAACCTAAGCCCACTTCTTTGTATTTTCATATCACTCACACTTACCTCTGTTATTGATTTTTACATGCTGAACTATGGAAAAGTTTATGTCTAGCTTCTCATTTGGTATGTGAAGTACTCAAGAAATCAGATTGTAACTTAATTTTTCATAATGATCCCACAATCCAAAACACATTTAGTGGATGCTTAATAAATATTTTCTGAATGATTCAATAGCCATCTCAGCAAGGTGGGCTGTAATCAAAAGGTGCTAGAAAATATTTAACTGAAATAAATATAAACGTTACATTTAGCTATATATCATACACTACATAGTTATAGGATGTTAAATTCCTAGATCAAAGTTCATGGCAAAGAATCTGGGAATTGTAGTTAACTATAAGAGCCATGAGATAGAAAAGTTTCTAAAAATATTCATATTTATTTTCTTAGGCATGGCAGGGCATCATGAGAAATCATGGGAATCAAGGGAAATGGTGGTGTCACTGCATTCAGCTCAAGTCAAATCACATTTTAAAAGGAATTGACAAGGGGCTGGGCGTGGTGGCGCACACCTATAATCCCAGTGGCTCAGAGTTCAAATCCAGCCTCAGCGAAAGCAAGTCACTAACCAAATCAGTGAGACAATGACTCTAAATAAAATACAAAATAGGGCTAGGGATGTGGCTCAGTGGTTGAGTGCCTCTGAGTTCAATACCCTGTACCCCCCAAAATAAAAATAAAAATAAAGGAAACTAATGAGCTAGAGTAAATTCAGATGACTATCATCCAAGTGGATAGACAGTACTCCAAGTTACATGAAAAAGAGTTGAAAGAGCCCAAGTGGAGTTCTGGGGAAGAGGCAAATAAAAGATAGATTTGAGCTAGCTTCAGGTACTTAAAGGATATTCATTTTTGCTCCTGTAGGCAACACTTAGACCAGTAAAAATTGTACTCCAAATTTGCATTGGCACGTGTGAGATTTGGGTTCAATACAAGGTGAAATGTTCTAAAGATAAGAGCTGTTCATCAATGGAATGGATTCCTCCAGAAGGTGGAGAGGTTGGCCTCAAATCTCTGTGGCTTAGACAGGTCTATAGTCCTATCTGCGCCTGGCATAACTCTGGGTACACAATCCATGTTCACTGTTTCTCACAGGTTAATGCCAGGGGGAAATAACCATATTAACTATGAGAGTATGCTTGCTTTGCCCAGTAAAGTTTGAACTAATCCAGTCTCCTACATTAGTGATCTTTAGATTTAATTAGTTCTGTGCTCCTGTCAGTGAAGTTTTTGAATATGTACTCCTAAAATATGTTTATTTATAAATTATATTCTACATTACTTTATTAATCAGCACATATTACACATGTTAATAAAACATAACAAGTGATGTAAAGGAAAAAGATGTGAGATAAAGAAAAAAGAAATAATATGAATTTTTTTCTTTGGCATCGGTGTGCCAAAAGGTCCTCACATCCAGTTCACTTTGCCAATAACTGTTCCACAATTAAAGAACTTAATATAATTCTGTCCCAATACCTGGACATCCCTGGATATTTTGTACCCTTCTTGATCTGAATGATTTACATATCAATCTTAATTTTTCTTCCTTATAGACCAATATTAATTTTCCCATTTCCCTTTTCCCATGTGGGAAATGATTCAATAGCCATCTCAGCAAAGTAGGTTTTTTGTTGCTTGGTTGGTTGGTTGATTTTTAAAGAAAGTTAAGTGATTTTCTCAAATTTTATGTATTTTTGTAAAATTTTACGGAATTTTATATATTTTTTGCATCATCAGTAAATGTGAGTATGTGTGTGTGTTTGCATTATTGAGGATGCTACCCAGGACCTTAAGCAGTATGCTAGGTAAGTGCTCTGCCTCTGAGCAATATCCCCAGCCTGGATTTTCTTTTTCTTTCCTTTTCTTTTCCTTCTTTTTCTTACCCTCCCTCCCTCCCTCCCTCTCTCCCTCCCTTCCTTCCTTCCATACTGGGCATTGAACCCACGGGTGCTTTGCCATTGAGCTACATACCCAACCCATTTTATTTTTTGTTTTAAGACAGGGCTTAGCCAGGTGTGGAGGTGCATGCCTATAATCCCGGTGACTCAAGAGGTTGAGGCAAGAGGACTGGAAGTTCAAGGTCAGCCTCAACAATTTCAAGAGGCCCTGAGCAACTTCGTGAGACCCTGTCTCAAAATGAAAAAAAAGGGCTGGGGATGTGGCTCAGTGGTTAAGCGCCCCTGGGTTCAATCCCTAGTAACCAAACAAACAAACCAGGGTCTAAGTTGCCCAGGCTGCCCTCAAACTTGCTATCCTCCTGCCTCAGCCTTCCCTGGCATTGTTGAGATTACAGGTATGCATCACCCTGCCTGGTACCAGTCTGGAATTTTTATGTTTTTTGCTAGTCTTTGTGAAGAACAAAACAAAATAAAATCCAACAATTTAGTTGGTGATGATGACATACACCTATAATCCCAGCTACTCAAGAGACTGAGGCAGGAAAATCAGAAATTTGAGGTCAGCCTGGGCAACTGAATGAGACCCTATCTCAAAATAAAAATAATTTAAAAAAATTAAATGTGGCGGAATGCCCCTGGGTTCAATTCTTAGGACTGAAAGAAAGAAAGAAACAAACAAACTTTTAAAAGTCAGTTTTTTTGTTGACTATGCATGATTTTGATACAATTTTTATCTCATATCTAAAACAACTATTATTGTTCACTTATAACTATATTACCTTTTACTAAAGTGAAATTTCATGGTACTCTCTGTTGAAATGATAAATTTCAATGAACGTACCAGCAGAAACTGAATCAATGACTCTTACTCCTTACAGCCAAACTTCCAATCAAATTCAAAGTCCTACCAGGCATGCTGGTGCACATCTGTAAAACCAGAAACTTGGAAAGAAAAGGCAGGAGGTTTACCAGTTCAAGGCCAGCCTGGTTAATTTTAGTGAGACTCTAAGCAACTTAGCAAGAATTTGTCTCGAAATTTAAAAAGAGGTAAAGAGCTAAAGATATAGCTCAATGGTAGATTGCCCCTGAGCTCAATCCCAGCACTAAATAAATAAATAACCAACTCAAAATCCCAACACAGACCTAGCAGCCTTATTTTGGAATGTAGGTACTCTTTGTTTCACCAATATCTTTCCTCTTACTCTGAGAGGATTTATTACAACTTTTTAACCTATGCAGTCCATGATTTTTCTTCATTATTAAAATTTTTCCTCTGTGACCCAATAAGTGAATATGATTTGTTTATTGCAAAACTTTCTGAACTTTGCTGTCCTCTTAATCTTTCAGCTAATCAGCAGAGGGAGCACCCAGGGATAAACTAATTTCATCTCAGCGTACTTCCAGTTGCACGAGTGGGCCAGAAAACCCCCACAAATACACATCTGGTCCTGGGTAGGAAGAAGCATTATTCCAATAATTGGGAAATCCTGGGGTTTTGTCAATGTCACCACTAGGAATCCAGTCTCTTGCCTAAGACATCTCGGGATTTCTCTAGCAGTAGAGGGAAAATTTCTTTTGTACTAATTTCTCTTTGGGCCTCCAAAGGGTTCCTGTTTTTCCAATTCCTAAAAAAATAGAGCCTGTGGACTGAGGTGGGTGGAAATGATGAGACATAGACAATATGAAAAAAGCTTCTCATCAATTGTGTTTCTCCTAAAGAAAGTGCAAGACTTAGCATCTGGTTTATGGTGTCTCAAATCATTGAACTACTGAATCTCAGTTTCTTCAATTGTAAAGGAGATGTACAATCAACATCATCATCATCATCATCATCATCATTATGACTACCACCACTGCCACCACTATTACCATCCATTTAGTGACTTCTATTTCCTGTGCTTAATCTGATTTAATCCTCACATCAGTCCTAAAAGGCAGGTTTTATTGTTTCCAATTTATAAATGAGGAAACAGAGGCCTAGAGATGTGGAATAACTCAATCAAGATCACACAGATAGAAAGGAAACTTGAAGATGTCTCCCTGGTTTCAAAGTCACATGTCGTCACTTGTGCTGGGAATAAGACAAATAACACCATCTCATAGTTACAATATACCTTATAAAACACTTTAACCTTTATAACCCCCGCCTTAGAATAATCCTGAACACAAATAGTAAATGTCCACCTCTCCCAATCCCTCTTTACCTTTTCAGTTTCCATTTTTTAAAAAAATTGTTAACAAAACTAAAGCTCACAAACTAAAAAGGAGTTTCTAAAACATGGAGCAGGGATTGAACAGTCTTTTGTCTTTTGATTGCTATATCAGGATGTTTTGCCACCTACAGGTGAAGAAGCTCTTCTAACCCTCTAATACTTAACACTAAGATGGTCATTTAAACCCTGCAAGTTTTATGTGTGCAAAATAAATGGAAAAGATCTAAATGATAATAATACCTGTGTTAGTGTAACTTCCTCACAGTGTTATTTACAAAGATCAAATGGCATAATATGCCAGGAGTCATCCGTGAACTGTGCATGAACCAAATCAATGTGGAAGCCATTGGGCAGAAAAGCCTGGTATCAGGAACTCCCAGCAGCAACCCTGCTGGTTTGAGACTGCCCAATACATGTGGCTTCCTATAACAAGTTCAGCTCCATCAACAAGTTCAGCACAGCACCGGAAATGGGGTGACCCACTGGAGCCACACAGCCACAAAGCCTCTCAGAGATGAGTGTGACTTGCCAAGATGCCAATCAACCTGTTTACCACAAGACCCCTGCCACACCAAGAAGCAAGATTCCTCCCGCTGAACCTTATCTCTACCTTTGCTGTGCTCTCCCTTAAATAAAGAACTGGAGCCATTTTTCAGTTCCAGCTCCTTTCAGTACTGGATGACCTATCAGGTGAACCCTTTAAATCTAATTTCTGGCTCTGGCTCTTATTTCTCTCTAATTATTTCAGACTTTCTATTTCTCAGGCAGCTTATACCTTCCGAGCACAAATCTACCCCAGAGGGGTGATGGCCACCTCACAATAATAATATATGGAGATGTTTATGGGATAAGTGAATAATATACAAACCAATGAGATTCTATTGTAAAGATCATCCTGGGTTAGGAACTAGGTTATGTCTGGCTTCTGGCAAAAATTGCAAGAGAGAGCAGGTTGCTGTTTAACTACCCATCTTCCCAACTCCCAATCTCTAGGTAGCAAGAGCTTTCCTGCTGCCTTTGTCCTTACTCTCAGAATAGAATGTTGCCTGAAAAGGCATCAGGAGATATTTAATAGGCAGGATATTGTCTGTATTTACTTAAATTTTCTGATGAGTCTGTTTGTCTCAACTTTCCCAAGAAGTGGTATCCATTCGCTGGGAAGCCATCCACAGCTCATTCTTCCCTGTAGGAGACCTGGAAGTAGTTCATTTTACTTTGAAACAACAGCTCAACAGCCAGAGGAGTTGTCATTGTTGATGTTCCTCAACTCACAATGGGGTTACACCCAACTAATCCATCATAAGTGGAAAATATCATAAGTTTAAAATGCATTTAATACCTACAAAATAGCATAGCTTACCAATGCAGCTCACCATGGATTTTTGGATGTTGCTGGTTGTGTTTACACGGCTGACTAGAAGTTGCAACTTGCTGCTTCTGCCCAGCATAACAGAGGATCCTATGGCATATCACTAACCCAGGAAAAGATGAAAATTCAAAAATGGAAGTACAGTGTCTGCTAAATGCATATTGCTTCCACGCCATCATAGTCAAGCAATCATAAGTCAAAACATCATTAGTTCAGTGACCATCTGTACCTCCCTATGAACTGTCCCAGTGCCTATTTGATACAGTTAAAAATATGGATTCATGAAATAATCTAAAAAGAGGAGCTAGACTCTGCACTGACCCAGAACAAACGCACAAGAAAGTACTGCTTTCTTTCTTCAGTTTGCAAAGCAAAAGGAAACTGCTTCTGTTTAAGGAATTCCCCTCAACAAGTGTTTCTGTGCAGGTGTGGTGATGTGGGAGACACAATAAGTATTGGAGGGAACATTAAAAAATTTTTTACTTGCCTGACTTATTCATTCAACTAAATATTGCTTGAGTGCTAACATGGTTCCAGGTGCTAAAAATGAAATGCTGAACAAAACAGGCAAGTTGTTCTTACGTTCATGGAATTTGCATCTGAGATAGCCAACGTTGATGAAATAGTTACAAGTTTGGTGGGTTTTATAAAAGTGAAAACCAGATTTCCATTATTGATTTATCTGTAAGCACACTGCAGTGCCTCAGAATTACTACTTACAATGATCAAGCAGAAGCTACCACTGTATACTGGAGAACTCCAAACGATTTTACGATGATAAAAAACTTGAATTTCTTACATGGTAACTCTTATGTAAAAAAGAAACTAGAATGGCTACTATTAGCTCTCTGCCTCTTCAAAGCCAATATGAAGGAAATGATAGATAACCGCACATAATCCTGATCTCACTGACTACGAGATACCCTAAGGAACAGTGCATGCAGATAAGAGTAGAAGGGAAAATCAGAGGATGTGTTTTATAAGGATAATGAATTCTGCTGGCTTTTTCTCTTCTGGACTATAATAATTTTTGCCTTTCTTGTAACCATACCCTGTTGGAAAGCCACATGGCTTGGCCTGATTTTTGCCTACTACAGATTTTGGTTTCCAAAAGTCTATCTCCATGACTAAGGAAATGGGCAGGTTGGCTGACTCCATCAAAAACACTTAAAATTTGGTTGCACAATTGTATAATCAGCTGGGGTCTTAGCGTCAATTTGAATTTTCTCATTGGCTTCCACTTTGGAGGATATCATATTGCTTGGGAAAAAAAAAGAGGGAGTAGTTACAATTTTCCTGGGCTTACAGAGTTTGAGTATTGGAAGGGAGACTTAGATACCAAATACTCTAACCTCTTCCCCAACATAAGAATCTCTTATACCTCCTTCATGATAATTATCCTTTGAATACATACTATCTCCTTTTTGATCAATTTCATTATCATTTCCTATACTAGAGAAGAAGATCTGCCACCATTTGTCTTATATGTGTATACTAGAGGCCACACCAACCAAATCAAAAGGAATCTTGTTCTCCCTACCACTAATGAGTCTTTTGTCTTGTAGGTTAGACATTACATTATTTTCTTCCATTTTTCTCCCCCATACACACCAGTACTGGTAACTGAACCCAGTGGTACTCTACCTCTCAGGTTAATCCCCACTTCTTTTTAAAATTTTACTTTGAGACAAGGTCTCACTAAGTTGTCCAGGATGGCCTTGAACTTGCCATCCTCCTGCATGAGTCTCCTGAGTCATTAGGATTACAGGCATGTGCCACCACACCTGGCTTTTCCCTTCTTTATGTAACATGATTCACTAAACTGCTACCAGTTTGGATGAAGGAGGTTGGGGAGGTAGAAATGCATCAAAATATCTGTGTCTGTTACCTAACATATTTGTTATTTCTCTCAACTTTGTAATATCATCAGATTTGATCAACATACCATCTAATTTCCCCAAAAGCATTACCAAACGGGGTAACTTGACAACTCATCCTCTCTGGGTCTAGAAGTTACCCAATAAAAGAATATTGATGCAAAATTAAGCCCCAAATTTAAAGATGCTACCATGCAGTTGAGTCACAAGAACATATTATTTTTAAATTTCTATTATACCATTATTTTAGTAACTTTTGCCAACGAAATATAAAAACAAGCAATCTTCAATTTATAGGGTTGGGTTCCAGAAGTCAGTTGTTTGGAATATATTTTTACATAAGCATTAGATTTTCAGGTCAGACGACCAAAGACATATTAACTCCTAAAATGCTTGACATTGTAATACTATAACAGATATCAGGTGCAAAACAAAATATTGTCTCAGGTGTTTGCTTAATATGCGCCACACACAGCACTGGGAAGATTCTAGCATCCAGCATTCTGTTTAAAAATGTGTTTAGGGTTGTGTGACCAGGGTCATCATGGGGAAAACCAAGAGCATTTGCTTGCTTCCCTTCTTCTATGTGACTGAGTTGGGAACTCCCTGCTGAACATGTCTGCTGAACAAAGAAACCTGAGCTCCCTGTGACCTGAGCCTCTGGTGGCTGGGAAGGTAAGGTACAGTGACAGATGCTGCAGATCTTCTGGACAAAAGCAGTTCAGGTGTACATCTCAGTCTTCACGGGTGACACAGACTCTCAGTCCTTCCTTCCATATAGGCCCAATTCAGAGTCTCTTCATGTTCAATATCTCTCTCCTCACACCCCCTGTTACTGAGGGTCACAGCACAGTCTTCTGGTTTTGCTTCAAGTGTCCTGTAAACACTGCCAAGGCTTTAAGAGTTTATAAGCATCTTTCCCACTGTTGGGTAGCTAAATTGAATAATCAATTAAAAAGTGAATCCTACTAGTCACAAAAGAGAAATGGGGGCTATGAAGAATCTCTCTACCTGCACCCCCTCTCCCCCATATCAGTACCTCATTCTCTATCTCATTTGTAATTGATTCTGGTCAAGTAAAATGCACTAACTTTTCAGAGAAAATGTAAGAACACCCTGGTTCTAGATCCCAGGGAAAGGTGAAGAAAGTGTGGAGTCCTATTTGTTGGGGGGGGGGGTTCTTAGTATTTAACCCAGGGATGCTATTTAACCCAGGGATGCTTTACTACTGAGCTACATCCCAAGATGCATCTTTTCATTTTGGGACAGGGTCCTGCTAAGTTGCCAAGGCTGGCCTTGAACTTGCAGTCTCCTGCCTCAGCCTTCTGTGTTGCTGGGATTACAGGCATGTGCCACTGCACCTTGCTGGAGTCCTATTTTTAATAAGCAAAAGAACAGAGCCTCTTGTGGGAGATGAGAGTGCAGAGCTGGAGCCTAGCCTTTTTAAAACTTATTTTTGCAGCTGCTTTCTGCACAAATGAACAGGTGTACCCAACCCATCCCAAGGCCAACACATCATCCACCCTCCTTTTGTTTCTGAGATGCTTGGCTATTGTGAAAATACAGTTCCTTAACCTCAAGTCTAAAATATTATCAGCTCTGAACATGGACATTTTGGGGGTAACTCACATTGCATATCAACTTGGCCCAAAATGACATGAGGTTTTCTATAGTTGTGTTTTTTTTAGACAAAAATTTCAATGATTAGTGTGGTTGTTTCATGACATAGCCCCAGTTCTTCACTGTGTGTAATAAACATCTGTATATTACCTTTCTATAATTTTAAAATCTCTGAATTCTGAAATATTTGGCCTCAAAAGTTTACAGGAATAGGATCATGGTCCTTGATTCCTCTTTTCCTCTTTCCAGCAATGTGTAGAAGTTAAGAGTATAGACTCAGGGTCTGAGGTGTAGCTGAGTGATAGAATATTTGTCTAGCACATGAGAGACCCTGGGTTCAACCCCCAGCACTAGACAACTTAGAGGAGGTAAGACTTACTTTTGCTCAAGATTTTAGAGGATTTAGATCATGGTTGCTTGGCTCTAAAGCAGAAATATAATGAAGGAAGGGTTGGTGATGGAAAGCTTCTCAGTTCATGGCAGCAACAAGGGAGCAGGCGCGCGCACGCACACACACACACACACACACACACACACTGGGGGGAGGGGGAGAGAGGGGCTGAGGAGAAGCTGAACTCTTCCAGGGAACATCCCCAGTGACATCTTCTTCCAACTAGGCCCTACCTCCCAGGAATCCATTCAGCTAGAAGCTTAATGGATGAATCCATTAATCCATGTGATGGATTAATCCACTTATTAGATTGGAGCATCCAAAACTATCAGAAATAATGTCTACTGCTTATATCAGCTCGTCTATGGTATTTTATTATGGCAGCTCAAGTAGACTAACATTCACCATATCTCCTAAAGTTCATCTTAACTCTAACATCTTGGAGTTTTCTTGTTTTCAATGACTCTGACAGTCCTGAGGAGTACTGGTCAGTTTTTTATAAAATGCCCATTAATTGTCTGATGTTTTTCCTCATGATATGACTGGGTTGTAGGTTTTAGAGAGGAAGAACAAAGGGGTGAAATGCCACTTTGCCACATCATGTCGAGTTTACACACCTCATCCTTGCTGATGTTAACTTTGCTCTTTCAAGTTTCCACACTTTCTCCCATGAAGTTCCTCTTAACCCCAGTTTCCATACTGTGGAAAGTCATTATGTGTAGCCCACAATTAAGGAGCGGGTAGTTACCGGGTCTCACATTTATTATCTATAAAACAGTAGGTCTGGGTTAGTTGCTTTCTAAATTATCTCTAGTTATTTCATTGTAATCACTGAAAAGTACTGTCCTGATTAAAAATGAAGTCTGTATTCACAGAACAGACGAAATGGAATCACTTAGATTCAAACCTGTAGTTTCAAGCTCCCTAGCAATCACTCCAAAGGGACTATAAAACAACACTATGAATTTAGCAGCATACCAGTCCGTCTTCTTGCATGTTGGCACTTATCCCATTGATCAGCCTTAGGACACTTGATCCTTGCATTCAGTACCGGTTCTGAAAGCTTGAGGAGGAAGAGGTGTGCCTCTGTTCTTCACTCTGATGACACCGTTGATTATGAATCAGTACTCAGTAACCACCTTGATTGCTCATTAGTCACATCTGACAAACCCAAGACGCTTAGGCATTTTCCAAAACTGAGAGAGGACATTTACTAGACATTTCACCTGGAATACAAACTATATAATTTACATTTCTTATTCCAGGGTAAAACACTTGTATCGGAATTCCACCAACATGAGTGCGGAAAATAAGGCAAAACAAACAAATGTTAAATGGGAACTTAGGTCTTTAATCTTTTTATCATAGGCGAATTATTAGTAAAATATGAAGAATCGTTAGTTCTTTCGTATCTAACCTCTTTCCTGCATTAGTTTTAAACATACATTTTCATTAAGAAATTCTTGAAAGCTCCAGTTACTATGGGAATAAAATACATTTTTTTCTTTAAATAATCAGGTCACTAATTCATTCTTTAAGAGAACTACCTTTTTAAATAACTATAAAAGCCCATAGAGCAATGTACCCATATAACATGGAATTGTATTTCACTGATAAACAATCCTCAAACAGGATATAATTTTCTTGCCTATAAAATAATTAAAATCAAATTTAAGCCCTCATTAAATATGATTACATGGATGAAATACCCACATTTTAAAAAGCCAATACTACAGTATTCAGAGAGCAATTCTTTATAATTAACGGCTTCCATGGTCTCAGATTTTTTAAACAATACAAACATAATCATGCTTTTATGTCCTCATAATTTATGAGAAAGGGAACAAATGATTTTGTCTTCTGTGTAAGAATGTTTTTTTAAAAAAAATGATGAAAACTCTTAGAGTTTCCAGGCTGGAAAAATATTTTCAACAGCATCATTTAATTTATAGGATGCATTTGTTCATACACTGGATACACTCTACATATTAATTATAGGTTTTTCATCATCAAACATTTTAAGTGAATAAAGATACATATACTAAACTATAAATAATATTCTGTATACCCACCTCCAAGAAAATGAACAGTTTGGGGATTTTTTACTTATTTACTTTTTCCACTATTGGGAATTGAACCCAAAAAAGCCCTACCACTGAGCTACATTCCTGCCCTTTTTATATTTTGAGACAGGGTTTTGCCAAGTTGCTGAGGCTGGCCTTGAACTTGTGATCCTCCTGCCTCAGCCTCCCAAGTAGCTTAGATTACAGGCCTGGGTTACCTTGCCAGGCAATAATTGTGTTTTCAAAAATCATTGTGTGTTTTTGTTCCATTTCCATTCACTACTTTCTGCAGAAGTTATCAGCTTGCTGCAATCAATGTGCATCTTCCTGTTTTGCAACCATAAATACCATAGCGTTGTATTTTGTATTTAATATTTTGTGTAAATGAGACCATTTTCTGTGTTTTATCCTATAGCTTATTTTCTTAACTCCATATATGAGTTCAAGAGAAACTAATATTGATGCAGGTATTCCACTTTCTTTTTATGAGTATACAGTAGTTCATCATGGAAATAAATCATGGATTTAAATATTTATCCATTTTCTTGTTGATGAACTTTAAGTTGTTCCCCAAAGTTGACTCTTACTAGGACTGCCACTGTGAATATCCTTGCATACATTTTTGTATATCAACATGTGCTAGTTATTGGGGGTTATATATCCACAAGAGAATTTGTTGGGTTGTGTGATATAGTGAACTTTAATTTGCTAAATTCATCTTTGAAGAACACTTCCCTCCCAAGAACAGGTTATGAGAAAATTGCTATTTCCAAATATGCTTACCACATCCTTATGCCTTAAATATCTACCAACCTAATGAATCTTCTTGTTGCTTTCATTTTTCTGACTACTAATATTGAGCATATTTTATATTTGTTGTTCATTTTACTTTCTTCTCTTGTACATCTTTTATTGCTTCATAGGAGTTGTTTATATATCCTAGGTACTAAGGCTTTGGTATACAATTAGTTAAAAGCCTTGCCTAGTTCATCACCTGCCTTTCATTTTTTTAAAAAATATTCTTTATATTTATTTTTTAGTTGCACACAATACCTTTATTTATTTATTTTTATGTGGTGCCGAGTATCAAACCCAGGACCTCTCACATTCTAGGTGAGGGCTCTACCGCTGAGTCACAACCCCAGCCCCTGCCTTTCAATTTAATTTTAAAAATATGTATTGGTCAGGAGGTCATACTCCTGTCATTTAACTTTTTGATGCAATCTTTTATTATATAGGAAACTTAAATTTTGGTATAGACATATATTTTTTAATGTCTTTCAATCAAATCTAATATTTTTCTCAGTATAATCTTGCATAGATTCCATTTACTTTTAATCCTCTAATAGTTTTTATTTTTTACGAGCCTTTTTAAAGGCAATGATTTCTGTTGGTCCATAGGAAATCTATTGATGTCTGTATGCTAATCCTGCATGCAGCAATTTTGCTGAACTCTCTGTTTTCCTTACATAAAAAGATATAACATTAACAATTGTGTTTTTCCATTTCTGATATTAATTTCTAATTTTCCTCATCTGGTGCATGGATTAGGAATTCTAATACAATGTTGGATAGTAATATTCAGACTTCTTGACCCTAAAGACAATGTGCCTGAAATTTCCCTATGAACTATGTATGATATTTGCTATATTTTTTGGTAGACGCCCATTGTAGGTGTAGCAGGCAAAATTTAGGGTCGGAGGTAACAGAAACTCACCCCAATAAATTTAATCTGTTTCCTTAAGATGTTGTCAGGGTCTCCGATCAGGCTTGGATGATGCCTCCTGGGACCTCAGCAGGGGGTCTGCCAGTTCAGACTACCACAGGTACAGAAAAACTGCTGGACTGTTTTGTCTTATTGCCCCCATGATTGAAGGGCCCAGATGAGATCATTCTATTAGCTAGAGCTAGGAAGTAAGCATGAGTGGTTTGGGCTTTTCCTTTCCTGGACTATCCAGGTCTAGTTTTGATTTCAAGATGGTTCACATATCACACAATGAATTGGTCCTCTTCTTTCTTTCTTCCTTTCTTTCTTTCCTTCCTTCCTTCTCTTCTTTACTTTTTTCTGGAATAGTTTGTTGTTCAATCCCAGGGCTATAAACACCCCAGCATACTGTTTACTGTTCCCAAAGAAAGAACTTGGGGGACTCAACAGAGAGGTTTGAACAGTGCACTCCTGGGTAGAGGCAGGCCAAGATACAGCGGAGGGCCACACCATGCCTATAAGCAGGGGGAATAAATATATATGAAAGTTTGAATGCTCACTGCACAGGTAGAGTTCCTCAGATGT
This sequence comes from Marmota monax, assembly GCF_021218885.2. Lineage (NCBI taxonomy): Eukaryota > Metazoa > Chordata > Mammalia > Rodentia > Sciuridae > Marmota > Marmota monax. Next base: position 14,683,716 of record NW_026695241.1, on the reverse strand, counting down.
TTTTGTGAGCACTTTCTTTTACAAGTAAAGTCATTTTGCTTTGATTTTTACCTGAAAGACTGAAGGTAAGGGAAGTAGCCTCTAGGCATAAGCATTTCACGAATCATTTGTATAAGAGAAATCAGTTTTGCAGCTTGGGTAAATTGTGAAATAGTTACCACAATTTGACCCAGCTATCCCACTCCATGGTTTATACCCAAAGGACTTAAAAACAGCATACTACAGGGACACAGCCACATCAATGTTTATAGCTGCACAATTCACAATAGCTAAATTGTGGAACCAACCCAGATGCCCTTCAGTAGATGAATGACTAGAACAACTTTGGTATATATACACAATGGAACATTACTCAGCATCAAAAGCGAATAAAATCATGGCATTTCAGGTAAATGGATGGAGTTGGAGAATATAATGCTAAGTGAAGTAAGTCAATCCCCAAAAACCAAAGGCTGAATGTTTCCTTTGATATGAAGATGCTGACTCATAATGGCGATGGGTGTGGTGGGGAGCATGGGAGGAATAGATGAACTCTAGATAGGGCAGAGGGGAGGGAAGGGAAAGGAGAGGGCAAAGGGTTAGAAATGATGGTGGGATGAGTTAGACATCATTAACCCAATTACATGCATGAAGACACAAATGGTGTGAAAATATTTTGTGTACAATCAGTGACTTGAAAAATTGTGCTTTATATATATATATATATATATATATATATATATATATATATATATATATATATATATTATGAAATGAATTGCATTATGCTATCGTATATAACAAACTAGAATAAATCATTTAATAAAAAATTGTTAAATAGTGTGACAGGGATGGTGGTGGGGCAGAGAGAGAGAATTTATTTAATCACTATTCGTGCAAGTTTTTTCTATTTTTATTTCAGTCATTTATTTTTCAGATAGTTATCAACTTCTTAATTTTTTTTATTGGTGATAATCCTTTTATTTATTTTTTATTTTATTTTTTTTAATTTTTTATTGTTGGTTGTTCAAAACATTACAAATTTCTTGACATATCATATTCCACACTTTGATTCAAGTGGGTTATGAACTCCCACCTTCACCCCATACACAGATTGCAGAATCACATCAGTTACACATCCATTGATTTACATATTGCCATACTAGTGTCTGTTGTGCTCCGCTGCCTTTCACATCCTCCACCCTCCCCCCTCCCCACCTCTCCCCTCCCCTCCCCTCCTCTCTCTCTACCCCCTCCACTGTATAACCCTGAGGGTCTCCTTCCATTTCCATGCAATTTCCCTTCTCTCCCCCTTTCCCTCCCACCTCTCATCCGTGTTAAATGTTAATCTTCTTCTCCTGCTCTTCGTCCCTACTCTGATCTTAGTTACTCTCCTTATATCAAAGAAGACATTTGGCATTTGTTTTTTAGGGATTGGCTAGCTTCACTTAGCATAATCTGCTCTAATGCCATCCATTTCCCTGCAAATTCTATGATTTTGTCATTTTTTAATGCAGAGTAATACTCCATTGTGTATAAATGCCACATTTTTTTTAATCCATTCGTCTATTGAAGGGCATCTAGGTTGGTTCCACAGTCTTGTTATTGTGAATTGTGCTGCTATGAACATCGATGTAGCAGTGTCCCTGTAGCATGCTCTTTTTAGGTCTTTAGGGAATAGACCAAGAAGGGGAATAGCTGGGTCAAATGGTGGCTCCATTCCCAGCTTTCCAAGAAATCTCCATACTGCTTTCCAAATTGGCTGCACCAATCTGCAGTCCCACCAGCAATGTACAAGTGTACCCTTTTCCCCACATCCTCGCCAGCACTTGTTGTTGTTTGACTTCATAATGGCTGCCAATCTTACTGGAGTGAGATGGTATCTTAGGGTGGTTTTGATTTGCATTTCTCTGACAGCTAGAGATGGTGAGCATTTTTTCATGTACTTGTTGATTGACTGTATGTCCTCCTCTGAGAAGTGTCTGTTCAGGTCCTTGGCCCATTTGTTGATTGGGTTGTTTGTTCTCTTATTGTCTAATTTTTTGAGTTCTTTGTATACTCTGGATATTAGGGCTCTATCTAAAGTGCGAAGAGTAAAGATTTGTTCCCAGGGTGTAGGCTCCCTATTTACCTCTCTTATTGTTTCTTTTGATGAGAAAAAACTTTTTAGTTTGAGTAAGTCCCATTTGTTGATTCTAGTTATTAACTTTTGTGCTATGGGTGTCCTATTGAGGAATTTGGAGCCCGACCCCACCGAATGTAGATCGTAGCCAACTTTTTCTTCTATCAGACGGCGTGTCTCTGATTTGATATCAAGCTCCTTGATCCATTTTGAATTCACTTTTGTGCATGGCGAGAGAAAGGGATTCAGTTTCATTTTGTTGCATATGGATTTCCAGTTTTCCCAGCACCATTTGTTGAAGATGCTATCCTTCCTCCATTGCATGCTTTTAGCCCCTTTATCAAATATAAGATAGTTGTAGTTTTGTGGATTGGTTTCTGTGTCCTCTATTCTGTACCATTGGTCCACCCGCCTGTTTTGGTACCAGTACCATGCTGTTTTTGTTACTATTGCTCTGTAGTATAGTTTGAAGTCTGCTATCCCTATACCACCTGATTCACACTTCCTGCTTAGCATTGTTTTTGCTATTCTGGGTCTTTTATTTTTCCATATGAATTTCATGACTGCTTTCTCTATTTCTACAAGAAATGCCGTTGGGATTTTGATTGGCATTGCATTAAACCTATAGAGAACTTTTGGTAATATCGCCATTTTGATGATGTTAGTTCTGCCTATCCATGAACAGGGTATATTTTTCCATCTTCTAAGATCTTCTTCTATTTCTCTCTTTAGGGTTCTGTAGTTTTCATTGTATAAGTCTTTCACCTCTTTTGTTAGGTTGATTCCCAAGTATTTTATTTTTTTTGAAGATATTGTGAATGGAGTGGTTGTCCTCATTTCCATTTCAGAGGATTTGTCGCTGATATACAGGAATGCCTTTGATTTATGCGTGTTGATTTTATATCCTGCCACTTTGCTGAATTCATTTATTAGCTCTAATAGTTTCTTTGTAGACCCTTTTGGGTCTGCTAGGTATAGAATCATATCATCTGCAAATAGTGATAATTTAAGTTCTTCTTTTCCTATTTTTATGCCTTTAATTTCTTTCGTCTGTCTAATTGCTCTGGCCAGTGTTTCAAGAACTATGTTGAACAGAAGTGGAGAGAGAGGGCATCCCTGTCTTGTTCCAGATTTTAGAGGGAATGCCTTCAGTTTTTCTCCATTCAGAATGATGCTAGCCTGAGGCTTAGCATAGATTGCTTTTACAATATTGAGGTATGTTCCTGTTATCCCTAGTTTTTCTAGAGTTTTGAACATAAAGGGATGCTGTACTTTGTCGAATGCTTTTTCCACATCTATCGAGATGATCATATGGTTCTTATTTTTAAGTCTATTGATGTGGTGAATAACATTTATTGATTTCCGTATATTGAACCAGCCTTGCATCCCAGGGATGAATCCTACTTGATCATGGTGCACAATTTTTTTGATATGTTTTTGTATCCGAGTGGCCAGAATTTTATTGAGGATTTTTGCATCTAGGTTCATTAGAGATATTGGTCTGTAGTTTTCTTTCTTTGAAGTGTCTTTGTCTGGTTTAGGTATCAGGGTGATGTTGGCCTCATAGAATGAATTTGGAAGTTCTCCCTCTTTTTCTATTTCCTGAAGTAGCTTGAAAAGTATTGGTATTAGTTCTTCTTTAAAGGTTTTGTAAAACTCTGCTGTATACCCATCCGGTCCTGGGCTTTTCTTAGTTGGTAGTCTTTTGATGGTTTCTTCTATTTCCTCAATTGATATTGGTCTGTTTAGGTTGTCTATATCCTCCTGACTCAATCTGGGCAGATCATATGACTTAAGAAATTTATCTATGCCTTCACTATCTTCTAATTTATTGGAGTATAAGTATTCAAAATAGTTTTTGATTATCTTCTGTATTTCTGAAGTGTCTGTTGTGATATTGCCTTTTTCATCCCGTATGCTAGTAATTTGAGTTCTCTCTCTTCTTCTCTTCGCTAGCATCGCTAAGGGTCTGTCGATTTTGTTTATTTTTTCAAAGAACCAACTTTTAGTTTTGTCAATTTTTTCAATTGTTTCTTTTGTTTCGATTTCATTAATTTCAGCTCTGATTTTCATTATTTCTTGCCTTCTACTTCTTTTGCTGTTGTTTTGCTCTTCTTTTTCAAGGATTTTGAGATGAAGTATGAGATCATTTATTTGTTGGTTTTTTCTTTTTTTAAGGAATGAACTCCAAGCAATGAATTTTCCTCTTAGAACTGCTTTCAATGTGTCCCATAGATTCCGATATGTTGTGTCTGTGTTTTCATTTATCTCTAAGAATTTTTTAATTTCCTCCTTGATGTCTTCTATAACCCATTGATCATTCAGTAACCTATTGTTCATTCTCCAAGTGATGTATGCTTTTTCCTTCCTTCTTTTATCGTTGATTTTCAGTTTCAATCCATTATGATCAGATAAGATGCATGGTATTATCTCTACTCCTTTATATTGTCTAAGAGTTGCCCTGTGACATAATATATGATCTATTTTTGAGAAGGATCCATGTGCTGCTGAGAAAAAAGTATAACTGCTTGATGTTGGGTGGTATACTCTATATATGTCAATTAAGTCTAGGTTATTAATTGTGTTATTGAGTTCTATAGTTTCCTTATTCAACGTTTGTTTGGAAGATCTGTCCAGTGGCGAGAGAGGTGTGTTGAAGTCTCCCATGATTATGGTATGGTGGTCTATTAGACTCTTGAACTTGAGAAGAGTTTGTTTGATGAACATAGCTGCACCATTGTTTGGGGCATAAATATTTATGATTGTTATGTCTTGTTGGTGTATGGTTCCCTTAAGCAGTATGTAGTGTCCCTCTTTATCCCTTTTGATTAACTTTGGCTTGAAATCTATTTTATTTGATATGAGTATGGACACTCCTGCTTGTTTCCGAAGTCCATATGAGTGATATGATTTTTCCCAACCTTTCACCTTCAGCCTATGTATGTCTTTTCCTATCAAATGTGTCTCCTGTAGGCAGCATATTGTTGGGTCTTGTTTTGTGATCCATTCTACTAGCCTGTGTCTCTTAATTGGTGAGTTTAAGCCATTAACATTTAGGGTTATTATTGAGATATGGGTTGTTCTTCCAGCCATATTTGTTTATTTCTGTTACTAAACATGGTTTGTTTTCCTCTTTGATTATTTCCCCCCCCTTTACTGTCCTACCTCCCACTGTTGGTTTTCATTGTTATTTTCCATTTCCTCTTCCTGTAATGTTTTGCCGAGGATGTTTTGAAGAGATGGTTTTCTAGCTGCAAATTCTTTAAACTTTTGTTTATCGTGGAAGGTTTGAATTTCATCTTCCATCCTGAAGCTTAATTTCGCTGGATACACAATTCTTGGTTGGAACCCATTTTCTTTCAGTGTTTGAAATATGTTATTCCAGGATCTTCTAGCTTTCAGAGTCTGTGTTGAAAGATCAGCTGTTATCCTGATTGGCTTACCCCTAAATGTAATCTGCTTCCTTTCTCTTGTAGCTTTTAAAATTCTCTCCTTATTCTGTATGTTGGGCATCTTCATTATAATGTGTCTAGGTGTGGATCTCTTATGATTTTGCACATTCGGCGTCCTGTAGGCTTCTAGGATTTGGGATTCTGTCTCATTCTTCAAGTCTGGGAAGTTTTCTCGTATTATTTCATTGAATAGACTGCTCATTCCTTTGGTTTGGAGCTCTGTACCTTCCTGTATCCCAATGACTCTTAAGTTTGGTCTCTTAATGTTATCCCATATTTCTTGGATGTTCTGCTCATGGTTTCTTAACAGTCTTGCTGAGCTGTCTATGTTCTTTTCCAGTTGAAATACTTTGTCTTCATTGTCTGATGTTCTATCTTCTAGGTGTTCTACTCTGCTGGTAGTATTCTCCATTGAGTTTTTAAGTTGGTTTATTGCTTCCTGCATTTCTAGGATTTCTGTTTGTTTTTTATAACCTCTATCTCCCTGTATAGTTGATCCTTTGCTTCCTGGATTTGTTTGCGTAATTCGTTGTCGAAGTGATCTTTCATTGTCTGATTTTGCTGTCTAATGTCTTCCTTGATACTCCAGATCATCTGAAGCATGTATATCCTGAATTCTTTATCTGACATTCCATCTGCTGCAGCTGTTACCTCTTCTAAAGTTGCGTTGACCTGCATTGCTTGTGGTCCTTTCTTTCCTTGTCTTTTCATACTGCTTGCGTATCTTTCCTGCAGGCGCGGGCGGCGGCTCTGCTCTCTCCTTATTCCAATTGGGTTGTCATGGCTACCATGCCGGCAGGTCACTGGGCCTGTTCTGGGCGCTGGCGGTGGCTCTGTTCTGCCCCTACTCCAATTGGGGTGACGAGTGTACCACGCCGGCAGGCCACCTGGCCTGATCCGCCGGTCGGTTGCAGGTTTGCCTACCCTGCAGGCGCGGGCGGCGGCTCTACTCTGCCCCTACTCCAAATGGGGTGACGTGTCTGTCATACAGGCAGGCCACTGGGCCTGTCCCGCTGGTCGGTCACAGATCTGCCCACCTTTCGGGCACGGGTGGCGGCTCTGCTCTGCCCCTACTCCAATTGGGGTGTCGTGACTACCCCGCCTGCAGGTCGCTGGGCCTGTTCCTGGCACGGGCGGCGACTCTGGTCTGCCCCTACTCCAATTAGGGTGGTGTGTGTACCACGCCGGCAGGCTCTTGGGCCTGATCCGCCAGTCTGTCGCAGGTCTGCCTACCTTGGAGGCGCGGGTGGCGGATCTGCCCTGCCCCTCCTACCACGCCTGCGGACCCCTGGGCCTGATCTGCAGGTTGGTCACAGGTCTGCTCACCCTGCGGGCACGGGTGGCGGTTCCGCTCCGCCCCCACTCCAATTGGGGTCACGTGGCCACCACACCGGCAGGGCCTGATCCGGGCGTGGGAGAAGGATCTGCTCTGCCCCTACTCCAGTTGGGGTGACGTGTGTACCACACTGGCAGGCCATTGGGCCTGACCCGCCAGTCTGTGACAGGTCTGTTTACCTTGCAAGCGCGGGCGGCGGCTCTGCCCTGCCCCTCCTACCACGCCCATGTACCACTGGGTCGCGGGTCTGCCCACCTTGCGGGTGGGGGTGGTGGCTCCGCTCCGCCCCCTCTCCAATTGGAGTCATGCGGTCACCACGCTGGCGAGACGCTGGGCCTGCTCCCAGCGCTGGCGGCGGCCCGGCTCCTCCCTTCTGGCTCGACGACAAATTGAGGAGACTCAGGTGTCTGTGCCTCACCCCCCTACCAGGAGACCAACTGTTTCTGTCGCCGCTGGTATTGATGAAGTTCTCTCCTCAACTTCTTAATTTTTAAAACTTATGAAAAAAAGCTATTTGTAATACTGTTATTTTAAAAATCTGTACAATAGTTTTAACTTCTTCTTCTTTCCTAATGTCATTATGTATTTTGTGTTTTCCTTTTTTAGTGATCAATTTTGCTAGATGTTTGTCTATTTTATTAGTTTTTTTCCCCAAGGAACCAGATTTCATAGTTGTTTATCAAATTTTAAAAAATCATTACACAATATTTATGGTCTAAAAGGATAGCAATCACAATTTTTGGTCACATGTAGTAATTTCTGGGAAGAAGTTTACTTCTGTGTTTCAAGACATTAAAAAGTTCTCTGGAAAACGTGAATTAAGATTTTTTTTTTCCCATGAAGTCCTTGCTGAATAATCTGAACAGGTCTACATGATTGTGGGGACATATAGGTGCTTTTTCCCCAATAAATACATGTTCATATAAAATTTACTAGATCAGTGCCATTATGATGAACATTGTTACTACATTAAAAAACACACTCACTCTGTCCTCTGGGAGCTTTCATGGCAATAGAAATCTAATGCTCCTCTTCATCCCAGACCACACATGTGCCCAGGGAGACATATTTACTTTTGCTGAGTGGTATCATCTATATTTACTTGGTTGATTAGAAATCGTGTATAACCCTAATCCTTGATGAAAGAATTTTGATGAGTTAATCTAACAAGATGATTTCCACTCTTAGACTGATATGTGAAAACACAAATTTACTAATCCTTAATTTAGATCTACTCATTCTAAAAATTCTGCTGTCATTTGAGCAAGGAAATAAACACTTCTAAAATATCTTGCTGATTCAGTTATTTTAATCCAAAACTCAATTTGAGATCTGTTCTATATCAAGGGTCCCTTGGCTCTGTTATGAGAAGGAGTTGTTTTTCATTTGCCTGTAGTCTCGGAGAGAAGTGAAAAATAACATCAGGGATGGTTTCCTTGGAGCCCTAGAGATCTGCTTTTAATGGAGCACTCGTCTCCCCAGGGGAAACCAATTGGGCTGAGCTTCAGTGTCTGACCAAAGCGTGGCTGAAATCAGCAAGGGATGCAAAATAATCTATAGGGTGGCAGAATACAAAATTTCAGGGTATTTGTGTTGGGAGATTGGAATAAAGGAGGGTAAATGAGCTAATGTATGTGAAAATCTAGGTACAACACCTGAAAAACACAGCCTCCTTCTCCACATTCTCTTTCTGCTCTCCATCTCATTTCTGGCATCCCCACGCCCACTTGTCTGTAAAAGCCTAAAGGTCTGATTGAACAAGGGCACCATACAGTCAATGCTACTAGATTTTTTGAACACCCCGATAACCACAAAATCATTGGATGGGAGCATGGTAGAACCAAACTGAGGTTGACTTTGTCCTAGAATTCCCACACCAAAGAAGAGGCATGAGTCATAGTTCCTGCAGCGATTAGTCACGGTGTTTTAGTGGAACAAAGTTGCAAAAAGTCATTTTCAAATTCTTTCCAAAGACTCAGTTTCTCACTCGGATAGTTTTGACTAACTGTAATGATAGTTAGAAACTGAAGAATGTCCAGAAGAACATAATTTATGCCTTAAGTTTAACTTTGTTTTGGATTGAATCATCCTGAAAAATAAACCTTCACCTGATCCTCATTTTCATTTCAGTTCCCTGGACTGGTGATTTGAGTGTTGTGGATAGAATTCTTAGAATCTGTTTATGTGATAGGAATACAGAAATGGTCTGGGTCTGAGAATTAGGATAACAATCAGAGTTTTGATATAAACTCAAAGTCATGTGTAATTTTTTTGAATCATAGAAATTGGACTTTGAAAGCAACCTAAATCCTTTTGTCTGGGAAACTTCAAATAAACACTGAGTTTTCTTGCCATGAAGTTCTGCATTGTATCTAGAAAGCTTCCTTGAAAAATAGCTCTGAAAACCCTAAGGCTGGGAAAGAAGTTGGCTAGTTGAAGGGGAAAATGGTAGAGAATTTTGTTTTGCAGTAAGGAAGAACAAAAGGAGGGAAGAAAATGAATTATTGTCAAAACTTCATATTAAATTTCTAGTGAATAGTTATTAAGACTGGCAAAAATTTGTGTTTGTTTTATCCAAACATAGTTATAATGCTAAATATGTGCTTAAAATCCAGCATGTGAATAACACCTCCTCAAAACAATTTAAAATTCAGTTTTATTTTTAAGTGACAAAAATTTTATCTATTTATGGTGTACAGCTTTATGTTTAAAGTATAGGTACAATGTAAATGCCTAAATTGAGTTAATTAGCATACGAATTACGTACTTAACAGTTTTTGTGATAAGAACACTTAAAAACTACTCTCTTTTAACTATTTCCAAATGTATAATTTGTTATTAATTGTAGTCATTATGTTGTACAATAGATCTCTTCAATTTATTCCTCCCATCTAGCTGAAAATTTATATCCTTTGATTTAAATCTCCCCAAAACTCCCCCACCCCTAGTAACTACCCTCCCAATCCCTGCTTCAATTTTCTTTCTTAGATTCCACATACAAGTGAAATCATGCAGTATTTTTTTCCTGTCTCTTATTTCACTCAACAAAATTCTATCCCAGCTCATCCATGTCACAAATGACAGTTTCATTCTTATAAAAAACTGCATATAATTCCCTTGTGTATGTATAGCACAATCCCTTTCTCCATTCATCTGCTGATGGATATTTAGACTGCTTCCATATCATGCCTATCATGAGTAAAATTGCAATGAACATGGGTGTGTGGCTGTCTCTACAAGGTGCTGATTTCATTTCCTTTGGGTACACACCTACAGGAGGGGTTGACAGGTCATATGGTGGTTCTATTTTTACTTATTTTGAGGAAGCGCTGCACTATTTTCCAGAATAGCTATGCCAATTTATATTCCCACCAACAGTGTATAAATGTTCTCTTTTCTCCACTTTATCAACACTTGTTATCTCTTCTCTTTTTGCTAATGTCCATCCTGACAAGGGTGAAGTGATATCTCCTGGTTTTGGTTTGCATTTCCCTGATGATCAGTGATGTTGAGCATTTTTTCAAATACATGTTGACCATCTGTACTTCTTCTTTTGAAAAATGTCTATTCTTGTCCTTGGTCCATTTTTCAATAGGGTATTTATCTTCTTGATATTGAGTTGTTTGAGTTATTTATATATTTTTTATATTATCTCCTTATGGGACACATGGTTAGAAAATCTTCCACTTCATAGGTACCTTTTCATTTTGTTAGTCTTTTCCCTTGTTTTATACAAGCTTGTTTCCTGTAGTTTTGGGGTCAGATCCAAAAATCATTGCTAATACCAGTGTAAAGGATCTTCTCTCTTATATTTTCTTCTAGGACTGTAACAGTTTCAGGTCTTATGTATAGGTTTTTAACCATTTTGAGTTGGATTTTGTATTTGGTATAAACAAGCTTCCAGTTTCATTCTTTTGTAAGTGTGTATCCAGTTTTCCCAGGACCATTTATTGACTTTATTGAAGGGAAGTTCTGGTTTGTTTTATGCAAACATAGTTACAATATTATATACATGTTAGAAATCCAGCATGCAGACATTACCTTTTCAAACTTAAATAACTGAGGAGATGGGAACAGCAAAGGATTACAGAAATAAACAGCACATAGGCTTCAGTAGTCAATGAAGTGTGAAGGGCACCTAGGGTTACAGAGGTAAGATAAGAAGGGATGGAATTTGGGGCAAGTCTCCCTTTTATCCATCTTAAAAATTTCAGCCAATTCTAATGTCTGCTAACATTCTGTGAGTTTTAGAGGATGGTAAATTTGGATGGTGGGGGAAGTTTCTGGCCAATAGGACAATGGCCAAAGAGACTCCAGTAAAGCTCCAAGTAATCCAACGGAAGCTCGAGGGCAGGAAGGAGAACACAAAGAAAAATCCTGACCCACTTTACAATTTAAGCGGAAGTCAACCCTGCTTTGGCACCCCAGAATGTTATTTCTCAGAGTATGGCCCCAGGACACTTTGCATGCAACTTCCTGGTAGGTCTGTTAAAAATCTTAGGTCCCCTGCCCAGTGCCGTGGCCATGCCTGTCATCCCAGCAACTCAGGAGATTGAGTCAGGAGGATCACCAGTTCAAAGTCAGCCTGGGCATCTTAGCAAAACTCTCTCAAAATAAAAAAAAATAAAAAGGGATGGGAAAAAAAAAAAAAAAAAAGGGATGGGGATGTAACTCAGTGGAATCAATGCCCAGTACAAGGGGGGAAAAAAAATCTAAGTTTCTAGATGATACTCTAAACCAGAGAGTTGAACGTGTCTAGAGAGGCCAGAGAAGATACATTTCAAACCAATAGCCTAGACCATTTTTAGGTGCTCTCGTGTTTGGACCTCTGCACCTAAGAATAAATCAAGAATAAGTAGGAAAAGGCAAGGAATTTGCAAAATGGCTACTGCCCAGGCCTCCTCCATCCTCAGGTCAAGATTCCTCTGCAAGGGGCTGAGGTTGTGGCTCAGAGGAAGAATGAGGCACTGGGTTCAATCCTCAGCACCCCATAAAAATAAAATAAAGGTAATTGTGTCTACCTACAACTAAAAAAATAAATATTTAAACAAAAAAAATATTTTTTGTTTAAAAATATTTAAACAAAAGATTCCTCAGCAATTTCCTTCAGAGACTTTGGGAAAATTTCAAATGTAGAATTTTTGAAGAATCTTTGGCTTAGAAGTAAAGGAAGGAAGAACTTGTGAAATGCCAAGTAAGCAGACAGTGTGTCACTTATTGGGACAGACTTGTCCCAGGGCCAGTTTCAAGGCTTTCCATTCCACTTTTGAAACCTACAGTCTGGCCATGCTGAGCTGACTGCCTTACCCCAAATGGACCAGAATTTCCCCTGGCCCAAAGCTCTTGCTCTTACAGTTCTGCGTGCCTAGAATGTCCTTTGCCATCGTTTTAGTCAGGTTTTTTGCTGCTGTGACTAAAGGATCTGATCAGAACAATTTTAGGGAAGGAAAAGTTTATTTGAGAGCTCACCTGTTCAGAGGTCTTAGTCCATAGAAGGCCAGCTCCCATTCATCGGGGCTCAAAGTGAGGCTGAAAATCCTGGAGGAAAAGGTGGCAGAGGGATGCAGCTCACATGGTGATCAGAAAGCAGAGAGACACTCCACTGGCCAGATGAAAATATATACCCCATAGCCACACCCCCAAACCCCCAATTCCCACCTCCTCCAGCCACACCCTACCAGCTGAATCACCACTCAGTTAATCCCTATGAAGGGATTAATCACTGATTGGGTTAAGACTCTTACAATCCAATCATTTCTCCTCTGAACCTTCCTGCATTGTCTCACACGTGAACTTTTGAGGGACACCTCACATCTAAACCATAACAGCCATTTACATTTCAGTTAGTGTCACTTCCTTCAGGATACTCACAAGCACCCAAAATTTCATATTGTACAATTATTTAAAGTAGCACTTATCATATAGTAGTACTTAATATATGCTTACTTATCTTTGCATTAGCTCATACATTTATCAGGGTCATTTACTTTATTTTGTGGTCCTAGGGTTTAAATCCAGGGCCTGTACATGTCAACCAAGTGTTCTACCACTGAGCAATACTTGAACCCTACTGTCATTTATCTTCTGTATCTATCACAGAGCTTAGTTTATGAAAGCTATTCAACAAATGTTCTTTAAATTAATGACTTAATGTCTTGCTGTTCCAAAATATATTTTTTAATCTCAATAAATAGTTTCACTTAACTTTGCTTAGGATTTCATTTGGTGTAACTGAAAACTTTAGTTAGTGATCTAATAGTGTGAATAATTTCCAGCTTTGGTTTTCCATAGATCGGAGAGTAGAATGAGGAAGGAATGACAAGGGAAATTTTTTTAAAAAATTGTAGTTGGACACAATACCTTTATTTCACTTATCTACTTTTATGTGGTGCTGAGGATCGAATCCAGGGTCTCGTACGTGCAAGGCGAGTGCTCTACCGCTGAGCCACAACCCCAGCTCAATGGGAAATTTTTAAACAAGGACTTTTTTTTTTAGGGCTAAATTTATTCTGAGTGTAGGCACAGACTGAATGGGTGAGAGCTAAGGTCACTGAGCATCAAGAAGTTGGTGGGAAGTTCACACGGAGATGTGAAAAGGTGCTTGGGGATGAAGAAGGAGCGAGAACGAGAAATATTGCTTTCAAATTTTTACCTAGAAATAAATGGTCTGAGACCTGGTCTCAGGTCTTGGGGGAAAAAATGTACTTCCTTGTATATTGGCCATGGTCTCAACTCAAAACTCAAGCTTGTTCTCCTTTCCCTGCATTAATAGATAAAATAGACTTTGGGGAACTGTCCTGAGAATTTGACCACCCCATGGGAAAATGCACTCGAAATTTTAGAAAACATTTAGTTTTGGAATCCAACCAACTCAGAGATTGAGCAAGATCTAGATTAGATTTCTTTTGCAAATCAAGTTAGTAGCGAATTATATTTATGAAGATGAAGACCAGGACTCCAGAGACATAATGAGACATATTTTATGACAGAAAAACTAGATGTCATTAGAGGGACAGAGAAATTAAATGTATATGAATATCCTTAAACAAATAATAAAAAAGGACATTTTCTGAACCCAAAAGTGGACATACATCCTCACAAGTCATATCACATGAGAGTGGTCCCTTTCAGAAAATCAATGATATGACACATGCATAAAGAAGGGGCCTCCAATTGTGCCAAGATATAAACAAGATTGAACAGGAAAGAAAATGTGGATGGTTTAATGCAAGGCAATCACTAATTCCAAAAATCAATAACAAACATTAATTCATTGCATATGTGAGTGTGTGTGTGTGTGTATTACACTTAGGCAGGCACACAGAGATATTGAATAAATATTGTCAAATGAAAGAATATCTCATTGTGTGGCTACCATGTGCCAATGTTGTACTGGTGCTAGAAGACAATCCTAACAACAACATGATGTTTATTCTTATGGAGATTATGGTTCTAGAGGGAACTCTAGAACACATTGTTAAGTGTTGAGCACAAGAAAAGGAAGTACTAATTGTAATTGGAACACATAGCAATAGATGTAATCTAAGCCAAAAGGTCACACAAAATATCAAATAACTCAGAGGATAGGAAAGAAAAAAGGCAGGGGACAGAGCTGCAGTAAAGAGCTATGTGGAGAGAGCCCTGTATACCCCTGGGGGTGCCACTCACTTCTGGGGGAAGAAGAGGATAGATGCTAGTTCCTTATGCAATGGTGTATGCAAAAGCCTGGGCTGTGTGGGGAAGTATGGTAAATGCAGATGAACAGCTGGGGTCTGGAGAGTCACAGGAGAAGTCCAGCAGGCTGGGGCTGGAAGAAGTACGCCATCTTGGTCAGTGGGCGCTTTTGAGGGCAGGTTAGTACTCGGAACTTTATCCTAAGGTGTTTGTGGTTTGGTGGGGTGGGTAGCCAGTGCCTTCTAGTTTGAGGGTGAAGCATGTTTTGGAGGGTGGTGAGAGTGAGAGCAAGGTGGCATGCACACTGGTTTGGCAGAGGGACACAGTAGCCTGGACCACAGTGATGGAGAAACTTCAGCATATGCAGAATAGTCAACAAGATGGCTGATTGGTTGGGTTTAGAAATTAATAAAAATGGAAGAGTCAAGTATGTATATAGAGAGTGTGAAACATTAAAAAGATACAGAAAAAAAAGCCCTAGGCATTTAAGAGATCCTTTTTTATCTTTAAAATAAATTGCTCTGAGACTCTCTCCTGCTTCACATCTTGAGAATATGTAAAGGAGGCCACCACCTTCCCAGAGCTGAATACTCTGGAACAGAGTCCTCTAATCTCTAGTCTATATCTCTAAAATACCTGCTGTCTAGGCAGTGACAAATGTCCACAGAGGTGGCTTACTGAAGCTGGGAACCCCAGAGCTAAGGATGGAGCCTCTATTGGAACATCTTTTTCTCCAAAGCACTAATGGATGGTGAGCTCAAGATTTTACTTTAGGGACCAAAGACTTTAAACGTGTCCCTTGTTTGACGATCTCCTTTCTTTTTGCCCTCCTGGTACTCAAAGGCACCTGCCTTATGCTTTTTCCTTTGATACATCCAAAGTGATCCCTTTAAATGGTTGTTTAGGGTTTCATAACAGGTCTATGAACTTTGGGTGGGGAAAAGAATTTACATCTTTATTTCTACAGGTGTCTAACTGAAATGTAGCACTTCCTTTAATTTTGAATGTAGGCAGCAAAGCACAATTGTGTTTTGAGTATTTGTGACTTTGTTGCCAATAGGAATTGCAGATATTTTTCTATTTCATTATTGTTGTAGATTCTCAAAATACGGTCTACTGCATCACTCCCTAGATATTGTTTCTTAATATGTTAACAAAGAAATTCTCATACCTCTTTTCTAAAATTACAAGCAACCCTTTATTCGCTGTCATTACAAAAAGTGGTTACATTAGCAACAAAATGTGTTTTCTTGCATTGATATCAGAGGCAGTTACTCCCCCAAACATTAAGTATAACAGTGTACATCAGTATTAAAATGTTATATTTTACATTATCTTTACCACTTTGATCTTCTGAACATTTTAATTGAGGAAAATAAGGTAAAATATTACATATTTATTTCATTTTTCAGGAATGTAAAGGTCTAATTATTTAAACAATTTTTATTATAAAACCAAACTCTGAAGGTGTCTACAGAATTGGCTTTTTAAAAATGTTTTTCTTTAAATCAGAGTCATGCTTCTAATCATTAGTTTGTTTTAATATTCTGGTAACTGTGTTCTAGCATATTTTGTTTCCTTTATATACTTCCTGTGTATTTTATTTTATGCATTCAAAGGCATTATTATTGTACCAGAGATACCTTCCAAGTTTCTGGCTTGAACAACTCAGAGAGATATTTATTGGGATGAATAAAACTGGAGAAATTGGAAAACTAGTTTAGGGCTGTGTTGCACAGATAAAAAAAAATACCATGGGTTTAGAACATGTTGTGATGTAATTGAGCTCAGTCCATGTATGAACCAAATGAGTTATACTGAGTCACAGAAGCAAAGTCGTCTATAATTCAAAACCCTAAACCAAACCTAGAATTTTGCTAAGAGTATGCCTAAAATATCTAGCAATACAGTGAAAATCTTAGTATTCAGGGGAATGTTTCCTGTTAAAGCCATTTATGAAGTAACTCTGAAATGAAACTGTTTGCCTAACAGAGCTATTTTTCTTCTTGTCAACTTTGTGTCAGCTAAAATGACTTAAGAGTGTGAATATAATTTAAAATAAGTAGTCATTGTGTTTCAGAGGAAGCATGTATAGTAATTCAGCTGAATGCACTTAACTGATCATTTTAACTATATAGGTTTTGAAATTCTAGGGTCAAAACAACTTTCCTTATTCGAAAGATATGCATACACATACAGTATACACATGTGCCTTGCCAATAACCAGTTGAAATATATGGAATTTCCATTTTGGGTATCAAAAGTGGTCAAATAGCATCTGTTTTCATATGTGTTCCATGTGACTTGCTCTAACAGTGCCTTGAGATTTTTGATTAAAAATTAAAGGAAATTTCTAATAGTCATGTCATAAAAACAACTCAAGACCAACTCAGAATAGACAGACAGATGGGCATATAAATACTTTTATTTCATTGTATGATAAATATTGAATTGGATGAACATACCTAATTATCTCTATTTTTAAGCTCTTTAAATTTCCTAGAAATATTGACTATTAGACCTGGAAACACTAGACATGCATTCAGTAAGTTTAAGTAGGTGGTCAAGTCCTTAAATGTTTGAATTTACCAACAGTGATTAAGGGCCTGGATTTTGAGATCAAAGACGTCTTGGTTTATCTTTTTATTTAACAAATTCTTTTGAGATCTCAACATTAAGTCAAATACTGATAGAAGCCACACTTGAAAGGGTGGACAAAACTCCTCCTTACTAGCTTACACAGCATTCCTCTTGTGGTTCTGTTTTCTCACATATGGAAGGATGAAAGCATACATCTCATAGAGTTGTCATGAAGGATAAATAAAATTAATGCATGGAAAATACTTAGCCAAATGCCTAGCACACAGTAAAATTTCAGTATGTAGTGGCTATTGATCTTTCTGTGGGACAATCCCTCATTTTGAAGCTGAAAAAAAGTTGTATGACCTAGACATTCTCATTTTACCTACCCTACCCCTACCCCTAACATCTTCAACTTCTGCATAGGTTTTATCCTCAGACAGCCTTTCCAATATGGTGGCAAAGATGGACTCTTGTACCTCTAGGCTTTCTTTGTCCTCACTGCTAATGATCCCAATGAGAAGAACATGCCTTTGCAGAGGGTAGTGGGAGGTGAGAGGAGTGAATGGATTCATAAGGAAGAGAGTTTCTATTACTTGAAACAAGTATGTGGGAAAGATAGACAAGAACCATAGATATAGGTTAGGGATGTAGCTCAGTGGCAGAGTACTTGAATGTTCAAGGCCCCAGATTTCATTACCAGCACCATAAAAACAAAACAAAAACAAAAAATGAAGAAAAACACCTCACATAGCTACTAGAGTTGATTTTGGGGAAGTAAGGGAACAAAAGAGATGTATATGTGCCACGGAGGTGGTGGTGGAAGTGACAGAGATAGAGGTGTGTGTGTGTGTGTAAACTGTGACCATGACTTAACATAAAGCAATAGACTAGAAACCACAAAAAGTAATCACTTCCTGAAGAGGAAAAGGAGAGACTAAAGGACACTCATATAAACAAATTAATTATCACATTTGCTGTCAGTTTCCTTTATCTTATGCAATTTTGCACAAGTCCTTACCATTTAATATGGTGATGTCAACTGCAACACTATAGATTAGAGAATTTACATTAGGAATCCTTTGGTTGCCAGTCTGAAAAATCCATTTCAAATTAACATTTCATGAAAATAAAGGTAAGAGTTGAAGGTAGGCTTGGGCCTACCTGGATATCACAAGGCTCAGTCAGATTTCCTTTATCAGTTAAATGCAGAAAACAAACCTGTGTTTGCAAAGACAAAAGCAAATTTAAATTCTCTCTGGGGAAGATAATCATAGGCTTCTAATGATTTCAACATTTTTCATATAAAATATTTTGTGTATGACAGAAAGTAACCAGAAAAATGAGAAGATGATATTTTTTAAAAATCAAGAGAAACAGAATAGATGCCCAGGAGACTCAGATAATAAATTATCAGACAATTTAAAAAATTTCCATAGAGTTTTTTGAAATCCCAAAGTTTTTTTTTTAATATTTGAAAAGATCAATAAAGTTGAAAATCCACTGGTATGACTATTCCACCAAAAAAGAATCAAAAATGAGGTACATTAACACATTAACACAGGGACTATAGCCTTTTTGACTATAATAAAAGATATTAAAAACTTTATTTTCCATAAATTTTAAAATGTATACAAAATGGACAAATTCCTGAAAATAAAATTTACCTAAACTCACACAAGAAGAAATAGATAACATGAATCATCCTATAACTTTTAAATAAATTAAAAACCATAATAACAACAACAAAAAAAAGACCCGATTTTTGAAGATTTAACCCACTCACTTTTCCCAGTTAAAATTTATTTTTATTTCTTTGAGATGGCATTCCTTATTTTCGCTACGAGAGTCCTTGGGAAGTTTTGTTGTTTGTTTGTTTAATATGAATATCCATTTCCCTCCTTCATGTTTTTTTTTAAACTCAATGTTATAAAACTCTGTGACTTACTTTTGAGGATTACATACATTAGCATTTCTACTGAATGGCAGATCATATGGCATAATAGTGAAGGTAGAAAGGGAAGAGGAGAGACAGAAATAGAAAACTATTCTGATTTGTATTGCTACAGTTCTGTATTCACACTTTCCGTAATCTATTTATAGCCTTCTGACAGTAGCCATGAATGTGTCATGAATATTGCTTAATATGAAATATTTTTGAAGAGGCATATAACAAAGTGGTTCAGACTTTTGTGTGTGGTTTTATATTTCTTGAGCAAGATCCTTGGACAAATCTCTTAACCTCTGCAATTTTCAATTTCATAACATAAAGGTCATTATGGTACCTACTTCATAGTATAACTGTGAATTTCAAATGAGAACAATACACATCACAGTATTAGTGTAGAACCTGGCATGGAACATAAAAGTATTCGATGAACATTAGCTATTATTATTTTTATTTCCATCATGATCATTAATATGTGATTTGATTAATATATTTTAAAATATATTGCTTTTTTCTTTTTCCTTTCTTTTTTCTTGGTACCGAGGATTGAACCCAGGAACACTTAATCACTGAAGCACATACCCAGACCTTTGTTATTTTTTGTCTTGAGACGGGGTCTACCTGAGTTGATTAGGGCTTGCTAAGTTGCTGAGGCTGGCTTTGGACTTGCAATTCTCCTGCCTCAGCCTCCCAAGCCACTGGGAAGGATTTTAAATGTATTGATGAAGAAAACCCCAAAATATTAAGCTTACTTTATAAAAACAAAAAAAAATTTTCAGTACCAAATGATAAAGAGTGGGCCATTCTTAGACTGGAAAGTTGTTTTTAAACTGGGCAACCTGGTGACTTTGGGGTTGATCAAAACATTTGACATTTTTCTAAAGAGAAGGGTGAAAGAGCTTGGTTTTTTTAAAATACAAATATACTCAGGGACTCCAAATCCTTGCCTGTTGTCTGTTGCATAGTTTGTTGAGACTGTCCAACATTGTCTGGAATTTCCAAGCGTTGGCCCTATAAAAATAATTCACTAGAACTGCCTCCAAATAACTTTATACTGTGTAATTACTTAATGCTGCACTTCGAAGAGAGTACAGGGCAGCTGTGTTCAACATTGGGTTCATTATGAGTCCCATACGAAGACTGTTTTTTCCTAAGGAGCTGCCCCTTGATGCTTAGGGAATGGTGTTGATAGGATCTGGAAACTTAGTACTTACAATTATTGGAGTATATTTATTGCAGCACACAGAGGGCACTGGAGAGTGACTCATACAATCTTGGTAAAAAATAAGGCCACTGACATTCTAACATGAACCTTGAAGAGCCCTTGAGGGGCACTTTTCACTTTCACAGGGACTTTCCAGCTGCCAGCTTCAAGTTCTGATGCCTAAACACAGGAGACCATGTTCATTACTTTTTCCTTGTTTCTTGCCTAAAAAGACCACAGAAAACTGATCCTTCATTTATTTTCAAGGAAAAAAGTTTTTGGTTAAGTCCATCATTTTACCTCAAGGATTGAACTCAAGTTTATCATATCAAAATCTGTTTTCTTTTTTAAAATTCTGAAATTTCTGCTTTGGGTTTTATTGAAAGTAAATTCTACTTGAATTATGATATAAAATTTTTTGATATTAATAATTTTTTTCTCTCTCAATAAAGACAAAATAAGCCCCATTTAAAAATCATAAAGGGAAATATAACATTAATTATTGCTTTATCAATGGTTTATCATTTTGTGAAACCAGATTTTCTAAATCCAACGGCGTCACTGAGAAAGGAGCTATACTAAGGAAGGTTTTAATGACCCTGAATGGACTGAGAATGGCCTTCCAGATAGAGATGGGTCTGAACATCTGATTCTTTTAGACTGTTGTATTCAAAAATGGAAATCATGGGATTCCATTTTAATTATTTTTGATTGAAGAAGATTGTCAAGAGGAAATATGGTTTTATTGTTATCTTGTTTGTTTTAATCAAAAACCATTATCAGTAGGAAGTGTGTCCTCATTATAGTACATGGAGCAAATAAATAAATGTGCCTTTGGGGTCATGACTTTTTCCCGTTTTAAGAGTGAAGGTTTTTCAGGGGTGCATGCCATGTTTTGCTGCCTTTTCCTTCTTTTTTATGGATTAATTTAGTAACATTTATTGATTATTTGACATATTCAAAGCTTGCATTATTGGTCATTTTTGCAGACTCAAACTATTTTTTAAATGAAAATCAGCCGAATGATGAGAGATCACATATGAAGCTAGACTGTGACATACTCATGCATGGCAACATACAATCATAGAAAAATTACAGATTGCTAACCCATTCGCTAGCAAGATAAGAGCAACAGAAATTAGATGTTAAAACTCTGTTCAAGTTTTCATGGATATATAGATATAATAGACTTTATTTCCTGACCAACATGTGAATTGCTCCTATATTTTGTGAGTCTTAGTGGGAGACACTACAGAAAGAGAAAACACCAGATATACCCTTTCCTGGCCTCCCCTGCAGTTTGGATAAAGTGTATGACCTGGGTGTGGCCAATCAGACACTGCCACCCTGAACTTTGACTATAAAGCTGTGACAGTAAAGAATCAGGGACCGAAGAGACTATATTCTGGAGGCAGTAGACTGTATCAGCCCCCGTATGAAGTGTACAGGGACAGAAGAGGCAGCAATATGGCGTTGGTACCTAGTTTTTAGTGCCCTGGGTCACAGTGGGACAAGTGGCAGCACCTATAATTCAGAAGTAGAGGCATCAAGGTCCTCTCTGGACTCTCCCTGCAGCATTATTCTGGGTCCTATGTGCTCCCTCTCCTCTCTTGTCTATTTTCCAAGTCTGCTTCTGTGCCCTTTTTTTGGGGGGGGGGGCACTGAGGATGGAACTTAGGTGAACTTGTGCATGCAAGGCAAGCAGTCTACCAACTGAGCTATAGCCCCAGCCTCTGTGCCCTTTCTATAAATTTTCTAAGCTATCAAATGTCCTTTCAGTAAGGTTCCTTTCTGTTAAATTCAAACTCACTTCTGTTGCTTGCAAGAACTTGGATACATTGGGCTAGTAGCGAGCAGGTAATAAATGCCAGATTATTCCAATTCCAGCAAATTAATATTTGTTGAAGACTCACTTATATCACCTAATTTTGGGAGGGGGGTATATCAGAATTAATGAGGTACAACTCACAGAAAAGTAAACTTCACATTTTAAAATACAGTCATTCCTCAGTATTTGTGGGGGATTGGTTTCAGAAAGCCAAACTCTGTGGAGTTCAGTTCCTGTGTGAAATGGCACCTTGTGTCAGCTACAATGCCTTTTTCATATAAAATTGTAGCATTATAAATCTTGAGACCTGTTCATGAAAGCTAAAGTATACTGGGAACCAGGAAGCTCTGACCAGTTGCCTCCATGAATAAAACAATGAGGAAATCTCCAGGGTTTCCTTCCACAGAGTTGAGGATCCAGGTATTCTCTACATAAGCCTTGATCTTACAAACCTGGTCACTCTGTCACTCTGTCACAGGGGAGATGGAAAGTGACATGCAGAGTGTGGATTCCTTCTGCACAGCACCTCACTTTAGGCCTTGAATCCCTATCCAGTTTGTGATCCTGCAGTCACACCTCAGAAGAAACAACCACAAGAGACACCATAGGCATAGGCTTTATTAATGAAATGTTTTTTCATTAACATTTTGATGAGGAAGTTTACTGAAAAACTGATTTTTAATTGAATCATAATTTGACTCATGATAAAAATATCCAGTGTGTTGTGTAGGAATTTCTGATTTAGTTTTTAGGAAAACTATTAGCTTTAATATGAAGAACTAACTATATTTTTAAGGGCAATTTCTACCACCTTGTTTCTTATTTACTTATACTTTTCTGCAATAAAACACTAAAACACTAAAAGTAGACATTATTTTTATAAATTTGCAATTGGAGCCAGGCGTGGTGGTGCACAACTGCAATCCCAGTGACTCAGGAGGCTGAGGCAGGAGGATCACAAATTCAAGATTAGCCTCAGCAACTTAGAGAGGTCCCAAGAAACTTAGTAAGAACCTGCCTTAAAACAGAAAATAAGAAGGTCTAGGGATGTCGCTCAGTGGTAAAATGCCTCTGTTTTCACTCTCCAGTACACACACACACACACACACACACAATTTGCAATTGCTTCATTCTCTTCCATTTCTATATATGTATCTCATGTTCAAACAACTTCCTAATTTTTTTTTCATAATAATAATAAAAAAGACATAGAATGTAAAGATTAAGCATAGTCTTTATTCCAGCACTGTCCAGGAACAGCCACATATGTGATTAAGTTTTTCTAGTTGTCACATTGAACAAAATAAACAGGTGAAATTTATTATATTTTATTTAACTATAAAATTATAATTTTAACACATAATCAAAATAAAATATTAATACAATAATTTACGGTTTTCTTATTACTTAATAAGAAAACCGTAAATTATCTTAAAATCCAGTGTGGGGCTGGGGTTGTGATCATCCAAATCTGGGACAAATATCTTTGTTCATTTTATCTCACAGAAGGCTAGACCCTGGGCTTGTGGGAGAAGGCAGCACTTCCTACAGGTATGAAGATGAGAAAGCCTTCTGTATTTATTGTATTTGTGTTATTGTCCATTCTTACCTGAAGGATGCTGCAGTTGAAAAGGAAAAGCTGATGATACAGGACAATACAGAGACATTTGGAGGAGTGATGTCCTTGGACAGGACCCTTTACCATGCTTAATGTGAAGATGGCTTCCCAGAGACACCATTCTATGTGTGAATGAGTCATGTATTTAGGAGCCCACCTGTATAGGACAAAGGCATTGGAACTGGATGAATGAGCAGACCACCAAAGTGATATGATTATTTTAAACTGAAAACATATCTCAACAGACACCAACTGTAGAAAGAAACCTAAACTTTAGTGAAATGTCCCCCAAATACAGCAGCCATTGACATCTGTCTGATAGAGCTTATTTTCTTGGGGGGAATTATATAAATATATAAAATATCTATATATGGGGGAGCTACATATCCATATATATATTATATATCTCTTAGGAGATATATGTATATTTAAGATATATAATGTGTGGCAATCTTTTTACACCACAGTGTGTCTTGATAAATCTCTTAAGATATATATATCTCCCCCCATTAATTAGCACCAGGAAACATATATTAGCACCAGGAGATTATATATATGTGTGTGTGTGTATATGTGTGTATGTATGTGTATATGTAAATACACACACACACACACACACACACACACACACACACACACATATATATATATATATATATATATATATATATATATATATATTATATAATCCCTCATTAGCTCCAGGAAAGTGTGAATTAGTGAATTAGGTTGCCATAACACCACCCTTATATAGGGGAAATTTCCACCTACAAAAGAGATAGACTGTCCATTCACATTAGCATAAAAGAAGCCAAATATATATCCAGGCATGGGGGTGCATGACTATAATCCCAGTGAATTGGGAAACTAAGACAGGATGATTACAAGTTCAAGGCCAGCCTCTGCAACTTAGGGAGGCTCTAAGCAGCTTACATAAATAAAGGCACTGGGTTCTATCCTCAGTACTGAAAACAACAACAACAAAAAAAACCCAAAGTCCAATATAACTTTCTATACCTTCCCACTGATGCCCCACTCACCGTGTGAAGCTTTTATATAAACCTTTATCTCTGCCTATTCAGTGAGTTACTCCTTACTATGAAACTTCTGCATACACATGGAATAAATCTTGTCTTTTCTCCAGTTAAAAATAAATACACAATGGGGCTGGGGTTGCGGCTGAGCAGCAGAGTGCTTGCCTAGTACATGCGAGGCCCTGGGTTTGATCCTCAGCATCACACAAAAATAAATAAATAAAATAAACGTATTGTGTCCAACTACAACTAAAAAATAAATATTTTTAAAAAAATAAAAAATAAATATATAATAAATAAGTAAAATGAACAATGCTACTGGTTTATGTATTTACTCTACTTCTATCACTATTTCTACTTTTTAATAAATTTATGTAGAACAGGATGCCATGTTACACCCACAGCAGCCTCGTACATTTCATGCTCATTGAATCTCTTGATTGCACCAAGAGGCCACATTGAGAGATTGGCCCATACCATCTAGGTTTTCATAAGTGCACTCCGTGATGTTGGCATAATAATGAAATTGCCTAATGATGCATTTCTTAGAATGTATCACTGTCATTAAGCAACACACAACCATGGCTGCATTTAAGGGCTCAGTTGCCAAACAGACTATGGCTATCCTATTGAATGGTGTGATTTGTTTTTTTCTTTATCACTGATGCTTCAGTGAAAACATAAATCCAAACCATTTTCTGAATTTTAGGGAAGGCAGAAATCTAAAGGGTAATTTCATGAATACAAAATATCTACCTAAATAGTATCAGATACAGAGTGGGTCTTTTTGTTATCTATTACTTCATGATAATTTACTCCAGAATGTTGAGGTTTAAAACAACCACCATTTTATTACATATACTGATGTGGTGTGTTAGGGATTAGGGTAAAGCATAGCTAAATCATTTTTATAGTATCCCGAGTTCACTCAATGGTATTTATATGACAAATGAGTTTGACTGGAGAGTCCACAGTAGTTTCATTCACAGGTCTGCTGCCTTGGCAGGGGTTGTCCCAGTGCTAGACCTAGGTGGGACTTTAATTATAGCTCCTACACGAATTCTGCAGGCATGGCAGTCTCAGCTGTTGTACTTCTTACATGGCCATTCAGGGCTCCCAGCATTGAACTACAAGGCACTCAAGCAGAATCTTCAAGGATTCTTCTAAGCTAACCTCCGAATCCCAGGGCATCACTTCTGCCACATCCTTTGATCAAACAAATAACCAAGACCAGCCCAAATTTAAAGCAAGGGAAATGTGTGTTGATTTTTTTACTGCCACAGTAGGTCTTAGTATATCTTTCCCTCACTTCAATGGAAGTTTTCACATAATGCTATTTTTCTAAGCAATAGGAATAAAAAAGAAGTGGTCCGGAAAATATGAACCATAACAAAGAAGAAGTGCCATTAATAGCGATAGATCCCAAATGGCAGAGATGGTGGAATTGATAAGCAATGGCATTAGAACATCTGTAAGTCTTAAAAGCAACCTTAAGAAAGTAAAAGAAAGCATGACCAACATGAAAGAAATGGAATCTAGAAAGAAGACCCAAATGATACTTCTAAGGGTAAAAATATATAAAATGAAAAATTAACTAGATGGGATTAAGAGCACTGAACACTACAGAAAGAAAAAAAGCAGAAGTTGAAACCATAGGAATAGAAACTAACAAAACATAAGCATAGAGAGAAAAAAGGTAGAAAAAAACTAGAGTGCCTCAGTGACCTATGTGACAATGTCAACTACTTTGACTTACACGTGATTGGAGCTACAGAGAAGATGAGAGAGAAAATGATAGGAAAATATTTTAGAGCAACAGTGACCGAAACTTGTCCAAGTTTGATAACTGATAACTCTAAACCTACAAATCTATAAAGCTCTCAATAAACCCCCCAAAGAGTAAATGTAAAGAAAACTATACTAAGGCATATTATAATCATACTGCTGTCACTTGTTGATGAAGAAAATATCTTGGGTTCAATCCCCAGCACCACACACACAAAAAATGAAGAACCAAAATGGACATATTACTAGAAACTACTGACTAAAATGCTACAGAATGGCATCTTTAAAGTAAAGAATGAAAATAAAACTGCCTACCAAGAATGTTATATACCCAGTAGGAGTATCTTTCCATATTAAAGGGTAGAGACTTTCATATAAGCAAAAATCAAGCAAGGTCATTGCTAGCCAACCTGTATAAAAAAAAAATGGGGAGAGAGAGAGAGAAAGAACAGATGAAAGAGGAAAATAGAGAGAGAAGAAAGAAAGAAAGAAAGAAAGAAAGAAAGAAAGAAAGAACTTCAGCAGAAAGAAAATGGAAATTTGGTTTTACATGAGTAAATAAAGAGCAGCAGAAATGGTGGTAGGATGAACATGATTTGAATTCACTGTGTAACAGCTGAAACACAAGCAAAGAAAGAAAAATGAATCCACTGAGAAGTGGTAACACTTGAAATGCAAATTCAGAATGGGAAGAACTTGCTTCATGGTTGTCACTTTTCAAATGCAATTATTTTTCTTCTCTCAAACAACAATAGCAACAACCAACAACACAAATATTCACATACACATGTGTACACACACACACACACACACACACACAGTCCTCCTAAAATGCTTGCCTATGGTATTTCATATTTCTGAGTAGAATGTATCCATGATAAACATGTACATACTCTCTTGAACATCTAACTCTTTTACCTAATGGGTTTGAAAGTTCCCTAAGCCAAGAATTGTTTTTTTTTTTTTCTTCCCGGATACAATTCGCTGGCAATACTTTAAAATTTTAATGAGAAATGGTGAACTTCTGAACCACCAAAAGGCATGTGAGAACCAGGGGAAAATGTTACCCTGTGCCAAAGCCCACATGGCCATTTGTAAAGAGAGCTACTTTCAGAACACTGGACAGTGTTCATTAAGGGGCTTTTATGTAGAAGAAAGTGGAACACCAGCTTGTTTATGGACATCATCTTAGATAGAACTAATGACCTGCTGACATTCAGTGCTTTGTAGTATATACTTTTCTTTCATATCCACTTTGCCTTCTCCTCTTAATATCTGATTGTGGAGATGGAGAATATTACTACCCTTTTCTGTAATTGAAATTCAGAGTCCTGAGTCTCATCATCACCCTGCTTCCTTCGCTGATATTTTAATATCCATCAGACCCTGCCACAAACAGAAGCCTTCACCTCTCACCTGAGGTCAATTCCTCAGAGAACACCCTCTCATAGATTTTGTACTCTTCCTCTAGGAACACAGTGATAACAATATAGTTATGAAAGATGTAATACTAAGTACAATGTTTATTTTTCCCCTTAAAAATGTTCTATTTTTAAAAAAAAATTTAAATGAATGTTTATGAGCAATCCAGTGTTCCAGAACAACCCAGTCATAGTGTATGAAGACTAGTCCCAAGTACTGTAAGAACAAAAAAAGAAAGGACAGATGTAAGACTGTAGAATACAATTTATTGGGAAACTTTCTGACACAGTATGGTCCTGGGTAGCAAAAAGATCACAATTTGAGTCAGAAAGAGAAGAGAAGTGTATTTGTGGATTAAGATGAATGTGACTTTGTCCTGACTGGAACATACCTGGTTTATCTTAAGATAATTCAGGTACATCCCTGGAGCTGGGTTCCAGTTGTGATGCAACACATACCACCCACTAGTTTTGTCTGTTTATGATTGCTGGGAAATTATGCAGGAAAAAACATATAGGGTTATGCAAGGGCAATCATGGCGATCCACGACTCAAGATGGCTACAGTCATGCCGAGTTGAATCTACACAACAAATGGTTGTGTATATTTAAGGGATTCAATGTGGTGTTTTGGTACTGGTATATATTTTGCAATGATCAAGGCTTGCTAATTAACATCTAAAATCAGCTCATATACCTATCATTTCTTCATCGTGAGGATATTTAAAATCCACTCTTTTTCACAATTTTGACATATGAGAAACAGTTTTATCACTACAGTCACCAAGCTGTACAACCAATCACCAATTCAAATGTTAAACTCAGTAAGAAACACCTTCACAGACACATCCAGAAAAAAAATGTTTGACCAAATATCTTGGCATTTATGTAGGAAAGGAAGACCAAACTAATTCCACAATTAGTAGAATATAGGAAACAATTAAGATCAGAGATGAAATTGAAAATTTTAAAAAAATACAAAAGATCCATACAATAGAGTTGGTTCTTTGAAAAGACAAAAAAGATTGATAAACCCTTAACAAAAGTAACCAAAAGAAAGAGAAGACCTAAATCAACAAAATTGGAGATGAAAAATGAGATATTACCATTCAAAGTCCAGGCAGCAGCTGAACCAGTGCTTAAGTGCTTCACCCTTGATGGCCTTGTGACTCCATTTTGAAAATCTCTTAAAATGTGGTTTTCATTATAATTTTTCTTTTATTTTCACATAAATAAGGTCCAAAGGAAACATTTGACTCTAAGTCACATTGTTAATGATAATTCTTGGTTAAGGTAATCAAGAAAATTTTAAATTATATTGTCAGCTTATGTTTATTGTTTATTCTCATTTATAATAAATATCTCTATCTTAAAACTACTCTGATCACAAAACATATGGAGTTCACCTACGATATCAAACTATATCTATGAACTCTTTCCTAATCAGTTATATGTAATGCCTTAATCATTAATATAAGGAGATAAGTTTTTTGAGGTTTTTAAATTATATTTTAGAAAAACTAATCATCATATTTTTATATTGAATCACCAAAGATAAATAAAAAGCAGAATCTCATATGTAGAGTATCTAGCATACTCTAATATAAAATAAATACTATTTTGATGCTAATTCTTTGACCCATAGTAAAACATCTTGAAACTTTTTCTAATATTTTTGTCAGAAGAATATTTACGTCCTTCTCCTTTCCACTACTATTCAAAATGTATTTTGAGATTAACATAAAATATTCAGCCAAATAATCATACTCATTTTTTTGTTTGTTTTACTTCCTATTTCTGCTTTTTTTAAAAAAAATACTTCATTTATTTATTTTTATGTGTTTCTGCTGAGAATCAAACCCAGTGCTTCACATGTGCTGGGCAAGCGCTCTGCCACTGAGCTATAGCCCCAGCCACTCATCTGCTTTTAAAGCAGTGAATGTTGTAGAGACCAGCAGAGATTTATACAAAAAGTGAGATAAACAAACAGTATAGGCACGGAGAGGACTGTCTCCTGACAGAACAAATGTAGCTCTTAAAGAGTTTGGGTTTTGAGTGCCTTTGTGCTTCCCTTAGTGGGTTTTCTTTTTTAATCTCTTTAAATGGTTTATTGCCCTTTGTATAGCCCTCAGCAAATTTTCTTTGCCAGGGTCAAGATGACTCAATCACAAGGGGTGACTGTGACATGGTTTTTGGTAATGACCTGTTCACAATAGGAGAGTAGGGAGGGACGACCTGGGCACAAAAAATAGCTGTGCCTTGTTCTTGTTTCCTTAAGGGATTATAATTAATTCTACTGGGGAGGTTTGACATACCAGCTCCCATTGTCCCTGATGGTTGGATGCTTTGATAAAGGTTTTTGTTATCTCCAGTCCTGTGACTCAATGACCACTCTATCTGATGTCCTTCCCTCCCTACCTGCTCTTGGCTGACTTCCTACCTAAGGGGAATCATAACATCTTAAGACTCTTTGAATAAAGAAAATGTGGACAATGGAAAGAACATCCAGCTGCTTTTCCCTACAAGAAGGGACAAAGAAAAGCATATTGATGATAAACATGCTTCAATTAGCTCTAGCTATAAGACTGCTGCATAACAGAAGAGCTACAAAACCTCCTGATGGGTTATTGCTCATGTATCCGGAGTCAGCTGGGGCTAGAGAGGCATCCACTTTTTACAATAATTTATTCTCCTCATCTCTCATCTTGCAGTAAAACTATTGAGAAAAAAGAAATAGAACAAAAGCTCCCTAAAGATGCTGTCTTCATTAGTTAATTCACTAGATGCCAATCCTCACCGATCATTCTTGTTCTTTATTTGAAGAGCAATAGATGGCTTGGAAGAAAGTGCTTTCTAAATGCTTTCATAAGGAAAATCAGAAAAATCATTTTAAAATCCAGGAAAGAAAGGAAAGGAAAGCTTAAGGTAATCTGTGATGAAAAGAGGGGAAACAATTGATACCAAAAGTAAAAAAAAAAAAAAATTGAAAACTTAACTATGGATATTTTTCTAGATTATGTAGTGTTACTATGGATACACCAAGACGAAATGTTTAAATTTTTTAAATCGTAATTGAGTTTGAATTTATATGATTCTGTGTTATTGCAATAATTCATTTAACATTATTGAAATCAGTCTTCCATCCCAGGCAATGCTATAATGATCACAATATTAAGTTCATCCAACAGTCAGATAATTTACTTTCATTTTAGGCTAAAATGGCTGACATCTCTTCCTTTATTTTTGAAGATTTATTGTGTATATAACATTATTACTAAGACAACTGCTCTTAGATACATAATTCTTCATGGTTTATGTGCTTTTTATGGTGAGAAATCTGGCTGGAAAGAATATTTTGTTCTAACTTAAAGTGTGTATGTTTGGGGTGTAAAGGAAAGAGACTTCAAGAAACAGGATTCATATATTTCAGAAACTCATACGTTGGGAAAGAAAATAAACATTGTTTGAAACTTTAACTCAAAGTCTGTTAAGTTGCATTTATATACTATTTTTGTTCCATGTCAGACCTCTTGGAAAACACTGCAATTTTGTTTTAATTTCCAATTTAATTCCATGTATATTATTTACTTGTGAACACAGGCTATACCCCTCAATTTTCAGTCAGTGAATGGTACAGTTTAGGCCCCCCATTACCCACAAGCACTGTGCGCAATCTTAAACCATTTTGCCTTAGGACAGCTTTAAATGACTATCTTTCAGTTTAAGAAACACAGTCTTTGGGGGTGATACCTAACAGGTGCATACCTTATCCTTTGTTTTCCTTTGGCATGCCCCAATTTTACACAGAGATTTTAGTAGAATTACTTGTTCTTCCCATATCTTTTTAATTTAAGAATCCTGTATCGGTATCAATAAGCCCTTAATCAAACCAATTAAGGGAATGTAGGTGAGAGACCTTCGAGGGAGGACAGGTAACTTAGGGACATGCATTTCGGAAATCATGATAAGGCAACATTGGGTTTCATGGTGAAACACTTGGCGTCGCAAAGAGCTGAAAATTTGCCTTTCTACTGTTCATATCACCCTCCCATGCACATATATTAATAGTCCTTTTAAAAACTAATTCAGCCTCCTGATATTTTGTAGGCAAGTTACAGATACATTTTAGGCACTGCAGAAGTGAGTAGTCCAAAGAAAACATAGATCAAGGAAATAAATTATTGAGAAATAATCCTGCAGTCAGAAGGGAAAAAGACATAATACCTAGCTATCAACAAGTACTAAATAAATGGTGTGTGAATACCAGTATTTAAATGGCAAAGAGAGATCCATGGAGAAAAATGTGTAGTGTGTGAGGCATTGTCTTTTTTGCCAAGTGAGTTAGGACACGAGGCACACCTTTGTCCATATGCATTCTATTCAAGTCAACTCTAGAGAAAGGGGAAATTTAACAAATGGAACATCTAGGTGGAGAGGCACCCTGGATTGCATGAAGATGGTTTCTTATAAAGAAAACAGCTTCAGCCTTCTGAAGGATATTTTTAACAAAGCAAACTGGAGGGAAAGCCACACCTTTAAGTTGCATATCCAACAAAAATGTCTTAAGACTCTGAGGAAGAATTAGCTCCTTGTTACTTCTCAATGGTAGCAAGTAGACAGTAAGATCAAGGTAATGGCTAGACACCTTTGCTTGGGCAAAACCATCATAACCATATCACTATTTTTAAACTTTAAGATAAAATAAACACGTTTAATTCCTTTAAATATGTACATAATATGTATACTGATGGCATGCCAAGTCATTTCTATAGACAAATACATGATATGAAACTCAGTAGTTCCAATATACTGATGAATATATTATGCTGGCCTTCAATTAACCAGTAGAATGTGGTATCAGAGGATAATAGTTTATTATTGATCCATTGATGAAATTTGAACATTTATTTTCTGTATCCGAATCTCTCTCAACTCTTGTACTACTGGGGAAAAAAAATGTATGTTTTTAATTGAATACTATTTTGTTGATTATGTAAGATGAAATATGTGTTGTAAGAACTGTTGTACTTCTAATCATGAGGGTTTTTTGGTTTTGTTTTGTTTTGTTTTTTACAATTAAGAGCATTATTATAGAGGACCAATAGTAACAATTCTAATTCATAACTGTTGTTTTCATAGGAAGCTCACAGAGACTCGTCTGAAAACCATTCCCAGTCTTGCATTTTCAAATCTGCCCAATATTTCCAGGATGTAAGTCATTTTTTAATATAAAGAAAAGTTGGAAATTGTGACATGTGATTGTCTAAATATGTTCTGTCAAGGAAAATACTTGTTACACTTGCATGACTCAATGGTATCTTTATTTTTAATATATCTGAAAACACGATGTCGGTTTGATTTTGCTACATCCCTACATCTTAATTCCTAGATAAATTTTTAAACCTAAAGCAAATTTAAATTGATTTGATCTTGAGAATTTTCTTATTTGTTTTTGTTTGTTTGTTTTGTGGTCATGGGGATTGAACCCAGGATACTATACCACTGAGTCACATCCCAAGCTCTTTTTATTATTTGAGACAGGGTTTTGCTAAATTTCTGAGACTGACCTTGAACAAGTGATTTTCCTGCCTCAATCTCCTGAGTCAGTGATACTACACGTATGTGCTACTGTCCCCAACAAGAAGTTGATCATTCTTGATATGTTTTAACATATTTTGTGATGTACCCAAACTTTGGCTGGGAATCTCTCCCATAAACATATTTATGCATCTATCTCTAATCTCATCTAGCCAATTGATTCACTTTTCACCACTAATACAAACGTTTGTATATGGTCAAGAATTTGGCCATTGTTTTCAGACTTCTCTCACTTAAAACAAAAAGAATAGAATTAAAAAATTCTTTTAAACATTGAAAACTGAATTGCTGTACACTCAGAGTGAGGACAAAAAGAAGTTCTAGGGGCTAGGGATATAGCTCAGTTGGTAGAGTGCTTGCCTTGCATGTACAAGGCCCTGGATTCAATCCCCAGCATATCACACACACACACACACACACACACACACACACACACAGTTCTGGATTGGGTTGATAGATAGCATACCTGTGTATGAAACGAGTCAGGTCTTCATTTCACTTCATTGGTTCTGACAGGCAATCTAGGTAATTCAGGCACACCAAATAACACCACCAGGAGCAACCTGCACAGTTACAGTTTCTGGCTAAATCTATTCATTGTATGAACGTTTATTAATTATTGTGTCATGGCAGTGGTTTTCACCCAGAGGCAATTTTGACATTCGACATTTTGCTTGTCAAAACTGAAAAAGTGCAGCTATGGCAGCTAATGGGTCGAGGGGAAGGACACTGTTAAGCATTGTGCCTTGCACAGGACAGCATGCACAGTAAAATCTACCTGGGTCAAAAGTCAACAGTGCTGAGGTTGAGAGACCATTCTCACTGAGCATCTCTGCAAGCTTTCATGTTGTTAAACAGCCTTTCCTTGTTCAAATCCTTGCCTGTTTTGATTTCCTTGGTGGTCCTCTCTCATCTCCCTTCTTTTTGTCAGTGCAAAGATATTCTGATGACTTCATGACATAGACATCATCTACAAAAGTTTTAGTCATTCAACAAGTACTTGTTTGACCACCCCTTTGTGCCAATCGCTATTCTAAGAACTAGGGAGACAGCAGAGAACAAGTGAAGAAAGATCTATGCTCCCATGAAGCTGATGTTCAACTAGGAGGACCCAGACAATGAAACCAAAAACACAAGTAAATTATGTACTTAGTTAGAAAATAATAATGTATGTGGGGGGAATAAAAAGTAGATTAGGGAGCTTCAGAAGTTGTAGACATAGGGAGCCTTCAGAGCAGAGATGTGAGCACAGATTGAGACTTGAAAGTCATGAACAGGCAGAGGTAACTGAGACCAGTGAAAGGTATAACAGAGGGAGAAGATGAAGGAGAACAATTTTAAGAGCATATGGTCCTTGAGGAGGGAATGGGATCCAAAGAGAAGGACTGACTTTCTACAGGAAGATGATTTCCTTCTGCACTGTTAACACTAGAGTTATAGTGTCGGATGGGGTTTCCATCTTTTCTAAAAATTATTAAAAGTTCACCTAAGATGGAGCCGGCAGAGTTATAAATTTGAAGATATAGTTTGAAGCAAAAAAAAATGGGCAATAAAAGGAAGACTGAGATGAAGAGAACATCCAGGAAGATTCAAAGGCCTCACTGAGGCTTCTTCCAGCGGGGCCTTGAATAGAGTGGCCACTGGATTGTGTTCCCTATACCACTTCGGAGCACCAAGCACCTTGCATGTTAATCCCATTTACTTGCTTTCATTTGTAACTACTATGATTTCCTTGAGGCTACAGAATAAGTTTGTTTGTCAATGTCTAAATATAGCATATGTTCCATAGATTTTTGTTGAATGATAGGAAATACACATGCATCAATGATAAAGATACGGTATAGCTCAGGGCAGAGAGGGAGGTTACCCACCCATTATTCTGGCATAAATATTAATGGTGCAAATTTTTTTTCTAATTTGGACAATCAATAACATAGTTATTATAGTCATCGTGTAAGATTTATATGCTAAGAAATTTGAAGAAGAGGTGGATCTGATTTTGTTCTAGTTAGAAAAATGGAATAATAATAATAGGAGCAGGGAATCATTACTTTTGCCCCACTGAAAAGTACCTCCTGTGTGTTTTCTTCACAACCAAGTTATAACTGCCTTTAAGGAGGTGTAGGTTGGAGAAACTAAAACTTCAGTTGGATGATATGAACTGAAGGATTAACCCTCTAAAATATTGAGAAAGGTTTTGCACTTCTTAACTAAGAAATTCAGTAGAAGATATGGTGTAATGCATTGGATGAAAACTTAGGGAAGCAACTTGTCAGTCTTCAAGTTGAATCTTGCTCTTTTAGATGGCTCACATTCATGCATGATAAATCCCTGCAGTCCCTAAACAATAAATCAATATGCTTAAAAGATTCCATTGTTTCCTCTGTTTAATAAACAATATTTGGATCAAAATAATTTATATAATGCTGCTATCCACAAAGGACAAAGGGTTGGGAGACCTGATCAACCAAAGAATAATTGTTTGGAGAATAGGTCATTCAAAACAAAAAGCACAGGGCCATTAGAATCCTCACAATAACCAGGATAAAAAGCTCAGCATGCCACAATGTGAGCATTCCTCTTATAACATTGTGTCAGTGAAAATATTTTACTGAAAGATTCAACTCCAATTATAGGCCAGTGATTCTCAACTTTGCCTGCACATTATAACCATCCAGATGCTTTTGAAAAATAAAAGTGCTTGATCCATTCCTCATAAACTGATTTAATTATCCTGGGCCAGGTCTTGAACATCTGTGTGTTTTAAAAGCCCTGCAGGTAGTTCAAGTGTGTGTATGGGTTGAGAATCTCTGCCATGGTTACGACTGGACACCATCTGTTAATCATTAATTTTCTCAAATGTCAGAGAAAAGCCTCTCCATAGAAAATGGTCATTGAATTTGTCTGTATTGGTCATTCTCATTATAAGATGGAATTTGAGAACACTATTTGAAACATAATTCCTTACATATTCCTGTCAAGTCCTATTTAGGAGTTTCTCTTTTCTTTTCTTTCAGTACTTAAAACTTTTATTTGAGTCATCTTCTGCTTATAAAGTTCAAGACAAATCTTGAATTTTCTACCTCATTCAAAATCAGGAATAGAGGTCTTGAGAGAATGTATAGTCAACACCCTATGGAATGTTCCACTAAGCATTATGTTTTTCTTTTCATCCTCTTGGATACTATACTTCTAATCTCATGCTATTAAGTGCTTTAATAAAAATGATTCTTATTCTGCCGAGGGCGGTGGTGCACACCTGTGATTCCAGTGGCTCAGAAGGCTGAGGCAGGAGGATTGTGAGTTCAAAGCCAGCCTCAGCAAAAGTGAGGTGCTAAGCAACTCTATGAGACCCTGTCTCTAAATAAAATACAAAAAAGGGCTGGGGATATGGCTCAGTGGTTAAGGGCTCCTGAGTTCAATCCCTGGCATGCACACACACACACACACACACACACAAAGATTCTTATTCTCTTTTTTTTTCTACTTAGAGTAACTCATTCATTCATTGACTTAACATACTTATTGAGAATCTACTACATGTCAAGAACTAAGAGATGCATTTAAGATTCAATGATCAAAACCAGACACAATTCTTCATTTCAGAGAATATAGTCTAATAAGATAACATAAATCAAATATCAACCAAACAATAAGAAAGTTAAACTGTGATAATTAGTGAAGGGAGATATTTTATGGTACGATGAGGCCATGCATGGGGAATTTAACCTGGTCAGGAAGGCGGGAGTAAGCTTCCAAAGGAAGTAATAGTTGGATGAGATGTGAGATGAATTGGACTTAATGTTCTGGGAAAGCTTAGGTATCATGGGACCTGGAAGTAAGGAGTTATTAATTTTAGCATAATTTGGTAGAACACATGTGGGTTGTGTATGTTGCATGATGTGGGAAGCCCCTAACAAAGAAGTTATGTCAAAAACGGTACGTTTAGAGTTCACAGCCCAGCTAACTTCCTACTTTGTCTTATATTTTTGTGATGTTCAGCTACTTATCTATAGATGGAACTCTGCAGCGGCTGGAATCACATTCCTTCTACAATTTGAGCAAAATGACTCACATGTAAGTACAAGCAAAAGTGCAACATAGACCTGGGCAACTGACACCTTTGGAGATAATTTTGGGGCTCCAGATGGCCCTGAGAGCTGCTTTCTAGATCATAGTCAAACCTCTGTTTATGATTAAATTCATAACTTGTTCTCTCTCTCTCTCAGTTTGTATTAATCCATCCTAATTACTTTTCACTTACATAGTTGGATTCTGGACTTTCATTCATTCTCTTCCTACTATGTCAGCAGATTTTACTGGTATGTTGTGTATGTCAATAAGTCAATAAATACATACTGAGTCCACACTTGGTTCCAGACCCTGTGTAAGAGTCTGCAAAATGGACATCTTTTTTCCTTTATTGGGAAAGAGAAGGGTTGTTTAGTGAGATTAGATGGGAGGGGAGTTGATAACTGTATCTCTGGAGTTGGTAAGAATTGGATTTGAATGCTGGCTTCTCTGCCTGCCCACTAAGCATGGTCAAGCCATGGATTCTTTCTCAGCCTTATTTGTACAATAAGGATATTAAATGTTCCATCTGCATTTGATTATTGTAAATATAGAATGATATAATGCAGGTAAGCATTTACAACAGTGCCTAGCACATTAATATACTTCAAAATCAATATACTTCAAAACCATTTTTAAAATTTCTCTAGTACTTTATAATATAAGAAGTTTTACATAAACAATCACCTTATTACTTTAAGCATTACATTATTTTCATCACATATTATGAAATACTAACTTTTTAAAGTGAGTGTATTAGTTACCTTTCTGTTACTATAACAAAATACCTGAAGCAATTTATAAAGAGAAAGGGTTTAGTTTGGTTTATAGTTTTGTAAGTTCCAATCCTCCAAGATCAGTGAGAGGAGAGGGAGAGGGTATTACTTTGGACACTGGTGAAGTTGCATATGATGTTGGAAATAAGGTCAGAGCAAATTGCTTACCTCAAGAGCCATGAATGGCCTGGGTCCCACAGTCCCCTTTGAGAACAAGCCTCTAATGACCTAGGACCTTCCACTAGTCTCTACCTCACCTCCCAATAGTGCCATCCTGGGAATCAAGCCCTCAATACATAAACATTTAGAGGATACTCATCCAATCCATAACAATACACACAAAATTATCAATTTATAAATGCTTGATATCTTCTAGTCAGTATATTAGATATCTCATATGCATTATTTGTACAACCCTCATTTAACCCATGAAGTAGAGATCATTATATCCATTACTTATGTATGAAAAACATAATTTTAATAAGATAATAAGAAGTATTAGGATCCCTAATAAGAAGTATGGGGTTTTTTATCACATATTTCATAATATGTGATGAAAATGATGTAATGCTTAAATAAGGTTTGTGTAAAACTTCTTAGATTATGGGGTAACTAGAAATAGATAAAAACCCTCACAAAGATGAAAGCCCAGATTTGAATCAGTAAAAAATAACTGGGCACATAGAGAAAAAAAAAGCCAAGAATTTATGGGAAATAAAATTTTTTAAAAAGAGAGAAGAAAACAGAAAGTAATCCATAGGAAATACAGATATTGGAGTTAATAGACATAGATTTTTAAATAACCATTACTTAATGAGTTCAAAAATTTAAGTGATAAGAGAGATAATAGACTAGAACTTGAAACTCTAAAAAATGATCAGTTAGAAACTCCCAAACTTGGGCTAGGGTTGTCACCCAGGGTAGAGTACTTGCCTGGCACTTGTGAGGCACTGGGTTCGATCCTCAGCACCCCACATAATAAATAGTTATTATGTCCATCTACAAATATATATATTTTTTAAAACTCCCAAACTTAAAATGTCAGTAATTGAAATAAAGATCTAAAAACAGGAGTTTAACAACAGATCAGACAACTCAAAAGAGAATTAGTTTCCTGAAAGAGTTCAAAAGAATATACCCAGCCTGAAGCATGGAGGGGAAAAGATATTAAGAACTATATGTTATATAAAAGGTTAAGCATATCTATGGTTGAATTCCAAGAAAGGAAAAAAGAAGGAATGAGAAAAGCAGTATTTGAAAGGAATTTTTCAATTCTCTTATGAGATATCAAGTTTCAGATGTTAGAAGGATGGCAAATCCCAACTAGATGAATACAAAGAAAATCTCATTAGACATCACAGTAAAATTGCTAAAATGTAAAGACAAAAAGAAAATCATTAAAAAGCAAGAGAAAATTATTATACAATACTTTTGAAGACAATAACAGCAAATCAGAAGGCTATTCAACAAAAATGATGGAACTCACAAAACAACAGAAAGATATCTGCAAACAGCAAAATAACAACAGCAAATACCTAACAACACATCAAAAATGTTCTTTAAAACTGAAAAGAGGGGCTGGGGATGTGGCTCAAGCGGTAGCGCGCTCGCCTGGCATGCCTGCGGCCCGGGTTCGATCCTCAGCACCACATACAAAGAAAGATGTTGTGTCCGCCGAGAATTAAAAAATAAATATTTTTTAAAAAAACTGAAAAGAATAATACTTAACAAAAGTTGAGAGAATTGGTTGCCATTAAGCTTGTATTAAAGGAATTATTAAATGAATTAGAGAAAAAATGATCCCAAATGGTAGCAGGTTCTGTGCAGAAAGAAATGAAAAGCAATAGAAAAAGAAAATATGTAGATAAATGGCAACAAATTAAAGACATAAAGAACTGCT
The DNA here is from genome assembly GCF_021218885.2 of Marmota monax. Taxonomy (NCBI): domain Eukaryota; kingdom Metazoa; phylum Chordata; class Mammalia; order Rodentia; family Sciuridae; genus Marmota; species Marmota monax. Next base: position 14,643,391 of record NW_026695241.1, on the reverse strand, counting down.
GAAATAAATATTAGATTTAACCCCAAATAATCACTGAATTAAATGTAAAAGGACAAAATATTCTATAAGATACAGAGATCACCAGATTGGCAACTTTTTTTTATATGCCAAAGTTGAATTTTTATTATATTATGGTAATCTTATTCTGAAACCATTGTTATATGATGGGTACAAGGCAAATTAATTATGAGATGGTTCTACTAGTATATGCAAGTGTTTTCTAATTGCATAAATCAAGACTGGAACATTTTGTCATAGCAGACCAACAAGGAAACTGCTAAGAAAAGGGTCATATCAAAAGGGCTTACAAATCCACTTGAAGAGTTACTTTAGGCTTTAGTAGGATAATAATAGCAATGACTTAAAGCCCACCAAATATATTTTTAAAAATCCAACAATATGGTGCTTACAAGAGACATATTTTACATATAATATAGGAAGGTTGAAATTGAGAGGATAAAATATATGATATGCAAACTAGCTAAGAGAAAATTTATATAAATATAACACAGTATGAAGCCTTATCATATATAAAAATGGGTTCTTCATAGTGATAGAAAGAATTACTACACCAAAATAATATAATGATTCTAAATCTAATATTTATAAGAGCATAGCTTCAAACCAGATAAGCAGAAATTGGCAGAACTATAGAGAGAAACAGTCCACAATCACAGTGGAAGCTGATTTTAATATAGCTTATCAATAATTGATAGAACAAGATTAACAAAAAAGTAAATAATTATACTAATAAGAAATAAGAAGAGTTAAATAACATAATTTACAAACTTGACCTTGACTTATAAAAAATACACCTCAAAATTGCCAAGTACATCCTCTTTTTCAAAGACATGTGGAATAACTGCTGAAATCAACCATATGTTGGACGGCAAAGCAATTATCAATTGCTTACAGAAAACTAAAATCAAATATGTTATTTGACCAGTAAATAACCTGACTTCTAAATAACTCTGATGTTGAATAACCATGAAAGAAATCATAATAGGCATAGGAAATTTTTTAACTAAATGAAAATAAAAATACCATACCAAAACCTGTGGCATGCAGTTAAAGTCAGGTTCAAAGAAAAAGGTATAGACCTAAAAGGACACAGACTAAAAGAAAAGACTGAAAGCAAATCATTTGTGTATTTTTCACAAGAAATTCATGTAAGAAAGAAAATCAAAACCAAAGAAAATAGAAGAATACTGAGGCCCAAGAAAACAGAAAATTCTGCACATTGGGGACAGCCATTGACAAACTTTAAAAAACAAAGACAACTCCAAATATAATTCATTTATCAAACTGTTTTCTGTCTCTCTCACCAAAAAGTAAAAGCAACTAATTTGTAATAGATCCCTCTATAAATTGTTGACTTTAAAAGCAACTCTTTTGCTTTCATTTGTTTCCTCATAAAGTGGTCAGTTATAAGTTTTCTTATAAATATTAATTTCCCCCAGAATTTTTCCCTTCCTAGAGAAAAGAGAATTTAAAAATAATAACTAAAAAGAGGATAAGTTGGGGCTGGGGTTGTGGCTCAGTGGTAGAATGCTCGCATAGCACATGTAAGACCATGAGTTCGATCCTCAGTACCACACCAAAATAAATAAATATTGTGTCCAAGTACAACTAAAAAATTTATAATTTTTTAAAAGAGGATAAGTCTACAAACAAGTATCCAAAAAGATATTTATTTGAGGTATTGAGAGTCTAATATCTTAGAAAATAAAAGAATAATTAATCTTGCATTCTTCACATTTTCATAATGTGTGTGTGTGTGGGAGGGAGAGAGAAAGAGAGAGAGAGAGAGATTATCATCTGCAAATGGATTTGCTCAGCATAAAAGATAAGTGAAGATTATTTTTTGGAAGCATGACACCCAAATGTTTAATGCATTTATTTTTAATCATTTGTTAATCAGTGACTAAACAAAAAAAAGGGATTATGCTACTTGCAGGAGAAAAAGAGAGCTCAAACATCACTCATTTTCCCACCAGGAATTGAGAATGATTTTGTGGAGTTAAGGGAGGAAGTCAAATATCAATATGAAATCATTTGTTTTATCTATAGGCCACATAGTACCATCAACCAAACTTTCCTGGGATCCAGAAGTGCAGAATTAAACCCCTCTGGTTTATTTAGAAAAGAGAACTTTTAAACCATGTTGAATTTTCTCCAAGGTTGGATACTAAACTAGGAATACATATTTCAAATGCCAGTGCATCTTGCCTACATTTATTGAAGAGCTTCAACGGGAACATCAGCAGCAAAAGAACAAGATGTTTTTCGTTTTGTATGTGTATTTCCTTCCTCAGCTGCCTCTCAGACTTGTTTTGGTTATGTGATTTGGTGAATAGGAGGTTGAACTAGAAAAAACACAGGAATCTGTAGTGTTCCCACTACTAACCATCCCTGCCAATGCCTGTTCGGCCCTCTTCCTTCAGGTTCTTTAAGATGGTTTCCCAATTCATGTTTTGATTTTGTTTTGTGATATGGAGTGTTGGAACATAAGCACTAAAATTGTTTCTGTTCATGACCTAGAGCTAGCATTAAAAAATATAAAGCTACCCACTCAGTACTTTAACACTTGTTAAGCCTGTGGCCATTGAACCTTACAGGGCTATATGGAAGATTCAGAAGAGTGGATTATTCTGTTCTTATCAAAACTTCCTCCAGGTCTGAGGGTATGGCTCAGTGGTAGTGTTCTTGCCTAACATGCACAAGACCCTAAGTTTAATGCAAGCACTCAAAAACAGAAACAAACAACAAAAAGGAAAACAAAACAAAAGCAAAAAACACCTGCCTCCTCTGTGATACCACAATCCTGGCTGTACTCCTGGTTGTCGGTCCTTTGCATTATCCTTTGCTGGAGGATCCCCGCTGCCTTTTTCACTTCTAATTGTTGGAGTTCCCTAGTATCCAATCCCATGTCTTCTTACTCGGTATTCTCCCCTTATGTAACCTTGTCTGATAATTCACAAGTTTGTGTATCTAGTTCAGGTTTGTCTTAGCATTGGACTAGATGCCTACTGGTATGCTAGACCATCTTCTCTCAGATGTCCCCCATATATCTCACATTTCATCTATTTATTTATTGGTGCTGGGAGTCATTATCTCTCATTTTAAATAGCCCAAACTGAAATCTTGATTGTCCTGAAGTTTACTACTCCTTCAGAATTTGCTGAGCCAAAAAAAAGATACCTGCAGTCATCTCAATGAAAATCCCAGATTCCTAAAGAGTCCCGTCTTCTCTCCCATCACATAATTCCAGTATCTACAGATTTCTGGTTTTATTCAAATTTGAAAAATTTTGCCCAACATTTCAATAGAATACGTTTGAAGTGGTGCCACTGTTGCGGGAAACAAGCCAGTCAAGAAGCAGAAAGCGGCACTTAAAGAGAAGGAGAGCTTCAAACCTTATACGTCAGCAGGCCCAGAGGAGAACAAACTCCAAATTCTGAGCCCTAATCCACAATTTCTTACAACATTCATTGGTTTTTTTTGGCATAATCTTAGACCTATCATTTTTTTCCTTTCAAAAAAATTCCTAATTTACATGACTGAGGGCCTCCTTGTGTGGGGTCTCTAACATAAATGATGTTTACAGAAACACATAAGGAGAGAGGGCTCTTTTCACAGGAATCTGTTAAATCTGTAGCCTTGAAAGCCTCTCATAGGAGTGATTACATTTCAAAAGGAGGTAGTCAGACTTCTACAGACAATTATTGACAATCCAAAAGGTAGGGACCCAAGGTTAATTAGGTTTCCATAAGAAAGGCTGACAGAAGAGTAGGGGAACTAACCCTTTCCCCAGGCATTGGATTTTTCATTATCACAGTCTTGTAATTTCATTTTACAACTAACTGGGTCTGGTTTGACCATCTCACCATGACAGTTCTAACCCTAATCCTTAAGAGAACCTATGCCTTTTACTTTAGATTCTTGGAGCCCTGAATTACCATATAAGGAGTCCAATTACCCTGATGAAGAGGCTGTGAAGGTAGGCCATGAGATTATGTAGAGATGGGAAATGGCTTGTCTGAGCCTAGCCTTCTAGCAATCTCCATTAAAGATTTAATATAAAAGTCATTTGTCTTAGAGTCAATTTATAATAATGAAAATTCATAAACTACTCAAATGACTGGCTTGAAGAAATGTTAAATATAAAATATCACGCAGCCACAAAGAATCTGTTACCCTAGATATTTCACTAACATAAGAAATGCTTTTATCATAATGTCATTTAAATTTTTTAAATTTGTTTTTCCAATAGAAACCTAAAAATTGTGTATATTTATGGGATACCTCGTGATGTCCTGATACATGTATACACTGTCTAATAGTCAGATCAGAGTAACCATATCTAGCTCCTCAGATGTTTATCATTTCTTTGTGATGAAGTGTTCAAAATCCTTTCTTCTAGCTTTGTTGGCCAGGACTCTAATGATGGGTGAGTAAAGGTATCACTCCTTCGCAGCAGGTGAAATGTCATAGTGGCTTCCTATGGCCCTCCACTTGTTTCCCAGTTTGGTATGTTTTTTTTTGTTTTTTGTTTTTGTTTTTGTTTTTTTAGAGAGAGAGAAAGAGAGAGAATTTTTTAATATTTATTTTTAGTTTTCGGTGGACACAACATCTTTATTTTATTTTTATGTGGTGCTGAGGATCCAACCCAGCGGCCCGTGCATGCCAGACCAGCGTGCTAATGCTTGAGCCACATCCCTAGCCCCTGGTATGTTTTTTTTAACTCATGAACTGGTGATGTTTGGAGTGTAGACAAATATCTCTAACGTCAAAGGTCATAATCAAGTACCATGATCTATTAAATAACCGAGGTCAGCTGGGCATGGTGGTGCATGCCTGTAATCCCAGTGGCTTGGGAGGCTGAGGCAGGAAGATAGTTCAAAGCCAGCCTCAGCAAAAGTGAGATGCTAAGCAACTCAGTGAGACCCTGTCTCTAAAATAGAAATACAGAATAGGGCTGGGGACGTGGCTCAGCGGTCGAGTACCCCCGAGTATAATCCTCGGTACTCCCTCCCCCACAAAAAACAGTTGAGGTCCGAAGGGAGGGGAAAGGAAATAAGGAAGTCAGGAGCTGGAGAGTTCCTTAATAGTAGATGAGTTTAAGCCTTCATTGCCTCTCCTTTTGTTCCCCCTTTTCCCACCTTAGAACTACCTTTTCTCCCTCTGCTGTTTCCCCATATTGTTTGGGGTTTAGGTTTGGAGAACAAGTGCCTGGGACAACACTGACTGTCTCGGACAATCAGAGCCAATTTCTCTGTTCATGGCTCTTACTGAGAATAAGCAAGTATGTCTCAGAACAAGAAAAAAAAAAAAGCCAGAACCTAGACATATGATTAAACCTAGTACATGCTAAGTTATTGATCTGTTAATTTGTGATCATACTGCCTCCTGGACGTTGATGTTACACTTTTCACCTCAGTGTCCATTTTGTTTGAAATCCAGTGAAGTGGAATTAAACAGCAATATGTCATTTAAATACTTTTTACTCTGGCAAATGATATCCTTGTAATTAACTCAAAAACAAAAATCAAAACAAATAACAACAACAACAACAAAAACTGTCTTTGAAGTTAGAAGCCTGAGGATAAGGCCCAGTGTTGTCTCTGTGTGACAGATCAGGTACTTAATCTCTCTAAGCATGACTCTTCTGTTTCTCTGAAAGATAGGGGTGATTTTTTATTTATTTAGTTGTCAATGGACCTTTACTTTATTTACTGAGTTATTTATATGTGGTACTGACAATCGAACCCAGTGCCTCATTCGCGGTAGGCAAGTGCTCTACACTAAGCTACGACCCCAGCCCAGGGATGATCTTTACTTGCTTCACAGAAAGCTGTTCTTTCATTGTCTCATTGGTGCAACAGCCTGGGTGATGAGGAGCACACTCAGTCTCTTCTAACCCTGTAATCATCATCATCTGAGCCTGAGCTTTTCAAATCAATAAATCTAAAAATCCTCAAATATTTCTCCAGCATAGATAAATAACCCAACTCCATAGAAAAGCACACTTAACCAGTCTGTCTGGCATGTCATAGTCCAAAGATAATTTTAATATGGAATATATACTACTTGCTGTATTTAGATTTTGGAATTTGGGGGTTTTTTGTTTTTTGCATGCCCTTCTAATTTTTTTTTCTTTTGAACAAAATAACAAATAAAAATTGCATATTTTTTGCCTCCAAACCCATGTACCAGAATCGACCATTATTAGCAGTGTGCTCTATATTTTCAGCTCTCGATCGAATTCACCTTGCTCTGCTGAATATATATATAGCTAGCCTCCTCCGTCCTTGGGCCATAATTGCTTAACTTGAAATTGCAAGGCACAAATTCATGCTGTCAGGTATGCTAGGAACACATTCAAATTTGGACTGCTCTTTCACCCTTCTCTAGCTGGAGTTGTTTTTCTTTTTTTCTTTTTAACTTGCCTTGAGCCCTTCTTTCTTTCTGTCTTTGAAAGGATATTACTGCCTGCATTTGTTATCTTTCTCCATTTAGCTGAACTCCTGGCAATCTATGTCCACTCTATGCTTCTGTGCTCCTGGAGAGATTTTTAAGCCACTTGTGAGCAAGTGTTGAGCTGGTGGCTGCTTCCTTCAAAAAGCAATTTCTTTTCCCTGCTTGGGTATCTTGTTCATTATTCTTTCTTTCCTCTTATACTGTCCTCCCCTCCCCCAGAAATCCATCTCTTTTGTGTCTCTACCCTCTCCTCGAGACCTCTCCCACTCCCTTCTTCTCTTTCAGGTCCCATGTAACTTCCCAGGGTCATTGAATCAACAGTTAGAACAGCAACGTTTTGATTCCTTTTCATTCACTGCCTTAGAATCTGACTCCTGTGGGCGCATTTCCTTCCATTGTGGACATACTTTTAGGCCACTCAAGTCCACCTGCTCAAAATGATCTCTCATCAAGCAATTTTCCAGACTGTAAAACACACTCAATTTCCAATCTCTCCTATTTTACATCTGTTTGTCTCTAACAGCAGCTGGAAGCCTCCTCCCCAAATGGAAAGTTCTGGTAAAAAGTTTATGGCTCACCTTGAAAAAAAAGAGAGAATTACATCTGCAGAGACTGATAGTCTCTGGAGGGCAAGGCAGGATCATTATGAGATTTTGGAGTAGGGTGGCCAATGGTTCCAGTTTGTCCAGGACAGAGGACTTTCAGTTTTAAAATTAGTTCAAAATTTAAAGATTGGCTTAAGGAGAGTCTTTCCATGCAGAGTCTTGGTTAGGGAAATGGTGATTTAATAATTTAGGACTAGTCGGGACACAGCAAGGTGAGGATTTTGAAGTAGGGGGTTCCCAGAGTCTTGGGAAGCAAATGGTTGATTCTTTTGGTTGAAACACTGATGAGTCTTTCTTTTAAGAAGTTCCTATATTGAACAGTAAAGTTATGATAATTAAGAAAATGAGCCAGTAAGGTTATATTACTATAGACAGTAAGCTATGTGTATAGGGAGGAGGGGGAGTAGATGTTTTCTTTTCTCAGAGTTAATTTCATCTTCTTTCCCAAGGTCAGTTTCATATCCAATGTCCTTAGTTGAAATACCTAACCTAGCAGGGTATTTAATTTTTTTTTTTGCTAGAACATTACAGCACTTTTATGACAAGACTTGTGTGTTCTAGCTTTTATTATACTTGTGAAAATAATGAGAAGACCATTATTTACAGAAGACTTAACCTGTAGGAAAACTACGTAGCCAACCTTATACAGATATTATTTAATCCTCATAAGAGCTCTTTGAAGAAGGAGGTGTTGCTATTATGTTATTATCCTTTACTTTAAAAATTTTTGAGGGAGGGGGATACTGGAAATTGAACTCAGGGGCTCTTTACCGCTGAGTTACATCCTCAGTTCTTTTCACTTTTTATTTTGAGAGAGTGGGTTGCTAAATTGGTGAGGTTGGCCTTGAACTTGTGATCCTCCTGCCTTAGATTCTCGAGTCACTGGGATTATAGGCATGCACCACAGTGCCCTGCTTATCAACCCTGTTTTATAGAGGAAACAGGCTAAAAGAAGGCAAGAACCTTGTCCAAATTCATGCAGTCAGAAGTGACAAAGCCAAGTTTCTAGCTCAGATCCATTTGACCCATTTGACTCAGTAAAAGGGGGATACTTCAGGTATTTGTTACAACGTGGATGAACCTCATAGACATCATCTAAATGAAAAAAGGAAAACAGAAAAGACTACCTATGAGATGATTCTATATATAGGAAATGTCCAGATAAAGCAAATTGAGAGAGAGAGAAAACAGCTAGTGGTTTCTAGGCATGAGGGAGGGAATGCAAATGGTTAGTTTTGTCATTGAAAGAAATGTTTTACTGGATTGTGGTGATGGTTACACAATTCTGTAAATTAATTAAAAATTATTAAACTGTGTACCTACAGTGCATGAATGTTATGGAAAAGTTTTTCTTCAATAAAACTGCTTTTAAAATGGCACAGGTCAGATTCTATGTTTTCTGATTGGTACCCTCAATGACTAGATATAGGTCTCTTTAGGAACCAAGCCCCAGGATTGAAGTGGAGAAAATGTTACATGCATTTGTGGACATATCATGAATATATCAGAATGAACCCCACTATTATGTATAACTATAATGCACTAATACATTTTTTTAAAAAAAGAATCAAGCCCCAAGAGCCAACCCAAAAGGAGAAAGGCTACAGGTTTTACTGAATTTTTATGTATTTTCCTATAAGCATAGAAAGTATCTTTAAGCTCTTTTAACCAGTCCACATATGTTGAATATGTTTAATTTTACTAGTGACAACCCATTTCTAACTTATTGGTTAGTGAGTTGCTTATTTCATTGATGCTGTGTTCTTGATCAGCACATATGTATGTATATACACATATGTATAAATCTAAGCATGTAAATTACAGACACATAAAACAGCACAACATACATCCTGGAGAGTCTTAAAATACTCACATCACAAAATAAACCCAAGTGAACTGCTTAGGCTCACTGCGTACCTTACGTCTGACATACCAGTCCACAGAACCTGACTGCCCTTGTTACAGGGCTCCATCCATCGTGAAATTCACGCGGCCTCTCCCTTTAGTGTTCATCACCTTGGCCAGGATTCTGGCTACTGTTAATCAGATAGATGTTTGTCCTCAGCTTCTCACCAAACCATTGGAGAGGTTTTTCTTTTCTATCTAAATATATATTTTGTAAAAAAAATCCCTCTGTAGTAGTCAGAGTTCTCTAGAGGAACAGAATCAACAGGAAGTATGATTATAAAAAGGGGACTTATCAGGCTGGCTTACGTGACCAGAAGCTGGATAGTCCACAATGGCCATCGGCAGGCTGGAGAGCTGGAGGAAACAGTAGCTGCGGAATCCAAGAGGTTGAAGCCTCAGAACAAGAAGGATTAAAGGTGCTACAGTAGTCGGAAACTGAAGGCTTCTGGGAATCACTGGCAGAGTCCACTTTGGAAGAGTGAAGAAGAGAGAGTCAGATATCCTCAGCCGATCACAGCAGCAATCAAGAACCCATTCAAGAAGAATCAAGCTTGTATTTGCTGCTGCTTCCTTGTTCTTGCAACTTTTATTTCATCCAAGCCACCATCCTATTGGATGGTGCTGCCCCTGCTTAGGGAGGGTCTCTGCTTTGGTTTGCTATCATACATGTCAATCATTCCTAGACACACCCTCACTTACACACCCAGAAGCCTCTTAATCATCAGCATCTCTTAATCCAATGAAGTTGACAATTCAAGTTAACCACTTACACCCTCAGATACTACAATTGAGAGAAAGGTAGTCCATAAGTGCAAACAGATGGAGATCAAGCCCATGAAGCAAAAGGACTAAACAGCCTTTGTGTCCCTGTGAGAGCCTGGAGTAGAGTGATGGTGATGGGACTAATTTCTGAGATCAATAGTCCTTGAACCACCAAATAGATGCATATTCTTCTTATGGACATTTGTTAAAGCTGATTTATGTTGTTTTCTCTTTGGTAAAAGCAGAAGTAAATGTATACGGTGACTGTTTTCCTTGTAACTTTTACAGAGAAATTCGAAACACCAGAAGCTTAACTTTCATAGACCCTGATGCCCTGAGAGAGCTCCCCCTCCTCAAGTTCCTGTAAGTCCTAACTCCCTTCTTTTCACTTTTTTTTTTTTTTTTTTAGAATTTTAATGCTATTGTCTTCCGGTAATCTCCCTAGGATTTTATACTATGAGGTCATTTTCATAATGTATGGTTTGGGTTGAATTGTTTCTTGTGACTTTCTTCCCACCCCTTCTCATTAGGCAAGGTCTCAGGTGAAATGATTCACATGTTTAAAACCCACTGGAAGAATCAGTGCATAGTTCTGGGACCAGAGACCTGATCCAAGAGATGTGAGGGAGTGAATGCTGTTACATATATGTAACCTTTACATATAGTATCACAGGGCAAAACAAATTCCTGAGAGAAAAATGGTCAATTTTGTTTACAAAAGGATATTGAAACAATATTAAACTGGCTGCTACATAGAACACACACACAAAGTCACAGAGGATAAAATTTAGTCTCTTGAGGTTAGGGGACAAAAATGAAATGGAAAGGAACAACCACTTACTGCTTTGCTTTGACAATCCATTCTGAGCTGACTGTAAGCTCCATGAGGGCAGAGACCACAACATTTTTGTTCTCAGTTGTATCCTTATTGCCTAGCACAGAGTAGGTGCTCAATAAAAAAAAAATGCATTCAGTGGATTTGTATTCATGAGCTTAGGCCCTCTAGAAACTGGCTAGAAGAAGCTTCTTTCCTGCTTATATGCATTATAAAAATTAGAAAAATCTCTAAAAGGGACTAAACCCTAAGCCCAGATATACACACTATTACCATTTCAGTTCATTTCCATCCAGGCTTTTGAAATTAAAGTGTACACCCACAGATATTTTATGAGAGAAATCTTTAAGGATGAATAGAAGTTATCCAGGAAAAGAAGGAAGAGTAGATGATGTAGCAGCATGATAAAGGCACAGAGTCCTCCTTTTAAAGGAGGACTTGTTCAGGGTTTTGGAGAAAAGTCAGAAGTTTCTTTAATCTGGCATTTCCAGCCCTCTGCTTTGTGGCCTCCATCTGACTCTTTGGCCATTCCCCACCCCATTCTTTTACATGAACCCCCATTGCAATTGAGCTAGTTGGTTTACTGTACTTCAAATACACCTCATCACCTCATGGGATATCATTTTTCTTCTTTGGAATCTTCCATTTGCTCATTTTGAGTTCTCTGGTTCCTGCCACCTCTTCAAATTCTATGCCTTCCACTAGAGAAGGAGTTGAGTCTGAATTTCCTTTTCAAGGTGCATCAGTGAGGGCTGGGGTTGTGGCTCAGTGGTAGAGTGCTCACCTAGCATGCATGAGGCACTGAGTTCGATCCTCAGCACCACATAAAATAAAGATATTGTGTCCACCTAAAGCTTTAAAAATAAATAAATATTAAAACAAAAAAAAGGTGCATCAGTGAAACTAGTTGTTTGGTTTTCTACCAGACCTTCTATAAAGATCTACTGGGTAGTGTCTAGGACTCTGGGACTCACCACATGCCCCAAATCTCACAAAAAACATTTCTACTTCCACTAATTACATTCTAGTAACTGCAATAAACCTTAAACCAACTAAGTCTGGGTGGCATCAGGAACCTGAGAGCTTTCGTGCTCATGTTGTTTTAAGCACGTCTTTTAATCCTGACATTTTTTCCTAGGTGACACAAACTTTGGAAGGGGAAGACATTGTCTTCGAAAATTTCCTTTATTTTCTGGACATTTTAAAAACAGTTCTAGTGCAAATGTACTCCCAGGTTATTGCTGTAGGAAAATCATTCTTTTTTAAATATATTTTTTAGTTGTAGATGGATACAATCTTTATTTTTATTTATTAATTTTTATGTGGTGCTGAGGATCGAACCCAGGACCTCACACATACAAGGCAAAGGCTCTACCACTGAGCTACAACCGCAGCCCAGGAAAATCATTCTTAGCAAAATAATAATGCAATAAAACATCGAATTTGAAAGAGGAAGACTGACTTGGTGTTGGGTAATCCTGTGTTCCTCTTCTATCTTACTCTTATCCCCCATAATATACATACACATAATATCTTCCAATCAAAATAAGGAGCTCTCTCTCTCTCTCTCTCTCTCTCTCTCTCTCTCTCTCTCTCTCTCTCTCTCTCTCTCTCCACACACACACACACACAGAGGAAAGAAACCTAAATTTCTATTTCTAGGAATCCCACTGGGTCCAAACAATGCCTGGAGTATTCTAAGCAGAATAGATATATTGACACTGATTAGATTACTGTGTCTTGAGCAAATATCATCTCGTGGCTAGAACTTACCAATAATCACTCAGATAGTAAGCAGAAGAGTTAAGATTTGGCTACAAACTGACATTATTCTACTTCTGTGTTAATTTTTTTGAAACCTAAAATCTTTTTCTTCTTTCATGTAATTTAGTGGCATTTTCAACACCGGACTTAGAATATTCCCTGACCTGACCAAAGTTCATTCCACCGATGTATTCTTTATACTGTAAGTATATACAACATGATGTGTCATATTTTTATCATTGTCAAGAACTAGGGTGCAGCCATGGGGGGGTTCAAACCCAAGTGAAGTAATTGTGTCAAGGAGGAAACGGGGATCAATTGTGACTACACTGGTAGAAGCAGCATGGAAGGATTGAAAAACGGCCATGGGGTTCAGTGATGTGGGTCAGCAGTGACTCTGACATGAATAGTTCTTGTGAAGTGACGGGAGCAGGAAAGTCAGTGGGAGCTTCTTCTGGGCCAACGTACAAGAGAGGATGTGAGGGGTTGAATTAGAGTGATGATCACAAACTCTTGAGAACTTTTATTATTAAAGGGAACATAGATGTCCCACTAGTTGAACCATATTGGTTGAAGAGATTTTATTTGAGACGTGAGAGAAATATTATAGAATGTTTGCCAATGGGAATGATTGAATAGAAGGAAAAATTAATGATCACAATGATACTTTATTTTTCATAGTGTTTTAAACAGGTTTTCAAACACTTTCCCATGCATTACATTTGCTTCGCTCAACCACCTGATACGGCATAAAATGAAGTTATGATTTTTCTATTTGACAAATGAAGAAACAGAGGAAGAAAAAACATAAGTGATTTTTGCCTGACTTGCTCCCATGGAGCAGTCAGAAATGACGCTCAGACTACTTGTGTTCTTTTCCAAAACCTGTAACATATCATCTTACCTAATTGTATAGAAGTAAAAAGACACATGCAGAGGGAATTACACAAGTTGAGTTTGACTACAGAATCAGCAAGATGTGGAGTGATAAGATCCAAACTCTTGGGGTTTTCTAGAAAAAAAAATTGGCCATACTTCTTTGCTGCAGAAAAGCTCAGCTATCTTCTAGAAACTAGACAAGTGTAGAAAGTTTTTCCAGAATATCTGCCTGGCAGAGCTTTTCAAATAAGAGGACATTTTAGCAATAGTCATGAAACAAAATCCATGGATTCCTTTCTCCCATGGAAAATTCTAGTGGCTCTGGACAAATGCTGCAAGTTCAGGAGAGGTTTGTGAAATCCATTTGCTTCCTTTGAGATAAGTAAATTGGGGACCTCAGCTCTTACCAAAGCTTGCTTGCTCACTACACACCCAGGGTTCTGAATTCATGTCCTTCTCAGACAGCTCTTAACCACCTGATCTCTGAGCCACCAGTGGTTGAAAAGGGTCAATAAAACTTAACAGTAGGCGTTTGGGTTGTGGCTTAGTGCTAGAGCACTTGCCTAGCATGTATGAGGCACTGTGTTCGATTCTCAGCACCACATATAAATAAATAAAATAAAGACCCATCAACATCTAAAATGTTTAAAAAAAAAAAAAAAACAGTAAATAAGACTAAGCTGTGAGCTTATTTAATCTGCATATGTATAACAAAAGTCCATTTCCAGGAAGAAAGCATTTTTTTTTTCAAGTGTTCTTGTCCCTCTCTTTCAGTGAAATTATGGACAACCCTTATATGACTTCAATCCCTGTAAATGCATTTCAGGGACTGTGCAATGAAACCTTAACACTGTGAGTATTGCCAGTTTCACTCTTGCCAACAATTGAATATTGTTCTGGGCCACTGTCATAATTTTATAGACCACCCAGAGCCATAATACCCTGTAATGTTTATATTCTACAAAGAGTTTCATGTAATTAAATAAGCATATTGCCTTGTGCCATGGTACACTGTAGATTATTATTTCCAAACAGGTTTAGAAAATAAAACAAGAGTATTTCCTTATAGCAGTGGTTGGTTTTCTTTGTTTGGTTTTTTTTCTTTCTTTCTTTTTTCTGGGAAGGATCAATTAGGCTTTACAGATTACATGGCCTCAACTCTGCCTGTGTTCCACTAAAATTTTATTTCCAGAAAGAGATAGTGGACTAGATTAAGCCTGCAGTGGCATCGTGTTCTGTATTCAAGTATCCCTATTTGACAGATTTGAATTTGCTGTAGAGAAAATTTAAGTGACTTTCCCTAGGTCACTGAGTATGAGAGTGGTGATAAGCTCTGCAGTCACACTCTTACTCAGTAGTGGCAAACTTATTAAGCTCCCGTAGGTGATGCTATACATCATTCTTTGACCAGAGCTTGAATGGATTCTGCTCTGTAGCTGTTCAAAAGCAGATGCTTAATCTGGGATAGTCACAGAATGGCTCTAAAAGGAGAAGATCTAATAGAGGTATAAAAGATAAGTTAATTCTCTTTGTATTAGCCAGAAAGTAGAGCTGAGACCACCTCTGCAGATCCCTTCTATTTTCAATGCCACTGCCCATGTTCAGGCCTGGTGTGGAGTTTTTGCCCAAATTGTCACCCAATCTCCCTGTTTCTGCTCATGCTACGGTCTCTAGTGCTCTGTCAAATACAAATCAGATTCAAATGCTCCCCATAAAAACTTATCCAAGCCTCCTCACAACTTTCTAAGGGGCTTTTTTCCAAACCATTCAAATTGATCAATTTGGGATCTATGAACTATCTCCACTGTTGGAAACCTGTGCACAACGGAGCCTTTCAGCTAATCCTTCTCCTCACACTCCAGGGAAGAAGACTTTTGAAAAGACAAGATTCCTCTTCAGTTATGATTTCTTTTGACAGAACAGAAAAGACCTGGGCTCTTGTCCTGCTCAGCCCCAAACCTCAACACAGCTTTCCTTCTTTGTGAGGGTTTCCATTGTATGATTTAGGGCCCATCACATCGCGAGTTAAAACTCTATCATTCTCAACTTCTTTACAGAATGTTGTTACTCTCCCTTTTAGACAACTATTTCCTAAGGACCTCATATCCCAAGCAGCCCTCTCAAATGAAAGCTGCTCACTGTCCCCACCCTGCATGAGGCCCATTTTATAAACATCTGAGCAGGGAACTGAATATTTCCTGAATACAGAGGTGGGAATGGCAGGGGTTGTCCATTACCTTTTTGTATGATCATTTCTGCATTGATGCAAAAGTCCTTTCTCCTTTGAAGCCCATTCTCAAAGAACTGTAAAAATGAAAAGAGGCACATCTAACAGTACAGTCTGTGCCTGTATTCCTGATAGGACAGAGTACGGCAAAATTTACAATCCTTTCTTCCTTCCTTCCCTGCTTCCTTCCTTCCTTCCTTCCTTCCTTCCTTCCTTCCTCTTTTCCTTTTTCAAAAATGTCTACTTGTTCATGAAGTTTTATTTAATCTCTGTAATATAATATAAACGAAGAATATTTTTAATGTCCAGAATGTTCAATGAAGTTTGGTGAAGTAAAATGCATAATTTTCACAATTTTGTAAAAGAATTCTAGTTCAGAAAAAAATAAAGTTATTCATTAGTACTTTCTCAGTCTCCGTAACGTGTCCCTGAGGTATATGTTATAGTCTTTGCCCAGTAACTGGAATTAAACTCACTGTGTAATTATTTAAAACAAAATAAACAACAAAACCATGAGATTGTTTCTCAGTTCCCCACAATTATATAAGATAAATACAAATCTTAGGGTGTTCCTTTTAATGTGATCATCTCAAAAGTGTCCCTCATTGTGTTAGGTATAGAATGATTTGATCATCTTAGCAACCTTTTGTTCGGGAATTATCATCTTATTTTTAGAGACATAGAAACTGAGGATGAGACAAGTTGAGAAATTCTCAGGATCACCCGGCTCTTAAGTGACAGAGCCAGATCTAGTTCCACATGTGAAGTCTCCTATGGACTTCTTAATGCATTACCAGAGTTTACATGGGGCAGAGTACCATCATTTTCCAAGTTCCCCTAGGGGTGTCCCTAAGAGTTGCCACCAGCTGTGCCTGATTGTAGTCATGGCTCTCTTCTCTTCAAGCCAACAACCACCAGTAACGCCCACACATCCCAGAGTTCCCAAGACTGGGGCTCCTTCTCCTGCAGAAAGGGTGGGTGGAAAGAATTGTATTTGAGGTCAGGATTCCTGACAGTTCTAAACTACTGTTTTTGGCAAGTCACTTCCATGTCTTAGTAACTTCACTGGGACATGGAGGTGGTAACATTGCATACAGGTCCCCTGTAAATCAATGTATTAATTAATCCATTGTAGAAACATGGCAACGAGTGAAAACATTAAAATTTCCATAGAATGGGTTGGTCTTTATACTTTCTTATAGTTGTCTATGAAGTTCAATTTAATTCAGCCCACAACCATTAAGTGTTTAATCTGTGGTGAGCTCTGAGGGTAAATAGATAAAATACAAATGGGAAATAACATCTTGAATGGAAAAAAAAAGAGAGAGAGAGAGAATCCATGTGTTTAGATGAATGTCTTTCAAAGTGTTTATCTTAAGAAACTGCAGTTAGGCCTCCATTATTGACACTGGGTTAACGATTACCTGAAACTCTGTTTCCTGTGTGTATGTGGACATTTAAAACAAAAATCCTTTTGCAAGCCTTTGTTCTTTGACCTGAATCTGCTTCTAAGAAAAAGCTTATTTACTAGCAGCAGAGTCCGAGAATCAATATTCACACTGGAAAATATTATCTTGTGTCCTAAGGAAGACATAATGTGAAGTTTCTCTGTGAGGTGCATATGTGAGACTGTAACTCTTTATGCACATTTCTGGCACAGAAGAAATGAAGCCCAAACATTCAGAAAAGGTCCATCAAACTTCCCATAAGTTATTAATTTTTCCTCTCTATATTTATTGTAGAAAACTGTACAACAATGGCTTTACTTCAATCCAAGAACACGCTTTCAATGGGACGAAGCTGGATGCTGTGTAAGTCAAGGGTAGCCATGAAAACCCTCCCCCACCTCCACCCTTAGATGGACTAGCCAGTAGGTCACAGTTTGCTGAGGGATAGGTCCTATTGGAACATCCCTCAACCCCAAGTTAGTGTGACCAATACTTGGAAATAATGTTAGGGAATCTGAGAAGAGCCAGTTGAATAGACACTTAATATTGGCTAGAATTCTAAATCCCAAGAGATTTATCCTCAATAAAATGGAGGAACATGATGTCACCTTGTTACTCTGCAGGGGTGTGTGTGTGTGTATGTGTGTGTGTACACGTACATGCAGGTAATATTCATCTCCTAGGCTCATGAAAGAAAAGGTGCCTTTAGTGAACCCAAAGTTGTTCAAAAAATGAAATTTCTCACTTAGTCCTATTTGACATGTTTTAGAGAAAGATGTCACTTTCTGTTTGATTCACTCAGAAATAACTGAAAACACATATCCAACATTTCCTTTTCTAACAAGTTTTAAATAAGGCCCGAAATAGCTGAAACCACAAGCAACAGAACTTGTATTGGATTTATTTTGTAACACTTCTTACTTCTATATCAATCACATATATTTTTTTTCAGTTCCAGATGTTCTGGGTTTTATTTCCAAACTTACCTGCGCATTTTTTATAGTGTTTTGTTACTCACCTTTGTCATTTCCCCTTTAAACAATTTATACATAGTTGTTTTATATTCCAGAAATGATCGTTGCCCAATTTGAAAGAATTTTGATTCTAAATCTGTTGTGTAGTACAGTGTCTTTCAAATCTTACTAGGCATACAAACTTTCTGGGATCTTGTTAAAATACAAATTTCCAATTTAGTAGTTCTGCAGAAGACTGTGGGATTCTGTATTTTTAACAAACTCCCAGGTGATGCTGAGGCTGCCACAGACCATACTTTGAGTATCAAGGTGAGGTAAATAAACTGCACAACCATGCATGGTAACCCTGGATGGAAAAGAATATACTTATAGCTGGGTGTGGTAGCACACACCTGTAATCTCAGTTCCTGGGGATGCTGAGACAGGAGGATCCTAAGTTTGAGGCCAGCCTTGGTAACTTAGTGAGGCCCTCTCTCAAGTTTAAAAATAATAATAATAAAAAAATTTAAAGGGCTGGGGATGTAGCTCAGAGGTACCAAACTCCTGGTTTCAGTTCCCAGTACCACAAAATGAGGAGGGGGGGAGGAGAGGGGAGGAGGGGAGAAGGAAGGGGAGAGGGAGAGGGAGGAGGAGGATGACAAAATGTATGGATTAAGTGATTTGGTTGGTGTTTTGGTGGTTAGGTGGTATGTTCTAGAATGATTCCAGTTTTACAAGATAAATGGTAAAACATTCTGAAGTCATTAAACTTAGGCAAGGCTCTCTGAGTTCTGTTTGAAGGGGAGTCTCATTCTGCCAGGCTTTTGGGTTTCCTATTAGTCTTTATCCGAGGAGGAGTTAGAGGTAATTCTCTTCATGTCTGGCAGGGGGTTGTCATTAGGGTTGACATTAGGTTGTCACTAGGGTCTCACTGAGTTCAGTTGTTTTCAAAATACATAATTATAGGGGATGTTTTAAAAAGACTTGTAGAGTAATATGAATACTTGCATATCAAATTTATTTACAGATTTGGAGAGACCCTCTTTCCATTTTAACTTCATTGTACTAATCTCATGTAATCCTACATTTACTTCTCAACATATTTATTGAACACTTGTGATGTTCCAGGCACTGTGCTGTTCACTGGCAATACAAAGATAAGAGCAAAGTGCTTCCTTCCTCCAGAAGACAGAGCACTCTGTGGGATCCACTCAAGGGCAGCAATAGGATGGACCCAAGTACAATAGGGAGAAATGTACCCAATGCCAAACATGCATCTCAATAATAACCCAATGCTTGTTATCCAAAAACATTGGCCTTCTTGCTTGGCAAAGAGAAAGGAATGATTTTCTCTAAACTTACCCTATGGTTTTCTAATTATTAGCATTTGATTTTAGTATTATACAAAACTCACCAAATATTGTCCTTTTTGATTCAGTTATTCCTTGAAAGCCGTGAACCTTAGGGAAATGGCTTTCCTGATCCAAATTTTTTATGGAGTATTGGGACCTCTTAATTATTAAAATAATTTGTAGATACTAAGGGTTTAAAAATTTCAAAAGACTGACATACTATTCTAGATGCATGGGGCATCAAGAGACCCAGCTATCGCACTCCTTTGTATTTATCCAAAATAACTAAAATCAGTAAACTATACTGATACAGCTACATCAATGTTTATAGCACTGCAATTCACAATAGTCAAGATATGGGACCAGTCCAGTTTCCCACCAATAGATTACTGGATTAAGAAATTGTGATATGTGTATATATATATATATATATATATATATATATATATATATATATACACACACACACACACATACACATACACACACACACACAATGGAATATTACTCAGCCAAAACAAAGAATGAAATTATGGCATTTGCTGGTAAATGGATGAAACTGGAGACTATCATGCTAAGTGAAATAAGCCAATCCCAAAAAACCAAAGGCCAAATGTTCTCTCTGATATGCAATACTAACACACAATAAGTAGGGGGAAGGAAGAATAGAATTTCATTAGATTGGACAAAGGGGAATGAAGCGGGGAGGGGAGGGGGAATAGTAAAGGCAGTAGAATGAGTTAGACATTCCTTTTCTATGTTCATATATGAATGCATGGTCAGTGAAATGCCACATCATGTATAATCACAAGAATGGGATCCTAATTAGAATAAGTTATACCCCATATATGTATAATATGTCAAAATACATGTATATCTAAAAAGAACAAAATTTTTAAAAAGTTGGGGGGGAAAAAGAAATTATGATGTTTGCTGGTAAATGGATAGAACTGGAGAATATCTGGCTAAGTGAAATAAGCCAGTCTCAGAAAATCCAGGGTTGAATGTTTTCTCTCATATGTGGAAGCTAGAGCAAAGTAAATGGAACACAACGTATCATAAGGATAGAGGGAAAATCAGTGGAGAAGATGATGATTGAGGGCTGGGGTTGTGTTGTAACTCAGTGGTAGAGACTTGCCTGGCGCGTGTGAGGCACTGGGCTCAATCAGCACCACATATAAATAAATAAATAAATATATTGTGTCCATCCACAACTAAAAAAAAAAGAAAAAGAAAGAAGAAGATTGAAGAGGAGGGAGAGGGAGGAGGGATGGAAAGAGGAGGAAATATGGAATGAATTTGACAAAATTACGTTATGTGCACATATAAATATACCACAGTGAATTCCACCTTTATGCAAATCTATAAAGCACCAATTAAAAATAAACAAATAAATGAGAAAATAGAGAGCTTAGCATTGAGACAACAGAAAACCCACATTATGAAGGACATGGGTAGTGATACTGATGACACTTTCCACCAGGGAGATCAGAGGCGGGACTGTAGCTTCTGAGGTCACTGCTTTTCCAGAGTGCTGGATGCAAAGGATCCAAAACCTTGAATAGAGGGTGGTTGATTTCTCACACTTTTACATGCAAAGGATTTTAATGCCCAAGATAAGGATGTAATCTCCAAATTATTTACTTCTTTATCCTGTCATGTTTAGTAATTGGAAAGTATATTCCTCCTACATTCTCAGTTACTATTATTTTTTGTACTGGAGATTGAACTCAGGAACACTTAACCACTGGCCACATCCCCAGCCCTATTTTGTATTTTATTTAGAGGCAGGGTCTCACTGAGTTGCTCGGCGCCTGGCTGTTGCTGAGGCTGGCTTTGAATTCACCATCCTCCTGCCTTAGCCTCCTGAGCTGCTGGGATTACAGGCATGTATCGCCACACCCAGCTCTCATTATCAGTTACTTTTTTAAGAACAAAGATATGGGTATAAAATTCAGGCTTTAAGGTCTACAGAGCAGTGGGTACAAATTGGAACAATCTGAGGAGTTTCGAAAGCACTGATGCCTAGGTTTTGTCACCAGACATTCTGGACGTAGCCAGACCAATGGGGATTTTAAAAGCTCCCCAATGTGGAGCCAAAGTCAAGAATCACTGTTGTGGAATGCTATCAATCCTCTTGTCCAGTTTTCACATTTTACACATGAAGGGAATAAAGCCCAAAAAAGGACACATGACTTTTTTTAAAAAAAAAAATAGCTTTTGATATTTTGTTAATCTAGTGGCTGAACCAAAGCTGGGACCTAGGTAACCCAGTTCATGACTATTTTCCCTGGCCTCTGCCAGAATTCATCACTGTTGATTTACCAGCCATGACCAAAGCAACTGGACACCCAACTTCTCTGGCCACTGCTACTTGTTCTTACCCCTGAAGAAGATTTAGGCTTCTTAGCTCAGCCAAGCAAAAGCATTAATACAGAATTAAAATATCTTGCACCTAGAATGATCATTCTAGAAAGAATGAGACCAAGTAAGAGAAAGGACTCAACTCAAAACTTGGAGCACAATCAGGAGAAGTCTCAGATGACAATCACACCAAGCAATGGTGTCATTGGTCAGTGAAGACCTGACTATACCGATGCAGGAAGACCATCCACTCAATGAGCTTCCAAAAGAAGTCTCTGTAGGGACGACTCGATCAAAAGGCTGGGATAGTGAATGTTGTTAGATTTAAAGACTTGAGGTTGAGGTTAGTTCATGTATATTAACCATTTTGTTTCAAAACATTGACTCCTATTCATGATTGGCACCCTGGTCATGTTTAGAGAACTCTGCAAAGATTTCAAGAGATTTTCTAAAGGAGTCTTCTAGAATTAGGATACTCCGTTTTATGGTTTGGTCATAGAGTCAGCTATAAAATATCAAACATTTTTTAGAGACATTGTCTATTGAAAAGATGGGGAAACTAATAAGGGAACAAGAATTTCTATCCCATCTTCTCTCTAGCCTTTATAATAAAAGAAGAGATTGTAGGGCCTGGGAACATTTGCCAATTTTTTTTTCTTTGAACTTTGTTTCTATATTTAGGCTAATGAGAGTTACTTTTAAAAAGGCAACTCATGATCTTATAAAGTTGAACAAAGTATACAGATGGTTTTTAATAGAAGGGTCTGAATGCAGTATCCAAGAGAGGGTGCGGAGTTCTTGGCTCCCGGAACATCTCTTTGGTGTGGTGTTCCAATCAACACTTTTGGGGAATATTTCTTCTAAGAGAAAGGGAAAAAAGTGTTTTTCCTAGACACGATCTTAGTACATAATGCTTCACTTCTGGGCACCAGTACATGAAGGGATTTCTCTCCACTAAGTACCAAATTCTACAGCAGACACCAACTGGATGCTCTGCTAGTTCATTCTGACACCATCTTCAGGATTCACTTCTGAAGACAGAGTCAGATCCCATAGGCTATGAGCTCAGTCCTACATATTCCTACTTCAGATGATAATCACAAGCCCTAGGTTGTGACCTGCATTTCTGCCCAAGTGGCTATCAATTGGGGTTTCTCTGTCTCTCCTGTTCAATTAATTTGCTGCTGCAAATATAATCATATAATGCTGGGAAACCCTTTACTTAAAGGACAGGGAAAGGACCATCCAGATGGAGGAGATCTACAGGGCAGAGCATGTGAGAAGTGGTGCAGAGCTTCCTTGTCCTCTCAGGGCACACCACTCTCCAGGAATCTGCACATGTCCAGCTATCCAAAAGTACATCCAACCCCTGTCTTTATGGAGGTTTGTGGAGAATTCGTAACATAAGTAAGACTGACCACATCATTGGCCATTGGTGACCAACTCAAATTTAACAAGATATGTTCAAGAGGCAGCCTACAGAGATTCTAACTAGGAAAATTTTGGATTATTTGATGGTGCTCTGTCTGAAACTAACCCTACAAGGTGAGTGTACAGAGTCTGTCTTTCCACCAGCTTGCTCTTCAGTCCCCTTGTAGGCTTTGTGAGGGAGCTGGCCGATGGTTTGGCAATGGCTCTTAACTCCCATTTTATTTACTGCAACTTTCCCCCAAACACGGAAAAGAAATCAGTGTACCATTTTCAATATACTTCCTTGACAATCGTATGTTAAATATTAAAGTTATTTGGGAGAGAGGAAGATGGCGGCGAGGGGAGTGCATTGCCCCCGTGTGCTGCTTCACTGTGTGGGAGTATGACAAGTCAGGACGGCTAAAGGATATCTTGTTAGGAATTTCCAGCAATAGTGGGGTGCTCCGGAACCTGGAGGAAGGATTTCCATCGCACGAGGATCGGCTACGGGGACTCAAACGCGAGAGGTTTGTCGCACGGAGGGTAACACTGCTTATTCAGCAAATCGCCCCGCGGCTAGAGTCTGCAGCGCGCGCTGGGAAACGAGGAGATAGCGACGCAGGGATACAGCGCTGCAGTTTCTGCCAGCCGTGCAAGCACCGTACTCAGGGCTGAATTCTGGGTTTGAGACGGGGGAAGGAAGCGGTCCATCTCGGTTCTCCACACCGGTCAGACCACAGAGGAGGCCAGCAGCCACCATGTTGGAAAGATGACGTCACCATCCCTGATTTCGACTGACCGCACCTCATTCAGCCATAGAACAGGTAATTTCAGGCTGCCATTCGCCTGCGGCTTGCAGACAGATTGCTAGGGTTCAGTGCTAGGGGCTTCTTAGAACCTGATCTTATCAGAGTGAACACCAAGCGCGGGGCGGCCGAGTTCCGGCTCCCGGAACCGCCCTGCCCCAGGGCTGGGGAGCCTGCAGAGTCTGCTTCTTGGACCCTGCTCCTATCAGAGCATACAGCAAGCACTAAGTGGCCGAATTCCGGCTCCCGGAACTGAGCCCGCGGGGACTGCTTCTTGGAGCGTACTCTAATCGGAGCTTACACCGAGCACCGAGTGGCCAAGTTCCGGCTCCCGGAACTGCCCTGGCCCAGGGTTAGGAGCCCACGGAAACTGCTTCTCGGTCCGGGTCCTGCTGAGGGCCAGTCAGGACTCACCCGTTGCTTTGGTTGCCCGGCAAGGGGAACGAAATGCTGCCATTCGCATAGGATACCAACATGGCAGAGATCGATGTCATCAGAAAGCGGCGGAGAAGAGAACTTCATCAATACCAGCGGCGACAGAAACAGTTGGTCTCCTGGTAGGGGGGGTGAGGCTCAGTCACCCGAGTCTCCTCAATTTGCCGTCGAGCCAGAGGGGAGGAGCCAGGCCGCCGCCAGCGCCCGGAGCAGGCCCAGCGGCTCGCCAGCGTGGTGACCGTGTGACCCCAATTGGAGAGGGGGCGGAGCAGAGCCGCCACCCACAAACGCAAGGTGGGCAGACCCGCGACCCAGTGGTACATGGGCGTGGTAGGAGAGGCAGGGCAGAGCCGCCGCCCGCGCTTGCAAGGTAAACAGACCTGTCACAGTCTGGCGGGTCAGGCCCAGTGGCCTGCCAGTGTGGTACACACATCACCCCAACTGGAGTAGGGGCAGAGCAGATCCTTCTCCCACGCCTGGATCAGGCCCTGCCGGTGTGGTGGCCACGTGACCCCAATTGGAGTGGGGGCGGAGCGGAACCGCCACCCATGCCCGCAGGGTGAGCAGACCTGTGACCAACCTGCAGATCAGGCCCAGGGGTCCGCAGGCGTGGTAGGAGAGGCAGGGCAGATCCGCCGCCCGCACCTCCAAGGTAGGCAGACCTGCGACAGACCGGCGGATCAGGCCCAGGAGCCTGCCGGCGATGTACACACACCACCCTAATTGGAGTAGGGGCAGAGCAGAGTCGCTGCCCGTGCCAGGAACAGGCCCAGCGACCTGCAGGCGGGGTAGTCACGACACCCCAATTGGAGTAGGGGCAGAGCAGAGCCTCCACCCGTGCCCGAAAGGTGGGCAGATCTGTGACCGACCAGCGGGACAGTCCCAGTGGCCTGCCGGTACGACAGACACATCACCCCATTTGGAGTAGGGGTAGAGTAGAGCCGCCGCCCGCGCCTGCAGGGTAGGCAAACCTGCAACCGACCGGCGGATCAGGCCCGGTGGCCTGCCGGCGTGGTACACTCGTCACCCCAATTGGAGTAGGGGCAGAACAGAGCCGCCGCCAGTGCCCAGAACAGGCCCAGTGACCTGCCAGCATGGTAGCCACGACACCCCAATTGGAATAAGGAGAGAGCAGAGCCGCCGCCCGCGCCTGCAGGAAAGATACGCAAGCAGTATGAAAAGACAAGGAAAGAAAGGACCACAAACAATGCAGGTCAACGCAACTTTAGAAGAGGTAACAGCTGCAGCAGATGGAATGTCAGATAAAGAATTCAGGATATACATGCTTCAGATGATCTGGAGTATCAAGGAAGACATTAGACAGCAAAATCAGACAATGAAAGATCACTTCAACAATGAATTACGCAAACAAATCCAGGAAGCAAAGGATCAACTATACAGGGAGATAGAGGTTATAAAAAACAAACAAACAGAAATCCTAGAAATGCAGGAAGCAATAAACCAACTTAAAAACTCAATGGAGAATACTACCAGCAGAGTAGAACACTTAGAAGATAGAACATCAGACAATGAAGACAAAGTATTTCAACTGGAAAAGAACATAGATAGCTCAGCAAGACTGTTAAGAAACCATGAGCAGAACATCCAAGAAATATGGGATAACATTAAGAGACCAAACTTAAGAGTCATTGGGATATAGGAAGGTACAGAGCTCCAAACCAAAGGAATGAGCAGTCTATTCAATGAAATAATATGAGAAAACTTCCCAGACTTGAAGAATGAGACAGAATCCCAAATCCTAGAAGCCTACAGGACGCCGAATGTGCAAAATCATAAGAGATCCACACCTAGACACATTATAATGAAGATGCCCAACATACAGAATAAGGAGAGAATTTTAAAAGCTACAAGAGAAAGGAAGCAGATTACATTTAGGGGTAAGCCAATCAGGATAACAGCTGAACTTTCAACACAGACTCTGAAAGCTAGAAGATCCTGGAATAACATATTTCAAACACTGAAAGAAAATGGGTTCCAACCAAGAATTGTGTATCCAGCGAAATTAAGCTTCAGGATGGAAGATGAAATTCAAACCTTCCACGATAAACAAAAGTTAAAATAATTTGCAGCTAGAAAACCATCTCTTCAAAACATCCTCGGCAAAACATTACAGGAAGAGGAAATGGAAAATAACAATGAAAACCAACAGTGGGAGGTAGGACAGTAAAGGGGGGGAAAATAATCAAAGAGGAAAACAAACCATGTTTAGTAACAGAAATAAACAAATATGGCTGGAAGAACAACCCATATCTCAATAATAACCCTAAATGTTAATGGCTTAAACTCACCAATTAAGAGACACAGGCTAGTAGAATGGATCACAAAACAAGACCCAACAATATGCTGCCTACAGGAGACACATTTGATAGGAAAAGACATACATAGGCTGAAGGTGAAAGGTTGGGAAAAATCATATCACTCATATGGACTTCGGAAACAAGCAGGAGTGTCCATACTCATATCAAATAAAATAGATTTCAAGCCAAAGTTAATCAAAAGGGATAAAGAGGGACACTACATACTGCTTAAGGGAACCATACACCAACAAGACATAACAATCATAAATATTTATGCCCCAAACAATGGTGCAGCTATGTTCGTCAAACAAACTCTTCTCAAGTTCAAGAGTCTAATAGACCCCCATACCATAATCATGGGAGACTTCAACACACCTCTCTCGCCACTGGACAGATCTTCCAAACAAAAGTTGAATAAGGAAACTATAGAACTCAATAACACAATTAAGAACCTAGACTTAATTGACATATATAGAGTATACCACCCAACATCAAGCAGTTATACTTTTTTCTCAGCAGCACATGGATCCTTCTCAAAAATAGATCATATATTATGTCACAGGGCAACTCTTAGACAATATAAAGGAGTAGAGATAATACCATGCATCTTATCTGATCATAATGGAATGAAACTGAAAATCAACGATAAAAGAAGGAAGGAAAAAGCATACATCACTTGGAGAATGAACAATAGGTTACTGAATGATCAATGGGTTATAGAAGACATCAAGGAGGAAATTAAAAAATTCTTAGAGATAAATGAAAACACAGACACAACATATCGGAATCTATGGGACACATTAAAAGCAGTTCTAAGAGGAAAATTCATTGCTTGGAGTTCATTCCTTAAAAAAAGAAAAAACCAACAAATAAATGATCTCATACTTCATCTCAAAATCCTTGAAAAAGAAGAGCAAAACAACAGCAAAAGAAGTAGAAGGCAAGAAATAATGAAAATCAGAGCTGAAATTAATGAAATCGAAACAAAAGAAACAATTGAAAAAATTGACAAAACTAAAAGTTGGTTCTTTGAAAAAATAAACAAAATTGACAGACCCTTAGCGATGCTAGCAAAGAGAAGAAGAGAGAGAACTCAAATTACTAGCATACGGGATGAAAAAGGCAATATCACAACAGACACTTCAGAAATACAGAAGATAATCAAAAACTATTTTGAATCCTTATACTCCAATAAATTAGAAGATAGTGAAGGCATAGATAAATTTCTTAAGTCATATGATCTGCCCAGATTGAGTCTGGAGGATATAGACAACCTAAACAGACCAATATCAATTGAGGAAATAGAAGAAACCATCAAAAGACTACCAACTAAGAAAAGCCCAGGACCGGATGGGTATACAGCAGAATTTTACAAAACCTTTAAAGAAGAACTAATACCAATACTTTTCAAGCTACTTCAGGAAATAGAAAAAGAGGGAGAACTTCCAAATTTATTCTATGAGGCCAACATCACCCTGATACCTAAACCAGACAAAGACACTTCAAAGAAAGAAAACTACAGACCAATATCTCTAATGAACCTAGATGCAAAAATCCTCAATAAAATTCTGGCGAATCGGATACAAAAACATATCAAAAAAATTGTGCACCATGATCAAGTAGGATTCATCCCTGGGATGCA
Organism: Marmota monax; assembly: GCF_021218885.2. Lineage (NCBI taxonomy): Eukaryota > Metazoa > Chordata > Mammalia > Rodentia > Sciuridae > Marmota > Marmota monax. The sequence goes on along the minus strand of NW_026695241.1, from coordinate 14,615,203 downwards.
AGGCTGGTTCAATATACGGAAATCAATAAATGTTATTCACCACATCAATAGACTTAAAAATAAGAACCATATGATCATCTCGATAGATGCGGAAAAAGCATTCGACAAAGTACAGCATCCCTTTATGTTCAAAACTCTAGAAAAACTAGGGATAACAGGAACATACCTCAATATTGTAAAAGCAATCTATGCTAAGCCTCAGGCTAGCATCATTCTGAATGGAGAAAAACTGAAGGCATTCCCTCTAAAGTCTGGAACAAGACAGGGATGCCCTCTCTCTCCACTTCTGTTCAACATAGTTCTCAGAACACTGGCCAGAGCAATTAGACAGACGAAAGAAATTAAAGGCATAAAAATAGGAAAAGAAGAACTTAAATTATCACTATTTGTAGATGATATGATTCTATACCTAGCAGACTCAAAAGGCTCTACCAAGAAACTATTAGAGCTAATAAATGAATTCAGCAAAGTGGCAGGATATAAAATCAACACGCATAAATCAAAGGCATTCCTGTATATCAGTGACAAATCCTCTGAAATGGAAATGAGGACAACCACTCCATTCACAATATCTTCAAAAACAATAAAATACTTGGGAATCAACCTAACAAAAGAGGTGAAAGACTTATACAATGAAAACTACAGAACCCTAAAGAGAGAAATAGAAGAAGATCTTAGAAGATGGAAAAATATACCCTGTTCATGGATAGGCAGAACTAACATCATCAAAATGGCGATATTACCAAAAGTTCTCTATAGGTTTAATGCAATGCCAATCAAAATCCCAACGGCATTTCTTGTAGAAATAGAGAAAGCAATCATGAAATTCATATGGAAAAATAAAAGACCCAGAATAGCAAAAACAATGCTGAGCAGGAAGTGTGAATCAGGCGGTGTAGAGATACCAGACTTCAAACTATACTACAGAGCAATAGTAACAAAAACAGCATGGTACTGGTACCAAAACAGGCGGGTGGACCAATGGTACAGAATAGAGGACACAGAAACCAATCCACAAAACTACAACTATCTTATATTTGATAAAGGGGCTAAAAGCATGCAATGGAGGAAGGATAGCATCTTCAACAAATGGTGCTGGGAAAACTGGAAATCCATATGCAACAAAATGAAACTGAATCCCTTTCTCTCGCCATGCACAAAAGTGAATTCAAAATGGATCAAGGAGCTTGATATCAAATCAGAGACGCGCCGTCTGATAGAAGAAAAAGTTGGCTACGATCTACATTCGGTGGGGTCGGGCTCCAAATTCCTCAATAGGACACCCATAGCACAAAAGTTAATAACTAGAATCAACAAATGGGACTTACTCAAACTAAAAAGTTTTTTCTCAGCAAAAGAAACAATAAGAGAGGTAAATAGGGAGCCTACATCCTGGGAACAAATCTTTACTCCTCACACTTCAGATAGAGCCCTAATATCCAGAGTATACAAAGAACTCAAAAAAATTAGACAATAAGAGAACAAACAACCCAATCAACCAATGGGCCAGGGACCTGAACAGACACTTCTCAGAGGAGGACATACAGTCAATCAACAAGTACATGAAAAAATGCTCACCATCTCTAGCTGTCAGAGAAATGCAAATCAAAACCACCCTAAGATACCATCTCACTCCAGTAAGATTGGCAGCCATTAGGAAGTCAAACAACAACAAGTGCTGGCGAGGATGTGGGGAAAAGGGTACACTTGTACATTGCTGGTGGGACTGCAGATTGGTGCAGCCAATTTGGAAAGCAGTATGGAGATTTCTTGGAAAGCTGGGAATGGAGCCACCATTTGACCCAGCTATTCCCCTTCTTGGTCTATTCCCTAAAGACCTAAAAAGAGCATGCTACAGGGACACTGCTACATCGATGTTCATAGCAGCACAATTCACAATAGCAAGACTGTGGAACCAACCTAGATGCCCTTCAATAGACGAATGGATAAAAAAATGTGGCATTTATACACAATGGAGTATTACTCTGCATTAAAAAATGACAAAATCATAGAATTTGCAGGGAAATGGATGGCATTAGAGCAGATTATGCTAAGTGAAGCTAGCCAATCCCTAAAAAACAAATGCCAAATGTCTTCTTTGATATAAGGAGAGTAACTAAGATCAGAGTAGGGACGAAGAGCAGGAGAAGAAGATTAACATTTAACAGGGATGAGAGGTGGGAGGGAAAGGGAGAGAGAAGGGAAATTGCATGGAAATGGAAAGAGACCCTCATGGTTATACAGTGGAGGGGGTAGAGAGAGAGGAGGGGAGGGGAGGGGAGAGGTGGGGAGGAGGGAGGGGGGAGGATGGGAAAGGCAGCGGAGCACAACAGACACTAGTATGGCAATTTGTAAATCAATGGATGTGTAACTGATGTGATTCTGCAATCTGTGTATGGGGTGAAGGTGGGAGTTCATAACCCACTTGAATCAAAGTGTGGAATATGATATGTCAAGAAATTTGTAATGTTTTGAACAACCAACAATAAAAAATTAAAATAAATAAATAAATAAATATTAAAGTTATTTGGAGGATTCTAACAAATGCAGAAAATATTTCTTAGTTAAGGATCATTTTCTTGATTTTTAAAAAATCCAGACTGGGGATCAGCAAACGTTTTCTCTGGAAAGGGCCCAGATAGCAAACACTTTGGGCTTTGTAGAACATCGGGTCTCAGTTGCACCTATTCAGTTCTGCTGTGAATATATAAAGGCAGCAGTAGACAATATATAAACAAATGAAAGTGGCTGTATTTCAATAAAACTTTCCTTATAAAAACTGGTGAAAATCAAGATGTGACTGGAGGGTCCTAGTTTGCAGTCCTTGGCTCTAAAATGAAGGCATTCAGTGAAGATGGCCACTTGTGGCCAAATGTGCATCTATTTCTCTCAATTCCTGGTAAGGGCGAAAGGGCAAAGCCTGGGATAAAGATAAGAAGTATCTGGATGAAAATATTCCAGGGTTAAGAGTTCAGATCCAATCATAATAGAAAACAAAGATGTCTTTTTCCAACCAGTATTGTGGATCCAACTGGAAACTCTGCTCCTATGATAAAACCATGTTCCAGCCACTCATCATTCTACCCTAAGTGTCTGATTCCTGGTTGATGAAAACTGGTTCTTTCCTAGCTTTAAGCACCTCAATAAGAGTATCATGTAGATCAATTTATAACAAAGCTGGTGGTCATTTTAAGGAGCCCTTCTGCAGAAGGAAGACGAGGTTGAGTCATAGGTAAAGGAAATCAATGTTATATGTCCATAATAATCATGAAACAGTATTGACTGTGTGTTGCTTCTGGTCTCAATGTGTCTTGCATTTTCAAACTAGGTAAACAACTCAATCTTTTATAATTACCCTTATAGGATTCAAGGATTTCACAAAGAATGTTAGCAGTTTGGTCATTTCTCCCAAAGTATGTTCAGATATCAGTAGGTTCTAATTTAAATAATGTGTCATCCAAAAGAGCAATCATTTCCCATTATCTACCTCACGCCAGTGTGCTGAAACTAGCAGGTTTGACCTCATTTACACCCATGTTTGAGAGTAACTGAATAACAATACTGCCACAGCCAAATTGGGCAGATGCCACACTGAACACAAGCACTGGTGCTTCAGCAGCAGTTGAGTAATTAGTCAGAAGTTTGTAAAAATCATGGCAGATGTGTAAAAGCACGTCATCCTGTGATTTTTACATGGAGCCAAGAAGGTTGTCATCACTCAGATGTGAAATGAATAATAAATACAAGCATCCTTTCTCAGCAGAAGTTGAACTGCACTCAGTCGCAGATCAAGTCACGTTGTCCATTCTTTGGAACCTCTTTTTCGTCTTCTCTCTCTCCACAATCTCTGTGGGGATGTGTTGCTTCTCAAACATTGCCTGGTTCTCTGTATTATATTTTTTTGTTTTCAAACTCTGGTGACTAGCTACTATCAGTAAACATTAAGGCAGGAGAAAAAAAATACCATCTGGATGTGCCAAGAACCTAGTGAGACACTAATCATGACGAACCGAGAAGTCAACACAATTAAGGTACTGATTAGCATCACACATCAGCTGGTTAGAAGTTAAACACCACAGCTTGGAGCACTGGGAAAAGATGATGATAGAGAAGATTATAGGATTAAGCAGGCTATTATTTCTCATGGTTTAAGTGTTTGAACAGCTTGTAGGATGTGCTCCAAGGCTGGCTTCTCCCTCTGCCTGTTGAAATCTTGAGTGCTTTCTCACCTGTTACTGTTTATAAACAGGTGTCCTGAACTTCTGCAACCAAAAGCATTTCCATAGAGCAGCCTAGCTTCTCTCTCTAGACTAATGTGAGAGCCAGGCAGGGGAACCCTGTAATTTTCTGAATAACTGGAGTCATGGGAAAGAAACAGTTCCCCACAGAAGTGTTCCCATGAGAGTCTCACAACACAAGAGGTGCCAGCACAAGTTTCTTCTGAAGGGAGTGCAGAGATACAGGTGAAAATTCCTTCTTGGAGCTGAAGTATATCCTAAAACTTCTCAGACAGCAAAGCTCAAGAATTTGCAACCAAATATCCTTGGTTGGCCCAGGGTCATACTCTTTTCCTCACATGGATCACTTTCTTGGTGAAAGAAGATAGAAGCACATAGAGGATGCTTCTGTCTTTGTCTTGGCCAGCAAATGAACTTTCATTTATTCTTCCAGCAACTCTCTATTGAATAGCTGCTGTGTGCCAAGGGTGAATCCAATGGAGACCATACTCACATATGTATATTGCACATGTAACAGTGAGTTTGTGAATTGAATATTTTCCCCCTATTCATTACTGACCAATTCCTTTTTCCCAACTATAGTGTTCTTCCCTAAGTATTATGAAATACACAATCATAAACCAGGGCAGGTCTTCCTAAATCCCTGTATGGAAAATCTGACATCCCTTTTATGAGGAACTTCATCATTTTCAACAAGTCTGCAAAAAGATGTAAACCCCTGTCTCTCCAAACAATGGAGAACAATTGAACACACACAACTCTGGTAGCATCTCTTATTTATCTGCAGTACTGGGCCTTGTGTATGCTAGGCAAACACTCTACCACTGAGTTACATCCCTGATCCTCTATCCTACTTTTAAAAGAAGTATCAGTTCTTTGCACATAAGCCTTTCTCAGTACTTAGATTTAGAAACCCTGACTTTCAAGAAATATTTCATTTCTTACAAGTCTTCCCACACTCTTTTAAGTTCATTGATGTTCCTCTTCTCCTTGCAAGGGATGGTTTAAATTATCATCCCCTATCAAATAATCATTGTCTAGAGTAGGTTTCCATCTACTAAGATTTGTGATGGGCTTGCCAACATGGAATAAGGATAAGTTATGACTAACGAATCCTTTTAACTAGACTGACATTCCCCCAAAATGTCATGTGATAAATGGGGCTGATGGAAGCACTCCCTTTCTGGATATTATACTTTCTCCATCTGTATTTCCTCACCCTACTCCCATAGCTTCAGATGGAAGGGAGGGTGAGGAAATTTGAACCTGAGGTTAAAAGCGAAATAAAGCAGTCCTCACAGTTCCAAAAGTGGAGTGATGGTTTCATTTTTAAGCACCTAATTATCTCAAAGAGGTTGAGTACCCAAACAGCCACATTGGGTTTAGAGAACACAGCCTCTTGTGAGATCAGTTCACCTCCATTTAAGTTGGCTGCACCCACCCTGCATCTTGCTCCTCTCTTCCTAACTCTGACTGGCTTTCCCAGTTTCTGCAGTCTTTCTGGTAAACTGCAGTGCTTATCAACCAGTCTCATTATCCTCAGGGAGGTATTAAGTATCAGATGAAAACACTGCAGATTTGGACAAGCAATAATTTAGTTTTACAACAATTTCTGATGATGAGAGCCGATTTTCACTTGCAACAGTCAGAGATGAAGAGGAAAAACTGAAATGAGCTCACTGGCTCTTACTTGATTTTCAACAGTCTGGGAACAAAATGTGATCTGAGAGCTACATGGTCCAAAGAATACAAAAAAATAGTTGCAAGCCAGTGTGGCTATTGTGCCGAGTTTAGTTGTCATTTTACAAAATCACACGGTTCAAGATTTTCTCTCCAGTTGGTGTTTTCTCCAAGATGGCGCTTGCCCACTCCAGTTATCACTAACCAAAGGATTGTCGTTAATGTAGTGGGTTGAAGGAATCAAGATATGATCAAATGGGGACCATGAATGAAGCCTTACATGACAGTATTGGAAAAGCACCAATTGGCTGCTTTGGCATCTTAGGTCTTTGAACATGTATGAGACTAATTATCTCTCTCCTGTCAGATTTAACAATGAATGCACTGTGCTAGAGTTTGGGTCTGGAATGTCCTCCAAATGCCCATGTGTTAAATGCTTGGTCCTCAGTTTGGTGCTATTGGTGGTTGGTGGAACCCTTAAGAGGTGAAACCGAGTGGGAAGAAGTTAAGTCATTAGGGATGTGCCCTTGAAAGGGATATTGGGACCCAACCCCTTCTTCCTCTCTGGTTTGTCAGCCATTATGAAGTGAATATCTTCCTCCACCATGTGCTCCTGCCATCATGTACTGCCTTTCCACAGACCTAAAAGCAATAGGGCCAAATGACCATGGACATGAAACCTCCAAAACTGTCAGCCAAAATAAGTTTTTCTTTTCTTAAGTTGACTTTTCTCAGGTATTTTGTTATAAACATGGAAAGCTAACTAACACCATCCTAGAAGTTAGGTGTCTAGCCATTACCTGAAGAGGCCACGTCTGGATCAAACCCTTTGTAAACCAGCTGCCTCATAATTACTGCCATCCAGAAGGTCGATATTGGCCAATTTGACCACATCACATGCTAAATCATCTATTCTATCGTTCTCTGTTGTTTTTTCTTTAAAGTAATCACGTCACCCTCAGAATTTGACATCGCTCACCTCACTATCTTGGAGGAAAGATGTATTGATATATTTATTCACTCATTCATAATTTTCTTCCAGCAAATAGTTAAGGAGGCAATGAATTTGGCACTAGGTAGTCATCAATGACTAAGTCATAGAACTTTCATTCTGGTTGGGAAGACAGACAATAAACAAACAGATGAATAAAGCAGGTAATTAAAGATTTTGATAATGCTATAAAGGAAATGAAGATGTATGGAGGCAAACTGGGGATGGCTGCTTTAGGTTAAGTCGTTCTTGACTCCATTTAAGAAAAAAAAATGATGGCTGGGGATGCAGCTAGTGGTAGAGCATTTGCCTATCATGTATGATGCCCCCCGCCAAAAGAAGAAGAAGAAGAAGGAGGAGGAGGAGGAGGAGGAGGAGGAGGAGGAGGAGGAGGAGAAGAAGAAGAAGAAGGAAAAAGGAAAAAATTGAAAGACTCAAAAACGTATACAATTTGTAAGATCTGTATGAAGTCCCAGTATTTACCTGTTATTTGGTTAATCCCTCTTCCTTCCCAGAAGGGGAAGATTTCTTCAGATGTGTTGGTAGATAAAACTCTTATCCCCACTGCTACAAGGAAGACCCACCTGGATTCAATTAATCAGAGGGAACTTTCTCTGTGAAGTCTGTGGAGAAAGACCTCTTCTGAGGTTGTTATGCTCGAATTTGGGACCCCCAAAAGACCACCAGAGACCAAGATCGATGTAAGCAGCAAATAGGTGTTTATTGAGAGCTAGCTCGGTCCTCCGAGTGTGCACACAGCAACAGGTGACGCTGAGAGGCCCCGAGCCCAGGGTTTGCAGCAGTTTTATACACTCTTTGGGGAAGTCAGGGACTTCACATACATCATAGAATCTCTTAGCAAATCATCACACACGGCAGGAAAATCATAAAACAACTCTAAAACATGATTAGTACATTCACTGGCGGGAACAAGTTGGGTAGGGGTGATTGGTTACTACAAGAGGGAGATTCATTTGAACTGATTGGTGTAAGCCACGAGAGATGTACGTGCTGAACTACATGGTTTCCCAACATGTTATCAACCACCATAAACTACTGGGGGGTCATCTGGCATCCCAGGTATTTTCCCTGTCTCATGCTGATTGGTGGTTGCTAGGGGGTTGCTATGGGTTCTCACCTAACCTGACTGAGTCAGGACACCTGGCTCCACAGATCTCTCCTGTTATTTATAGATAAACAACTCAGCAGGGTGGGTATGTGCCTAGGAGTGCTCTGTGGATCTTTCCAAGGACAAGGGTCATGCCCCCTTCCTTGAACAGGCTTTGCTCTGAGGTAGAGGCTGGTTTTTCAACGTTACTATGGACTTTCATCCTTGAGAATTTTCCATCCTGAGAGCAAACCCCATCAGTACAATAAATGGAAGCATTATCTGAATCATAGCAGACTCACTAAGGTTCTGTGCTATATTCATTTTGTGTCAGGCTCCCCCCACTCAGCAGTTGGTTATGCTGGAGTCTTTTGTGGTGGTGGTGGTACAGCTGGGAATCAAACCCAGGGGCTTGCACTTGATGGGCAAGTGCTCCACCACTGACCCATGGCCCTAGCCCTAAGAGTTGTTTTAAATGTGTAAATAGGGATCATTCATAAGAAGGACATATATGTACTTTATTTCTTTTTAGATGATTTTGTTCTCTAAAAAAAGCTATGGTGGGGGTCAATTTCAAAATCCCTGGAAGCTTTTATCCATTTGGAGGAAATTTTATGTTTCAAAACCACTTTGTGACTTAAATTGCTTTAAAAATTACAGCCTCGAATATCCAGTATGTTTTCAAAATGGAAAGATCAATGTGCCCATCAAATCCCTTCCATGGAAGGTATATGCTATGATTTTATCTGCCCAAACAATCCCTGTCCCCCTCCCCAAATTGTGTTCTCAGGTGAAACACAGGCCATTCAATTAAATCTGAACTTCAAAGAAATAACAGATAACTTGTAAAATGTAAAAATGTTTCAAAAATTGCATGGGGAATACTTCTACTAAAAAATCATTGTTTATTTGAAATTAAAATTATACTGGCATCCTGTGTTTTCATTTGCTAAATCTCAAAACCTTGCTCAAAGAAAAGATTTGGATCTCTGACCTTTCCTGTCACCACTTACCACCCTCACCACTTCCATTCCCTCCCTAGTTGAAGTCCTAATGGATATGGAAAATAACAACCCCCCCACCCCGCCCAGGAAAAAGGTGAAACAACAATCACCAGAATAAAAGGGGAATAACAACCCCTAGGGAGAGGGGAGGACAATGTCACCTGGGGGTGGGGGTGGGGAGAAAGTAAACAATGGGCTCTGGAGTTTCATAATTTCCCATTCTACAACTATTTTCCTGAGTACCCAACCGACACATTCTACTATGATTAAGTCTCCAGTGATTAAGTCACACTAAACATTCTCTATGGTTAACTCTCACTAAACCCTATAAAAATCAGACCTTATTGTAACCAGTGCCCTTTTCTTCCCTGAAAATGTGCCATTCCACTGCTTAATAAAGAAATCCTTGCTGATCCATTGAGGTCTGCTCCCATTTCAATTATTTTTGTTTTCAAGTCCTGTCTTCCAAAAAAATTGGAATATTGATCAATACTGAGAAACAAAGTTTAAATCAGTTGTTACTGAAGAGGATTGAAAACACAATTGCCACTGCACAGGAAAATAGAAAATTGAAGCAACTTTAATGAAATTTAGATATGCGAACTAGATCCTAAATAAGCTCATTTTCCAAAACTTCTGCCATAATTAATGTCTATAAACCTTGCACAATTGAAACATAGAATACTTTGAGTACTTGTGGTAAAAGAAGGTAAAGTAAAAATAGTTTATAATTAGGGAGCCCATAGTCTCATTTTGTTTGGGTATTTGCACTATTGCTTGAACTCACCTAATTTGTTCTCTTTTCTTCTCATTCTCTAGTTATCTAAACAAGAATAAATACCTGACAGTTATTGACAAAGATGCATTTGGAGGAGTATACAGTGGACCAACCCTCTTGTGAGTAAGACGCACAAAAGAATGTTGTAGTGTTTCCTTCCTTTACTGTTTTGGAATAGATGGAGACTGAGGAGGAGAAGCTGATGTTCAAGGGTAGAGAATGTTCTTATAAGGCTTCTGCTAACATTTTTCTGCCTGGCTGCGCAGGCTATTTCTTGGAAGAAAGTCCTGTTCTTTGAGATTCAGAAGGTCCCAAGCCCTGCATGCCCTTCTGATGTCTGGTCAGCCAGCCACCTTGGTGTGGCTCTTCATAGAGGTTCTGTTTGTGGAGCAGCTCCTGTTTGCAGAGTTGTGAGGTATGAGGTCTACAGATAGGTAGAGGGCACTATAGTGTCTGCAGAGAAAATATACATGGGTGGGCATTGCACGAGGCTGGCACAAAGGAGCAAATAAATGATAGTTTGATTCATATCTGAAAGAACTTCAATCATTAGGGAAAATGGGATATAAACATTTTCTAAAATAGCTGTATAATGTACCTATTGTGCATTTCTTCAGACTGGCAGCCCCCATGCAATCAGTGACCAAGTTCTGTCAATTGTGTCCCTTGAGCCTCTTTATCCTTACCATACTCTCCATTCCCTTGGTTTTGCCTTAGTTTAGAATCTTTCATTGAGCATCTAGCCTAATCCTCACCAGAGTGGAACACAGCATTCTAGAGAGGCAGAAGACAACCTGTTGGGGACATGAAGGAACATTTTACTGTGCTTTAAAAAACTAAGAACAAATAAGGTTTTATGAATGTTTTGTACAGATGATTGATGACCCTCTGGTGTCAGGTAGAGAATGGATGCTCCCCAGAGAAGAGAGCATAATCTCCAGCCCTGAGGACTTGGCCTCTTCCCTTTTTCCCCTTTTACAATCTCATTTCCTTTCAGGTTAAACGCACCCAGTTAAGTGGGTTTGTGGCTCTGTTCTCTTAATAACTGTGATTCCAAGTGGGAAGTCATAGCAAAGTGCTTCATAAACAACAACAGACTTAAATGCATTGTGTGTTTTTCTTTCTTTCTTTCTTTCTTTCTTTTTTGCACAGAGTATAAAACAAGTTTCTATCAGTACTTTGTAAAATCTGGAACACATCTTTATCTGCATCTTCAAGATAAAGGTGATTTCTCCAGTGAATGAGGAAAGTTGTTGCTTTCTAAAGAATCCAGTATTTTAGAGAGAGCCTTTAGAAACAGGTGTTTAGAAACATTTTCATGTTTTGTGGCTTTCCTGATGACAATGATGAATACCATAAAAAAATCTGTTTTTCTTAATCAGAAACAGAATCTTAACTGTTTTTATAATCTTCAATTATAAATTTATATGGGCTTGTGTAATTTATGTAATTCAAATGATTGAATATGTGTAATTCAAATGCCAAAGCCTTACCCTCCATTACCTTAGAATGTGACTGTATTTGGAGACACGGTCTTTAGAAAGATAATTAAATTAAGATGAGGATGTTGGATAGAACCCTAATCCAGTCTGGCTGGTATATTTACAAGAGGAAATCAGGGAAAACAGAGACACCAGAAATGCATAGGGAAAAATCATGTCGGGATGACAACCATCCGTCTGCAAGCCAAGGAGAGCCACCTCAGGAGAAATCAAACCCCACTGACACCTTGATCTCAGGCTTCCAGCCTCCAGAACTGTAAGAAAACAGATTTCCGTTGTTTAAGCAACTCCATCTGTGGTAATTTGTTATGGTGATGGGTTTACAGAGTTGCAGTGGTTTTAAAGTCCATGTGTATAAAACATGAACATGACACACACACAGATCAGTTTGCAAATCATCAGAGGGTACGGCTTTCCTTAAAAACGTATTTGCTGAATGGGAATGAAAAATGAGACTCTTAATTTATGATTACCCAAAGTTACTTTATTCTGTTATGCTTGAATTCGGGACCCCCAAAAGACCACCAGAGACCAAGATCGATGTAAGCAGCAAATAGGTGTTTATTGCAAGCTAGCTTGGTCCTCCGTGTGCACATAGCAAATGGTGATGCTGAGAGCCCCTGAGCCCAGGGTTTGCAGCAGTTTTATACACTCTTTGGGGAAGGCAGGGACCCCATATACATCATAGCATCTCTTAGCAAATCATCACACACCGCAGGAAAATAATAAAACAACTCTAAAACTTGATTAGCACATTCACTGGCAGGAACAAGTTGGATAGGGGTGATTGGTTAGTACAAGAGGGGGATTCGTTTGAACTGATTGGTTTAAGCCAAGAGGGGTGTTCGTGCTGAACTGCATGGTTTCCCAAAATGTTATCAACCACCATAAACTACTGGGAGGGTCATCTGGCATCCCAGTATTTCCCTGTCTCATGCTGATTGGTGGCTGCTAGGGGGTTGCTATGGGTCCCCACCTAGCCTGACTGAGTCAGAGACACCTGGCGCAGCAGGTCTCTCCTGTTATTTGTAGATAAACAACTTAGCAGGGTGGGAATGTGCCTAGGAGTGCTCTGTGTGTCTTTCCAAGGACAAGGGTCATGCCCCCTTCCTTGGACAGGCTTTGCTCTGAGGTAGAGGCTGGTTTTTCAATTCCACTTGAATGCACCTGTCTGTGTGGTAACTTTTTCAACTAAGACAACTGTTTACACCAAAACCAAAATAAAAGGCATCAGAAGCAGACTTCAAACAGTCATATCAGAAAGTGTTTTAAAATTGTTTTCAAGACTAGTTAAGCATAGTTGATAACATTGTTTTACCATAATGAAAAAATTAAATGTTGCTTATTTTATCTTTAGCATTGCTTTTTAAAATGTGTACTTGGTGTGTTTTATAATATGCGTAATACAGTATTGCAGTGACACATGTATAGAGCTCGTAATTATTCATATATTAGAATTGCATACTCAACTAAGTTTTACTTACAAACATGTGAGATTGAAAGCATTTGAAGATCAGTGGTATAAACCAGAGCCACCCAAGGTATGGGTCCACCACAAGGTCAATGGCTGCCCCAGAATCTGCAACAGAGCCCAGCTTCCTCCATGGAGAAGGTCTTGCCATGAGAGTGTAGTCAGCCAAACTAGACAGTTTCTCAGGGAAGCAGTGGGCTTATAATCCAGCACAAGCTTCTTCTTCCCTTGTCAAGGACTGGTAAGAAGCTGTTGGCTGCTGGCCACCATACTTTGTAAGACAGTAGCATAGATGACAAAAGTCTCCAAATCTCCCCACTGCATTTAGTCTTGGTCCCTCTCAAATTCATCTGCCTCAAACATCTGCGGGCTCAAATGCCAGCAGGATCTTAAAACCCAACACTGGCCTCCCTTCAGAATAAGGCATTGGTGTGGCACAGGAGGCCCTGCTATGATCTTTGTCTCATGCCACTTCGTATCTCTGACCAAGGAGTCATCCATATTGAAACTCTTAGCCCTGCTAATATTCAAACCTACTATGCAAGCTGTGATAAACTCTTCCTCTTCTCACGGTCTGGAAAAGCCTCCAACCTTAACTATCTAATAAGCTCCTGACATTTTGATATTCAAGTAGAGTTCTCCCCTTCTCCTCAGGAAAAAATGACCTCTTCTTCCTCTGTACACCACCGCACACCCTTTGTGACTCTCATGTACCAGATAATTATCCAACTGTGCCCCTTTTTGCATCTCTCCAGGGTATCCTAGAGAGCAGCATTTATGCTTTATTTTTATAGCTCTAGCTCATATTTTAATGCCTGAGACACAGTGCAAGCATAATAAATGTTTGTGAAAATAATAAAATTGACAATAAACAGTCCAATCATATTTCTATAATCACTACAGCATTTAAATAGCAGTCACATGTTAAAGGTATTTTAGCTTATAGTGCTTAGGTAAATGTGTTCATTTCTACGTTTTTGGAAGTGGTCAATTCATCTACCCATTTGTTTGTGCTTCTTAAAAGTTGTCTTTTTTATTTATGGCAATATTTCCTACAACCAAGTTAAGAGCAGACATCCAAATGCTTGAAAGTGCTTTTCTTGCTTCCTGATGGCATTGCAGGTTGAAGAAAGTGAACTTGGTAAAAAATTATACCAGTAATCAACTCTTGGCACCATCATTTCCTGACTGTAAGAACTAAGCCTCAGTTCTCTCATCTGTCAAAACAGGATAACTAGAAGTAATGAAGTTTAAGCAGACAATCTAAAGGGACTAAGGGTATCCTCCATGAATGTGAAGCTATATTACGAGTACATTCACTTCCTCTTGAGCTTTGACACATCATGATTCTGCTCTCTCTTAACCTCTCACTAGCTCAGTTCAGCATTACTCCAAATAGTGTTCAGTTCTGGGTCCCAGTTCTTTCTTCTCTGTATGTTCTCCTTTGGTTAAACCATCTGCTGTCAAATATCATGAGACTATAAACACTCTCTTAAGTCTCAGATCTTAAATTTTATTAATCATCTCACCTGCCTGAAATTTCTGCTTTGTTTGGTTAAATTCTCCCTAATTAACTTTTGAAAATGTACGATAAATACCTACTGAGACCTTCTAAGCTTAAGATGCTTGAGGGGGGCAATATTTTATTCTATTCTATTACTTTATTTCGGTACTAACTCAGGGGGCATTCTATCACTGAATTACATCCCCATGCCTCTTTTATTTTTATTTTGAGACAGGGTCTAAGTTGCTGAGGCTGACCTCAAACTTACGATCCTCCTGCTTCAGCCTCCAAATTGCTTGGTTACAGGTATGAAGGGTCACTATTTTAAAGAGCGGTTAGGGAAAGCCACCTTGAGAAGGTGACAATTAGGAAAATAGTTGAAAGAAAGGAAGGGGTAAGCCATGTGGCTAACAGAAGCAAGAACATTCTAGACCAGTGCAAAGACTTCCAGGTGAGAATATTCTGGCATATTTGAGGAAGAACTAGGAGGTCATTACAGCTCAAGCAGACTGAACTAAATGGGAAAAAAGACAATTGGTAAAAAAAAAAAAAAAGGTAATGAGGTATGAGAACAATTTGTAGCCCTAGAGGCCATTATGAGGTCTTGATTTTGTTCTTAGAGCAGGAGCCTTTTGTGTTTTTTGAGCATAGAACTGACTCATGTCTTAACTGGAACTCTAGCTGTTATGTTGGAAATAGACTATAGGGGGCCAAGTATGGAAACAGAGACCACTTAATACCCCAAGTAATGCACGTAAGAGATGATAGCAGCTTGCCCTAAGGCAGTATCAGTGGATGTGATGAGAAATGATCAGATTCTGACTATTTATAAGGAAAAGCTAACAGGATATGCTGGTGTTGAATGTGGGGTTGAGCAAAAGAGAAAAATCGAAACAACTGCAAGTGTTTTTGCCTGAACTATTGGAAAATGGGATCACCCTTTCCTGAGATGGGGAAGAACAACTGCAGGTACCTATGTCACCTCCAAGCAGGCAGTGACATACGTGAATGTGAAAAGCACAACAGAGGTCAGGGATAAACATGTATCTGAGACTCTTTAGAACGTAGGTGGTGATGGGAGAAATAGATGTGGAGGAAATCTCAAAGAACAGATAGAATTAAGACTCATGATAACCCTCCCTATCAAAGTGATTTTCCCTGATTTTTTTTCTAAAACAATATTAAAATGGGAGTAATTTGAGTGGGGGGGAGGCCATACCTTCTCAGTGACAAAGAAAGATAGGTGACCATGTAAATAAGTGACAAATGTCTTCAAAGATGTAGAGAGAGTGGCTTGCTTAGTACTTACATGGGTTAAACCCATTAAAAAAAAAAAAAAGCTAATTCAAATGACATGATCTAAGGAAGATTTCATCAATTAAATCTTAAGTAAGGGTATTGGTGATGTCGAAGTTGGAAGTCTTTAAAAACTTCACCTGTTCCCCCAGATATCCCCTCTCATCCTGAACTATTAAGTAACTAGTCCCCACCCCCAATACACACACAGGAAGAGACTAAAGTTTTTTCCATTAAAATACGATCATGAAGATTTAAGGATAAAAGGCATAGAATTTGGGACAGAAGTGAAGAACTGTTGTGAAAACAGGGTCTGTGAAACTACATTATAACATTTTGGGGAGGGTACCAGGGACACTCAACCACTGAGTCACACCCCCAGCCCTCACTTTTTTTTTTTTTTTTTTTGAGACATGGTCTGGCTGAGTTGCTTAGAGTCTCACTAAATTGCTGAGGCTGGCTTTGAACTTGTGATCCTCCTGCCTCAGCCTCCAGAGCTGCTGGGATGACAGACATGCGCCATCATTCCTGGAATATTATAACATTTAAGACCAAGAAGCCCCCCTGTACTCATTTCATAAAATGAATGCACTCTAGGGAGGAGTTAGAATTTGGAGGAAGCTGACATTCCCAAAGATAAGAAAGAAATAAAACATGAGAATGAACATTGGTAGTCTCCCCAAATTACCATGGTATCACGTGTCAGCCAATAACCCCCAAGCTTCCTGTAAGCTTCCTGCAAAGCTCAGAAACTTAGTATTCTGTTCACCATTTTTTGGAGCTTATACCAGGGAAGAAGAAAACGGAGAATTTGTAAGGGTCCGGCGAACGTCGGAGGAAGAGACCGGCTCATGCAACAGCAAAAGGGGTTTATTGAGGATCCAATCCAGCGCGCTGGGGCTCCGTGCTCACTCAAGAAGGGAGAGCAGCCCAGAGCCCCGGGCGGGGGTTGAGCAGTGCTTAAGTACACTTTTTGGGGAGGGCGGGGACTTTACACACATCACAGTCTCCTTTAACAAATCATCATACACCGTGGGAAAATCAACAATTCTTAGACATGATTAGTACATTCATTGGCGGGAACAGGTTGGGCGGGAATGATAGGTCACTCCTAAGTGGGGGGATACATTCAAACTGATTGGTTTGGGCCCTGAATGCCTACGTGCCAGGCTGCACAGGGTCCTAGGTTATTGTCCTAACAGCTACAGGAATTTCAGGTTTTGGGTCCTTTACATTTTAACTCAGGCTTTGCAGCTTAGAAACTTTACAATGCCCTGTCTTTTACACTTTAACTTCAATTTCTTCTACCCTTACAAATTCAAAACAGTGATCAACACAGGAAAGAAGCAAATGGAATTCCAGGATGAGCATAAAGGGTGGTCCTGGGTGTCCACATCAGAGCTGAAGGCTCCGGAAGGAAGTTCATTTGGAAAGCAAAAGGGATGGTCAGATTCTCTGACAGGACCGACTCTGGGAAAAAATGGTTTTGGGGTGTTTTACAGAACTTTGGAACATATGAAAATCCTAGCAAAAGATCCATTCCAACCAAGGCATATAAATATAAAAAGAGGCAAAGAGGCAGACACCCCATTAGACTAGAAAGATAATGAAATCACAATATGCAGAGTTGTAATAACCAAAATAGTGAATGTGGGCTGGATCCAGTAAGTCCTAAAACTATTTCAGAGAGTAGAGGGGTATCCAGAAGGGAAATGTATGTAGTTGTGTTACTGGAGTCAAGGTTGAAGACCCTGGCTCTGGTGATCCCAACAGACTAGGCTCAGCTACTTGTCCCAGGATACCAAAGGGACAAGCGGGGGTATAGGGCAGGAAAGGAGATTTAATTGGCATGGCCACATTGGGAAGGACAGATCTAAGAGTACAATGGCCAAAGATCTGTCTTTGAGGAACTGAAACAAAGGAAAGGGAAACAAAGACAAAAGCTGGGGGGCTTGCATGGCTGGGGGGTTTGTATCACTGGTAGTGAAAGTCTCCTGCTCAGGCCTGGTCTGCTTGACCATTGTCTGCAAGGTCACCATCACTTGAGGGGTGATTCAGTTCCCATCTAGAAATGATCGCTTCTGCTTAAGGGGACAACCTCACCTTTGTCTCTAGGTAATTGCTCCTGCTTGGGGGGGGGGGCAATTTCACCATGAAGTGGTCTGTTCTTTGAGGCTCAAGGTTGCTTGGAGGTGGTTTCAGTCCTTTGTCATAAAGATGCTGGTATCAACCAGACCTGTGGTTCCTGGCATCTAAGGTAAATGCAGAAGAAAGTGGCTCAAAGAAAAAAAAAAAAAAGGTTAAAAAGGCAAACAGAGTCAGAGAGGGACAAAAATGGAGTTGTTTAAGTCAGTGACTGGGTCCCCTCAGGCGAAGAGTGATGCATGAGAGTTACATCTTAATCTTCCATAGCAAGGAGTCAGTGAGTAAAATCTAAAACTACTACCTCAAGAGAGGTTTGTGAGCTGGGGTTGTGGCTCAGTGGAGCGCGCTCACCTAGCACGTGCAAGGCACTAGGTTCAATCCTCAGCACCACATAAAAATAAATAAATAAAATAAAGGTATTGTGTCCAACTACAACTAAATATATAAAAAGAGAGGTTTGCAATTATGGAAGGAAACACCAAAAGTTGAAAGTGATTGCTTCTGAGGTATCAGAAACCAGACCAGCAGAGACTGGACAAGAGTTCACTGCAATTTGTGTTGTCAAGTTTCTAGGGTAATTTACTTTTTTCAGAGAAGGTCCACATATTATATTAATAAAAATTTAAATTAAATTTAAAAAGAAAGCCACAGAATGTAGGATGAGAAGTCCATGGAGATGTCAGGAATTGAGAAGTCAGTAGAAACAAATAAAGAAACGAGTGGAATCCAGTCTCATTTCTCAAATTCCAAGCATATTTGTTATCTTAAAATACATTTGTTAACTAATCATGCATGTCCCGTGACCACTCTCTAATTCTTATCTTGAACTCTTGTGAAAATCTTCATTACTTTATTTCCCACAAATTTCACATGACTAGATTTTAAGATCCAGAGGAAATGGACTATTTCTTACGGTTTTGTAGTCCTGCACCTCAAAAGAATAGATAGCAAGTAGCCAATAAATATTTGATGCTTTGTAACTGAATTTCAAATAGCCATGTTTGGTTGTTGTTTGGTATGAAAGCCAAAAAATGGAAAATCTGAAACTCCGTCTAATGAAAAGAAAATTGGGCGCCATGTGTATTTTTGCCTTATTGAAGGTTTCTGTAAAAGAACACAGTCATTTCTAATAGTCAACAAAATCAACAAAACTTGCCCTCTTAGTTTATCATCTTTTTTCCAGGTCACTTCTCAAAAAAGAATCTAATTAAAAACAAGTTAAGGCTGGGGCTATAGCTCAATGACAGAGCACTTGCCTAGCATGTATGAGGCACTGGGTTTGATCCTGAGCACTATAAAAAAAAAAAATGCATGCCATCTATTTACAACTATAAAAAACTTTTTTTAAGTTAAATATCTAGAGTGAAATCTATTCTTAATCTTTGCTATTAAGAAAAAAAAAGTGGGGTAGGGTTGTGGCTCAGTGGCAGAGTGCTTGCCTAGCAGGTGTAAGGCACTGGGTTTGATTCTCAGCACCACATATAAATAAATAAGAAATAAAAGTCCATCAACAACTAAAATATATATATATTTAAAAAGAAAGAAAAGCTTTTGAACTTAGCTTGGGAGTAAAGTAACATTTTTTACTTATTGATTTTTTAAAATCAAGATATGCCATCTCATTTTCCATTTTTATGCTTTCTATTTTGGATTACCTCGTTTTCTTTCATGTTATTTTGAAAAAGAAGCTCTTGGTGTTCATAATGCTGAAGGAAAGAACACTGAAATGCAGGGCTTTCCATAATAGCCAGTGTTATCTAAATTTTAAATTATGTAACTCACTTAAATAGCCTGTAGCATACTCATGGAAATTACTATAATAAAATAGTCCCAATGATAAGTCCCTCTTAAGAAGAAGGAATCTTTGTGAACGTATCCTTGAGTTTCCATTACAAAAATAAACTTGTTGCTTTTTTAGCTGATCAAATTAATCACTTGAAAGTCCAGGGGTCATAGTACTGCCAACTTTCTTGGTTTAGAGAAAATAAGTCTTTTTTGTTGTTTTTGTTTGTTTTTATATTCTTTTTGATCATCCCAAGATTATATGATTAGACAGCTGAAAATTTGTGGCAAGTTTCTGTCTAGTGTGCCTGAACTCTAAGGAAATACATATTTTCTAGATGTATCCAGGGCAAATTTTTTTTTTAGTTGTAGAGATGGACACAATATTTTTATTTTATTTATTTATTTTTATGTGATGCTGAGGATCGAACCCAGTGCCTCACGCATGTGAGGCAAGCACTCTACCACTGAGCTACAACCCCAATCCCCAGAGAAAATTTTTTTCTTGAGGTATAATTTATATAAATAACAGTTTTTAAATGTACAGTTTAATTGTTCTACCTTGATTATGATTTAGAACATTTTCACCACCTAGAAACTTCCCTCATACCCCGCCCTCTTGTAATTTTTCCAGTATAAAAATCTAAGAATAGGGGCTGGGGATGTGGCTCAAGTGATAGCGCGCTCGCCTGGCATGCGTACGGCCTGGGTTCGATCCTCAGCACCACATACAAACAAAGATGTTGTGTCCGCCGAAAACTAAAAAATAAATATTAAAAAAAAAATCTAAGAATAAGGTTGCCAAGCCATAGGACAGATGTATGTTTATCTTTATAGAAAATACGGATGAACTGTTTTCCAAAATAGTTGTTCCATTTTCTATTCCCATCAGCAAGGTATGAGAGCTAAATACTGGCCAACCTGTTTTATCTTTTTTTATTCTAGCCATTCTAGTGGGTTTACAGTGGTATCTCATTGTGGTTTTAATTTGTGTTTCCCTAACTATAAATGAGGTTGAGCACACTTCCATGTTCTTATCCATTTGTATAATTTCGTTTGACAAGTGTCTGTTCAAATCTTTTGCCCATTTTTTGGTTGTATTCTTATCATTGAGTTGTGATCCTGCATAAAAATTTGGGCTAAATGAAATACATTTTGGTTCTAACCACCAGCTCACTGCCCTCCCAAGTTTGACCTCTCTTTCTTTGTTCTATTGCATTAACTGAGGAGAACCTGCTAATCTAAAACAAATCAGGGCAAGGGGTTCACATACTCAGTTCACCACAAGCATCTTACGGAATGCCTAGTCAACTCCATGAAAATTATAAGGATAAGACAGAGTCTCTGCCTTTAAACAGGTTACAATCAAATTCAGGAGAAATTTACGTAAGTAACTATAACACAGGTTTGATGTAAGAAGAGCCATAAGACATAATTAGAGAATCAAGATACCATTCTTGCTTAGGGCCATCAGCAAAGGCCCCATTAAAAAAGTGGTAACTGAGATAGGATTCAGGTGAGGGGTGGAGTGAGAAAGAATAAGGTAAGCCTACAAGAAAACAGAGTGAATTCAGAGGTGAACTTAGGTCAAAAAAGAGTGTTTGAAAGATGTTGATACTATATTGGGGGAAATCTGATCTGATGATAAGGACAGTAACTGGGTTGATATGGAAATACCACGAGCAGTTACAGAGCTCTCTGCAACCTCATGACTTCTGTCCTATGCTCCTCCACCCTCAGTCCTGGATACCTTGGTCCCAGCCACTCAGCTGGGACTGTTCTTCTGTATCTCCAGGCTATTTGGTAGGAATTGGACTTCCCTCAGAGGGAGGGACAAATCAGCCTGGAGCTCCAAAACTGAACCCCTGATAATTTCTGCCAAAGCTACCTCGGGATCTTTATACTGATGGGTCCTTGTCTGGCATGCTCTTTTCCTGGAGATTGATATGGCTCTCTCCCTCATCTCCTGTAGACATTTGCTCAATAATATTATCAATTAGGCCCTCCGTGACATCTTCCCCCGATCTCTGTGACTCACTTCCAGCCTCTTCCTTTTTTCTTCATTTTTCCCACAGCACCTATCATCATCTAATATACTATATGTCCTCTCTGCCCACTAGAAGGTGTGCAAGAGTAAAGCAAGAATATCTGCCCATTTAGTTCGACCACTATGGTCCTAGCATCTAGAAGTGCCTATAGACAGAGAGCAATCAAAGCATTGTTGAATGAAAGAATTTTAAAACATGACATGCATTTAAACACATTGAGGCAAGCTCGCTGTCTTTAACGTAATAGCTTTTAAGGCTTTATTTTAATTTAGTGTCAACAAATTTATTAAATTGTCTATATGCACTTAATTCATCTATTTGCTCTTCGTTGCATTTCATCTACCAATTTACAAATGTGTCTACACACAGCTTCTACATCAGCAATTGATATCGGAAATTTGGCAAGCCAATTAGTGCTTATTTAGTTTGCAATTGACTTTCTCAAAACTTGATTTTAAATAAAATATCTCACAAAAAAATGGAAATTATTCCAATGTTTGAACAGTGCTAGAGTACATAATTGTTTCAGAGAAGAAATTCATTCTTCCTGCAATATCAATTACCAGTTGGCTCTTTTTTCCCCTGGCATTGTTAAATTTTGGTGATACTCCTGCCCTGTGTGTAACTCTGTGTATAATCCTCCTTCCAGGAGACCCTCAAGGTTATACAGTGGAGGGGGTAGAGAGAGAGGAGGGGAGGGGAGGGGAGAGGTGGGGAGGGGGAAGGGTGGATGATGGGAAAGGCAGCGGAGCACAACAGACACTAGTATGGCAATTTGTAAATCAATGGATGTGTAACTGATGTGAATCTGCAATCTGTGTATGGGGTGAAGGTGGGAGTTCATAACCCACTAGAATCAAAGTGTGGAATATGATATGTCAAGAAATTTGTAATGTTTTGAACAACCCACAATAAAAAATTAAAAAAAAAAAAAAAAAAAAAAAAATAATCCTCCTTCCAAATTCAGGTCTTGTCACTTTCATTAAACACTTGAGATGGTTCCCATGACCCATACAATTAGACTTCAAATTTTCTGCCAGCCTCAGCTTAGCTGCATCCTGATTTGTGAGTAAACACTTGCTAGAGACAAATTCTCATGGAATTCAGTGCCCATCACTTGAAGAGCTCTTCAAGGAAAGTGCCAGAGTCAATAAGAGGAAGCCCTCTGGCTAGTAGGTTTCCATCCCTGTGACTCCAATCACAAATGGATTCAGATCTTCCAGCTGCTGATAGCAACTCTCCATACACTTCTCACTCTGAAATAAACAACTTTTTAACTGTATGTTCAAGGTATGCTTTTAGAAGAGAAGTCATGCTAATGGAAAATCCTGAATTCAAAGTGACCAAATAAAAATTGGGGTAAATAGAAGACACAGGTTCAAATAACTTAAAATGGTCCCTGACTTGTTGAGTTTGGGGATTTCTTCAGAGTGACTCACTCTAGAGTAAGGGTCTTTCTCCACAACTCCAGAGCCAGGTCACTGTCTCATGTGGCTCAGCCCTCAACAATTATTTGGTCCAAGCTGCTGCATTGTTCTACATGGGAAATAGAGTGGTGATTAAAAGTTAAAGATGAGGGGCTGGGTTTGTGGTTCAGTGGTAGAGCACTTGCCTAGCATGTAGGAGGCACTGGGTTTGAACCTCAGCACTGCATATAAATAAAAGTCCATCCAACTAAAAAAAAAAAAAAAAAAGTTAAAGATGATACATTCAACCTACACTTGTATTTCTTCTTCCTCTTCAGATCCTCCTGAAAAGATGAGGAAGGAATTTTTAATACACTTAAATCCACGAGGGCAAGAGGACACATAAGATATATTGATGGTCTGGAGAACTATGGAATCCTGAAAGAAAAAAAGGCGGAAGGGAAAGCTTAGAGGAGCCCAGGGAGCAGACAGTCAGCTGCCTTGCTCTACACAGAACCTTTGAGGGGCGATTTAGAGGTGATGTGTTGGCAATGGCAAGAATGAAACATAAAATCAGAAGAATTCATGGAAAGTCAAAATGCCTACGTCCAAATAGCTCCCCTTTGAGCTAGAGGTCTCAAATCTCTTTTCTGGAAAATTCTAAGACAAAAAAGGTGTCCACTATCTGGGATTTTAAAGCCCAACAACATAATTTTCAGCTTCCTATATAATTGCGTTAATCAAAATCTGCCAGTGGAAAAACTTGCTCTTAAGTATGAATGTGTAACCAACGATCACCACAGAATGCTTCTAATGTAAAAGATTGAAACACAGGTTAAACAAATGGGTGGAAATGAGCCTATAGAAATCAGACATTGCAGAAATCAGAATAGAATTATTAACAAAGCAATAATTAGTGACCTGCGATAAATCTAAGAAAATATTTCAGCTCTATGACTATAACAACACTAATGATTACAATAATTTATGAGAACACACTCTCAGCTACTATTCAACAAGCCCAAGATAAGGAAACTGAGGCACACAAATGCTGAATGACTGGTTATAAGTGCAGAAGCTGGAATTCAGATCTAGATAATCTGAATGTGCTGGGGATGTGGCTCAAGTGGTAGCGCGCTTGCCTGGCATGCATGAGGCACTGGGTTTGATTCCTGGCACCACATAAAAATAAAATAAAGATATTGTGTCCACCTAAAACTGAAAAATAAATATTTTTTAAAAAAGAAAGTTCAAATAGATAATCTAAATGTAAAACTCATGCATCGTTGCTTCTTGGTCTTTGGGTTATGATCAAGTGTAGTAAAACCCATACCCCAAATGTGTGGTGGGCATCCTCAAATATCCCATCACCAAAGGAACAAAAACCAAGAAAGCATTCTTTAAAAAATGTACTCGTGCATCTGACAAATCCATATTCAGAGCTTTCTGTTGATTAAATACCAGCCTATTTGTCAAAAGTACTGCAGTGAACAGAACTGGCAGAGTCCCAGTTCTTGCGAAGCAAAAATTAAAAATTCAGTACAAGAGATGGAAAATACAATGAGGGAATTCTACCAGAAGACTTCATAAAAGTAACAGGAGAAAATGACAAACCAAAGAAGGAGATATATCTAAGTGACTCAGAAGGCTCCTTTTCTACTTAGTAGGAATTTCAGAGAAGCAGAGAAAACAAGAGTAGTAAGTTATCCCGGGAACAATATAAGAACACTTTCTAGAGCTGAAAACATTTCTAGACCTTCAGTCAGGTCTCCAGACTGAAGGGGCCCCTCAACTCCCTGTGCCCAGTGCAATAAATAGAAAAAGATTCACATCAAGGCACATCTTAATGAAATTTCATACCATAAAAAACTTCCAGAGAGCTGGGGTTCTAGAGTGCAGGCTCAGAATGCAAAAGAGTTCAATCCCTACCACTGCCAACAACAACTTCCCGAGTCAAAACAAGTCAATGACCAAAGAACATAAATGGCATTGTACTTACCAAAATCAACACTGGTTACTAGAATTCAACAGGGTAAAGTCTTTTAAATTCTGAAGAAAATGATATTTTTAAATAAATTATTGCAATCCCAAATTTTACAGCCAGGTAAAACATTAATTGAATGCAAGAGAAAGACTGAAAAGAAAATAGAAAATACCTCTTTAGTGTGACCTTTCTAAAAAGTTATTTGAAAAATGTGCTCCATTGAAATGAGGGGAGGAAAAAAAGAGAAGCAAATTTTAAAAAAAGAAAAAGAAACGTGGGAGATCAAGAAGATGACACAGGAATTCAGGAAGGTACCCCTAGTGGGGAAAGGAGAAGTAGTCTAAGAAGCTCAAATTTCATTCTGTAGACATTGGAGCAAGCAGGGGGTTTCAAGCTGGTGAGCAAAACAATGAGATCATGTTTTAGAAAGAACATCTGTACTAAGTTTGAAGGTGGGATTAATAAAAGATATTTCTGGCACCATCTTGGAATTTTTGCAAGGTTTGGGTGAAAAGTAATTCAGACTCAAACTAAAACCGTAGCAATGAGAACCAGCTAAGCTGGCATCTGATGGGTGGGGAGAGCACAATTGCATTTTACTATAGATTTTTACAGCATGAATCTAAGAAAAGGTCAAGAAAGACTCCATGAGGACACTGAAGCTTCAAGCCCTGAGATGTGGTGGATAGAAGATAGAAAATAAAATATATCAATAGGTTTAGAGGGAAGATTCATTCTATTGGGGATATTTTGAGTGGAGAGGAAATGCTACATCTACTGGGTAATATAAAGGGGCTTCTGCTTTCCTTTCTGATATTACCCAGAATGTCTTTTTAAAAGTGTAAGAGAAGATAAATTTTCAACAAGAAAATAAAAGGATAGTAGTTGCTTGCTTGACCCTGTAAATGTAAAGTAGTACAAGGAGAGCAACCTGCATCAGGAAGTAAACAGGATCACTTTAGCAGCAATAGGCTTAATGGATACTCAGAGTTACAGCAGGTCCCTGAGATGAGGTTGGAGAGCTAGTCAAGGGCCAGACCTGCAGGACCTTGAGAAATATAGTATAAAGAGTGAGGCTGGGGATATGGCTCAAGCAGTAATGCGCTCACCTGGCATGCGCAGGGCACTGGTTCAATCCTCAGCACCACATAAAAATAAAAGATGTTGTGTCCACTGAAAACTGAAAAATAAATATTAAAAAAAATTTTTAAAAAAGAGTGGATGTGTTTTAGTCAGCTTTTTTGCTGCTGTGACTAAAGGACCTGATCAAAACAACTGTAGAAGAGGAGAAGTTTATTTAAGGGCTCACAGTTTTAGAGGTGTCAGTCCATAAGCAGCTGGATCCATTCCTCTAGTGAAGCTGAATATCATGGAGGAAGAGTGTGACAGAGGGAAGCAGCTCACATGGTGATCAGAAATGAGAGAGAATGAGAGAGGGGTGGGGGTAGGGGTAATCTTGATGAATATAGTATATCCAGGTAGTCTCCAGGTCTTCCAAGCTGAGCCTCACACATCACAGAGCAGAGACACCGCATCCCCACCATGCCCTGTTCATATTCCTGATCCAAAAAGCTATTCTTTTTTTTTTTTTTTGGGGGGGGGGGGATGGAGTATCAGGTCTCTGGAGGCATTAACATTCCAATCTCCCAGGGCAGGCCTCCACTGATGGCTTGTCTTTAAATTCTTGCTTCATTTGGAACCAACATGCCTTGTTTCTTTGTCTAAATTTTCATATCTGCCTTCTTCATTAAAAAAAAATGTTTTAAGAAATGAGAGGTGCTTCTAAATGAACTCTATGGAGCATCTTACCTAATACAGACTCCTGAGCTCCACCATAAGAGATTATTTAATTCATTTGTTTGGGGATGTGGCTGAGTCTGTAACGCAGATGATTCTGATGCTGGGGTCCAGGGTAGTGCTTGGACCCTAAATGCTGATTTTCAAAATGGTAACCTACCAGTTTCTCCCACAAATATCTGCCTCAGTGATATTTCCACAAGTTAGATCACAATAAGGCACCAAATTCTTCGACATGCCTTCCATTAAGAGGTGGGTTCTATATCCCCTGCCCTTGAATTCACTAGTTCTTTTAGAATCTGCTATACCTGAGAAGCCCAAGCCATATGGAGCAGCTATGAGCTCTGCCTTTGAGTCTGCTCCTCGGACATGCCAAGGAAGGAGCCTGTAGGTCACTCCAGCCTCCAGCCATCAGGTCACTGTTAGAAATACTGAGGTGCCGCCAGAAATCAAACACATGCTTAAAAGTGGGTGGGCATGTGTTTTAGTCAGCCTTTTTGCTTGCTGTGACCCAACCAGCACAATTATAGAGGAGAAAAGTTTTATTTGAGAGCTCACTGTTTCAGAGGTCTCTATCCATAGAAGACAGGCACCATTTCTCAGGACCGGAGGTGAGGCTGAACATCACAGCTAGAGAGTGTGGCAGAGGAAAGCAGCTGACATCATGGTGATTTGAAAGCAGAGACAGAGACTCCGCGCACCAGAAACAAATATATACCCCAAACCCACGCCTCCAATGCCCACCTCCTCCAACTACACCCCACCTGCCTTCAGTTACCACTCTGTTAATCCCACCAGGTGATTAATTCAGGCTCTCCTAACTCAGTCATTTTTTTTCTCAGAACCTTCTTGCATTGTCTCACATGTGAGCTTTTGGGAGACATCATACATCCAAACCATACAGTAAGGTAAACTTTACTTCTGCCAGAAGGGCGAGCTACAGAACAAGGCTGGGAGCCAGGTTAGCAAGTGTGCCTGTCCCAGGTAGTCCCTGGCTGCTTATATCCCTAATGGGGCACTGCCCTTCATCCTGATTGGAGGAGCTCAGGGTTACAGTCTATGTGATTGGCTAACTTTAAAATTGGGGCAGGCAAAGAGAAAGGCTATAATTAAAATAGCTACACAATTGGATCCAATTAAGGCTGAAGACTATATTCTGAAAATAAACCACCAGATTTTCTATTTCCCACAGTCACCTCAGACTTCAGGTCTTCCCAGCTGAGCAGAGACACCGCATCCCCACCATGCCCTATTCACATTCCTGATCCACAAAAGCTATTCTTTTGGTGTTGGGGGGGAGGGCAGTGGAGTACCAGGGATTGAATTCAGGGGTACTAAACCACTGAGCCACATGCCCAGCCATACTTTGTATTTTATTTAGAGATTGGGTCTTGCTGAGTTGCTCAGCACCTCACCTTTGCTGAGGCTGGCTTTGAACTTGTGATTTTCCTCTCTCAGCCTCCTGAGATGCTGGAATTACAGGTGTGAAACACCACACCCTGCCACAAAAGTTATTCTTATAATAAAAATGTTATGGTTTCATGCCACTTCGTTTTGGAGTGTTTTGCAATGCAGTAACTGAAACTTTACAACTTTACAATTTTGGAATATTTTGCAATGCAGTAACTGAAAGTTTTCTCCAGGAATATCTACTAAAATGCAAACACTCCTTGGAAGGATAAATTCTTTCAGATAACATGTAAGCAGTTTATCTAGCAAATAGCAAGACAGGAAGAATGAGCTAAGATATGTTTTCTTTTCTCATTGACCTGAAAGCACCATGGGACAAAGAGATATATAAATGTAGCTTCCAGAAAACTGGAGGCAAAAAGATGGCCATACCTTGAAGTCAACATTGCTTAAAGAGTAGATGAGGCAGCAGAATGAAATCCAGCTTGACTTACTCCACAGCTGTACTAGAGACCAGCTCCAAAACCCCTCCAAGAGCTCTCTCACTAACTGTAAATCCCAAATTTATTTGCCTAATGTTAGAAATCACCTAGAGATCACATAGTAATAAACACCACAAGTCATGCTTACCACCAGGCAAGTTTGGAAAATACTAAATGATAGAATTTTATGTCAAATACAAACCAAGATAGCAAATGTGTAACCTTGCCCCACAAGAGTCACGATTCTGCAAGGATAATGGGGTTAATTTGTG
Source organism: Marmota monax (assembly GCF_021218885.2). Taxonomy (NCBI): domain Eukaryota; kingdom Metazoa; phylum Chordata; class Mammalia; order Rodentia; family Sciuridae; genus Marmota; species Marmota monax. Next base: position 14,586,305 of record NW_026695241.1, on the reverse strand, counting down.
AGCTTTGTGTTCATACAAATAAACAACAACAACAACAAAATAGTAGAAAGTTCTGGAAACCTTGGACCTTGAAAATTTAAATCCCACCTAAGCCCTATTATAATCATGTGCAGAAAGAAGCTGAAAATATTAGAATTCATTTGCTAATCAGAAACTACTAATTATGTTACATTTAAAAATGTAAAGGCTTTCCATAAGGAATGCTTAGCAAATATTTTCATTTATAAAATATAAAATAAGAGGGATGCTAGGTTAAATATTCATGGTTTTATTCAATCTATTATCTAGTCCTAGTAAAAAATGATAGAGCAAGACATATAATGTGGACTCTCTGGATTGAGAGAACAGAGATTGTCAGTTAAAAGCCATCTACTTTAGTAATTAACATTATTACACAATTTCCAGCCTCCACCACTTCTCCCTCCCATAGTTTGTGAAAGTGATTTTTAATCTCATTTCTCATTGTCTTTATACGTATACATTACAGTCTTCTAAAGAAACTGGGTGGGGGGCGGGGGGGCATTGGTCTTAGTCATGAATTCATAATGTAACTGGCTAGGACTTTCAAGTTCCACATTATTATAATCATTTTCACCATACTGTTGTTGACCTAGATCAGTCCAAAACTCTCACAGAGACTCATAACAATTTAGGTCCCGTTAAGCCTGTTCAATTTTATTTCTCTTGCCTCTTGAGGCCATTTAATAGTTGCCTGGTATCATTTTGCTGAGTAAACTTGATACCCATCTCTGATTCCAAGAGCTCTCACATATTCTGAGGGATAGAATAAAATGTCTGCAGAAATAGTATTTGTGCTGGTGGATTCCAAAATTTCCAGCAATAAAAATGGGAATTGCTATGACATATTGATATAGAAGCCTAATACCCCTCCTTGGACCAGGGAGTCTATGTAAAGAAGTCAGTTACATAGTCAGTAGCTAAAAGGAGCTCCTTGTTGATCTGGGGTCTGTTTGATCTTCTGGCCAAATATAGAAGACCTTGGCTGCTCACTGCCTCTCTGTGTTGTTCTGTTCTCTGTGTTCCAGGGACGTGTCTTACACCAGTGTTACTGCCCTGCCGTCCAAAGGCCTGGAGCACCTGAAGGAACTGATAGCAAGAAACACTTGGACTCTTAAGAAACTTCCACTTTCCTTGAGCTTCCTTCACCTCACACGGGCTGACCTTTCTTATCCCAGCCACTGCTGTGCTTTTAAGAATCAGAAGAAAATCAGAGGGTAAGTGGTAGGGACCCAGAAAGTGATGAGGGGCCATGGTAGAGGCTGCGTTAATTTCTGGGTTTGGGGAAGAATCTCTGTGGTTTGAAAAGCAGGTGGAAAAGAATTGGAAGCATCTGTATGAACAGGAAACCTAGGAGCACAATAACCCTGAAGATGCCGAGTGGTTGCGGACAAGAAAGAAGGTCAGTGTCTCTGAATAGTAATAGCCGAGGTGAGGTTTAGTAAAAGATGGCCTAGTAGGGACAGGTGTGACCAGGTCATGTAGCACCTTGTAAGAGGTTACAAGACATGACTTCTGGCCTCCAGATGCAACACATAAACAACACCACAACCACAAGGACACACTTGCCAACAACACATGCAATTGGACTACCTGATCCGTCAGGACCTTGCACCTGTCATAACTTGCTGGTTGCATGTATATCATTTTAGAATCAGCTCAGCTTGTATCCCAGCCCTGCCAGTTTCTAGCTGTGTTATCCCAGCTTGTCTTAAAATGCTTTATGTCTTGTACCTGTTCTCCTAAGTCCACCTTCATTAATCTCTTATTCAGTCCCCCTCAGCTTCTCTGTAAGTGTCTGCAAGTTGACTTTCTACACTCATATTTGTACTCAGAAAAGAATTGGGATCTAGTTTTGGGGGCAGAAGCAAAGTGGCAAGTTAAACGACTGTGCAACAGGTGTAATGGCTGCAGAAAACTAGAAGTGGGGCAAGAGGATGGAAGCAGCAGACTATACTGACTCCATGTGGCACTAAGTAGGAAAGGACCAGGGAGGGATGGAAAGGATCCAGGCTTCTCCTTAACCTCCCAACTGGATAGAAGTGCTAGCCCATTGGACTTTTTTTTTTTTTTTGGTTGTAGATGAACACAATATTTTTATTTATTTATTTTTATATGGTGCTGAGGATCGTACCCAGTGCCTCACATGTGTACCACTGAGCTACAGCCCCAGCCCCCACTGGACATTTTAACCAGATCTCATTAGGTGAATCAAAACCTGATCAGCAGCTGAAGCAAGGTAAATTCCTTTTGTTGTAAGGAGATCAGGGAAGACTCCTCTGAGAAAAGGACATTTGAGTTCAATATTGAATAATGAGTCAAGGCAGCCACCAGTCTTCAGGCAAACAGGATATGGAATTCTAGAGCTCTCGATGGGAATAATAATAACAACAAATAACAATATCCAACATATATATGCACTCCCAATATTGCAGGTGCTGTTGTAAGAGCTTTAAAAAATACTGATCTACTCCTTTAATAAACTATGTGAAATATCTCATTAACCCACAATCCAAGTGAATAAGCCAAGGTTCTTAGACCTGCTCCAGGGAAAACAGCTGGAACTGTAGAGCCAGGTTCTGACCTACATAGACTAGATAAATATCATGCTTTTTTATTATTGCTGTGCTTGAATTGGTTATAGAGGAGAAATAAGAGCAATGTCACTGGATCACAGTAGGAAAGGTAGGGAGTAAAGGAAATGGTGTAGGAGAGACAATCCTGGCCAGATCATGTAAAATCTTGTAGAATCATGTACATTATCATAAGCACTGACATCTTGGGTGTTGTGGGTCTCCTGATATTAAGCAAATATTTTTTCTGCAACTCATTTTTCTGCTGCCTTGCAGAATCCTTGAGTCCTTGATGTGTAATGAGAGCAGTATCCGGAGTCTGCGTCACAGAAAATCTGTGAATGGTCCCATCTACCAGGAATATGAAGAAGATTCGGGTGATAGCAATGTTGAATACAAGCCAAACTCCAAGTTCCAGGATATCCACAGCAACTCCCATTATTATGTCTTCTTTGAAGAGCAAGAGGATGAGATCATTGGTTTTGGCCAGGAGCTCAAAAATGCCCAAGAAGAGACTTTACAAGCCTTTGACAGCCATTATGACTACACTGTGTGCGGGGACAATGAAGACATGGTGTGTACCCCCAAGTCAGACGAGTTCAACCCCTGTGAAGACATAATGGGCTACAAGTTCCTGAGAATCGTGGTGTGGTTTGTTAGTCTGCTGGCTCTTCTGGGCAATATCTTTGTCCTGTTCATTATCCTCACCAGCCACTACAAGCTGACCGTCCCACGCTTTCTGATGTGCAACTTGGCCTTTGCAGATTTCTGCATGGGGATATACCTGCTTCTCATTGCCTCTGTGGACCTCTACACGCACTCTGAGTACTACAACCATGCCATCGACTGGCAGACAGGTGCTGGGTGCAACACAGCTGGTTTCTTCACTGTCTTTGCCAGCGAGTTGTCCGTGTACACACTGACGGTCATTACCCTGGAGCGCTGGTATGCCATCACCTTTGCCATGCGCCTGGACCGGAAGATCCGCCTCAGGCATGCCTATGTCATCATGGTTGGCGGCTGGGTTTGCTGCTTCCTGCTTGCCCTGCTCCCTCTGGTGGGAATAAGTAGCTATGCCAAGGTCAGCATCTGCCTGCCCATGGACACTGAGACCCCTCTTGCTCTGGCGTACATTGTTCTTGTTCTGTTGCTCAATATCGTGGCCTTCGTCATCGTGTGCTCCTGCTACGTGAAGATCTACATCACGGTTCGAAATCCCCAGTACAACCCTGGAGACAAAGACACCAAAATTGCCAAAAGGATGGCTGTGTTGATCTTCACCGACTTCATGTGCATGGCGCCAATCTCCTTCTATGCCCTGTCGGCACTTATGAACAAGCCTCTCATCACTGTCACCAACTCCAAAATCTTGCTGGTTCTCTTCTATCCACTGAACTCCTGTGCCAACCCATTCCTCTATGCCATTTTCACCAAGGCTTTCCAGAGAGATGTGTTCATCCTGCTCAGCAAGTTTGGCATCTGTAAACGCCAGGCTCAGGCATACCAGGACCAGAGAGTTTGTCCAAAGAACAGCACTGGTGTTCAGATCCATAAGGTTACCAGGGACATGGGACAGAGTCTCCCCAACATGCAGGATGCCTATGAACTGCTGGAAAATTCCCACCTAACTCCAAATAAACAGGGCCAAATCTCAGAGGAGTATAAGCAAACAGTCTTGTAAGTTGATCCCATAACCACTCACAAATGGTAGGGGGACTTATAACAGGCTGGTGTCTTGAACATGCACTCCAATCTCATGACACACAAACACACAGCTGACCTGACCTTTGTGCAGGTGATGGTTCATGAGGTCATAGTTCATCTCTGGAGAGTGACTAGCATTAAACTAATCACCGCCTCCAAGAAGGAAGAGAAGCCACCAGCACCATCGGAATCCCAGGTGATGTGAAAACAATCTGGGTTCTCTGGAAGACGTGCTTCATGCTAAATTCAGAGATGACCTTGTGTGACATGTTCAACAAGTATAAACTGAACCATTGTTCTTCTTGCCTTTATACAGCATTTCATACTAAAGATTCAGCAAATGGTGACCACAGGATAAAAACAGCCCCATATTGACTCATTCAGCTTCACATTCCCTTATACAACCAAAGAGTTTTAATTCCTTAAAGCTGAAAAGATAAAAACAGCTAGATGCCATTCAATAGCTGTTATAAAATAGGAAAAAGGGAAAAAGATTAGCTTTGAGTTCCCCCCCCCCCAGACTCTGAAAGTATTAATCATTTCTTCACTAGCATCTACCTGATATTATGTGTTGCCTGGAGAAACTGGTAAGATTTCAGTTCATGTGATCTAGAAAACTAGAATTAATCTTATTGGCTATTCTCATAGCATCAAAGATGTGAAACATAGAAAATATTTGACTGATAAAACAAACTGAACTCCAATTAACTAGGCCTCAGAAGTCCATGGAAATGAAGGATTCTATGGCCTTTTCCATTTAAAATTTTGTGTCTGTCTCTTTCCCTCGAGACAGATTTCCATGACAAAGAGAAAGAAGACCACTAGGTAAGTATAATCTATTTTTCCTATCTTGTAGGGTTGTTGTCTCCTTTTTGAAACCAGACATATGACTCAGGAATATGTCTGCTTCCAAAAATTTCTGAACCGAAATTTCCATTGAATGACTATATTGAGTTGGATCCAAATCATTTATCTCATTACTAGATCTATATTGCTATAATCATCAGACCAAAACCAGATGGGTATTGATATAACAGAATAAAAGTCCTGCAAGTCTCAATTACTTAGTTACTACTTTACTTTGCCAAACCACTGCTAAGCACTTAACTTGTCTTCAGGGATTGGTATATTAACAATTTCCAGCCCACAATACCACACTTAAGCTGTCAAGAGAGAGGTGTCTTCTCTTCTGATACGCCTGCTCTTTCCAATCCCTCTGACCACTGGATATAAACCTTTATTCCCTGACAGTGCTTCCTTACTTAAAATCACTAGGAGCTTCATCTTGGATTCTCTCGCCAGGTTATCAGTCATGGAACCCCTCTAATTTCTTGCTAGAAAAGAGTCCCCAAGCAGAGATGGTGTTTGCTTCTCAGTCCTGATGAACCCCAGCATAAACCTTTTGTCATTCTAGATTTGTGGTGTGAGGTTAATGGGCCTTCAGAGATGGTCCTTTCCTGGGACATTCACCTAGAATATGTTCACAACCATAACCATCACTACACTTGCACATCTTAGCAAATCTTATAAAACACCTAAAATCGTGGCTTTCCTAGCAGTTCATATGTAACTAATGAAATTAAACAAGTGTGTTACCTCTTGGCATGTTTCTCTCCTGTGGCATTTTGAAATATCATGTCTTCATAAATAATGTGTTTTATCTTGAGTAGCTGAACTAGTTTGTGCTTTGGAGACAGAGTCCTACGAAATAGACTTCAACGAGATTGTTACTAAAATTCGCATCCACAACATAAAATAAATGTTCTTTCTATAAAATGATCGTTCGGAGTCCTACAGCATTGTTCTTTCCATTTTGCGTTTCTTTGGGGGTTAACATTATGTGTGTTAAAACTAAAGAGAGGGAAGGACAATTGGCTCATTTGCTAATGAATCCTTATTAGTAAACAAATAGTTGACTATCAACAACTTAAGTGTAACATTGGATCTTGACTGTAAGTGGTCTCAATGTGAAAAAAAAAAAAACTTAACTTTTAGTGAACTATGATTCTTCCATAATGATGATGGCTAAGAGAAAAATAGTAAAACAAATATATCAAGCAAAAGATTAGCATTAGTACTAGGAATTGAAGCAATATTCTAATGAAAGTAATAAGTCTGTAAGTCCTTTCTAGAGTTCACGTTAGCTGGGATCTTTCAATTATTTGAAGACAGATCCAAATCAGTGAGGTTAAAAATTCATGCCCTACTGAAAACAGGAGGGTCACCAGTTCAAAAACAACCTCAGCAAGGGTGAGGCGCTAAGCAACTCAGTGAGACCCTGACTCTAAATAAAATATAAAATAGGGCTGGGGATGTAGCTCAGTGGTTGAATGCCCCTGGGTTCAATCCCCGATACCTGCCCCCCAAAAATTGATGCCCTAAAGCTTACACTTGTTGCTCAAAACATTCTCAAATTTATTGACTTGTTTTGTGGATAAGCTACTGTGTGTAATAGAAGTAGGTGGTTAGAAGAGGAACCTATATTACAGGGAGCACCATGAGAGTGGCAATAAAGGAAAAATGAAGATAAAAAGAAGAAAATCAAAATCACAAGCACTTTAAAAGCAGTAATAGTTTAAGACCAAATACCCCTACCTACTTGAAGTCTTTGGAGGGAACCATATTATAATAGAGTGGAGTGATTCTTATTCATTCTGAATACATAAGGAGACAAGACACCCTTGCCGGTAGCAGTGAATTCTGTTCTAAAATGCTATGAAAGTTCCAGTTCAGCATGAGGCCCTACACCCACCAATCTTCCTCCTTCAAATTCCACGGAAATGACCGTGAGAAAATAGACAATGAGGTCAAGCTGAATATGCCTAGCAAACTGGACGCTTGGAACCACCAGCAAACCAAAGACTCGGGTGGCTTTCTGAAAGTGGCAAGTAAGGCTTGGAGTGGATGGGTAACTCAGAAGGGAGGAGTCCGCAGCCTCCACCACACTCACAGAATCAGGCTGCAGCTGTGAAAGGATGCCTTCTTCCCTGTAAAGTCCCAGAGACCCCAAGCCTGAAGGTCACAGGAATGAGTGGGTAACTTGGGTCATTAATTGAAAGTCTGGCACTTGGCATCTCTTCCATCCAGTATGTGCCCCACGTCAAATCAGGATCTTTAAAGAAGGCAAATGACCAGTGTAGACAAAGAATCCAGTCCAATCACCCACTTCCTGTCTTTGCAACACACATTGAAGCCTCATCCTTGACACAGAGGCGTCACTGTGTAGCTCATTGGTAGAGCACTTGCCTGGTACGTGAGAAGCCCTGGGTTTGATTCCCAGTACCACGAGGAAAAAAAAAAAGAGAGAGATGTCACCACCAGTGTCCCTCTGTCCAGGTAGGGAGAGGTGTCATGGGAGGAAAATCCATACCATCTGCCAACATTGACCATTCTTATCCTTTATTCAGAAATGTAAATGAGCCACCAAGAATGTGACAACTTGAAGAAAATGAATTGCACATTAATAATAGCACACAAAAAATAAAAAATGAACAAAAAGAACATTTGTCCAGAGAAAATAAATAATTCAGAAACAAAATACCAGGTTTAAAATTCCAATTAATAGCATTAGAGAAATTTGAGAAAATAATAGGCCCTACAACAATAGCAACCTACTGTTTTTTTTTAAGGTAGTGCTCTAGAGTTAGAAGTTTTGTCAAATTTGACAAAGCAAGAATTTAACAGAAGGAATGGAGGTTAAAGTAGAGGATATTTCCTAGAATGTTGATGAATAAAGATGTGAGAGAAGAGTTAAAAGTTGAAGTATATTGAGGGCTGGTCTCCAAGTCCAACATCTGTCCAGTTGGACATCAAGAGACAACATGGAAGACATTATAATCAAGGAAGTAGAAGAGGAAATTTTCTTCAACAGATAATGATTGATAGTGTCCATTTAGTGCTAAAGAGGATTAATGGAAAGAGTCATTTTTAGAACAGGACTTATAACATGTTGGAGTCTCAGAAGTGAGGGGTGAGCCTAAATTCTTGAGAGAAAAGTCAGCTATAGCGTAGGACTAACAGACTGCCAATTCACTTCTCATTATCAACAATGCACACCAGGGACAAGGGAGCAGCACCTTCAGTGACTTCAGAAAAACTAGTTTAAATCTAGACTCTTAAATCCACCCAACTTTAATCCAAATGTAAAGGCAAAATAATGACATGTTTATATAATAAATATGCAAGTACTTCATTTAATTATGTAAGACCCGTGATTTAAAACTTTGAATTAAATAAAAATATAGCTGGATGGTTTTTTTTAATTGCATACTGGGTTTAACTTCTTAAGCTGACTCAGTAGAGGCTTTTTATTTTATTTTATTTTATTTTTATTTTTTTGCAGTACAAAATGCTTTGAACCCAGGGATGCTCTACCACTGAGCTATATCCCCAGCCCTTTAAAATTTTTATTTTGAGGCAGGGTTTTTCTTAGTTACCAAGGCTGACTTCAAACTTATGATGCTCCTGCCTCAACTTCCCAAGTAGCAAGGATTACAGGCATGAAGCACCTGTATCTGGCTTTATCTGAGAGATTTAAATAACCCCTGCATTGTTTATGACCCCACTGGACATTAACCACTTATGTATGTAAGCCAGTGTCTTATTCTAGCACTGTCGAATTGTTTTTATATACGTAGCTTCTTCCGTGCTTTTTGGACCAGTTTTCAATTTTTCCTGCTTTTTTTTTTTCATTAAGTCATACATTGAATAAAATCTTTGACACATGCTTATTTTCTATCCACATGAGTCATTTTTTGAATATTCTCCACATGCTCTTTTGTGAAAAAAAAAATTATTGGAAGTTGTATTTCAGATGGAATGTAATTTCTTTCTCAATAAATCCTAATACACCATAGTAAACTATATAATTGCATTATACTATAATTAATAATGTTTATATGGCATAATATGGAAATAAAATTGTGTGAGACTCACTTATACTGACCAGTAGAACATGAATATCACAACCCTTGAGAAGTGGAAATAATGATCAAGTATTGATACAAGAGAGCAGGGGCAGGAGAAACATAGGATGTGGTGAAGAAGATAAACTCCTCTCTTACTCGATGGGGAGAGAAGAGAGGCTGCCCATAGTTCATAAGATAAAAAAAAAATAGAACCTTGTTTTCTAAGATTGCAAAGTCAATCAGTTGAAAAACTAACAGTAATAACTGGAAAAAAAAATGTAAGGCCAAGAGAAGAGATGTTCAGTCCACTAACTTCCCAATCTTCATCCTATGCAGCCAAAAGATTTAGAGTCTATATATCCATAGTTCAAAAAGTAGGTATATAAGCATATAATAGAAGCACAATGGCTAAAATCAAAGAATGATTTAGTGATTTTTTTCTGAAGAGCAGGACTAAGGACTAGGCACTGCTAAAAATTGCTTGAAGTTGTATTGTGTCCCTTCGAGTTCATATGTTGAAGTGCTGACCCCATGTGACTGTATTTGAACACAGGGCTTTCAGGGAGATAACTAAGATTCGATAAGGTCATAAGAGTGGGACCCTAATCTGATAAGACTAGTATCCGCAAAAAAAGAAATGCTAGTAAGCTCTCTTCCACCCTCATACACACAGCAAAGAGATCGCTGTCTACAAGTCAGGAAGGCAGACCTCAATAACCAACCTTAACAGGACAAATATCTTGGATTTCCAACCTTCAGAACCATGAGAAAATAAATTTCCAAGTTGCCCAGTGGAAGTTTTTCAATTGTTACTCTTCTATAATGATGATTTTTATTTTCATATACATACTTTCTTAAGCCATTAGAATCATACTTTAAGATAACAGAAGTGTGACAGTTAAAGAACATTGCATAATGGCTAATTTTTTTTAGATATCTGAGTTACATATTTAGAGTTTTAACAAGAGGCAAATATCACAATAAAAATGATGGGTGTAATTAGCTAGTCATTATGAAATTTAGATTTTACAGGGTATGATAAATCTAAGCCAATGATTTTGAAGTGCCTACCTAATTGCAAAATCTGATAAGCTAACCACTAAGAAAGTAAAACTTCTATATATTTGTTCCAGTGGAAAGCATAATCACATTAGATCCAAAATTATTTTCCCATAAACGCATTGCTCTAAGTAGCATAAAAAAATAAGCAACTAATTACATGTTATATTAATTTAATAAGTAAAAAAATTAAAGTCTGAGCAGATTAGGGAAACCAAGACTCTGTATAAACAACTTCAAATCAATCACCCCAATAATTTAGGATAATATTGAAATCTATCCTGGAAATTTGGGAATTCTGTTCATTTAGCGAAGTATTTTAGATGAAGAGGGCTTAGGAAAGTAATGAGTAATTGCTATTTTTTGAGAGCTCAAGATATAAAGTTTGTATCTCAGTCCTGTGCCTCACAGTCTTAAAAAACCGCAGCATGGATCCTTGTACCACATTTTGGGGGGATTAGAGTACAGTACTCTGTAGAAATAGCTCAAGTACATGAAAAATGCTCAAAATAACTAATAATCATCAGGGAAATGCAAGTAAAAGCCACAAGGAGACACCACCTCACCCCAGCTAAAATGCTGTTAGCAATCTCCCCGCAAATTACAGAAAAACAAAATCCAACAAAGATGTGAAGAAAGGGAACCCTTATATACTGTTAATGGGAAGGCAAATCAATCACTATGGAAAACAGCATGGAGGGTCTTCAAAAAACTAAAAATAAAACCACCCTGTGATCTAGCAATTCCAACACTGGAAATATATATCCCAAGGAAATGAAGTCATCATTCAAAGAGACACCTGCATCATGTGCAAAAGGCCTCTGGAATGATTAACTTAGAAACTGTCAAACTATATAATGACAAATGACTTACAGGTCTGCAGAAACAGGGTTTGTTATAAATAAACAATAGAACCATTTTACTCTATTTACTCTCAGATATTTTTCTGATTTCTCAGAGCTCCTTAAGCACTCTGACAGAAAGAGAACAGGGGAAGTATTAATAGCTTCCACAAATGTTGGAGAAATGAGATATCCTGGCCCATCAACACCCTGGTCCAGATGAAAGAGGAGATGGCTGACATCATACCTGTTTTCACCATCTGTGGGCCAACTCTGGTGAAAGGGAAAAAGTGAGCACTTTTGGCTCTCAGAGGTCTTGCCAGCCATTCAAGTTGCTACTTGGTTTCATTTTAATTAGCACAGTCAGCCACTAGTGGGAACAATACTTGGAGAAAGTTAAAGTATTTTTTTTCTGTGTCTTTAACTGTTTTCTCAACCAACTATAGGGTAGGCAAAAATTTCTCTCCAAACCCACTCACCCTGCAGCCACATCCTGTGTTACATCTGGAAGATGCTCAAACTACAGCAACCCTTCCATCCTATCCAAGCGCCAATACCCTCTCTTCAACCTATTCCACTCTGTCCCTGTCCAAGTCCCCTTTCGACATAGAAGTCCCTTATGCCACTACCAAAAACAAGAATGAGGACGATGATGGTTGGTGCTGTGTGGGGAACCTATGAAGAATACATTAATATTCAAGAATATTGAATTTAAGAATCATCATCATCATCATCATCATCATCATCCACAGGCCATGGGAACAGTGAGAGGTGGAGAGAGAAGTGATGTGACAGGTTGAAGGGTGCAGGTTTAGAGATGACAGTTATACATCATGAGAGAGCACTGTGGCTGGTACTCCTTATTCACTTGTCCCAGTTAGATAAAAAGGAATACAGGGACTAGTCTTCGAGTGCTTACACAGCTCACTCTTAGAGCAATTGCCTACCATTGTTCACCATTTTTAGAGAAAGGTCCTTCAACCTTTTGGTAAGTTAACAAGACTACATCAAAACCAATGGTTGGAAGAAATGTCCAGAAATATCAAATTTCACTTATTTCCTTCAAGGTTTTATGGAATAAATCTGAAACATGCCTGAGGCAAGTCTCAGCTTTATTGTTTACAAAGTAGTCTTATATACTAATAGGAATCTGGTTTTAAATGATAATGAAAAAAACAAGGTCAGTTTGCTCATTCATCCAAAGTCTGAGCACAGGGAGACACCAGCAAGCTGGAAAATGATTAGATTGATGTTGGTTTTAATTCCACAGAGATATTTGAAATTTCTTCTGAGAAATCTGCTAAGAACCTGATTACTGTTTGTAAGATGTAAGGGTTTTTAAAATATTTTTTATTAGGACATTATAGTTATATATAATAGGGGTTCATTTTGACATATTCATCAATGCATATAATTTGCTCCAGTTCAATACCCAATGCTTCCTCTTTCCCTTCCTTCCTCCCTCCCCATAAACCCTTTCCTCTATCTAAGATGTAGGTTTTTCAATTACAAAGTCCTCTAAGAGCTGTCAACAAAATGCTAAATTGAAACTTGGAAATGGAATGACCTAACAACCACCAATTTTCTGTATTTCCTCTTGATTGTATTTTATCTGAATAAACTATAAGACAAGGAGCCCAAAAGGGGTGGAATGAGTATTTGACTTACCTATAGAAATATTTTTCAAGGAAAGAATCATTATTGACCTTGCTGATAATAAAGTTAAAAGTACATAAACCTAATGGTAATAATAGTTTTAGGGTAGGTAAAATGGTATTGAATGCTTCTTCTATTTCCCTTAATAGAAAGGAAAATCAAGGCATGAGCTCAGTCTCTTCAACAGAATTGTATCATACAATTTATCTCCAGAAAAATCACTTCTAAATTCTAAGATGGCAAACAAAATTGTCTAATATTAAAAAATTTTAAAAAATTTAATTTGTGCATTATATTTATACATAATAGGATTCATTATTTAAAAAATTTTACAGTTATTCCAACTGAAGTATTTTATGTTATTTGTGTTATTGTATATCTTGTATAATTTTTTTAGTTGTAGTTGGATACGATAACTTTATTTATTTTTATGTGGTGCTGAGGACTGAACCCAGCACCTCACATGTGCTAGGCAAGTGCTCTACTGCTGAGCCACAACTTCATACCTTGTATAATTCTTACAGATGCCCATTTTCTAGTAAAAGGAGTATAGATTTTTTATTTTTAAATTATTATAAAATAATAAAATTACCATACTTTGCATTCTTCCTTTTTTTAATTAGTTGCTCAAAACATTACAATGATCTTGACATATCATACATTTGATTCAAATGGGGTATGAATTCCTATTTTTCCACGTGTACAAATTGCAGGATCAGCAGAATACAACAGACACTAGTATGGCAGTTTGTATAAACGTGGCTGTATAACCAATGTGATTCTTCCTTTCTTTTGGTATCTCCAATCTATATACAAATAAGTGGTTGTTTTTTCCATGTTGAAAAAAAAATCTCTTCTTGATTTTATTTCTTCATCATTTCTTTGGCTCTTTTGTTGCAAAACCAGAATACAAAGAGTTGCCTTTAATCACTGATGCTTCTCTCCCATATCTATAAAGCCCACTCTAATTAGACTTTCAATCCCACAGCTCCAAGGAAACTGATCTTTGCATCCAAGTTGCTAAATCCACAGGTTAGCTTTCTGTCTCTTGCTACTGGAATTCATCAGCAGTTCTGGATACAATTGTCCCCTCCCTTAGACTGGGGATGTACCTCAGTCAATACAGTCATACAGCCTAGCATGCATGAGGCCCTGGATTCAATCACCAGCATAAAAAAAAAAAAAAAGCCCCCTCCCTAATTATTTGTACCCTTTCTTCCCTTGGCTTTCAGGTCACAATATTCTGGCTCTCCAGTAACATCCTTGAATGCTCCTTTTCAATGGCTTTTGCTGCTTTCTTCTCTTTGCATCAACATCTTATAATGCCCTAGAGTTCTGTCCTTGGTTCTTTTGGTCTTTTCTGTCAATACTCCTTAAGTGATCTCATGCAATCCCATGGCTTTGAATGCTGTCCATCTTCAGTGGTTCTTCCAAACACATCTCCAGGCCACATCTCTCTCTCTGAACTTCATACTTGGATGTCCACCTGCCTTCCCAGCATCTCCACATTGATATCTACAAACACCTAAAAGTCGACTTGTCCAAAACCAAACTCTTGATCTTCTACACCCAAACCCACTTCTCATCAGTGTCAGGAGTGGTGGTTTGAATCACGGTCACTGGCTGTCTTACACCCGGAGCTACACACCTGCATTGGGAACTTCCTGTGCAAAGGTACAGGTCAAGAGTATCCAATTGCTATGGTGACACCCTGCTTAAAGGAGGTTTTGTGCTAGGCACAGGACTTATCAGTCTTGACCCTGAATTCAGACACAGCTGTCAAGGGTAGAGAATTAAAGAACTCTCAAGTTGATAATTACAATTGGCTGCTAGCCTTTGACCTTCATCCTGCATGAGAAAGAAGAAACTTTCTCACAGAAAATCCTTTTGATGAGAAAACCTACAAAATAAACATCCTGAACTAGCTCTAGGTCATTCATCCTCCATCAGGGGATGATGTCCCACCTGGTCCTAGATTTCTCTCTATGTATATCTGTTTGTCTTTTCTCAATCTCTGTTCACCCCTTGATGATTTCTGCATGGCCCATGAGTCTTGCTCATCTCAGTTAACAACAATAAATCCTTAAGAGTTATTCACGGCCCAGAGCAAGGTCTCCAAGTCTTTCCTTGACTCTCTCAAATCCTACATCCACACCACCAAATCTTAATGGTTTGCCTTCTAAATTTATTTGGCAGCTTTCACATCTCGTACCGTCATCCCAGTGTAAATTACCATCATCTCCTTCCTTGGATTATTAAATGGCCTCCATTGTTCTGGCTTTTCTACCCCCACAATCTATTGGAGGGTTGACAAACCATTCCCTCACCCCCGTGGCCAAATTGGATCCATAGTCTTTTTTTGTTTATATAACTAAGAACAGCTTTATATTTTGAAATGATGGAGAAAGAAATCAAAAAAGGAAGAATATTTTGAGGCATACGAATTATCTGAACTTCAAATTTCAACGTTCATATACAATGCTTCAGTGAAGCACAGCCACTCTTGTTCATTTCCCTGGCACACGGCGGTTCTTGTGCAACAACGGCAGAACTGAATAGTGGCAAAAGAAACTGTAAAAGCCCACAGAGCCCATCATGTGTACTCTCCGGCTCTTTGCAGAACAATTTACCAACCTCTGGTACATTCTCAACAGATCGCCTAGAGTAGTTCTCTTAACACTTAAGTTCAACCAGGCCATTCTTCTGCACAAAGTCTCTAAGTGGCTCTCCAGTTCTCTCAGAGCAAAAAGCCAAAGTCCTTAAACAAGGCCTACAGATCTCCTCCTTGCTGTCTGTATTCTAGCTGCTCTGCCTTTCTGTCCTTCCTTGATCACATCAACAAAATCCTCCACTAGAACCATGACCCCAATCAATCACTGTCTGGAAGGATTTTCCCCCAACTGCTGAATGGGTAAGTCCCTTTCCTCTGTCAAGCCTTCCCCCAAATGGTGCCTGTTCAGTGAGGCCTGTCCTCACAATTCTAACTTAAAATTGTAACTTGTTCCATGCTGTAGTCCTAGTTCCCTCATTTTCCCCTAATTTTAATTTTTTCTACTATATTTATCACTTCATAATATACTGTGAGGCTTATCTATGTATCACCTTAAATTAAATAGAATATCAGCTCCACAGGGTGGATGTTGGTTTTATTCACTAGTGTATCCAAGAGCCTAAAACAATCCCTGGCACATCATAGGTGCTCACTAAATATTTATAGGCTTTGACTTGAATTTCTGATATATTATTGTCCATGCTTATGTCATGTTTAATTGATGCTGAGCCCTTAAAATTCATCCTCCCAAATAGAACAGCCTATGTCTAGTATAGCATAACTATTTGGCAATTATCTATTTTATGACATAGTTAGGAATTCTGTGTGGTCAACAATTAGCTCAGGCCTTATATAAATCCTTAAAGACCATGAGAAAAGATGTCACTACACAGTTTTCTCTGTAAAGAGCCCATTTATTGAGTCATCAATCTCACAGTAAGGCAGCACTTGTGGTCATAAATTGAAAACCTTTGTAACTCACAGAAATTGAGTCTCAGCTTCCCTTTTAATAGCACAAAACTGGGATACAACCTACAACTTTTCTACCCTGCAGAAAGGTAGAAACTGACCACAGTGGACCACAGTGGACACCATTGCCCATGCTCCTCTGAATTTGGTGGGTTTAGCCACAGGGACACTGACTTGGGATCAGAATACAAGGGGAGAGACAGTTTGGATTTTAATCCCAGTTCACTCTCTGCTTCTTGGCTGTTCATGATGGTTCCATGGATACAGCTCTTGTCTTCTATAACTCCAAGTTCTCTCCAGGGTCCAGTTCCACCCTGGGGTTTCCCTATCCATTCAGTCCTAAGAGTGGTTGTAATTGGGGTATTTCATTACCCTGATTGGTTCCCTCAACCCCATCCATCACTCTTAAATAGTCTGTAGTTCTCCCCAGTTAAATCCCTTGAGTGGGCGATTTGTTTCCTGTCAGCATCTTCATGATTCGGGTAGATGGAAGCCAGATCTTAGAGGGCCTTGCATGATGGACCATAAAGTTTGACTTGGTGACCATGAAGAACATCGAGGCTCTCAGCATAGAGTTGTGTGGGTTGTACACTATACAAGTACATCTATGGATGTACTCACTCTCAAGGAAAAGGAGAAATATGATGAAGGGGAACACAAATAAGGAGGCTGGCCAGGGAGACATTTCAAGGAGGGAATCAACATAATGGTGTCATCGGTAGCTCAGAGTATGTCATAGGCACACAAGATGATCACTAGGAAGACTCCGAGCATTGTGTCAGTTTTAAATGTCATCTCTGTGTTAAATAGGTCATATCCTACCCAACATTCCAGAGCAGATGATTCTTTGCAGATCCCGTGGCCATTCATCGCAGGACCCTCCATTACTTCTGGCTTAGAAGCTGGTTGTAACTCACGGTTCCTTAGCACACATGTTCCCGCTTCATTGCTTTAAGATATTAATGGGTAGCAGTTCTGGAAACCAGTTAAGTGAATACAAGGAAGGCAACCTATTCCTTCAGGCCTTTGGGTCCTTATAGCAGTGCTCCCCAAACTTGTCCACATCATTGCTTTGCATAAGCACTAGGTAAATGGACAAGGCTGTTCTTGGCCATAGGTGACCAACATGAAGGCTCTGGTTGCTCCACATCCTGGCCAGCTTCCTTAAGTGTTAAGTGGTTCAAAATTGAGGCAAATTTTCAATACACTTTGAGACTTAGAGCATAAGGAGTGAAGCCTTAGACCTCCAACTCCATCTGCACAAGAAAGAGCCCCTTCTTCTTCTTCTTCTTAAGGCATCTCATGAATTTGTTGTCTTCAGGCAGGGCCTGCCCTACTCCTTTAACAGACTTATTCACCCAATCACAATCTGGCCCTAAGATCTGGCTTTGTTCCTCTGTTGAGTCTCTAAAGCACAGCCAGAGCCACAGATAAACCCTACTCAGTCTTCATACAAATTAGAAAAATGTGGACCTTGCTCTGGATAAACATTGCCTAGAACCAAGGTATCACAGTAACCAACCAAGACTGAGTTTATGCAAATAAACTTTATTTAAATAAAGTTCTATTAAGAACTCATAGGATTATAGGCTAAAGAGAAAGTACCATCACTCAATAATAAGCCTTACAAAATGCCACTCACTCATGTTTAACTCAGCCTGGGGCTCACAGGAAGGCAGCCTCCTTCCCTGGCTGGGCACCTTTATAACTGTCCTGCCATTCATTCTATCCTTGTGACTCTATACCTGGGAGATTGACCAGTCAGATTAGCTGGCTCTTCCCTACATAGCTCATCTCTCTGTTAAAACAAAACAAAACAAAACATAGTTGCATTATAAACTATGAAGATACATTTTCACCCTCCAATTCTGTCACGGAGCCTTATGATCTGTCTTAGTGATACCGGAGATCTTATGGAAGTTTGGCCTGTTCTACGATTTTCTCTCTTGAAGAGTCTGTTCTATAACTTGGCTAACAAGTAGCAAGGATAATGCCATTAATCCCACAGCACAATCCACCAGCCACAATAAATAGTGCTAACTCCCTTAACAAAAATAAATCCTCTGCCTTCAGGCCAGGAAAGGAAGGGTAGAAGTTAAAGTTTTAATCCTTAGTATCCCACTCTTTGGGGAGGGTCTTGCTTCTGAGCCAACTTGAATTGGACTTGATTTTATTAGGAAATAGAAAACAAATTTATTTGTAAAGGTCTGTAATAAGCACCTAGTGACATGGATGTTTTTCATGAAGGTTGACTTTCTCCTTTATAGAAAGGTCATTGATATCTGGCAAAGAACAAAGGAGTTTATAATTTACAAATAAATAAATTTATAAATAATTTACAAATAAATTTCACTTTGTGTAAAGTAGCACTAGAGGATTTCCCACGTCAAATAAATGCTTAGGGCTGGGGATGTAGCTCAGTGGTAGAGGGCTTGCCTAGCATGTGCAAAGACCTGGATTCAATCCCCAACACCACAAAACAAACAAACAAACAAAAACAAGCTTCCCCCACTGGGATTGAAGGGCATTTAGACTCCTCACGTGTTGAACATACACCTTAGCTCCCACCTGTCTCTCGGGTCAGTTCAGTCGCTGGAAGCTACACTCTGCAATGGAGAGGATCCCCCAGCCTCAGCTTCAAAGTCAAACTGTGGCAGGAGATAAACCGCTTTCCAAATGTGGGAGGAGGGCAACATGACCCCAAACCAAAGCTCCTTTGTTCTTTGCCAGATACCAGGGGCCTTTCTATAAAGGAGAGAGTAAACCTTCATGGAAAGCATCCACGTCACTAGGTGCTTATTACAGACACTTACTCAGCGAGTCTGCCAGGTCAGTGAATGAGGTCAAGAACTTGCCAAGCTGAAGGGCCATTGTCAACCAGCGGAGCCAAGAGAAGGAAAGAGTGAAGTAGTTCTGAGCTAAGAGGGGAGGCACAGCCTTCTTAGAGCTGCTTGAAAATATGTCTTTCTCTCCTTTCCACTTGCCAGAGATTTAGGCACCTCTCAAGACAGATGGTCACAGGTGACAGAAGCCACACACGAATTTTCACCTGGAAGATTCTCCCACTACAGGCTGCGCAGGTGAAGCACAAGGAAGGCACTTGTATCAGAAGTGTCCAGGTGTTACTGACACTGTCTTGTGCCCCACCCTTGGGTGGCTTTCTCTCAGCCAGCCTGTGGATAGAAATAAGGACTGATTGCTCTGTGGCTGGTTCACAGACAAGAAAATGTTCAGCCACTGCTAGGTGATACGTGGGTGGGAAGTTATGCTTCTTTGCCTTTTTGTGTTGGTCTGTACTACAGGTCATGAGTTAGGTACATCCACATTAGTGTGGACCCAAAGGTACCAGACAACATTCAATTAAAGAGATTTTTCTCATTATATGAGATCCTTCAGCACCTTCTTGTTTTAAACTCTCCAAAACAGCTTGCTCCATTGGATAAGGAGAGGAGAACTCTCAATCCTACCAGTCCACACATACACTAGCTACTCAGGTGGTTCCAACATAGGTTTGAACAAGCTAGCTTTCTCCAAAAAGATGGGGCTTTTGAATTCACCAGGCAAAGCAATCTTGCAAACCAGCCAAATCATCTTGTAAACAGTCAAGTGGCAGGAATTCATTTAACTGTGACACAAATAGAAATGACTTTTGCAGCCAAATCACTTACACTTTCCACATTGAGTTAGATTTTATAGGACGGTCTCTCCTAAATTTTCCACAAGAATCAGACTGTGTTCCCTGGATGAAGCCAGAGTCATGATTCAGCCCCTTGGAGGCAAACCTCCTCTGTAGACTGGATCTTACTCAAACTGAAAGTCCAAAGCCGCTTCTGGCTCTGCTTTCCCCACCTGTGACTTGAAGAGTTGCTCTACTTCCGCTTTGCTGGGTAGATTTCCTCTTCTAGGACATTTCACAAAGTCAGAGTTCAAAGTTCCTGAGTGAGAAAATTTAGTGCTGCCCAGTCTCAAAATGTACTCCGTGGGCCACGCGGAACATAAAGTGTTTGTCAATTACTAAGCTTCTGTTGAAGAATTTTGTGTTCTACAATATGGAATTGAAAATGATACATATTTGTAGGTGAATTAAATTTATAAAACAGAATGCTGGCAAATGACTTCAGTAAAAATAATGCAATATTAGACTCTCCTCATCACATAAGCTGAAGAGTCAGCTGCATGTAAAAATATAACAGTTGTTCAAACACGTAAATAAATGAAATAGTGTTTGGGTCATAGGGCTCATGCTGATGGCTCTTAGGAAGTAACCGGATGCAATTAACTTGGAAAAACCATCAATAGTAAATTATAAATGTGACCGCTGCATGATTAAATCACCCTGGTTACTTTTTTCAAACTTGCAAAACAAAGTCACCATCAGAAAAGTTACAGAAAGGGTTTTACATGTATATGCAGGCGTGTGCCCCAACATCCTGGGCACATGCCTGCGAATACATTCCCCAACTTGCTCCCCAATGATCGAGATCTGGCTAGTGGAATGAAAACAGGGATAAGGAATGTCACTTCCAGGTCCTTAAGCCCTCCCATACAATGCTCTCAGGCTTTCTGTCTTCCATATCTGCTAGACTTATGTGAAGGATGCCAGGCAAAGGGAGAGAGGGTCTCCAGTTGCAGGAAAAGGTAAATCCACTAGATAGGAGGCACCTGTGTCCCGTGGAGCCCTCCACATATCCTGATGGTACTGTGACCTGCAGAGGCAGCCAATGGTTGTTAAGTGAACCTGCTCAAGACTTGAAGCTACATGAATATTGCTAGGGTTCACTTGCCAGGACTAATTCACATTCTTGCACGTTTTTATTTTTTCCATAGTTAGAACATATTTAAACTCTTTGTCGATGTTACTAAATTTAGGCACATCCTCCCATGTCAAAATAAATTGACAGCAGACAAATAAGGCAGAATGATACAGTCATAAACAGTCTTTTAGACAATCATGTTAACTTATGTTAAATTTAAAATTAAATATTCTAAAATAAAATTGGCATCAAATGCAGATAACAAGCAGTTGGGAGAAAAAAATTTTAAATAGTGTTGGATTCCTTCTTTAATCATAATCTCATACTGGCCATTTCACGAAAAAGTAATATTTTTCATCATAGTGTATACATTATTGTCAACAAATACCTCTGAGTTACAAAGCGATGGCTGTGAATTCCCCATCCTTTAGCCCAATCAAGTTGACACAAAATATTACCTGCAACAAAGTTTATTAATTCTAGTTGTTTCAAATTACATGGGAAATCTCTATATATTAAAGAAAAAATAATATAAAACACTTTCTCAAAAAGAATAAGTTTGACTTCATTGGTACTAGTATTAATGTTATAAGAATTATAAAGTCCTACGAATTACCTGGACTAAATCAAGGATCAATATATATCCAGAATGTATATGAGTCAAAATGCATAAGAGGAAGGACCACAGTCTTCCCCACCAGTCCAGTATCAAAAAATGGATTTTCCAAGTACAATCAACTTAAGGTAGCAGGTAATGATAGTGACATCAACAAAAAATACACCATTTTGACACTATGTTTTTTATTTTTTAATATTTGTTACATATTTACACAAAAGAAAGGTTTACTGAGCCATCACCAGTGAGGAGATGGCCAAATTGAAATAAAAGCTAAAAAAAAGTCCTCTTTTATTTAAAGAGCCCCCATTATCTATAATGCACAACATAATGGAATTTTTACTGTAGATTATATTTGTTTCACTGTCTTTTAAAATTTCCCACACTATTTTTCTTGTAATCATTATTTAGAGTCATCCACGCCTACCAATTCCTTTTTCTCATTTTTTTCATCCTGCTTCTACTTTCTACAATCTTTTCCCTAAAAATATTTGGTTTTTAGTTCTTTTGTCCTGGACCTTATAAGTAGTAAATGCTTTCAGTTTTTAATATAAAAAAAAATCTCTGTTTCATCTTTACTGAAATAATATTTTAGGCTACAGGTTTCTCGGTTGAGTTACTTCCCCTTGGTATTCTAAGTGTATGTCCTAGGGAATTGTTCTTGTTTTTGATGAGGAATATGCTTTAGTGGGTAAATTGTCAGACTCTGCCCGGGCTTGGCACCACCACCCACCTGCAGTATGACTGGGCAAGATCCACAATCTTTCTGTGACTCAGTTTTCCTATCTGTAAAAAAGGGGATCTAACATAGTCCATTAGGTTATTTAAAGATTCATATGTGGCTAATGTCTGGGACATAAAAAACATCCGATACCATTCTCATTTATCTTGTTCAGGACTTGCTGTCTTCTTGAATCTGTAATTGTTGCATTACATTGTTTCTAGGAGTCTGAGGCAGGAGGATCCAAGTTTGAGGCCAGCCTCAGCAACTTAGTGACACCCTGTCTCAAAATATTTTTTTTAAAAAAAGCCTGGGGATATAGCTCAGTGGTAAAGCACTCCTGGGTTCAATCTCCAGTACAGGGAAAAAAAGAGGAGGAGGAGGAGATAGAAGGAAAGAAAAAGAAAAATTGGTCAATGTTTCTTCAAATATTGTCTTTCTTCCATCCTCTCCTATGGGAACTCCTAATAAATTTTGTTAGTCTTCCTCATTACAATTCCCATGCCTGACAACCTTTCCTGATTTTAATATCTTTACTTCTGTGGGCTGTGTTTTATGTAATTTCCTTAAAACTACTCTGAGTTCACTAATATTTCCCTCCTCCCCTTTCTTCTCTTTCTCTCTCTTTTTATTTTTAATTTCTTTCTTTCCTTGGTACTGGGGCACTCTACCACTGAGTTATATCCCCTGCCCTTTTAAAATTTTATTTTGAGATGGCCTTGCTAAGTTGCCCAGGCTGACCTCAAATTTGTGATCCTCATGCCTTAGCCTCCCAAGTTGCTAGGATTACAGGAATGCGCCACTGTACCTGGCTCACAAATTCTCTTTTTAGTTATGAATTTTCTACCACTTAACTTATTACTTTTGTTGTTGTTGTTGTTGTTAATTTTAAAGACACAGATTTTCAGGTTTGTATTAGGGTTCTCCAGAGAAACAGAACCTATGGGATTTATACATAGATATGTAAGAGGAGGTTTATTATAAGAATTGGCTCACCCAATTATGGAAGCTGAAAATCCCACAATATGCCTCCCATATACTGGACACCTGGGAAAGTTGATGGTATAATTCAGTGTGAGACTAAGACTTGAGAACCAGGAACTCTGATGTACCAGGGTAGCAGAGACTGGATATCCCAGATTAACAAGAGAGAATCTCCGCTTTGTCTGCCTTTTTGTTCTGTGGGGTCCTCAGTGAAGTGGATGATGCCTGCCACATGGAAGAGGGCAGATCTTTACTCAGCCCACAGAGTCAAGTGCTGATCTCCTCCAGAAGCAGCACACAGATGGGCCCAGCAATAATGTTTTACCAGCTACATGTGCATCCTTCTGCTCAGTCAGGTTGATGCATAAAATTTACCAACCCAAGACCTTCTAATTCCATGGACATTATTTTCAGATATACCTGTTTTTCCCCCCAATGGCATTCTGTTATTTCCTTGTGATTGTAGGACTCGTTTATTTGTTTATTTTAAACATACTTAGAGTCTTTCTGAGATGGTTCCATTGTCTTCAGTTTTAGGTGTTAAGCCTCCTCTCTGTTCTGTGGTATCTCCTTATGTTCCCCATAGTGAACTCATTCTGCATGTATCTAGGAGGTTAGTCTGTGAGCAGCTTTTTATCCAGGATTACCTTTCTCCATTAGAGTTCCGTCTTCCCGGGGAGTGGCAGCATTGTATACAGAAATTTTGCTTTGCTTCTGCTATATAATCTCTGTATGTCTGGAGTCAATTTTTAAATTACTTTTTTAAAGCTTCACGAGCCTATGCTTATGAACAAATGTGTAACAACAAATCCCACCATTCTGTACAACTATTGTATACCAATTAAAAGCATGGGAAAAAAACATAGTCTATGCTTAATGTAAATCTTAATTGTGTACCTAGACTTGGAACTTTGAATTCTCGTGGGGTCAAGGGCTTTTTCATTCTCTCTAGAGTCCTATGCAGAAGCATGCTTTCTTGAAGAGCAGTCCAGAGTAGAGGTTAAAAACACAGTTCTGAAGACCACTTGGATTTCAGTCTTCACTTGACTTTGTATTAGTACAGACACTCGGGCATATTAAAAAAAAAAAAAAATCACTGTGACTCAGTCACCCTGTCTAGAATCCTTCTTCAATCTAGAGGGATTAGAAAACTCCACACATATCAGTACAGGAAAATGACAGTGATGATTGATGCTTACAGTACATACTGTACATTCTGCAGTGTTCTAAATATCTTGCTTGTGTTCACTCCTTTAATCCTTATAACAGTCTTACAACGTAGGCATTATTATTACAAATAAGAAAACTGAGTCACAGAGTTTTTGACATTTTAAAAACTATGCCTAAGGAATAATGGATTTCTTTTCCTTTCTTTTATACTCAACCCCCTCCCATATATATATTTCTTTCTCCACACAGGAAAAAGCCCGGGAGGATGGCTGAGGCAGGGAATGCAGAATGGGGGAGGACAACTCACCCTGGCACAGTCTGCTTCGATGTTGCCAGAATTGAAACTTTGCAATTGACTTTGAATACACTTTTCATTCAAAACTATCACAGGAAAGGGCTAATTTTGCAACACCACAGGTTCTTTCTACCCAGATGCCATTTGAGAGCACACTTTAATTTTCTAAAAGCTCACAGACAACTTCTGGGAAAATGCAGGGAGACCGTGAACTCATTTCACACCACATCACTGGCTAAGCTGAAAGCTCTTATCCTCTGCAGAACATGAGCAAAGCAGACAAAAGTGGATGGGCTACCCAGAGTGACCTTAGAAACTCCTACTTCTTCCCCCAAATCCCCTGACTTTATGCTTTAAAAAAAAAAAACCTCCCTAGATTCACCAGAATCAATGTATCTTATGAAAGAAAATATAATGCAATGTCTTCATGCAACATTTTGTATGAAAGTCTTAAAAAATGATTCAAACTAGAGGTTTCTTTCTAATGGAACTGGTTGTTATTGTTTATTATGTATAGGAAAGAATAAAACAAGATTATTGGAAAAAACAATGCTAATAAAATTTAACCATCTTCCATTTAGACTGATGAAATTTAAATATTGGTCATAAAACCTACAATAATCTCCTAAACCATCCCTCCCACAACTGCAAGACTGCAGGGAGGGGGAAGGGCTCTGAAGTGAGCCCATGATTCCCTGCATTTTCTCAATTCAAGTTCCTGGTGACAAAAGTTCACAGCAGTAGATGCAGGATGTGGATTAGGGATGGAGAGTAGTCTTTGTGTTCGGAAAAGGCTCTTCCACTAAGGACCACTAACCACATGAGGATTCCAAACCGGGACCCTTCATTTCCTCTGTGTGTACAGCTCATTCAACCTTAACGGACCTCGGGTTCCTCATTTGTAACATGGGGGACAACCCACGTGTCAGCCAATGTCAGCCAGCCACATGATTATACCCTAGTTCTCCTACCTTGTAGATGAAGATTTTTTAAATATTTAAATTTAAATGGCTTAAGCCTCCATCCAAATACAGAGGGGAAGATAGCATGCAGGAGTCCATCCCAAACAATCCTGGAGATAACTCATGCTTCTGCTGGTGACCTGCTCAGATTTCCTCGACCCCACTGCCATCTTGCCTCTTGCAAGTCCACCTTCCCTTCATCCTCACTAGCCTAACGTTGAGATTTTCAAACCATGCATCCATCCATGCTTAAGGTTGATGATTGAAGAGGACTTGTGATGATGTGGCGGAGGGGCCGCCGGGTGAGGGGACCGCCATCACAGACTCAAACCCCTCTATGCTTTAAATGTAACTTTACACATTTTTGTTCTCAAGAATCCCTCAATCATCCTTGATCATGGAAACTTCCCCCTGGCTGTTTTTCTTCCTCGGGGACCTCCACTCCCACCATGTGTCTCAGCACCCGCCCTCTTCACTTCTCTCCTTTCCTCTCTTTGTCATTTTTCATACTGAAAAATGTGGAGCCCTGATTCTGAACCTTCTGCAGAACTCTGGAAGATGTTTTAACAAGCAGAAGTCATTAAGATGCTTTAAAAATAAGGTCATTTCCCCCTATTTCTCCCCTTCAAACCCCAACACAGAAGTTATAATATCAGTTATTATAAGATCACATTCCTGGTGATGGCTCTCTTGCTCATCAATGTCTTTAAAGAGAAGAGACCAGTATAAAAATGCATTATTTCCACTATCAATATGAATCGTGACGCTTCCTCCTGCTTCCTCCCTTGAAGAACCAAGGGCCATCATTTTTTCTTTCTTTCTTTCTTTTTTTTGGGGGGGGTTTGTTTGTTGTTTAAAGTAGCAATTTGTTCCTTCCTTCTTGTAGGAGATAACTACCGATTCTTTAGTAGAATTGAGGATAACACATGAGAATATGCCAACTGCTAGGCCTAAACTGAGTGTAGTGGCACTGTGGCTGCTTTAGGTTTTGACTGCTACTATTGCTACCCTCCTCCTTTAGGAAATAGTGATTTAAAAAATAAATAAGTCATGTATCTTCTGATTTAACCTCTCCATTAGATTCCCACTGCTTTGAGAAGATAATCCAATGTCTTTGTCACCAAGATCTATAGGTCTTGCTTTCTAATCTTTTCCTACTTCTTCTTTGATATGACCCCAAAAGCACAAACAACAAAAACAAAATAAATAAATAAACAAATGGTTCATCTCAAACTAAAAAGCTTCTGCATGGCACAAGACACAATAGGGAGACGGCCCACAGACTGGGAGGAAATTTTTGCAAACCATATATCTGATAAGGGGATAATATTAAAAATACAGGGCTGGGGATGTGGCTCAAGCGGTAGCGCGCTTGCCTGGCATGCGTGCGGCCCGGGTTCGATCCTCAGCACCACATACAAACAAAGATGTTGTGTCCGCCGAAAACTAAAAATAAATAAATAAATAAATATTAAAATTAAAAAAAAAATACATATGAATAAACCACACAACCTAATAACAGGAAAACAACACAATAAGAAAATGGGCAAAGAACCTAAGTAACATTTCTCAACAGAAGACAAACAAATGGCCAACAGATACATTTAAAAATGTTCTTCATCAAATCAAAGGGAGATCAGTAGAGTGAAGGTTCAGGAGAAGGGAGAGGGCAAGGGAAAGAGGAAATACTGGGGAATGATATTGGTAATTATATTGCTATGTTATGTGTATGTATGATGAGTATGTGACAATCAATCCCATCATTATGTACAAGTATAATGTACCAATAATATGGGAAAAAAATGCTCTTCATCACTGATCTCCAGGGAAATGCACATTAAAACCACAATGAGATATTATTTTAGACCTGTTAAAATAGCTATTATCAATGAGCTGGGGTTGTGGCTCAGTGGCAGAGCACTTGCCTAGCATGTATGAGGCACTGGGTTCGATCCTCAGCACCACATGTAAATTAAAAAATAAAAATTTACATCAACAGCTAAAAAAAATTTAAAAATAGCTATTATCAAATGAGATGAAAGGTAAGTGTTGGCAAGGGTGTGGAGAAAAGGGAACCCCTGTGCATTGTTGGTAGGATTATAAATTAATAAAGCAATTATGAAAAACAGTATGGTGGTAGCTCAGAAAACTAAAAATAGAATTGCCATTTTATGATCCAGTAATAAGGAATGGAAACCAGGGTGCTGAAGAGATATCTGCAGCCTGAGTGCTGTGCAGCATTGTTCACAACAGATAAGAGTAGGGAAGCAATCTGTGTGCACATCATTGGATGAACAGATAAAGAAAATGTGGTACACATACACAATAGAATCCTACTCAATTTGAAAAGAATGATTTTCAAGACTATAGATGAAACTGGAGGATATTATGTTTAAGTGAAATAAGCCAGATGCACAAAGACAAATGCTGCACCTTCTCACATATGTATGGAATCTAAATATCCAAACTCATAACTAAAGAGTAACATAATGGCTTCCAGAGGCTGGGGGAGGGAAAGAGGTGGCAACGGGGAGGTGTTGATCAGAGAGTACAAAGATTCCATTAGAGAGGAAAACCAAGGTTTAGAGGCTATTGCACAGAATGGTAACTTTAGTAAAGAATAATGCATTGTATATTTCAAAATTGTTAGAGAGAAGATGTTTTCACAACAACAACAAAAAAATGGGTATGTGAAATGATGAATTAAGCCTGACTTAACCAGTCCAGTATATCACAAGACATTGTATCTCATAAATATATAAAATTATTATTTGTCAACTATGAATGCAATTTTAAATGTTAAAAACAAATCAAAATAAGTACAATTTTTAAAGTCCTTAGGATACTGTAATATCTTTTTAAATATAAGAAAGAGAAATTTGTACTGATTTCACAGCTTGGTGTCAGGTAATGTTTTGGACACTTGAAGAACAACAATGAACAAATTAGAAAAGCATCTTTTTTACCCAAAGGACTTCGTAGCTACAATTTACCCTAGAACATACTTACCAAGAATTTAGCAAAATCTGACTCTTCCTCATACTTTCTCAAGTATTCCTTCCCCAGAAAAGACTTCCCTAACCACGTTTTCCTTATCCACTCTCCTGGTCACTATGTATTACATCATCCATCTTTGATCTCAATTGCACTTATCATTTTCCAATATTGCCTTGCTCATTAATCAATCAATCAATTAATTTAACTTAAATTTTTTTCTTACTGATCATCCGTCTTTCTGAATGAGGATATACATGTACACTTCATGAGAGCAGGAGCTTAGTCTACTATGCACCCCACTGTATCCCTGGCGCCCATAATGATGCCTAGCATACTGTAGACACTCAGTAAATCATATACACTGAATTAGTGAATGAGTGAATGGATGAATGGATAAAACTGCCTCTACTTTTTTAAAAAACATTTTTTTGTAGTCATGTATGGACAGCATGCCTTTATCTTATTTGTTAATTTGTATGTGGTGCTGAGGATTGAACCCAGTGCCTCACATGTGCTAGGCAAGCACTCTGCCACTGAACTACAGCCCTAGCCCCTGCCCCTATTTTTGCTTTTGAATTCAATCTCCCTCCATCACAAGGTCCTTGTTGAGTTATCAATAATCATGCGTCTTCTACCACATTTGGGTATAGTTTGGGTATGTGGGTCAATATGAACCTACACTCTTTTGGATACAATAATTAATACAAAGGATTGGGCACAGGGTCCAAGCCAGACCAGTTGGTGCCCTTCTCCAAATATTTCAAAATTAGACACCTTAAGACAGGAAGTGTTCATGGTTCACAAGCTTTAAGGATATATATATATATATATATATATATATATATATATATATATAACCATTACTGTTCACCACCTTCTTTTTTTTAATTATTTTTAGTTGTCAATGGACCTTTATTTTATTTATATGTGGTGCTGAGACTCGAACCCAGTGCCTCTCACATGCTGGGCAAGTGCTCTACCACTGATCTACAACCCCAGCCCTCACCATCTTCTTTTAAGATAGAAAGAGGTTGTCAAGGGTAGACAAGAATGAGATAAATTTAAATGAAGCCACACTAAGAGCTAGAGTTATAGAGAGTATCTTCATAACATCCATTGGGCACCTGCTTCCATTTTGCTTGAAGCCTAGCATCCCATCTCTGTAGGTCACTGCATTTCTATTTTTGCTAGAGCCAAGTTGAGCTGGATTTCTGTACCATGTAACTGAAAGTCTAGACTGAGTCGATGCTTAACACAGATCACTTCCAAACATCTGCTCCTTTTCCAAATGAAAGAATAAAGCATTGTAACACCAAGCAACAGTTAAGGCATTTGGCTCTCCACCCTGGAGTGCTGTTTGAAAATTGAACTTGAGAGAGGGCTGCTGTTAAGTCCATTCCTGCATTTGAGATCATCTGAATGCTGCTTGAAAATTCCCACCCACATCCCCTTCCTCTCACCATTCAGTAAGCAGCAAGGTTTACTTCATTCAATAGAGTGATTTTTCTCTCCCACCCCAGAATGCTTTGCAAAAGATCCTTTGCTCTAGGTTTGGTCACTAATAGTACTGGTGATAGCTAGGGTCCTTCCTTTTCCTCCAACTCTGCTCCTCTTTCCCAAAGACCAGAGTCCAAATGAGAGGTAAACCGAAATCTTATGTCTGAACCCAGAGCTGTGTCTGATTTATTATTACACTTCTCTATGAAAAGAGAAAAAGCAATGACATCAGTGGGGTTCACTGTGCCTTGGTGGTTGCAAAGCCTTTCCTGCCCAGACCAGAGACTAGGTAATTCACCCTGGGTACTTTAAAACTCATCAGAAAACCCAAGACAAAAGGCAGCATAACACTGCAAAAATGAGACTATTGAGGCAAGGCCCTCTACTCTGTGTATTGAACAGAACACTGCTCTATTCTGTGACCTGGCTTCTCAATTTGATTCTCTCTGTTCTTGAATATGCTCCATAATCTGTTGGGATCTGCTCCTTTTCTTTAAACCTCCTACTTTGAGAAAGGATTCTTCCTCCACCAAGTTCTCAGCTTCTCCCTAGCTATTCCCTTAAATCAAGGTTTCGTCAGAAACAAAAGATCTTACCCACACATAGTGAAGCCATTATTTTTAATGAACTTCATTTTTTGTTGCCAAGATCTAGGGGCAAGAAATACTAAAATGGAGGATCTTCTCATTTTTTTTCCAGTTCTCTGGACCAAGTAATAAAAAGACAAGACAAAAAACAAACAAACAAAAATAGCCTCTGGCATGTTACTAGGGAGGGAAGGTATGCACTGCTTGCTGGATATGCTTTGCACAGAACCCAATATATGTACAGTATGTAATATTAATACTACTAATGATTAGCTATGCCAGATTAAATGCCCCCTAAAAGATATGTTTTTGTCCTAGAACTGGTAAGTGTGACCTTATTTGGAAAAAGGGTCTTTGTAGATGTAATTAAATGAAGGATCTCAAGTGAGATTATTCTGGATTGCCCAGGTGAGCCCAAAATTCAATGACAAGCATCTTTTTATTTTTTTAATTTGGTACCAGGGATTGAACTCAGGGGTACTCAACCACTGAGCCATACCCTCAGCCCTATTGTGTATATTAATTCAGAGACAGCATCTTGCTGAATTGCCTAGCACCTTCCTTTGCCAAGGCTGGCTTTGAACTCACAATTCTCCTGCTCCAGCCTCCCTAGCTGCTGGGATTACAGGCATGCGCCACCACGCTGGGCTGACATGCATCTTAATAGGAGGTGAGAGGTAGATACATAGAAGAAATGGCCATGTGAAGACAAGGAAGAGACTGGAGTTAGGAAGAGGCAGCCCAGGAGCTTCTGGGCCACTGGAAGAGGCAAGGATTTTTCTCCCTATAGCCTCTGGAGGGAACATGGCCCTGCTGACGCCTTGACTTTGAACTACTTTCCAGGACTGGGGGAGAATAAATTTTTGTTGTTTTAAGCTATCAAGTTTGAATGGAAAGCAAATTAATATAGAGCCTATTTCATGCCTACTGTGCTTACATCCATGTTTGCTGCTTCTCATTCTTTCTCTCCCCTTTTCACAGCAAAACATCCTCACAAGGGAGGTGTTGCTGTTCCCATTAAATCAAAAGCCCTGCCCACAGTCTGCTGAGGAAAGGGTGAAGATGAATTCAAATTCAGTCCTGATTCTGAAATCCACACTGTTCCCATCATGCCCCTATTTCTGTATTTAATAGTCTATTTTCAAGTCACTGTAGTATCTGATCCCAACGCTAGTTTCTAGCATATTTGACATCCAAAGGATTTCATTTTTTAATGTTCCCTGTTCCCTTATGAGACATAATTATTTTCAGAAATAATCATAATTAGATGAATGTATTCTGTGCAAGGATTAAAATTCACATTTACCACACAAAAATAATTACACTTTACAGTTTGCATGGTTTCACTTGTTTCTTATAGAAACACAAATAAAAACTCCTAGTGGTCACATAGAAGAATGTAAATCTTACTCAATTCTCTTTCCTTACAACCTTATGGTGGTTGTGCCTTTTTTAGTGGGTGGGAGTGGTAGCAGGGTTTGAACTCAGAAGCACTCTGACCACCAAGCCACATCCCCAACCCTACTTCATATTTTAATGGAGACAGGGTCTCACTGAGTTGTACAGTGCCTTGCTGTGGATGGCTTTGAACTTGTGATCTTCCTGCCTCAGCCTCCCAAACTGCTGGGATTAGAGGCGTGTGCCACCATGCCTGACTCCAACTCTTCCTTTCTAATCTACTGTTTAAAATACAGAAATATACACTGTATGTTCAAAGTATGACCTGAGCCCCAAGTAAGTGGAATCCCACAGGAATTTACTCTAGAAACAAATACATGCAGCTATGCCCCTCATGTTGGGGTCTGACTGAGTATAACAGGGAGTTGTCCAAATTAAATCCACACTGAATACAATGTTTTTTTAAAAAGATGTGCTTGCTTGTCTTTTTTTATTGTGGTAAAAACATAACATAAAATTTATCATCTTAACTGATATTAAGTGTACAGTTCCACAGTGCTAAGTATATTCACATGGTTGTGCAACTGATCTCCAGAACTTTTTCATTTTGCAAAACTGAAAATCTGCATCCAGCAAACATTTCTCCATTTCCTCCTTTTCCTCACCCCTCATAACCACCAATCTATTTTCTAGTTCTAAGAATTCAGTGCTATAGCTACTTCATTTAAGTAGTACTATTTATCTTTTTGTGATAGGTTTCCTTCATTTATGTAAAATACTTTTAAAAGTGTAATTCAGATGAAGCTTACAAATATATTATTAAAACTCAACATTAATCTATTAAGCACTACTGAATTGTACATATACTAATGGTTAAGATGATAAATTTATATGTATGTACTATCTTAAAAAAGAAAAAATTGGGGCTGGTAGAGTGCTCAACTCGCACGTGCAAGGCCCTAGGTTCGATCCTCAGCAACACATAAAAATGAATAAAGGTGGGGCTGGGGATGTGGCTCAAGCCGTAGCACGCTCGCCTGGCATGCGTGCGGCCCGGGTTCGATCCTCAGCACCACATACAAACAAAGATGTTGTGTCTGCCGAAAACTAAAAAATAAATATTAAAAATTCTCTCTCTCTCTCTCCCTCTCTCACTCTATCTTTAAAAAAAATGAATAAAGGTATTGTGTCCAACTAAAAAAGAAATATTTTTAAAAAAGAAAAATTATTGTAAAATACCCTCAACACTTGTTAGATAAATTTTTTTTCTTGTTGGGGAGAAGTGTTTTATCATGGACAATAGCTTAGGATTGCTGCCACTTGGTAATAATAAAAAGCACACCAAATTTAATCAACATTATTATTGTGTTTACATTCTCTTCCAACACTTCATCTCCTTATAGCCTATATCCAGGACAAACTGGTCCTCTTCTAAAATCACTACTGCTACAAAATATGACAGGGAGGACAGCATTCGACAGCTTTACCTGGAACCAGTCCAGGCAACCTGATCTACCATGTTCATATATTTAAGTTAAAAAATTAAAATGGGTTTTTAAAAAATAACTGTCTTAGTTATTTTTAAATAACTTAGTTCGGGCTGCTAGAAAAGAAAAATCTGAGGGACTTATCAAGAGTAAACATTTATTTCTCAGTGTCTGGTAAGAACAAGTTCTTTGCTCCATCTTCACATGATTGGGCTAGCTAGCTGTCTGTGGTCTCTTTTATAAGGGCACCAATCTAATCTTTGTAAAGAGGTTTCATGATCAAATCACCTCCCAAATGGCCCACTTTCTAATATTAATACTTTGGGAGCTGGGATTTCAACATGAATTTAGGGGACATTAAACAGATCATAATAACTATAAAACATTTGCCTCTGGGTTTCCTATATCCCTGCTGCACCCTATAAGAAAGATTCAGAAACCAGGATCACTTTGATTACATTAGGAAGCTCTCTTGGAGAAAAACACTTAAGAGAACTAATGTGAGCTGAGTGCAGACAACTCTCCTTTGGGCAAATAAAAATATTTTCTTTTTTTCTCTTGTAAGCATACTCTTTTCCTTTAACTCATTTAAGTATTAAGGAGAGGAAAACCCATAACTAACCACTTTGTTGATTCCCAAGTCAGCAGAACAACTCTCCAGAGTGACTGTGACCCCAGTGGTGTTTATCTCCCTGTCTTTTCAGAGTTGGGAATGCAGTGAAAAGTGCAAAAGGGTTCTCAAAGTACCTCCACTGATCAGAAACCAAGACCAGGCTGCTGGCAGACCATGATCGCTTATCAACAGGTTTAACTCATATGGAAACCATTTGCTCCTGAAAACTGAGGTGGTGGATAAACCTATTTCATCTAAACTATGCCAGAGATGAAGCATCTTGACCTCACTCTGCCCACCTGCCCACACTTCTTGCAATGTGATCTTAGGCAAATGATGTGGCTTCCATAAAGTGTTAGTCAACTCATCTATAAAATGAAGATGAAAAATGATGATCCTCAGGGCTATTGTGAGAATTTAAAGAGCTGGCAAAATATTTGGCACTGAAGAAATATTTATTCCTAGCCCATGTAACTTTTCCTTGGCAAAAACAGTTTTTCAAAACATGTCTTTCTGGTCCACTGAAAGCTGTGTCTATAAAATCTTTTGGTCAATTTCAAGCAAGGAAATAGAAGATGCCATCAAAAGCCTACCAACCAAGAAAAGCCCAGGACCAGATGGATTCACAGCTGAGTTCTACAAGACCTACAAAGAATTAATACCAACACTTCTCAATTTATTCCATGAAATAGGAAAGGAAGGAACCCTTCCAAACTCATTCTACAAAGCTCATATCATGCTGATATCAAAACCAGGCAGAGAAACACATCAAGGAAAAAATTTCAGACCAATATCCCAGGTGAACATTGATGCAAAAATTCTCAATAAAATTCTGGTAAATCTTATACAAAAACATTTTAAAAAAACTGTGCACCATGATCAAGTGGTTCATTCCAGGGATGCAAGGTTGGTTCAACATATAAAAATCAATGTATATAATTCATTACCTCAATTGACTTAAAGATTAGAATCATATGATTATATCGTTTGATGCAGAGAAAGCATTTGACAAAATACAGCACCCTTTCTGTTCAAAACACTAGAAAACTAGGGATAGTAAGAATATACCTCAACATTGTAAAAGCTATCTATGCTAAACCCAAGGCTAACATCATTCTAAATGGAGAAAAATTGGAAGCACTCCCTCTAAAAACTGGACAAGACTGGAATACCCCCTTTCGCCACTTCTATTCAACATAGTCCCTGAAACTCTAGCCAGAGCAATTAGACAGATGAAAGAAATTAAAGGGATACAAATAGGAAAAGAAGAACTCAAACTGTCATTATTTGCTGATATCATGATTGTATACTTAGAGGATCCAAAAAACTCCACCAGAAAACTTCTAGAATGAATTAACGAATTCAGCAAAGTAGCAGGATATAAAATCAATAACCATAAATCAAATGCATTTCTATATATAAGTGATGAATCCTCTGAAAGAGAAATTAGGAAAAGTACCCCATTCACAATAGCCTCAGAAAATAAAATACTTGGGAATCAACTTAACAAAAGAGGTGAAAGGTCTCTCCAATGAAAACTACAGAACAGAAAACTAAAGAAAGAAAGACCTTAGAAGATGGAAAGATTGCCCATGTTCTTGGATAGACAAAATTAATATTATCAAAATAGCCACATTACCCAAAACGCTATACAGATTCAATATGATTCCAATTAAAATCCCAGTATCATTCCTTATAGAAACAGAAAAGGCAATCATGAAATTCATTTGGAAAAATAAGATACCCAGAATAGCCAAAGCAATTCTTAGCAAGAAGAGTGAAGCACGAGGCACCACAATACCAGACCTTAAACTATACTACAAAGCTACAGTAACAAAAATGGCATGGTATCGGCACCAAAATAGACATGTAGACCAATGGTACAGAAGACACAGAG
This sequence comes from Marmota monax, assembly GCF_021218885.2. Classification (NCBI taxonomy): domain Eukaryota; kingdom Metazoa; phylum Chordata; class Mammalia; order Rodentia; family Sciuridae; genus Marmota; species Marmota monax. The sequence continues at coordinate 14,550,048 of NW_026695241.1, read as the reverse complement.
ACAAACCCACATAGATAGTTATCTCATATTAGACAAAGACGCAGAACACATCTCATATTAGACAAAGATGCAAAAAACATACACTGGAGAAAAGATAGCCTCTTCAACAAATGGTGCTGGGAGAACTGGAAACCCATATGCAGCAAAATGAAATTAAACCTCTATCTCTCACCATGCACAAAACTCAACTCAAAGTGGATCAAGGACCTAAGAATTAGTCCAGAGACCTTGCACCTAATGTAGGAAAAAATAGGCCCAAATCTTCATCACGTGGGATTAGGCCCCGGTTTCCTTAACAAGATCCCTAAAACATGAGAAATAAAGAGAAATGAAAAGTTGTGTGGCTATGTGTACAAATGAATCAAAATGCATTCTGCTGTCATACATACTTAATTAAAATAAATTATCTTAATTTAAAAAAACTTAATTTAAAAAATCTTTTGGTAAACTTCTTTCATTTTTAATGCCCTCCCTGTTTGAGAACAGAACTCACACAACAGCCCCTTGGTTGTGGATGGTGGAATTCTATAGGGGACTTATAAGAACGTGAAAATGACATTAAGTACACATCACACAGGCACAGACTCCTTATATAGACTACATGCCACTTGGGGACAAGGCATGGAGGCCCAATATATGTTCACACCAAGGAAGGAAAGGATATTTTGAAGAGAGACTGATGGCTCTCAAACCTGTACTAGGTCAAGTTCAGGGAGACATCAATGACTGAAACCTGTGTTCCTTCATCTTCTACAAATGGGCCTTTATTAGCCTTATCTAGGCAAGACTCTTTTCTTGGTCAATAGACACCATCCATGCTAGGGATGAGGGATCTTGAATTGACTCTGCCAATCCTCCTAATTGGGTACTCCATCAAGACTATACTGGGGGGGCTGAGGTTGTGGCTCAGTGGCAGAGTGCTTGCCTTCCACATGTGAGGCACTAGGTTCGATCCTTAGCATCACATAACAAATAAATGCATTCTGTCCATCTACAACTACAAAAATAAAAATAAGACTATACTAGATTTGAATCTGTTATCTCATCACAGTGCACATAGCAAATACTCAAATATTTGTGAATAAATGATGCAACAACACATAATAGACTTAGATATAACAAAGTTATGTTCAAGGATAATTTTCCATCATAATTGTGTTATGGACATTTTAAATAGTACTGTTTTATTTATCTGGTAAAGATTTTAAATGGGATAATGAATATCCAAGGGGAAAAGGGGACTTGGAAAGCTCTCAGCAAGGGAGATGATCATTCTTAAAACATGCCTTATCACTTCCAGATTTATTTGTCCCAATTTACCAACAAATGTGGAAATGTTTACATACTATGGATGTTTAACCTTGCTGTTAAGCGACACTGCTTTGTGTGACTAATAAAATTTTCATACTAGCTCAATATTAATGGTGGCTCATTGCCAAATAAACAGAGATATATCAAGTTTCTTGGATGCAAACAACAGAACCAGACTGGTTATTTTAGAAAGAAAAGGAATCAATTGGGTTATTTGCACATCAAAAGGCTGATAAACTAGGCTGAGGCAGGAGTCCAGTAAAGAGGAGTAAACCCATTCATAGTCTTGCCTAGCAAAATCTGCTTATTAAGGCTGCCACTGCCACCCTTGTTCAGTCACTATCATACCACCAGAGATTACATAGGACGACCTGTGACAGGTTCTGCAACTTTGTTTCAGCCTCTCAAGATTCAAAGTCCTGAGTGTAAGCATCATACTGACCATTTGAGATTTTGATCCCATTGTGGATGCAGAGATAGTTGACTCCTTGGGGTACTGAGTGTTCTCTACGCTGCTTGGCATAAAGCAAAATAGGAAGGGTATTTTGCTATTATGTCAAAAGAAACCAAATATCCTTCGTGCAATCTGTTGAAAGTAAATAGTTCTGTCTCTTAAAACCCAATTGGACTTCCTTGGTTTTCCTGCCCCTATGTATCCTATTTAGCACTGCTACTCTACCCATGGAATCCTTGGTGTAGAAGTTCCATGCCTGACAATTCTCAACGAAGTGAACTGGGCAGACCTACTGATGCAGGGAAAATTAATTTTTAAAATATAGTTCTACCTTAGTTACACCTTTAGGAAAATTCAATCTATTTTAGACATAATTCAGGACATATCTTCAGGTTAAAAATAATTTTATTTTTTTAGTTATTCGACACAGTATCTTTTTCATTTTTATGTAGTGCCGAGGATCGAAGCCAGTGCTTCTTCACATGTTCAAGGCAAGCGCTCTGTCACTGAGCCACACAATCCAGTTTTTTTTAAATTGGTTAAAAATACTTTTAATTAAAAAAAAGTATAAAGGTTCCCATTGTTACATTATTCCTCTTCTGCACCCATCACTCACTTTTCTTCCAACACTGTTTGCTGTGGCCAGACGCACTGCTCCATCAAATCACTTAATCAGATCACAGATTATCTGTTGCTATTCTGACCATTTAAGAAAGTTTTAGCTCTTAAGTCAAATATTTAAAATTATTCAAATTACAAAACTAAGGAAATAGTCGACAAATGCTCTTGTATCAAGCACCATTATAAGATCTTTATATGTATATTTTAATCCTTAAAATCATATTGTCATTTCACATAGAGAAACTGAAACCAAAAAGATTCAGATTATCAATGTAGGATGCTTGAATTAAACCGCAAAATACAAGACTTGCTGGCAATAAATAAAATCTTTATTATGATTTTAGTAGTTAAAATTTGCTCGTTTCCTAGATAAAGTAGTCTGTAACAGGATAAAAAAATTACAAAAAGGCAAGCTCTTTCTTAATGATTCATTTGAATTAGCTATAAAATGAAAATACCTGCTAATTATTTAATACCATCTAAAATAACACAAAATATATTCAATATGTAATACAAACCTCAATAATCCAATTTTCCTAATAAGCAATATTTACAAACTCTGAACTAAGAGAAAAAGATTTAGTTAGACAAAGAAATAAGAGAATAGTGACTTTAAATAATTTTATCCTAGGTAATCTATGCTTTGGAGTAGAAAATACTCATTTAATACAATGTTAATTATATTAAAATTACACTTCGTTGGTGTGAAGTGAGCCCAACCTAAATTCCTGTGTGCCTGGAAAATACAACTTTTAAAAAGCCATTATCAAGAATTGGTAATAGTTTAATAATTCAGACTGACATCCAAACCAACTTATCTTAAAGGTGCAGAATTTAATGACACCCTTATCTTCATTAACAAGGTAAAGCACTTTCCTTTCTAAACTGTATTAATCTTATTCAATAATTTATGTAATAATGTCATAGGCTAGTAAGCAAAGCAAGGAACATTACTTTTTTAAATAACATCTTTAATTAAAGTTTTGCAAAGGTAAAATATTAAACTTAAAATAGGTCTTAGTACATGAAAATACTAAGTTCTCTAATTGTATTCCAAGATGGGTCTTTAAAACATAATATCCCATTTATCACAGAAGAGCAACCTTGATCTGCAATTGTACAGAATGAATTTTACAAACATAATAAATATATTTACGCCCTTACACATAACAGTATGTACAACAGCAGTTGACAATAGTAGCTCAGAACAGCAAAAAGATTAGTTCCTCCCCCCCAAGTTGTAGCCCTGTGTATACTGGACTGATTTAAGGAAATCTGACTAAAGGAGAGAGTAGTTAGTAACACAATATAATTCTCTAAAAGAGAAGGAAAAAAGTTTGTTCCTCAAAATAAACAAAAATAGTTTGATCTGTTCTTCTTAAATCACAGAAAAATAATGATAGACTAAGGCAGGATTCAAAAGGGAAGTGTATAAACCTCAAGAGTAATTTAGCATAATAGATGATTAAAATGCAAAATTAACAAACCCATGAGGAAACATATAAAACAACTACTTTTTAACCAGAAATTCAAAATTTGCTATAGCTGATTCAGACAGGTAGGTGGGAGACAGACATTATGAAATGAAAATATACAAAGACATATCAATAAAATATTACATTGCACAAAAGCTCAAAAAAGCTCAAAATGAAATAATCTGAAAATATAGGAATTTTCTCAAGTGAAAGAAAATACTAAAGTTATAAAGGGAACTCCCAAGAAGGAATTATGCCTGTTTTCCTATACAAGGAATATTTTCCCTCTAATAATAGTGAAATTATTGCTATGATAATAAAAAATTACTCTTAGAGGGAGACCATTCTTTTTAATCCCTTCATAAGAGCCAGGAAAAAAATCCTTGACTTTCACTATAGCAAAAGACAACCTTTATACAAAAGCTATTATATTTTTATGATATTTTCTAAAACCAGAATCTATTTTGCTGGTCAAGAACATATTTTAATCACTAGACACAATGCTCAAATCTTATTGTAATCATACAACATCAGTGGCTTTGATTTTTAAAAAGCCAACAGTGCAAATTATGATGACATTTAATTAACATAAATGTGAACATCTCAAAAAATATAAAAGCTTAATATAAAGATCCCCCTCATATAACATTTTAATCTAGAATCGAATTGCACATTGAAGAGTTGTTTTAGCCACATGCAGCGCTCTACAGAAATTAAATGTGCTATCAGGCATTCAAGTGACCAGATCATACAAATGACCATCCAACAAGACTTGTATGCCAAAAGGCATATACTTCCACACTTCAGTAATTTTCTGTAAATTTTCCATAGCACTTTTGTTTTTTGAGTAAAAGGTGCCATCATCACCATCTGTGCAAATCTAAACAAATTCTCTTCTGAATAAGCAATGGTTATTACGAAGTCTGAATGATTTTTCCCCTTTGGATACAGATGCTTTCATTTAAAAACTCTGAAAGTGGGAATCCCTTGCCTTTTCAAAGGAATGACATTTTAATGGAACCTAATGAAATGATTTGTTAAATATGTTAAAAGCATGATTAAAAATTCAAAGCAAGTGACATTCATATAGCAAAAGCCACTATAATAAAAAATAAAGCAAGCTATTTGATTAAAAAGAAACACGATGCAATAATACATAAGAGCACAATTTGGTATCAGTGTTGTTTGGACCAGCTTTCAGAATTTTCACAGGTAGAAGAAAAGCATTTGCCAAGTATATCATAATTCATATGCAATATACAGGTGCAAATACGACTGGTTATTTCCTGCTTCAAAATAACTCCAGTGAGTCATTCTGAAAGCAGTGGTTGTTCATGTTTGCAAATATAATTATAAAAATAGGCCAGTATACAATGCTACGATGAATATTTGTCTACAAAGAGGGCCCAAGACATGAGCTGAACATCATACAGTAATCAAAGTTTCAGTAGTATAAGAACTACTAGATAAGTCAAAGAGTTTTACTTAAGCAACACTGCAGCACTGCTAAACTTTTATAGGTAGTTCAGGTCATTGACTTCTTCATTGAGTAAACATAAGCCTCCTAATAACTATACTGAAAAGGACACTGAACAGGACTTCTGTGATTTTACTCCCTCCCTTCTAGTCTTACTTATAATTAAAAATAAAATAAAAAACCTGTGTGTGCTTTGAGAGTAGTGGGGTAAACAAATTTCCCCTCAAAAAAAGCTAAATTAATAGTCAAAATAAAATCTCTATTACCAGTTATGGCATCTAAATAAAACCTAACTACTAGAATGCCAGACATCACCATTTATACCAAAATTCAGAACAAAAGTTAAAAGAGACCAAGTTGGAAGTGGGGTGAGAAGTAGGCAAAAAAAAAAGTTGATTAACCTTTTGAGAAATGTAAAGATATGTTTTTTTAAAAAAAAAAATAAACACTATAATAGCTCACAGTTTTCTCCTTTGTAAAGTACTTTAAAGTGTTTTATCTGTTAGTTCTGGAAACACATAAAGGCAAATGAAGGGAAGACAACAATGGAAGACAAAAAAAAAATCAATATACCAGTAACTTATTAAACATGTGAATTTTGTTAAGAAAAACCATGAAAAGTTGAATTAATTATTAGAACACAAAAGTGAAGGTGAATGTTCCTACAGGTCTCCCAGGCAGCTGATTCACACAGATGGCAGTGCCATATTGTTCTTTAGAGCCCCTTAGAGAAATACAGAGCTATGCATTCTTAAATACATATTAAAGTTCTATTATTTTTAATATACAAGTCAAATTTCTATGTTTTCTTTCCAATGTGCAAACTGGAGCCCAAGTCTATATTATCAATGGCCCTTCTAGGCCACCCAATGCAAGAGAGGTAAATATGTACTTATTAGTTGCCCACCTCCCTCAACCCCCCAAAACTTCCCCTCAAATTACAAAGTTACTTTTAAAAAATTTGTTCAAATAAAATAATAGGTTTTTAAATTCTTTACTAGTAAACACAAGAAACTTTTATAATTACTAAAATGTTTAATAAAAATCCAGGTCCTCACCACCTGCCCTTTATGCTTCAATCAATATACAGAATGTTATCTGAATGTTTACCTTAAAGACTAAATGCATATATAAGCACACACTTCAGCCAAACAAGAAAAATCTTCATATATCCATGTATATACAATTTTAGCTAGATGGTACCTTTGTGAAATAAAAATGTGTTCCTGAGGAGCCAATTTGGAATTTCTTTTTAAAGGGTTACAGTTTTTCTGTAAGGAAATTGAAGTTGTCATTTTTATTCCACACAATTCAGATAAGACCCAAGTCTTTAAATTTCATTTAATAAGTATGAAAACCTAATTAAAATAAATATCCATTCCTGGGTCAATTTTGTCTCCAAACTGTGATTACTGATTACTTCCTTATATCTTAGATGTTTCATAAAGCAGGGAAGGAAGAGTTATATATTACCAAGGGAAAATACAAGTAAAAATATTTAAGACCTATTATGAGAATTTTAAATTGTTTTCTTATACAAATGAATTAAAATTCAACACCATAATTCTTACCCTTTTGTAAAAAGCTCACACGCAATTTTTACCAAATATAACCACATACAATAAGCAGTTTCAGTTCAATCTATCAAAAGGGAAGTTTCTTCAGTTCATTCCAACAAGAATCTTCTGATTGAGCCCAAGTTGGAGGAAGGAATAGAGACAAAGCTTTACATGCTAATTACCGGTGGCAAGTTCCTGTATTTAAAATTGACAATTATGGTTTTCCTACACAAAACCCCAACCCCCCCACCCCAACAACCCCAGGTGCCATGGCTTGCCAGTTAGAAGTAGTGTCTATGTTGTCAAGGTCTATCTTTGTTCCAGTAGCTTTGCTTCTACTGCACTTTTCTGACATGCAGAAATGAAGTTTTGGTTGGTGTTTGTCCCAAGTTTCAAACTGTTCACTTTAAATTTTTTTAAAGTTTCTTTTATTTATAAAAGAAAGAAGCAACTCTTCACCATTCAGCATCTCCAATGGCTTTGGAAAATATATAATCTCTTCCATTAAGATTCATAATACCATCCTTGAGATGAAATTTCCATTTGTTTTTACTTCTGTGTATCTAAACAAAAACAAAATTAAATGAATGTAAGAGATACAATCAAAAAATAGAAAAATAAAGAAAAAGCCTATTCACAAAAAAAAAAAAAACCCCAAATGTTCTATTGTAATTTGGTTTCTTGTTTAATTTGACCCCTCCCCACAAAAAACACAACCCACAACACAGTAGGTGGTTTTAGAAATACTAATTTATCTGTAATATATTATCTTATAGTTCATACTACCGTGTTCACTAGTTAATAATTATTTTTAAACATACAATTATAGTTTCAACTTCTTTTATAAAAACGAAACTTCTTAGTGTTCTTAAGATTTAATATGGAATAATAATAATGCAGAAGTGCTTACCAGGGACAGATATTTTCTGAGATCCCAAGCCTAAACTTCATGGACTAACCTCCCGGTGCAAATACTCTCTATGGCATATTCTTGGGAAATGGTTATTCAGTGTCTGCTTATATGTTATCAGAAGTAGGGAGCAAATATTTCCAAATTAAATCATTATTTTCTGGGACAGATCTCTCCAAAGGTTTTTGTATTTTATCCCTTATTGAAATTAGCTTCCTAGTTCTGCTTTTTGAGACTTTTTAAAAACAAGCTTTTATAGGATTGAAAATCACTCATGCTCCTCCTCTAGAATCACCTCTTCTTACTAAAACAGCATAACAGATGGGCACAGTGGCACACTCCTATAATCCCAGCAACACGGGAAACTGAGGCCAAAGGATTCCAAGTTTGGGCCAGCCTTAGCAAATTAGTAAGACACTGTCTTCAAATAAAAAATAAAAAGGTCTACAGATATTCAATAGTAAAGCACCCCTGGGTGCAATCTCCAGTACAAAAACAAAACAACACAATAAAGTTAAAAGAGCAAACAGATCAGAGACTCTTGCATTAAAATGGTTGCTTATAGCTCTAATCTAAACAATATAAACATTAAATCTAACATATTATAGCGGATGACCTGAATGTCTGATAGACATGAGATTTAACATATCCAAAGCTGAACTCTCTTTCTTACCTCCTAAACCTGCTCTACATGCAGCTGAGTTGATGGCTTTATCATCCTTTTTTTCCAGTTACTCATCAATTTGAGTCACTTTATTATAGGAAATCCTGTTGACTTTTCAAATCATCATCATTCAAGATCCACTAATCCCCACCAACTTTAATACTACCAGCATAGTTTCAGTCACCATTATCTTTTACTTGGATTATTATAGTATCTCCCTAAATAGTCTCCTTAGTTTAACCCTTCTTTCCTCCCTATACTCTATCCTCAAAAAGAAGGCAGAGTAATTCTTTTAAAATTAAATCAGATTATACCCTTTGAAACCTTCTAATATCTTCTTCGTATACTTAGAAGAAGAGCCTATAACCCATACAATCTGTCTTCTCTATTTTTATGGCTTCCCCACCTGAGTCTCCCCACACTGGCATCCCCCTGCTGCTCCTGACACTCAAGTAGGCTCTGCCACAAACAATGACAGGGTAATTCCCTTCAACTCTTTTACTCAAATGTCATCTTCTCCAAGGGTCTACTTACTATGACTACTGTATTTAAAACTGAAACTTGCCCCCCCATCCCTTCTCTGAATTTTTCTGTAGCAAATATCAGCTTCTAATGCACTACATTAATTTATTTATTATGTTTTAGCATCTGTCTACCTCTACTATAGCAAGTTTCCCAATGACAAAGAATTTTTGTTCATTAGTGTATCTCAAGCTCCTAGGAATAGTACCCTGTGATACCATACCATATGCACTCAATAAGAATTTGTTGAATGAAAAGACCTGTCTCCCCATCCGATTCTCTATAAGTACACTAATTATCTGTAAAATGGGTTTACAAATTTATTTCCAGCATGAACTGAGAGATTGCAACCTAAGAGATTATATACAAGTGGTGAAAAGCCAGAAAATAAAAATTTCACAGATCAAGGACACACAGCATTTTGCTGAATAGCAACTAGTAAAACAATAATGTAGAAAAGTTTCATAGGTCAAATAGTAGTCCATACACTCAGAACTGAAATCACATTAGTTAATAAATAGTAAATATTTTTTGAACAAAAGTACAAAGTTTAAAAAGCAATTCATTTATTGGTCTTAGTGCTTCATAAAGAAATATCCCAAATGCCAAGAGAAAAGTCACTTAAATTTCCTAAAGTAAAGGTAAAATAAAGTAAAATTATGTATAAGCAAGACTGAAGCCTCTACCCTGTGGCATTTTCACCAAATGCTAAAACAGTCCTATCTAGTCACACTTGAGAACTCTGTCACATTATCAGCATTTTATACTAACAGTCCAATTTGACTGGCAATATAAACCTTATTCCTTCTATGATATCTTGTACAAGTAACTCATTGCTGAAATTTTAAAATTTAGGCATCCAAATTAAAACTCCTAAAATTCAAGTAGGCGCAAATAAAATTCAATGTCATTTTAACCAATCACAAAATACACCTACCATTTACTATTGGTTAAAACATCAAATCCCCACTCCTTCAATACAATTCTTAAAATCAGACCTCTGAAAATGTTAACTGTTAATCATTTGCCACATTATTTAAAGCCACTTTCAATTTCTTAGTTTAAAACATTAATGTATCTGGAAGCAAAACAAACCAATTTTAACACTGAAAATATGTGTACTGATCAAAGAACACAACCATTCTCTTATAATTGAAAAATAGTTTGCAGTATATTCTTCTGAAAGCAGGCTAAGGTAAAGGTTCTCTCTCTTTTGCCTAATAAATATTACATCTTATTATCATGAAATTATTTTGGGTAATTTGGTTGCAAGCAGTTCCCTTGAGACTTCCTGACAATAAAGCTTATTGGTATCTGCTATTTAATCTCATACTGCTTACATGTGCTTAAGTGGAAAATTAAATGTTATTGTATTCATGGTATAGGATATTAAGAACACTCACCTAGAAAACATAATGTACAAAAGCATATGCTATGAAACTCTCAATAACCTCAGTGACTTTATTCTATAAACATCACTGGACTGACTTTATCTTTTTATTAGGAAAAAAGACCTAATATCTTGGCATTCTTCCTATAGACCTGTTGGCAATAAGCATAGCTAAATTTCAATAAAATTTCCTTCATACATAAAGCAAACTTCATCAGGGCACAAGTTTTGCAAGTTCACGACTATAGCTCCAGTGCCCAAAAAAACATCTGGGACTTTAAGGTACTCAATAAATCAATAGTTGCAAACAAAAATTCAATTGCTTCTGTTAAGAGTTTTCAGCATTTGGTAAAGACCTCTATAAAACAAAATTATAAATCCCATGTAATATGTGGATGCATTTTAAATTCAATAATGGAAGAAAAAACAAATTTTATTCCAATTTAAATGTCTTGATTATTAAAAATCTTAACACTACCAGTAACTATAAAAAAGTACTTTGAAAGAGCACCCAATTTAAGAATTAAGAACACAAAGAGTCAATAGCTAATTCTCACAGAACTTGGTTTAAAAATTCCTTAATATTACCAAGGCATAGCAAGCCTAAATAAAATTTTTAAAAAGATTTTCAGCAAAACTTATCTAATTATGCTATCCTGTTTATTATCTGAGTCATCTTCTTTTAAAAATATTTTTTAGTTATATTTGGACAATATCTTTATTTTATTTATTTATTTTTATGTGTACTAAGGATCAAATCCAGCACCTCGTATGTGCTAGGTGAGCGCTCTATCACTGAGCCACAACCCCAGCCCCTGAGTCATCTTAAAGGAAAAAAAAAAAAAAAAGTTAGAGATTCAATTAACTCCTTTTAGTTTTGAGGTACTCAATGCTAATGAAAAACTAGATTATCACATTAAGTTAGTCAATGTTGCTAAAGAAAAAAATGGTCTTAATAGAAAAAAGATCATGCCTCTCCTCCCTTTCATTATTTTTTCAAAGCTAAAAAATTTGTTCTCTTATTCTTGCTTATAAAGAACAAAAAAGGGGGGCTGGGGTTGTGGTTCAGTGGCAGAGAGCTTGCCTCTCACATGTGAGGCACTGGGTTTGATCCTCAGCACCACATAAAAATAAATAAACAAAATAAAGATATTCTGTTCATGTATAACTAAAAAAATATTTTAAAAAAAGAATGAGAGAGGTACTAATCAGCAGTCCCAACATTCCCATGAGGCAGAAAAGATGGTCTTGAAAAGCAATTAAAAATGTCAGTGTTATGAAGATGAATCTTTACCTTATCGTATTGGCATACAACAACATTTTCTGTGTCAAAGAGTTCCTGTCCTTCCTCATCACTCACATCATCTTCACTATTGAGGGGTTCCTATAAATAAAAAGAGAATTTATAAATACATCCCATGTATTACTATAAAAGGCCCCTCTGATATTCAATGAAAAGAAATATGACTTCGATGTTTCAAGAATCAAATGCCAAATACGTATTTATATACACCATGAACGTAGTATTGTTAATCCAATGTTATTTAAGAGCCTCTCAACACTACTGAAAATTTAGCAAGAAATTAAATACAATTAAAACAGTTAAACTACACTACTTACAAATCTGAAGAGACATTCAACTTTATTTCCTTTATTCTTAAAAGAACAGCATGAGAAGGCAATTCTCCATAACTTTTAAAAAAAATATTTATTTTTTTAGTTGTATTTGGACGATACCCTTATTTTATTTATTTAATTATTTTTACGTGGTGCTGAGGATCCAAACCACAGGGCCTTGCACATTCGAGGTGAACACTCTACAGCTGAGCCACAACCCTAGCCCTCCATAATAACTTTTTTAAATGCCTAGAAATGAACCTAAGAAAATATGCGGGTTTAATGAGATAACGGTACTACATACCAGCAAAGTGAAAATTGTTGAAATTGGAGGAGGAAAGGAGAATAATTTAATAGGCTATCAGTCTGAGTTGGAACTTTACATTAAGAACCAGGACACTGAATACAAACCAGCACTGTCTACCATTATAATGGTTATGGTGGAGGCATGAAGTATAATAAAGATTCTTTTGGGTTTTGTTTTTTTTTTTCAAGATGGGTTGGGAAACCTCAGTACCAAAGAGAATAAAGGACCAAAATAAAACATAACTAGAACTTAAAATGACCAACTACATTATATTTCACCTCAACTGTGTCAGAGATGAAAGATATGGTGCAAATTTCTAATAAATGGAGAAATAGACAAAATAATCAACAGGTTGTCAGACCTACTCATACAAAGCTATATTTGGATGTATTTCTAATTTAAAATAGGCATCATCAATATAAAATGAAAAAAAAATTTAGGTAAATTTCACATAATAAATTATTTTAACCATTCAAAGTGCACGAACAGCACCATTCAGGTGAACTAACAGCATTCATAAAATTAGCCATCACAACTACATACTTCCACAACACCTCATCACCCTTACCCATTAAGTAGTCAGAGTTGTACTCTATTCCCTTCTGTCCTCTGGCAATAACCAATCTGCTTTCTGACTTTATACATTTGCCTATTCTGGACATTTCAATGAAATTATATAGTGTATGTGTGCGTGTGTGTATATATACATGCACACACACGCACACATACAAATATATATAAATAAATGGAATTATATAATATGTGGCCTTTTGTGTCTGGCTTCTTTTACTTGGTATTTTTTCAAGGTACATCCACGTGGTCTCAGTATTGTATTTCTTTTTCTGGATAAATTCTATTCAACTTTCTGAATACACATTTTATTCGACCATTCACTGGTGAAAGACATTTGAGTTGTTTATGCTGTTTGGGATATCATGGATAGTGCTCCTATGAACATTCATGTAAAAGTTTTTGTTTGAATGCCCTTTAATACTCTTCCGCATATACTTTAGAGTCAAACTGCTATGACATATGGTTAATTCTATGCTTAACTTTCTGAGGAATCACCAAACTATTTTCCATGGAAACTACATGATCTTATATTCCTACCAGCAACACAGAAAGCTTCCAATTTCTGCACATCTTCATTGACATTTATTTACTTTCCTTTTAGATTATAACCATCCTGTATGTGCAAAAATGTGATTTGCATTTATCTAATGACTAATGATGTTGAGCATCTTTTACATGTGCTCATGGGCTATTTATATATCATAATGGAGAAATGTCTGTTTAAACAACTTTGCCATTTTTTAATTGGGTTGTCTTTTGTTGTTGAACTAAGAGTTCTTTGTATATTGAATATTAGACGCTTATCAGTTATATGATTTTGCAAATATTTTCTTCCTTTTGGCAAACTGCCTTTTTTCCTTCTTGATATTGTCCTTTGCTATGCAAGATTTTAATCTCCAAAAATCCAAAATTTTGTCTTTAATCACTTTTACTTTTAGTGTCATGTCTAAGAAGCCATTATTACCAAATCTAAGGTTATGAAGATTTATCCCTATGTTTTTTACTGACAGTTTTATAATTTTAGCCCTTAGAGGGGTGGGAGGGGAAGGGAAGGGGCAGGGGGTTAGCAATGCTGGTGGAATGTGATGGACACCATTAACCAAAGTAAATGTATGAAGAAATGAATAGGTATGAACATACTTTATATACAAACAGAGATATGAAAAATTCTGTTCATATGTGTAATAAGAATAGTGATGCATTCCGCTGTCATGTATTTAAAAAATAAAATCAATATAAAAAATAATTTTAGCCCTTAGATTTAGGTCTGTGGTCCATTTTGAGTTAATTTCTGTATAAGATATGAGGCAGGGGGCAAACTGTTTGTAGTCAGCTGTCCCAGCTTCATTTATTGTAAAGACTATTTGTCCCTTTACCAAACAGCACTTTGTTCATGTAATCTAATAGCATAAATATCAATATTCCACTAATAAAAGACAACTAAAAAGTGTACAGACCCAAAAAGTTTGAAAGAGAAAGAACAAAAAAGTTGTATAAGGTAAATTCTAATCAAATCTGAAGCTGGTTTGACTATTAATATCACACAGACTTTAGCATAAAATAAATAAAAATCACTAGTGATAAGGATGCTATGTAATTATTCAATTCACTGGGAAAATATAATTTTAAGCTTATATGTACCTATTTTTAGGCTCAAAATATAATAAGTGACAGAACAACAAGGGAGAAATAAATCCCTTATCATAGTAGAAGAGCAGAACATATTTCATTCAGTAAATCAATGATGGATCAAACATACAATAAATACTAATGAGGATACAGAATATCTGAACAAACCTAGTGACAATCTAAATCTAATAGACATACAGAAAACACAGTTGCAAATAACTGCAACAAATATACATACTCTTTTCAAATACATGGCATACTTAAAAACTGACCACAAACAAGTCCCAACATATCTAAGGATTCATAAATCACACAGACCATGTTCTCTACAAAAGTTAAATCAGAATAGAAACTTATGAAGTAGGAAAAAAAATTTAGAAAAAATAAAGCTAAAAGCCAAATTCTTTGAAAACACTAATGAAATCCACACACTCTGACAAGATTGAATAAGAAAAAAGAGAGAGAAGGAATAAATATATTAGCAGTAAGAAAAAAATGACTACAAATGATTCTGGTATTACAAAGATAATACGGTTAATTTTATTCTTGTCAATTTGGAAATTCATATAAATATATAGAAAATCCTAAAAAAATAGAATTTATCAAGATTGTCTAAAAAGAAACAGAATACTTGATCAAAACTAAGGAGACTGGGCTGGGGCTGTAGCTCAGTGGAAGAGCTCTTGCCTAGCACATGTGAGGCGTTGGGTTCAAGCCTCACCACCACATAAAAATAAATAAATAAAATAAAGGCATTCTGTCCACCTACCACTACAAAAAAATTTTTTAAAAAAATTAAAAAAAAAAAAAAAGAAAAACCAAAGAAGATAATAGGTCCACACATCTTTAGCAGCATGTTTTAAGAAATATTCACAGAAGAATTAGATACAGTCTTAAAGAAAAAAAATATTCAAAGTTGAATATTAAAAAAACTTTCAAGATTTATTTAATGAGACTACCAACCACTAACCTGAAGACCTGGTGAGAAGAATATGAGAATGGAGAATCACAGTTATCATGAATACACATGCAGAAGTCCTGAACAAAGTCAATTCAACAATTCAAATAAAAAGGGTAATATTTAATGATCAAGTTTTGCTATCCCAGGAATCCAATAATGGTTTGCAAACAAACCAATTAATGAAAATCATTAATAACGAAAGACTAAGGGAGAGAAGTTATATGATTAACAGCTTCTGAAAACATTTAACAAAATACAACATTCATAGTCTTAAAAAACAAAGATAAGCAAAGTTCTTAATTTAGAAAGGAAGATCCTTAATCTGATACAGGGTATCCAAAAAACAAAACAAAATATACTTACTAGTGAATCATAAGAAAGATTATTTTTAAATTTAAGAACATGACAAGAGTGGGCTGGGGTTGTGGCTCAGCAGTAGAGTGTTCGCCTACTTCATGCGAGGCCCTGGGTTCGATCCTTAGCACCACATATAAATAAATAAATAAACGAATTGTGTCCAACTACAACTAAAAAATAAATATTAAAAAAAAAAGAACTGTCACCATTTCTCATCAATATTGTTCTGGAAGGCTTAGCCAATAAGGCAAGAAAAACTGCCATTTTGACAAATAATGTGATCATCCTTAAGAAAATACAAAAAACCTACACAGGCATTATTAGAATTAACAAAAACATAAGGTAGGTGGGTACATCAATGATGAATATTAAAAGCTCTATGTATTTCCATACTATCAGCAAATAGAAGAAAACCTAAGAACATATCAATTAAGGGACATCAAAATTATAAAGAAGAGCTAGGGGTATAGTTCAGTGGTACAGTGCTTGACTAGAATGCAAGGGGTCCTGGGTTTGATCCCCAGCAATACAAAAAAACCCCAAAATTATAGGGAATAAAAAATGCGCAGAGCCAGGCACAGTGGCACACACCTGTAATCCCAGCAGCTCAGGAAGCTGAGGTAGAATTGTATATTTAAAGCCCTAGGCAAAAGGAGGCACTAAGCAACTCAGTGAGACCCTGTCTCTAAATAAAATACAAAAATAGGGTTGGGGATGTGGCTCAGTGGTTGAGTGCCCTTGAGTTCAATCCCCAGTATAAACAAAACAAAATGGGCAGAAAACTTGAACAAGCACTTCCACATGATAAAATACAAATTAAAAAAATACATACATGGAAAGAGGCTGAAGCCAAGTAATCAAGAAAATAAAAACTAAAATCAAAACAAGATACATATTTCTACCTAGCAGACTGGCAAAAATTAAAGAGCCTGACAATAATAAGAATTGATGAAGATGTGCTGTCACCTACACAATTATGTACTGAATGGCAGGAATGTGATTAGTACAACTTGGGATTGTATTGTAAAGCTGAAGATGTGCATGACTCGGGATCCACCAAATTTATGCTATGTATAATACTTAAAAGAAACACATATATGTATCCCCAGAAAACACACAGAATGGAAAAAAATTTTTTAACTAGATGGACATCAAGATATTTATATTTTTAAATATTTCTTATTCA
Source organism: Marmota monax (assembly GCF_021218885.2). Classification (NCBI taxonomy): domain Eukaryota; kingdom Metazoa; phylum Chordata; class Mammalia; order Rodentia; family Sciuridae; genus Marmota; species Marmota monax. The sequence continues at coordinate 14,533,035 of NW_026695241.1, read as the reverse complement.
TTTTTATTCAATATTTAATAATAAACTGTAAAAAATAGTTAGCTAATTTAGAAGAACTTTTTGCAAAGATAAAAAAGATTGCATCTTTGGACACAAAGTAGTTATTTGGACACAAATAACTACCCCGGAACAATAGAGAAAGCAAACATATTAATAGGTTTCTAGAAGAAAAGACATTAAAAGGGTGATAAGGTTATTAAGAAACTGGTATCTAACATGGTCCAAAACCAAAAAAAATTGCTTTGAATCAATCTGACATTTGGTTTTTCTTGAGTTTCCCTTCTCGGCCAAATGTTGCCATTCCTTTTCAATTACTTAAGCAAAAGATCAACTACTTTCTATCTGTTCTACCAATGACATATGTTTAAGCCATATTATGAATGCATAAGCCCAGGAATTAGAATTATTGGCAGCACTGTCTTCACTATCCTTGTTAATACAATTTTATTTGGGATATATAAATTTATTATCAGTTATAGCAAATAATTATGTTTTATATGAAGATAAATATAGCCACAACAATCTAAACACTACATTAAAGAAGAATCTAGGGCGGGGGATGTGGCTCAAGCGGTAGCACGCTCGCCTGGCTTGCACGGGGCACTGGGTTCAATCCTCAGTACCACATAAAAATAAAATAAAGATGTTGTGTCCACCGAAAACTAAAAAATAAATATTAAAAAAATTATCTCTCTCCCTTAAAAAAAAAAAAGAAGAAGAAAAGGAATCTAACTATATCTTTAAAGTCTTTTGTTTACAGCACCTAACAACCTCTGGAAAAATAGGATCTAATTTGTCAGTTTGGCACCAAATAAAACAAAATTATTATTTTTTAAATTATTTGTTCTAATTATTATGACAGCAGAATGCATTCTAACTCATTACACACAAATGAGCACAACTTTTCATTTCTCTGGTTGTACACAATGCATAGTCACACCATTTATGCAATCATACATGTACATAGAGTAATAACGTCTGTTTCATTCTACCATCCTTCCCACCTCCATACCCCCTTCCCTCTGCCCAATCCAAAGTTCCTCCATTCTTCCTTTGTCCCCGCCCCCCATTATGAATCAGTATCCACATATCAGAAAAAACACCTGGCCTTTGTAAAATGAAATCATTGGATTGAACTCTCTTTCCAAGTCTTTTACTAGAGACTTACTTCTTCTACCTGCCCATCTTCAGCTCCATCTTTCTCTTTATCCTCCTCTTCATCATCATCATAGTCTTCTTCTTCGTCTTCATCTTCTTCAGATGATGTATCCCCAGTTCCATCAACTTGTAATACCAATGGAGCTTGCTGTTGAGCAGGCTGGGCCTGTGGTTGCTGCTGGCCAGCTGCAGTTATCTGTGCTTGTGCTGGTGTGGGCGCTGCCACTGTTGTAGGTATAACTTGAGTCTTATTTCCTGTAAATAATATTTGCTGAGGCTGGATGATAACACCAGTCTGTGGTGAAATCGCTCCAGGAAGAGGGGCAAGAACCTACAGCAAAAGAAAACCACATTATTAGGAACTAGTTACAGGGAAGAAATTGGTTCAAATATTAGAATCACTAGAAATAGTCCATATCTCATATACAGTTAACACTACTACCTAAGTACAAAAGCAATGTTTAACTAGTACTGAACCACTAAATTTCTATTTTGCCATTTAAATTTCTGAAAGAAAAATATCCGCTAAAGGTAAATGCTTCATTTAGTGAGCATTAATTGTCTATATACCAGACACTGACCAACAAGAGCTATCCAAGTTATTCATTTATTTGCTTGAGTCTAAGTATTTGTATATATAAAACCATGGGCAAAGGGAAGGGACCCACTCAAGGAATCCATACAGAAGTTGAAAAAGGAATCCCATAGGAATCTTAACTAAAATTCTTTTACCTGTTGTATAACAGGAGCTTGTACTCCACCAGGCTGCATTTGTGGAATAACCTGCTGTTGTAGAACCACTGACTGCTGAGGCTGAAAGATATATTGGGCACCATTGGCTGCTCTGACCACCTGAAGAAGCTGGCCTAAAGCAAAAAAAGCATGTATTCTAAGTTACCACTTTAGCAGTGACCGTCTCAAATAAAAAAATAAAGAAATGTCAAACCACTGAAAAACCCAGGAATTATCAAGTCAGAAATCTTAACAGTTTTTTTAAGGTCTAATATCTATACGCAGTAAACTATAATTAATACCTTCCCTAACTTCCCCCCATGTTCAGACACATTGCTTAAAATGATACATTTTCCAAATTTATTATCCTCATTCAGCTGTTTTTCAGTAAGATTTTAAAAACAGAATATAAGATTTGAACTAAGCTTAAATTATCTTTGTTCATATGCTAACAGTCAAGAAAGCAATAAGAAAATAAGACATTTTATGGGCTATTCATTTTTAAAGCTTTGAAGAAACAAAAACAAAAGTTTGCTGAACCAGTCATCACTAATTATGTGACTGGCTTATATATACAGAGAGAGAGAACTAAACACTCCTAATAGGTTGCTTTAGATGACCCAGGATCTTGAATGAAATAACAAACATGTTAATAAAATATGTAATAAGACAAGCCTCTAATTTGTTCTTCACAAATTTAGAAAATTAACAAAGTAACAAAAACAACAAATACAAATAAAATAAGTTTGGGTCAGACAGGCATAGTGGTGCACACCTGAATTCCTGGTGGTTGAGCAGGAGGATCCTAAGTTTGAGGACAGCCTCAGCAGTTCAGTGAGGCCCTCAGCAACTTAGCAAGACCCTCTCTCAAAAATTAAAAAGGACTGGGGATTTGGCACAATGGTAAATCAACTTCCCCAGTCTCCACCACTCCTCCCAAAAGGCAATAAAATGAAGATTAGGGACATAATACTTAAAATCTATGTGGATAGGGCTGAGTTGTAGCTCAGTGGTAGAACAAGTGCCTAGCATGTGTGAGGCACTGGCTTCGATTCTCAGCACCACATATAAAAAAATAAAATATAGGTCCATCGACAACTAAAAAATAAATCTATGTGATAAGTTTTCAAACACTAATATCACCAAAAATCGTATGCTAAACATTGGTCTTTAGCCAATCAATAGGAGAGACTATGCCTAATAGCATGCAATGAATTTGCTCTTAAGGCACCATAGGATTTACTTTGAAAACACAAATTAATTCAAATGAGTCAAGTTTATCTCCTTTAACAAGATAAATACGCTTAGTAATACAGTAAACGAGCATTTCTATATAACCATACTTCTTCAATAATAGGGTTGGTTCTCATTCACGATCAAAAGCTCAAGAGCAATTTTCATCTTCTCTATTGCATCCTCAACAATGATTACAGTTGTATGTTACAGCCCTCAAAATTATTTTAACAACCTAAACCAAATGATAAAAGAAATATTAGTACTGTCTTTCGATGAAGACAAAACACAAGGGTTAGATGGTGCAATTTTCTGAATTATATTTAACAATGGTTCTGTTATTCCTAATTACCTGAATTTGTTAATATCTGTTGAACAGGAGTCACACCTGCAGGGAGTGCCAAGGTAGCAGCTGTAGCAGCAGCACTCTGAAAAAACATAAAAACAAAAGGAAAATATCAAAACTACATTATATATAAAAGCATTTCAGCTTATCACTAGCATGTTTTAGTAGTATACGAAATTTTGTTTGGTACATACTAAATAGAAATTTTAACAATAAGACCAAACACCATTTGATAAAATGATGCAAATAAAAAAGACCTTAGCTTACATAACCTACTTAATTATTTTAAGCAGTTAAATAGAACAGTGTAATTGTTTATCTCCCAGGTATTTTTTTTCCTACCTTGTCAATCTTTAAGATTTAAGGTACAGATCCTTTATATATTCAATCTATACATTTTTGGGAAACCCACATTAACAATGCAATAAATACATAAATAAAATATATGAAATAACCATTCCATGATCACTTCCTTTCCTAGTCTTTGCTTCCTTACACCCAATTCCTTGTTTTTAATTAATACAGTTGGGGGAAAGTATAAGTGTCTTTGTTTCTTAATTTTTAAAATGTGTACTATCATCAACAAGTACCCACAGAAGACTGTATCTGAAGACTTCTCTTAAAGTATAGCATTACTTCCCTTGTGTACAGATTAATACCAAGAAAATCCTCAAAATCTTAAGTCATCAACTTTAATTTCCATTATTTAAAATAGAGTTACTATGTAACATTCAAGTTATAAAAATATGGATGAGATTATATTGACTTTTTAAAAAAATTTAAATTTTTTAAAATTTGTTTATAGACCTTTATGTATTTATATGTGGTGCTGAGACTTGAACCCAGTGCCTCCACATGCCAGGCAAGTATGCTACCGCTGAGCCCCAGCCCCAGCCCTATTCTGACATTTTTTAAATTAAAAAAATAATTTATTGCTTCCAGAAATTGTTTCTCCTCTAGCTTTCTTGCAAAAGAATTACACCATTCTCTATATGTTTTATACATTTTATTCATGTATCTCACTGTAATTATATTTAGGTATTTTATTTTTCCATCCCCTTTCAATCTTAAGGTATGAAACTTTCATATACTTAATTTAACCTACACATTTTTACAAACACCTATATTTGAATAAGCTTAGGGATATAAATATAATAAACAAGCCAAGCAAGCAAGCTTTGGAGAAATTAATACCAGAGGAGTTAACAAACTTAGAAAACTATACTAAGCTCAGTTAATAATACATCTATCTAGTTTGGGATTTTAAGGTATAACTTCTAAAGAAAATGGGGTTTGTGTTGCCATTGGATAGGCCTAATTAACTTCTACTTCTTCAGTGTAAATTCCCTGAATTTCTTTAGATGACAGCTAGAGCTCACCAGTTCTTCTTTAATAAGTTAGATACTTAACCACTCAACTTAAAATAAATTATAGGCAAATAAAGGTAAGTTAAATTTAAGAAACATAGTAAGCAACCACTTGCTACTGATATTTAGGAATATTAAGTGCCTTAATTCATATCTTCTAAGATAACAGATCTTGCTACAGCAATAAACCATTCTTTACAACATATATAACACAATAACCACCTGATACACTTTCTACACATTCAAGTTAATCAATAGGTATTTGCTGAGTGATGCACCATACATAATCACCTTTTATTTAATGACCTGAAAATTTTTTCATGTATTTTATGAAACAGCCCTAACACAAATGCAGCATTAGACCAATCATTTTGTATCAAAAACCTGGAAAACTGGTTTGCTCTAAGTTCCCTGAAATAGCCTTCTACCTGTTAAGTTATTACATAATATTACCTATTATTTTTATGAAATTACATAATTTTAGTATGTTCATTTCTAAAGTACACAAAGCCATGAGAAAAATCAGAAGTATTTTTACTTACTGAATATATATGAATTGGGAATAATAATGCAAAACAAAATCCCAGAACACTTTTACTGGTGAAGAGCCTTTATAGATTATCTTTCATAACATGCATAATGCACTAACTAAAAACAAAGTAAAATATAAATGCTAACCTATTTTACTGATTTAAGTTTCTAAACTATAATCTGTTTAAATACATATTCTCCAACGTCAGAGACCTAAGCAGTACACATAAGAAATCAACTACTAATTTGATTCATCTCTTAAAACACTATTAAATTTGAAATTCTCTCCCACAACATTTAAAACTCTTCAAAATTAGAAGCACTACTCCAGGTGATTCTGCCAAAATTTTGTTATAATTTACATAAGTAATTCCCTAGGAAATAATAAAACTGTTAAAATGAGATAATACTTCTGAGGCAAGAAATTTTAAGATTTACATGCAAAAAAAAAAGATTCTATTAACTTGAACTGAAGTATAAACATAGATCCTTTTTTTTTTTTTTAAATCTTAATTTTGTTGTTGTTGTTTGAGTACTGGGAATTGAACCCAAGGGAATTTTACCACTCAGCTATATATCCGGCCCTTTTAACTTTTTATTTTGCAACAGGGTCTCTCACACTTACGATCTGGCTAAGTTGCAGAGGCTGGCCTCGACCTTGCAATCCTCCTCCCTGAACCACTCAAATTGCTAAGATTAAAAGCAAGTGCCACCACTCCCAGCCCATAAAACAGATCCTTGATATTTGTGAATTCAAAAATACAATTTCTACTATCTCAGAAATCTGCAGTCACTCCAGTGTATAAATCTGTGAAGCTGGTAAGGTGCAGGAGCAGCACCTTATTTGTCTGGTAAGTCCTGCTGTCTATTTGACTTATAAACCACAAAAGAGCTTTGTGGTTCACAACTTACCACTCACAAAGTGGAAGTGATTTTTTTAAAACATTGCTTTTTGAGGGCATGGTAGCACACACCTGTAATCCCGGCAACTCAGGAGGCTGAGGAAGGAGAATCAAAACTCTGAGGCAAGCCTCAGCCACTTAGCAAGATCCTGCTCAAAATAAAAAATAAAAAGGACTGGGGATGTAACTCCTTGGTTCAATCCTAGGTACCAAAATAACACCAAACCAAAACAAAAAACTCATATAAACATTACTTTTTTTTTTTCAAAAAAATAGAGATCTCATTTCTAGCATTACTTACATAGACTGAGAGAAGATTACAAACAAGGATTTTTACTTTTGAAGTTTTGGCTGAATTTAATAATGAAATGTCAAAGCTGAGACACTTCTAGGATATTAACAGTCTGATTATTTTAAACAAAATAAACAAAGGCAATTTACAAGAAAGTACTGAACAAATAATCAGACTGTGTTTTAATGTTAAAAAAAAAAGAGTAAAGAATATAGGTAAAAGGATCTGAAGGAATCCTTTCAATTTTACAGTTGTATATTATACCACATTTGATAGAACTATCAAAATTCTAATATAACTCAACTGTTTCAAATGCATTTTAAGATAACAATTTACAGAACATAACATAAACCATATTATGGTTAAATAGGAGCAAATATTTTTAAATTTGTTATTTTAAAAACATTACCTTGAATTATCCAAACACATTGTTTTAATTTTTTAAAAGTTTACAATTCTTAGCATTCCTGATCTCTTGTGATTAACAGATCTTCTGAAACAGAATGATATGTGGTATAATAGATTTGGTCAATTCCTAGAACTGTTGTTCAAAAATAGGTGATGAAATAATGCCCACAAAGCATCATTCTTTTGATGTTTTAAAACAGAAAATTCCTAATTTTGTGCATCTCTTTGTGTATTGAGAGTGTTTGTGTTTGTATGTGTGGGGGGGTGTTACTGGAGATTTGAGTCCAGGGTGCTGAGCGCGCTAGGCAGGCACTTCACCTCTGAGCTACATCCCCAGGCCTAATTTTATGAGTCTTAGTACCAATCTAAACTTCAAATTTATCATTACTATATACATTTTATACAAACATGTATAAACACAAACCCAGCAATCTTTTAAAAATCAAAACTGTTTTGCTCAATCTATAAGTTGTTAACTTACAATATGCCTAGGAATAATCACAATTTGGATTAAAATAAGAAAAGCAAATCTAAATGTTCTGAATCTTACCATGTTTGATGCATTCATATGCTGTATAAGCTTTGAATCGGGAACAATAACTTGTGGTGCTGTGGCTACAAAAAAAAAATCAAGAACACATGCAAACAAGGTACCATCAGGCTATTTCATAATCACAAGAAATGTCTATAATTTTAAATGTCTATGAATTTTTCCACATTTTTTGTATTCAAATACTTTCAACCATTTATCTCAGAAGGTTTTAAATTTCTATGAAAAACAAAAGCTGTGATATACCCACTCTATATGGAAAATATTAATAAAAATTACTTAAATGAAGCACATAAAAATGCAAAAGAATTTAGAAATACAAAAAATACCTAACACCTAAACATATATATTTCTGTGCATTCCTAAATAAGCTGGGAATTTTAAAACTTAATTTAATCTTGCTTTATTAACTCTACACTAACTGTTTAACTGACATAATGTAATATGCCAGTGTTATAGTGACTTACTAACTCATTAAAAATAAGGTCAAAAAGTTAATATTAGGGTTTTGTTTGTTTTTTAAATCTACAGTTGCTTTTCTCCCACCTTGACAGTTACCATAATCAAGGCACTTTCATCAACTGTTTAAAAAGTACAAGTCAGAAATAATGGCAACGTTACCTAAGTGTTAGATTCCGCAAATTTCAGAGAATAGACAGATAATAAACCCCATTATCCTAATATTCTCTGAGTGAAGAAAATCAAATTAATTTATGATGACATAAAATCCTAGTGCCAAGCCTATAAGCAATAGGAGGAACAGTCATCAAATAAAACGAAAAGGATAAAAATTACGTAAAATAACCCAACAGACCTATCTACTATTATCAATGTCACGTCTTACATATAGTCTCTCAGATGAAACAAAGAGGTAGCTAAATGGTTACTTAATTTACTTTTATTCTCCTCTCCAATAACAAGAAATTGAATTAGAATACTTAGGAAATTTTACAACTAAACAGATGATATCATTGAGAAAAAAAAATTTTTTCTGTATGTAATGGATCATGCTTCTTAGACTTCCCAGGGCCCGGATTTTCCTCAACTGTGAAATGGAGCTAAGAACTATTTCACAAAAGCCCCATAAGGCATTACTAAAACAGTACTATGACTTGCATATTGCAAAGCACTACGAACTTAGTCTATAAATAATTGTTTCTTTGTTTTAAACCAAGTAATATAAAGTAAACTGTTATAAACATAAATGACTATGAGACTGAATTTTCAGATTTCCCAAGTTATACAATCCCTCCTATGTTTAAGATATATGGATAAAAGCTAAACTCAAAGCATGTTTTTAAAGGAACAGGTTCCATACAAAATACAGATAAATATTTTACCACATAAAATAATTAACCTGTTAGTAAATAAACTTCTAGGAAATACACCACTGTCTGAGTTTCTCAAAAGAAAATAATAAACTTACCTGAACATGATTTTAGGCTTTCAAATATGGGATTATCATTACTATATACATTTTATACGAACATGTATAAACACAAACCCAATCAAAATAGGGGAAGAAAAACAAAGCAATTAAAAAAAAAAAAGCAATATAGTCTTATTTTCATTTTTTTTTTAATCTACCAGATGACTCTTAAAAAAGAAGATCCAAGAAACCTAGAGTTATTTTCTTTTAAATCACTGCTAAGCTGTAGAGTAGGAAAACAAATTCAGTCTCACCTTGCTGTGATGCAGGAATAAGAACCTGCTGGGTCTGTGCTTGCTGAGGTACTGTCTGCTGAGGTTGAGTTTGCTGATGGTGGTGGTGGTGGTGGTGTTGCTGCTGCTGGGGTTGATGCTGCTGTTGAACTTGCAATAAAAGCTGTTGCTCTTCTGAATGAAATCCATCTACTGCCCTAGACTGCATTAGTTTATTCTCCCATAACTAAGGCAAAGAACATAAGATTTCTAAATGAAGGTCATATAAATAACTCTGGATATATGGACAAAATATACTATTATTATCTGTTTATAAATCTCTTCCATTTTAGAAACTGATACAACCACAAAAAATGAAACCCACCTTTCTTAACCAAGTATAAAGAATAATGAAAACAAATCTTAAAAGAATTAAACCTTAAAAAAAAAAAGAATTAAACCTTGTTTCTACCACTTTGAGTACTGAAGAGATTTTTCTTGATTTCTCTTTTTATCTTCAATCTTTTTACAGTAATTGGCAGATATTATTTAGCAAAGAGTTTCATATAAACAATTTTTTTAGTAAGTGAAGATTATCTTTTGCAGTATCCAAACCTTTACTAATCTATTTCTATATACTCTTTCCTTAATACAAAACTTCCTGATTCTCCAAAAATAGATACAGAACATAAATAGATAAATTCAACTCTTCTTAATCAGGCAAATAAGAAACACAGAGGCAATCCCCTGGTTAGAAAACCGCAATTTCTCATCTATCCAATTCTACATAAGGTAACAGTAATGCCTGATGGTCTTGGAGGTTTTTGGAATCCTCCATATTACCTGAAATTTCCCTATTCCTCCCATTATGTCAAAGATTATTTTCTGCTTAACATCTTCTCTTAGTAAAATGAGAGTCCCTAATCCAAACATTAAAAATCTTAAATGCTCTAAAATCTGAAATTTTTTGAGTACTGATATGATCCCACAGTGGAAAATTCCACACTATAAACTTTGTTTCACGCACAAAATTATTAAAAGTATTGTACAAAATTAACTTGAGGCTATGTGCATAAGGTACATATGAAACACAAATGAACTTCATTATGTATATGCATATATTCCAAAATCTGAAATACTTCTAGTCACAAACATTAGTATTCATGTGATGGGGGGAGGGTCAGTGAAATGGACCAAAAAAGGGAGAAAAATAAAATATTTGCAACTTTTTCAACCTTCTGCCTAACATATTTTCTTTTTTACCACATTCAGTGTTAAATTTAAAGCCTCAATCCTGTTTCTTAAAAACACAAATGAAAGAATTCAGTCATTTTGCACCCAAGGATCTACAGAAACTGTTTTTCTCATTTAGGATCTGCTCTTGGAATATTCCCTAACTCATCTGAACTTTCTAGCAGTTTCTCCAAATCCCTGCCATACAGAAGTTTTCCATAATCTCCTGACCCTTTCCCACTCCAGACATTCTAGATCTTTGTCTACATGCTAATAACAATTCTAGCACATCTTACTGAAATTTCTCAATGCAACCTTCCCCCAGTAACCCCAGTAATTAGTCTTACCTGAAATTGATTCTTACAAAGATGAAACAATATCTATTCATGGTTGTTTTAAGGATTAAGCAATATGTTCAAAAACAAAACAACTACAACAACAACAAAAAACACCAACAGAGTCTAAAGTCAGTGACCAATACATATTAGTTGTTGTTACTATTTTTTTAGTGATGGTATTAATTGAGTAATAGAGCATTATACCAGAAATCCAGAAACATTTAATCCTGGTTTGGCTATTAATATGACCGAATCATTTCTCTCTCAGGCACTTTCCTCATCTAAAAATAAGAAAAACTGCATTAATTTCTTCTCACTTCCAGCTCTTAAATCTAGGCCTATGCAAATCCCAAACTAAAACCAGTTTTTCCTGGGGTAACAAAGCAGTGCTTTCTGAAAGTCCAAACTGTGTCGGGTTCATCTCTGTAAAGTGGGTTCCTAGCAATGACAAACACACTGTCAAAATAGGTGCTTATACATCTAATAAAACACATTACAATGTTTCAAACTCTGTCACCCAAACCTATCTCCTTTCCTCTTCCAAAACAAAACAAAATCTAGATTATTGAGGCAAAAAATCAAGTTTTTTTAAAAAAGTACTATTAATGATTTTAGAAATTATCTTATAAAAACTAATTTTCTTAAAAACAATTTTTTTGGATGCCAAAGATTGAACCTAGATCCTCATGCATACTAAACATGGGACTCCACACCACTGAGTTATACCTTAATCACTTCAATTTTTCTAGAGTTAGCAGGGTATGGTGGCCCCGGTCTATAACCAAAGGAACTCAGGAGGCTAGGGAGACATAGTGACTATTGTCTCAAAATAAAAAATAAATAGAGCTAGAGATAAGCTCAAGTGATAAAGCACCTCTGGGTCTAGCTACTGCAATCTAGACCATACAATAAAGCTTCAGTGATGATGACAAATATTCATTACATATTATGTGCAGCTAAGTGGTGGGTATCACAATTCACCAAGGTTAACAAGTCAACAACCTAAGGAATTAGATTCCACCATAAGACTCCAACAATATTGTCAATTTTCCTTCTGAAGCAATGCTTCAATCTATCCACACTATTATGGCCCTGGTTCCTCCCCTCAGAACTACTGAAAAGGGTACTGATGTAATAACAGAGTTCACTGAACTTCTTGAATCGAGTCATGCATTCTTTCAGGCATTGAAAAAACAGAGTAGACAAATCCAACAAAATTCTTGTCTTCAGAGAGCTTATATTCCAGTGGAAACTTGTCTTTTCAATCTAGCCTCTACTATATAGGTTCTCAAAATGTGGTCCTGGACGAACAGCATTAGTATCACCAGGAACTTGTTAAAACGCTAATTCTTAAGTCCCATCCTGTACCTACTGCACCAGCAACCCCTAGAGGTGAAGCCAACAAGCTACTTTAACAAACTGTCCCAGTTATTCTGTTGCTTGTTTAAAATAAGGATCACAACCCATTAGTGGCGCACGTGTGCACACGCATACACACACACACACACACACACACACCAATTTAGAATTGTTTTTGTAATAAAACCAAAACTGAAAAGAAAATGCAGAGTAAAACGTTTTGCAGATTTGTTATACACACATTTATGTAATATTGGATCAAAAAATTTAAAACTATATTTAATCAAAATGTTAAATACTATTACTTTTAAAGGAGAGTCCTAGACAAAAAGTTTGAGAAAACATTGCTCTACACAGTCACCATCGTGAATGTTCTAAACTTTATAAATATATCTTCTACTTAAAAATGGTGCCTATGACAAACTGTAACCTGTAGGTACATATTCTATAACCTGGAATACAGTAATCCCCTCTTATACTTAGGGGATATGTTCCTAGACTTACAGTGGATGCCTGAAAGCATACTAAGCCTTATATAATGGGGTTTTCTCCTATATGTACAAACCTATGATAAATTCTAAGTTATGAATTACACGTAATAAGAGATTTTTAAAAATCTTAATTGTACTGTATTCACCTTGATTCTTACAATGATGTGAGATGATATGATGCCTACCTGCTGAGATGAAGTGAGATGAATAACACTGGCATTGACACAACAGGTACCATATAAGGGTTATCCAAACACAAATACTGTAAAAGTTGATCTGATACAACTGAGCCATTCCCTAAGTAATTAACGAGTGAACAGCGTATGGGTACACTGGACAAAGAGATGACTCATGTCCTGGGCAATATGAAAATGGCCGGAGAAAGACTTTATCATGCTACTCAAAACAAGCAACTTAAAAGTTACTATTTACTTCTAGAATTTCCCATTTAATGCTGACCACATGTATGCAACCCTGAGATGGATGCAGTGGTGCATACCCATAATAATCTCAGCGGCTCGTGAGGCTGAGGCAGGAGGATCGTGAGTTCAAACCCAGTCTCAGCAACTAAGCAAATCAGTGAGACCCTGTCTCAAAAGGGCTGGGGATGTTGCTCAGTGGCTGAGTGCTCCTGAGTTCTATCTCCGGTAACAGGAAAAAAAAAAAGAAAAGAAACCCTGAAAAATGAAACTCTGGGTAAGGGGTCTCTACTGTACTGATTCCTGAGTTCCATATAATCCTCAAAACTTGCATTTTAACTAGCACCCCAAATAATCCTCACACTCTACAGATCAAGTTCCTTAGCATGACATGCGTTACCATAAGCCAAATGCTACTGTATCTTGAACTTTATTTTCTAACAGTAGCAAAACACCTGCAGTTTCCAGAAGAATACAGTATTCTTCGTATTCAGCTGTCTTCCCTCAAAATTCCCAAAACAAGACAAATGGCAAAGTCATATAGCTTCAAAAAAAAAAGGCAATCACTCACTATATATATTAGAGATGTCTCTATTTTTGTAATCACACTAAGTCTACCTTCTCTATTAAGTCATATTGATATCAACTACAGACTGCCTTATCCTCATGATCTGACATTTTGACAATGTATTTAGCAGTCATTTAGTATTTTTTTTTTTTCAAAGAAAAAACAGAGAAACAAACTACTGTTTTCTAGGAGGCTTCTGACATTTTCGGCAGAGCAATTCTTTATTATAAAGGACAGTCCACAGGAAATGTGAAGGAAATGCAACATAGTCCTGGCTCTTGCCTAATAAATGCCAGGTGTCTAATAGTCTAATGACACACAAACATGGTCCTACAAATTTCCAAAAGCTTTATAGGGATTGGTTGGTATAATTCATTGAGAATCAGTACTTATCAAGTACCAAAATACTGCTTTGATATGAAAAAAATAAAAACAATGCCATGTAAATACAAGTATTAAGCCTAAACATCAAATAATGTGAAGTTTGAATGGATTGAATGTTTAGTTTCTCTTCAATTTCATTTTTATATAATTTTATTTAGCAAAACATCCTATTTGTTAACAGGATATCAACTGTTAAACAATGTTAACACTGTTTTCTCTCTCTCTCCTTTTTTTTGTACAGGGGATTGAACCCAAGGGCACTCTAGCACTGAGCCACATCACCAGCCCTATTTTGTATTTTATTTAGAGACAGGGTCTCACTGAGTTGCTTAGTGCCTTGCTGTTGCTGAGGCTGGCTTTGACTTGTTATCCTCCTGCCTCAGCCTCCCGAGCCACTTGAATTACAGGTGTGCACCACTGCACCCAGCGTTGACACTGTTTTGACATTAGTAATCATACTATTGAAGACAACCAGGAATACTGAGTTATTTATCTATTTATTTTTACTAACAATATAGGAAAAACTGCCTCCATCTTGCATTTTTACAGTACTCCATTTCCCTCAACAAATAGCTATTATTTCTGGGAGCCCTACACTTCAGCAATCCTTGCCCAGGTCTCTAAAAATTGACATGCAGAAAATTCATTTTCTGTTCCTAAAATGATTTGAGATATACATTTGTATAAATGTTGACTAGACATTTTAGTAACTAAGATTTACTGAATTCTGTATTACACAGACTTATTAGTCTGACATGTACAGAATGGTTTTTTACAAAATCCTATAAAATAGACATTATCATCTCCTTTTTACAGAAGAAAAAACTGAAAAACAAGAAGTTAGGTAATTTGCCCAAGAGCACCAACTAATAGTAGACAGAACTAGTATATAATCCAGTCAGCCTGACTCTAGTATCATAGTCAGATCTGAACCCCATCTCTTTAAAAATTTTTACAACCTAGGTACCTTGTCTGTCTCACTCTAATTCCAGCTCTAATCCAAACTCCTAACCTCTTAGCTACATTGCTGCACTCAAAGCAAGTAATAAATGACTCATAAAAGCAACTCTGACCACCCATCACCAAACCATGTTCTTACATAATTTTATTTAGCAAAACATCCTGTTTGTTAACAGGATATCAACTGTTAAACTATAAACTGTTAAATCACAGCCTTGGTACCTTCATTCTACTATACACATCACAGGAGATAAAAAGTTTCACATCTCTATCACTTTTAAGTTCTTATCAAATCACAGTCCGAGTCTGCTTTCTTATCTTATAAAATAAGATGAACCTACTTACTGCTTCCTCACAGTATGCTAGGCTAGAAATTCTGAAGAATTCTCCTATTTTTCACATTTTTATCTAGCTACTAAAGACTAATTTTTCCTACCAAGAAATGTCAGAGACACACAGCTTTCCCGAAGAGCAAATGAAGTAGAAATAGATTATTATTCAATTTATGGTCCAAAATTCTATATACCCAGAGTAAATCAAGTATCTACATATAACTAGAATACATTCGGAGAAGTGTTTCTCACCTGGAGGTGATTTTGCCCCCACTCCCCTAGAGAGATTTGGCAATGTCTGGTGACATTTTTGGTCACAACTGAAAGGTGCTACTGGCATCTAGTGGACAGAAGACAATTATGCTGCTAACATCCTACAATGAAAAGGACAGCCCCGTAACAAACAGTCCAAAATGTCAACAGTGCCAAGGTTGAGAAACCTGAACTAGAAACAGGCAAACTTCTTTCCAACTGAAGAAACTCTTCCTGTTGTTTCATTAAAAACAGGCCATGTGTTCACATGATACTTACTGTTTGGATTTGGGTAGGTCTCTGACAGTTCGGAAATCGAGATAATTTTATCATTCACTTTGAAGAGAATTCTAAACTGTCATTACCATCTAGTCACTTACAAATCCAAAACACATTTTCCATTCAAATATGAATTTACCAACAGAACTATTTTCAATACCTTCTCTATTTCTAATAATTCACACATTAAAAAAAGTAGGCCCATAGTGGTTCAACAAATAACCTTAAGAATTGGGCTAAACTTTTTTGTGTGTATCACTTTTTCTGCATTAACTATGGGACCCTTAAATTACATGGATTCTCATTACACATACTAAATCATAATGTAATTCACCATGATTTCCTTTGTAGCTTTATGCAGCTTCTGATAAGAATTTGTGAAATGGCCAAAAAAACAAAAAGGACAGAAGGGACTAGAACTAAATTACAATGTCTTTATGAGTCATAAAATATAAAATTAATGTTAGTTTTACTAACAAGAACATCTAAACCTGCACAATCCGATATGGTAGTCACTGGCCACATGCAGTGATCTAAATTTAAATTATCCAAAATAAATAAAAATTCTATTCTTCAGTTCCTTTAATTATATTTTAAGTCCATGATAGTCACCTGCAGCTAGTGACACTATATAGAACATAAATATAGAATCTTATGCTGGGGATGTGGCTCAGGGGTAGAGCACTTGCCTAGCATGTGTGAGGCATTGGGTTAGATCCCCAGGATCACATAAAAATAAAATAAAGATATTGTGTCCACCTACAACTAAAATAAATAAATAAATATATAAAACATATTTTTATATATATATATATATGTGTGTGTGTGTGTGTGTGTATATATACATATATGTGTATATATATACATATATATATATATATATATTTCCCATCATTGTAGAAAGTTGTATTGGACAGTGCTGGCTGGCTGTTAAATCTAGCACACACTCAGCAAATCCTAAAGAAATTTAGCGCAGAGAATTAAAATAACAAACTTAGTTTAGACTAAGAGTTTTTATTTTATTTTTTTATAGTTGGACACAATACTTTTATTTTTATGTGGTGCTGAGGATCAAACTTGGAGCCTCACACATGCTAGGTGAGTGCTCTACCACTGAGCCACAACCCCAGCTCCAGTTTAGGCTAAGAGTTTTATTTTTAACTCCTATACAACTGAGCATATTAGAATATACCCCATTTAAAAATAAAAATATCAAACTACTTTGTTCAGTTATTTTCTGGAGCCCCATTTGTTTTTAATCAACTCAGCTGAATGCCAACTGCATATGCTAAGCACTGTGGTTGAAGCTGAGGATTCAAAGTCTAAATAAGTCCAAACTTTTGTCATTTAAAATTACCCAGTAAACTAAATATCACCACATGACCTATAGAATATCCACCCATACTTAAAAAGCCAAATATAATAGAAGTGAGAGTAAAGATGTGATTTTTTTTTTGGTACCAGGGACTGAACTCAGGGGCACTCATCCACTGAGCCACACTACCAACCAACTATTTTGAATTTTATTTAGAGACAGGGTCTCACTGAGTTGTTTAGCACCTTGCTTTTGCTGAGGCTGTCTTTGAACTTGTGATCCTCCTGCCTCAGCCTCTGGAGCCACTGGGATTACAGGCATGCACCACCACCCCTGACAAGATATTTGATTTTAAAGAGAACTTTTCTTTTTAATTTCTTGCTTCTATCAGGAATGTAAGAAAATGATCAATTCTCCAGATTTTCAATGTACAAACCAAGAATTGATAACAACCTGGACTGACCACTACACTCTTGACCTAGGATAAATTAGTCATTAGGACTGATTTTCTACAACTATAAATGTTATAACTTCCACATAAGGTGGCAGAACTACGATGACAACCATTATATGACTATAACATTAATTGTAAAAAAAAACATGCCAGCTATACTAAGAAATCAAAATAAGCTTGTTCTCTCATTATTCATATCCCTGAGATATTTTATGCTCTTTGAATAGTTTATACTGTTCTTCCAACTCATATCATAGTTGGCATTCTTACGTTTGCATTTTTGGATGCTTACTCTTCACTATTCATAAATCTTGTATTTTTCTCAGGGTAAATATTTCCTCATTTCTATTCAAGCTTTTTCCCCCCTTCCTCACATGGGCAGATTCTTACTGAATATAGAGAAGTTGCTCAGACACTGAAACACACTAAGACATATTTCAACACTACAGTAACGATATTTGTTTTACTTAATGAGTTGCTAACTTTCAGCCTCTATACCTCAGATGAATGAATAAATAAGAGCAAAACAAATCTTCCTATTTGCTTACTGTGATTATATTTTTAGACTTAGCTTTAAGAGCTCAATATTCAATTTATAAACCAGCAATATTAACACTTTTTGATCTCTGGACTCAGTATCTCTTTCAAAAATTAACAAGAACCTCAAAGACCTTTTGTTTGTGTTTTACTTATTAATTTATTTAGAAATTAAATCATCATGGGATGGCACTGTAGTTCAGAGGCAGAGTGCTTGCCCAACATATGTGAGGCACTCAGTTTGAGCCTCAGCACCACATAAAAATAAATTAATAAATAATTTTAAAAAAGAAATAAAATACATTCACCACATGTAAACATACGTAATATTCTTTCTGAAAATAATCACATTTTCCACATAAAAACTGAGGGTGAGAAATGACTTAAAGAAAAATAGCTGTATTCTCAAATCTGCCTCTACCTACATTTGCTTTGTTTTGGTTAAAGAAGAAAATATGGCCTACAGTTAAATAGGTGGGATAGAAAAGGTATTTTGATCAAAGTTTTCTTAAAAGTTCAGCAATTTAGAATCTGAAACTGTATATCAATGAACTTCTGGAAAATAAAAGTTGAATGAATTATACAGATCTTTCAAATGTTAACACATTTCATTACAGAACATCAGGCAATCAAATTTTCTAACATCAGCACAATACATGAATAAATTTCATCAGACTTGGAAGTATGTATAAATCATTTCTGCTGCATATGAACAACTGTCAAGGAAAAGCATAGGTGCATTTTAGCTATGAGTTAGCTAGTCACTTTTCTCATAAAACACCAATTTTACTTGAAAAGAATGAAAGAAAGTCTATGATTTTTCAGACTTAGGTGTTTAGTTCACCTGTGAAGAAAACTCAGAAATCCACACATTATATAATTTGAGAACCCTATTCTAATCAAGAGGGCAAAAATATTCCACAATTTCACCAATCATCATAAAAAAAATATATATTTCTGTTTAAATCCAATAAACAGAAAACCAGCTCTGAACATAAAACGTATCTTAAATATAACATTTGGACCACATAAAAAAATCTGACCAAAGAACCTAAAGTTCTTTCAATTAAATACTTCAATCCTACAAATTCAATTTTACAACCAAGTATATTAAGACCAAAAATTATTTTAAAAAGTTGCAGGCATTTCAAGTAATTGGACTATAAAATGTAGAATGTTAGCCACTCGATAACAATAGCTAGTGCTATTGGGTAGGCATTGTGATAAGTATTTTATGTAGCTAGTACATCTAATCCTCAAAACTGTTTAAGGTTAAATACTACCAATTCCTATCTTCGTGTACGGAAACTGAAATAAAAGTAGCTTGCCTGAGTTCAGAGGAAGACTGGATGGTAGAGTTGGGATTTAAAACCACCACCCATTCACTAAACTATACTGCATCCTTAATCAGAGTCAAATGTTCATCCTATGGAAACATATTCATTTGTGGTTGAAGAACATGTCCTTAGTGGGGGAAAGTATAAATATTAAAAAAAGAGACAAACTCACAGTTTTTAGTTCCATCAGGACTTGTTCATCCACTCCATCATCCAAAAAGATGTCTCTCACATCATTAATAACATCTTCAATCACAGATCTATATAATTTAGGCTTTAAAGGAAAAATAAGACTCTTGAAAAAGATTGTTTTCAACAGGTTAAAAGATTCAGATTCAAAAAAATTAAAAAGTCATCTTGTCAACTATCTAAAACTTATTTTAGAATATGTTATGGCCATCCTAATAAACACCATTTGTACTGTACTTGATGACTGCACATTAAGTATTAAGACATGTAATACAATTCATAAACAGAAGGCCCTTACACATACAAGATCCATACATCTTCAGTTATAATTTCCTATTTTGTAGAAAAAAATACTTAACATGATATTTTAAAATGGCTTTATGGCTGCTTATATCTGGTTCCTTTTATTCCATTCCGTGTTTTATACCCTGTTATACCATATAACCTTGCCACTAAGTCTTGAGACTTTGGAGAACCTCATGTCCACTCATCTGGTAATAATGAACATTCAAGTTTAAAAATCGCCTCACTTCTATTTTTTGTGACCCAATTTGTAATGTCAAGCTATACCATTAAACTATTCATATAACCACAATTACAGATCTCAAGGTACCAGAGGAACAGATACACTGATTCTTTTCTCATGATTTCTCTCTTCCTTCTCCTGCCTAGGTGACACTACAGAATAAAATCATGAACATCCCTGCATGTTCAATGTGATTATTACTATTATTATTGCTGGTATTATTTGGAGGGGGGGAGTTGGGTGGAGGAGTTAGTTTCCAGAAGACTTAACAGAAGAATGACTAAAATGAAAACAAATGTGAGAGCACTTTACAAGGTTTCTAAAAACCAAAAGGAGGGAGTTAGAACAATCAGCCTAAACCTCATCCTATGGGGGAGTTAAAAAAAAAAAAAAGGAAGTCTGCATTCCAAATGATAAACTAGATTATGTCTCTTTATAACTCTTACACATTATCAAAATGTTAATGTTAACAATATTTTTTTCATTTAATCCTTTGTCATTATTTGTGTTTGATACCTTGCTTAAGGTTAAAGCTACTGGCTATCAATAAAACCAAGGGTTTGCTCTCATACACAAACTTCAAAAAGAAATCAAATGCTTTATCAGCATCTCTACCAGCAATACTGTTACCACAGGGAACCTTCTAAGAAAATATATCCTTCCTAACCAAAAATACTGGTTTGTCCTGTACAATGTATCTCAACCATTAAAACCTATTAATTCCTTTTCTTTACAACCAGGACAATTCAAATATCCTTACTGTTTCACTCACTAATCTACTTTTTTTATTATGCCAACTCTGCCTCAATTACTAATCTGCAAAAAGAGAATCTCTCTAGTCCCTCCTTACTTTTAAACATTCTTCTATATAAAGTATATCTGGCTACGGATTATCTTATCCATGATAATTTAACTACTGAATTACAAATGTGCAACTATAGAGTGCTTTCTACCAATGACTTCTCTGGACATCAGACAGGCAACGTAATTTTAAATAGGTAGGATAAATCAATTATTTTTCCAGGAAACTACAGACATTTTGATCTGAAGTCAGTTATCCTAAAGCATTTCTGCTTAGTATTTCAGACATTTATAAATACAAATCTGCTTTTTTCTGGTACTTCGTATTTAATGATTCATTCATGCTTTAAGATTTTGCTTTTGTGTCTTAATGAACCACAACCGGGGCACTTAACCAATTTAGAAGCACTATGGTTGCACAAGAGAAACGTGTAGTCTGTCACAGAGTATATGCATAAAGAATAATTTAGCAGTTGTTTACAATGTGAAAAGTTGTCAAAATATTGATTTTTTCTTAAAAGCATGTGGATATACAGGCACTGTTTGAAATAAGCAATATCTAATTTATTACTTAAATTTCTGAACTTGGGCCAAAGTTTTTATTATACAGAAGATAATTTAGGTTTGTCCAGATTTTTTAAAAAAGCAAATATTGCAAACTTTAAAACCAGTGACATTATCAAGTGATTAATTAGAGGTTTCCTTTCAAAAGCGTTAATTCTTTTATGCAGTGGTGGAAAGTAAATTAATTTCTATACTGGGTACCAGGTTAATATCCAATGCAATAAAAACACGGCCTACTTAGAATTTTAATTTTTTAAAATGCAGTTTGCCGTCTCTTATTGCATTTCCCCTTACCCATCAGCGTACTGTGGACATTAAATCCTATATGGGCTTTAGCCACTTGCCTATTTCTTTGAAAAGCTTCGTTTCTAGGATAATTATAGGAAAACATGAGAAAATATTATAAGATATAGTTGTAACATATTTCCTGAATACTTGGTGAACAGTAAACTCAAACCCTTGCAGTCCATTACAGCTAGCATTTAATATAGAAAAGCGTTTGAAAAAATTCCCACAATAAGACACCTTCCAATCTAAGAAAAATGTCATGTGATTTTTAATTTTTAAAAAATCTAAAAAATGAGCCGGCAGTTGGGCGTATTTCTCTTAACAATGAAAGCAAACCTTAGGTGTTGCAACAAAACAAAAACTTGGGGCTTTTAAGCGGCCCCAGCAGGATGCAAAATTACAGCGTTAGAAAAGGACCTAGAAATAAATAGAGCTCTGCACGCGCCCGCCTCTCGCCTCCGGAGCACGCACCTCCCAGCCCCGCTCTCAGCAGCTCTCACTATTTAAAGCCGGATCTGGTGTTTAAATGGAGAGGCGGTGACGTAGGCCTGAAAAGCACCTTCCCATCCTGGCAGAGTCTATATTAGAGAGCGGCAATGGCTCTATATAAACAGGGCAGCCAAAGGGAGGAGGACCACAAGGCTCAGGGACTGAAAAGCAGGGTAAGCGGCCGCAGCCATGATGGATCAACCCGAGTCGCCAACGGTACTGTGTCGCGCGGCCGCGGGCATGTCTGCGGCATTTGGGATCGGGCAAAAACGTGTTTTATTGTCATAATAAAATAATTAAGAGTTGGGTGGACTAGTGATCACATTGCGTTGGTGACTGAAAAGGTTATTTATGTGACTGCTTTTTGCAAACCTACGTGATCGCAAGTAACCAAAAAGGGACAAGCGGGAAGAAGTAGGCAAATTCCAAGGCGAAAGCCGGAGACACTTTGATCACTGTAGGCTTTTTTGTTTGTTGCGGTGCTTTTGCTAGTCGAAGATACGATGGGGCTTTTGCTTCCCCTTCGCCATTTTACCCGTGCGGAAGGAACTGAGATAAGTGCTTTTCAACCTTCGTCCTTTTTTTTTTTTTAAAAAGAGCATAAAATGGCCCCAGAGATGGTTCCCAAAGCACCACCGCCAGAGAAACCCAAAGTAACCCTGAAAGTAACCGTCAATCTCCCACTGCATTAAAGTGGGTCTCGGGGGCTCGCCCAATTCCCTAGGCTCGGCTTTGGATGCGCGGCCGCTCGGGGAGCCTCGTCGAGCCAGCGGACAGCCGGGCCCCCGCCGGGGACGCGGCGACTCGCTACCGCCCGCCCTCCCGGCGACGGGGGCCGGGGTCGGGGCCGCGCGCCCGCCCGGGCCCAACCGCCTGCGCGGCCCGGTCCGCCCGCGGAGGCCCCAGGCCCGCTGGCGCCCCCGCCCTCCCGCCGCCGCGAGCCCTCGGCGCCCCCCCGCACCCGCCGCCCCAGCCCGGTCCGCCCGAGGCGGGAAGCGGCGGCGGCGGCGGCCTCGCGGGCGGCGGAGAGTCGAGGCCGGGAGTCGCCTCCGTCCCCGCCCCCGCCCGGTCCGGCCGTTGCTGCCGCCGGAACGAAGCCCCCGCCGGCCACCGAACCACGTCCTTACCACGGTGTTTGTATTTGCCGAGTTCGCCATTTCCACACACAACACAAACAAGAGGGGGGCAACCTCGAGAAAAGAAAACAAAACCAAAAAAAAAGAAACAAACGAAAACCTGGAGAGTGACCCAAGCCACCGCAAGACTGGGGCAAAAATTTAAAACAAAATCGATCCTGAAGGAGTAAGGGTAGCGGTGAGATTAGGAGGAGGGGAGTACTCCTCCCGGGCTAAAAACCTCGAGAATCGCCTTTAAAAAAGCCACGACCCTTCAGGGGTCCGGGGGGCGTTGCCCGCTCCCCACCCCGCGCCAAGGAGGGAAACCAACACCGGTCGCCGCTCCCCGCGCCGCCGCTGCCGCCACCGGCTGCAGCTCCAGCCGTCCGGTCCGCCTGCTTCTCCCCTTTATATAGCGAGCCAACAAGCTGCGCGAGCCGCCGCCGCCGCCGCCGCCGCCGAGAGACAGGGCGGAGGGGGAGGGAGGGGCGGAAAGGGCGGGGGCAGAGGTGGGCGGGGCCGAGCGCGAGACACCGCGAGAGCCGCGTGCGCAGGCGCGCCAGGGCGGAGGCCGCCGTGAGCAGCGTCGTCGCGCGCCGTGAAGGGTATTGGGCGGGCGGAGGCCCGGGACTGGAGTAGTGAAGGCCGCCCCTCCGCCTTCCCTACACTCACGCGGTCACGTGTTTGGCACCCAGGCGGAAGTTTCTGACGGCCCTTTGCCTACGAGGGATTTTGAAAGCATTGCTGGACGAGGCCCGAGTTCAGAGCTAATTGGGCCGCCTCCTCAGATGTTTCAGGGTTGTCCCTCGCTTTAGGAGCTAGGAAATGTGGCAGCGGCAGTGGCGAATAATGGCCACGAAGGAGGGCCGGTCACGTGGCGCGGCTTCCGCCCCCTGGTGCGCTCGTACTCGGAACTGAATTTTAAATGCGGAGTCATCTCTGGATTCCTGAGCTGGGATTTCGAGCATCCTTTTGTGCGCGCCTCTACCAGAGGCTGGGCCTTTAGCACGCGGAATTCTGTATGTGTTTTAAAAGGGGATGAAAGCCGACTTGGGCCGGCTGTTCCCACATTCTAGAATTAGAAACCCCAGGAGCCATCTGTTGTCTCTACAGAGTCCCGCTAGGAATCTCTGGGCTTAAGTGCCGCAAAGGGTCGGACTCTACTATCCCAGGTACTTTAAATGACTTCTTACTGTAGTGGAAATGCCATAAAACAAAACTGGATGATGACAGTACAACTTTCCTTGTTGGTTTTTTAATCCTATTTCTAAAGTACTGTGACTCCTCATGGCGAGCGTATAATGGCCAACCACATCTAAAATACATATCCTCGACCTGCCAACTCACATGGTCTCTTGCTGCTAGGAGTAGGCAGTTTGTCCATATCTTAGGGTGCAATTCCATAGGCGTTTGACCTCCGGCACTCAAGTGAATCCTTCCTTTGTATCACCATTTCGCTGCAGAACAGAGAATGTTCTGTTTAGAAGGCAGAATTCACAATACCTGATTTTTCCATTCTAGGAATTTTGAGAGACAAGAAATGCAATCAGGAAGCCTGAGGGAGTTTATACTCAAAAGACAAAGCAAAGAGGCTGGAGTTGTAGCTCAGTGTGGTAGAGCCTTGCCTAGCACATGTGAGGCCCTGGGTTCATCCTCAGCACCACATAAAAATAAATGAATAAAATAAAGGTATTGTATCCATCTACAACTAAAAAAAAAACTTTAAAAAAAGACAAAGCAAAACAAAGTTTTGTGCCAGTGAATTAAGATTTGAGGACTATCAAAGACATCCTACCAGAGAGGAAAAGATGTAGCCTACCAGGAACTCAAGGGAATAGTACTGATACTCAGAAAATGGAAAATAGTAAATAAGGTTGTGAATGGATGAAGAGAATGTCTATTAACTTCAAGACTTCTTTTAACACCAACTTAACATTTGCACCGCAGTTCTCTGCAGAGCTGCCTGGTCTGTAGCACTTAAAGAAAAAAAAGTTCACAGGAAATCAGTGTTCATAGTATATGAAGTTATAATTGTATCAGAAATTATAATATTCAGATGATAGCCTAAAAAATTATACTAGCCTGAAAAATAAACAGTAGCATTCCTGGCAAGTCTTAATGAAAGGAAAGTGAGGAACCTGAGACAAGTGAACAAAAAATAAAAGAGGGAGACCAGGCAGAGATCCATACACACAAGAGTTTATTTGTCAGAGCTGACAAATAAAGGCCATCTCTCCATAGACAGAGAGTGGCAAAACCGGCTTGGGGTTTGGGACTTCTATGGGGGCAGGCTCAGGGATTGGGGGCTGTGTGTGTGTGAAGGGTTGGGTTGCTATGAAGGAGTGGTAAGACTTTCTCAGAAATGCTCTTGGGTGGGGAAAGCAGAATTTTTCTTAAAATGGCAGCTGTCACTTAATATGGCCATCCAGATGCTAAGCAAGGACCTTACACTTACTACATATTATTTTAAGAGGACTTTTGGTTTCCTCTTTATGTACATATTACCAAGTGTTCACACATGGAGTTCCTCACCTTCCACCTATTTTTTCTTCCTTCCCATTTGGTATTCTTAACTAAGCAGTCAGGTGTTTTTGCCATCAATTAAATTTAAGAACAATACAAACAGGACCTGGAAGTAAATCTGTGAAATTTTTTTCTTCAAAAATCTTCTATACCGGGGCTGGGGATGTGGCTCAAGAGGTAGCGCACTCGCCTGGCATGCGTGCGGCCCGGGTTCGATCCTCAGCACCACATACAAACAAAGATGTTGTGTCTGCCAAAAAATAAAAAATAAATATCAAAAATTAAAAAAAAAATCTATACCGAAATTGATGAGATGTATGTTCTATTGGGTCTGATTTATGAATAATGGAGTGTGGATAAAAGACCTCTTTAAGACTTTCAGACTTCCTGTATACTCTGAGTCTGTGTCTTTTTACACTTTTTAGATTGTAACAATGCCTAAGCACTTGATAAAAATTTACCCAAATTTCTTTCTTTTTCCAGCCCATGAACCTGACTCCGGGTAATCATCATGAATTTCATTCCAATTTATTGGTTTTCCAATTCTTCCTTTAGCTGCAATATACCTTCAGTCACAATATGCCGCAGTCTGTCTGGGCACAAAATAACCCAGCCGCCACAAAGCCTTGTAGGTTCAAACAGCAACTCTTTATTCCGGAACTCTCACTGGCCCTCTACACACACTTCCCGGGAACACACTCCCTCCACCGGGCTCCCGCGCACCAATTCTCCCGGAACTCCAGGAGAACTCAATGGGAACTCCAAAGTAGTGGGCCCCAGAGGCAGCAGGATCCGCCCTAATCCCAGCAGGATCTACCCTAATCCTGGAGCCCCCCTATTTCCCCCCCCCAGGATCCGCCCTAATCCCAGACCGCCCTAATCCCAGAGCAGGGTCACCTTTCAACCATTCCCTCTAGCAAAATGCCAGGTGTCATTCCGACTAAACTGTGGCTCTCAACAACAATACATATGTGCCAATTTAGTTTCAGAAAGTGATATTTTCTACTCAGGTATCAAAATTGTGGGCCTAAATCTATGGAAGCTACAGTCCTTTGTTTTACAAAATTGAAAATTTGTAAGTAGGAAAATTTTCCCATATAAGACTAGATTTAGGGCTGGGGTTGTGGTTCAGTGGTAGAGCGCTTGCCTAGCATGTGTGAGGCACCACGTTGGATCTTCAGCACCACACACACAAAAAACAAAGTTCTTTTTTTTTTTTAAGGACTAGATTTAGTGTCATATTTAAATAGTTTTTATCTGAACTTCTAATTCTTTGTTCCCAAAAGCTTGAGTAACATAATTTTAATAGTTATTTATATAAAGCATACTAAATTTCCAAAATGCAAACTCATATTTTGTAGCAGCCATGTATAGACAGATATATTATAATGCTTTTTTCTTTGTGATGAATCTTTTTTCCTATCTTCAAAATGTTTTATTTGGGAAGATAAAAAGTTAACTCCTCTCTTTTATATGTTAATATACTCTCTAGACACTGGATAGCTACAAAAGACAAGAAAACAATCAATATATAAATTGTGATGTATGCTAAACAAAATGATACCAAACCTTGGTGTCCAGGCATTTAAATATTTTACTGTTCAAATGAATATTTTAGCAATAATACCAAGAAAAAAATCAAAAACGGCTGATCATGGAAAGAGGCTTAAACTAAAACCTTGTAACATTCCTTTACCTCCATTTTCTTAAATAATAAAACAATAATCTAATATATTTAGGCATCACACAGCTCTTACATACTCAGCAACTGTACTTTAGGAGAATATAAGAGTGAAAAAGCTTTCCTTTTCACCTACTACTAATCATAATAAAAGTTCCTATTATAAAATATAGTGCACAATTGCAGCATTCTTTTCAGTTTTGGGGGGTCGGCGGGGGTGGATACCAGGGATTGAGCCAGAGGCACTTAACCACAGCCACATCCCCAGCCCTTTTTATTTTTTTGAGATGATCTCACTATGATGCTTTGGGCCTCCATAAGTTGCTGAGGCTGATTTTGAACTTGTGATCCTCCTCCCTCAGCCTTCTGAGTGGATGGGATTACAGGCACGTGACACCACACCCAGCTCAATAGGATTCATTTAGGTTATTAAAAATACGCTGCTGTTTTTCAGTCTTACCAAAACAATTTAATTTTAATGTATTTAAATTGTATCTGTTTGGTTGCAGTTTTTTTGTTTTTGTTTTTAGGTTTTTGCTGAAAAAAAAAAGGAAAAGGAAAATTTTCACATGCAGTAATTTTTGGTATGGTATATGAAAGAAGAAATTGTGGCCTCCACAAATTACTTCTGTACACGTGCTATGATTTGCTTATAGTTTGGCCCCCAAGGTTTCATGTATAGGAAGGAAACTTTGTTCTTAGCGTGGCAATGTGGAGCTTTGAAGAGGTTGGGCCTACATGCAAGGCAATTTTGTCACTGTGGCCACTATCATTAGAAGAGATTGATACTGGAGCCAGGCATGGTTTGTGCACTTGTAATCTGAACTCAGGAGGCTGAGGCAGGAGGATCTCAAATTCAAACCCAGCCTCAGCAACTCAGCAAGGCCAAGCAATTTAGCGAGACCCTGTGGCATTAGAGCAGATTATGCTAAGTGAAGCTAGCCAATCCCTAAAAAACAAATGCCAAATGTCTTCTTTGATATAAGGAGAGTAACTAAGAACAGAGTAGGGTCGAAGAGCATGAGAAGAAGATTAACATTAAACAGGGATGAGAGGTGGGAGGGAAAGGGAGAGAGAAGGGAAAATGCATGGAAATGGAAGGAGACCCTCAGAGTTATACAAAAGTACATACAAGAGGAAGTGAGGGGAAGGGGAAAAATAATATAAGGGGGACAAACGAATGTCAGTAGAGGGGGCAGAGAGAGAAGAGGGGAGGGGAGGGGAGGGGAGGGGAGGGGAGGGGGGATAGTAGAGGATAGGAAAGGCAGCAGAATACAACAGACACTAGTATGGCAATATGTAAATCAATGGATGTGTAACTGATGTGATTCTGCAATCTGTATATGGGGTAAAAATGGGAGCTCATAACCCACTTGAATCAAATTGTGAAATATGATATATCAAGAACTATGTAATGTTTTGAACAGCCAACAATAAAAAATTAAAAAAAATAAAAATAAAACCAAAAAAAAAAATTTTAGTATTCTCTTCCTCTCTTATAATTCAAAACTGCTACTTAATATCTAAAAACAACAACCAACTTGCAGTTCTCATATATCCCAATATATATAAGCAGCTTGGTGGCTTAGAAACATAATTTAGCATGGAGTTTTGGTAGAATAGGACTTGACTGCCACTAATTTATTGTATTGTTGTCTGCTGTAACTAATCTTCTCTGTTCAGTAAAATGGAATTATAATCATCAACCTATGATTGTTGAGAAGATCAAAAATACTTGAAAGTGCTTTGACAAGTACTCAGTGGATGTTTTTATTAGTAATGATACATGTATAACAAGTACACCAATATCAGCAAAGCAGAGGAAAGGTCTTTTTAACTCACTTTATAGGAACACTTCCATTTGGTGATGCCAGTAGTTAGTGACTAATTTATGCAGTAATTGGGCAAATTTTTATACCTTAGGTCATGAGTATGCAGCATAATTTTTGCATGTAAATATAATAATTATATGCTGCCATGAGCTATGACTCCTTGAACTGAAAGCTGGCTTATTGTTGGAATTTATCAAGCTAGTTAGTTACACATGTTCCCTACTGTATCTAACAAAAATTATATATGAATTTATCCATTAATTCAGTAATGCCATTCCTAGGACTCCATTGTGATACTTCTTATAACATCAAAAAAAGAAAAAAAAATATTTCACATAAAGAGATTATATGTCCATGTCCCACATGTCCACATAAGGAAATAGGCTGAATGAAAACTATGGTACATGTACACAAGAGAGTACTAGACAACTGCAACAAAAGTGAGGATCTCTCTCTGGAATACTGTGGAATGGTCTTTGGGGTATAATGTTACGTTAAAAAAAAAGCAAGGTAGAAAAAAGTGTTCCTTGTATATCATCATTTAAGAAAAGAATAAATATATAAATGTGCATATTAAGCTTGCTTAGATTTTAAAAAGAAACCATAGTTTAAACAAACAAAGGTTACCTACAAAAACAAGGAGAAAATAGTGTGGAAAAGACAGGAAAAGAAACTAGACTTATTGAAATCTACTTAATTTTTTAGAAGTGACTCTGGAAACATATAAATATTTTACTTAGTTATAAAAAAATTAACTTTTGAAAAGAAGCTCCCCAAACCAAAAATAAAGCAAAGCAACTCAATCTAGCTAAATATTACATAACACAGAAAGGAACT
Organism: Marmota monax; assembly: GCF_021218885.2. Taxonomy (NCBI): domain Eukaryota; kingdom Metazoa; phylum Chordata; class Mammalia; order Rodentia; family Sciuridae; genus Marmota; species Marmota monax. The sequence continues at coordinate 14,502,772 of NW_026695241.1, read as the reverse complement.
TCTTGGGGTTGGGACTGTAGCTCAGTGTCACAGTGCTTGCATAGCATGTATGAGGCACTGGGTTTGATCCTCGGCACCACATAAAAATAAATAAAATTAAGGCATATGTCCATCAACAACTTCAAGAAAAAAAGAGAAAGAAAGGAACTTCTCCAAGTGACTTTAAAGCACCATAATTTGGCTATAGATCTGTAGTGGGATAATCTTTAAGCAATTACTATGTAGTACTACTTCTCTTATAGCTAGGATTCACTGCTCCAGGAATCAAGGGGTAGAAACAGGAATGGTACTACACTGTTACCCCTAGTGAACAGCTAGAAAAAATTTTGCTTCCTGTCCCTACAACCTTATGCTCTGCTGGTCTAGAAATCTTAGTTCCAGAGCTGGGAAGCTCCTGCCAGGAGGCACAGCAATGATTCCATTAAACTAAAAGTTAAGATTTCCTTTTGGCTACTTTGGGCTCCTCATGCCTCTGGTCAACAAGTTAAGAAGGCAGTTACATGTTGATAAGGGTGATTGATCCAGATTACCAAGGATAAATAGAACTATTACTCCACAGTGGAGGTAAGGAAGAGTGTCTGGAATACAGGAGATCCCTTGGGGCATCTCTTAGCATTACCATATTCCTGTTATTAAGGTCAAGAGGAAATAGAACAATCCAATCCATGGTAAATGATAAATGTCTAAGACCCTTTAAGAATGAAGATGTGGATAATTCCTCCATGTAAAAATCAGGACCCACTGATGTGCTCACTGAAGATAGACGGAATACCAAATGGGTAAGAGAAAGTAGTTAAAAGTATCAGTTATGGTCACATGATTAAAAATAAGGTCTGTTAATTGTCATGTGTATATTGTTTTGTTAAGAATATTTTGTGGGCTGGGGATGTAGCTCAAGTGATAGCATGCTCTTCTGGCATGCATGGGGCGCTGGGTTGGATCCTCGGCACCACATAAAAAAAATAAAATAAAGATGGTGTGTCCACCAAAATCTAAAAAATAAATATTAAAAAAAAATTCTCTCTCTCTCTCTCTCTCTCTCTCTCTCTAAAAAAAAAAAAAAAAGAATATGTTTGGGCATCTTGCCTCTCTTATTCCTTTATTCTGTAACACCATATTTATTGCCAATATTGATTAACTTAATATCAGTTCTTATATGGATGGCACTGTCCAATAGACTAGGGACATAAATAAAAAAATGCAGAAGAATGAGGAAGCTGCTTTGGATGCAAGCTCCATTCTTTTTGAGTAGTGCTATCTATTGTTGCTGCCATTTCCCAAGGACATTGAGGTCCAGCTTCTTCACTCTTCCAGCATAGACTCTGAATAGTGATTCTTTGGGGCAGTTTCTAGGCCTTCAGTCTCAGGCTGGTACTGCATCATTGGTCACTTTTGTTCTGAGGCTCCATCGTCATAGACTGAGCAATTAATGATTTTTCCAGCTCTCCAGCATGCAGATGGCCATTGTGGAACTATCCTGCTTCTGATCATGTAAGCCAATCTAATAAATCTGCTTTTATAATCATAAAAATATATGTCCTGTTGATTTTGTTCCTCTAGAGAACTGACTAATATACTTGGTTTATAAGTACATCAGTTCTATTTCTACCTCCATTTTCATGTGACATTCTCCTACGTCTTCACATCGTTTTCTCTCTGTACATCTGTCTTTATACCCAAATTTCCCTTTTTATATCAGTCATATTGGCTTAGGGACAAATTTATTTTAATTTGATTGCCTTTGTATATTCCCAAATAAGGTTACTTTCTGAGGTACTTGGAGCTACATTTTTAAGCATATCTTTTTCAGGGACACAATTCAACTTGGAAGGAATCTAGAAGACTAATATTATCATCTCAAAAATTTCAGGAACCAACATGAAGAAATTTCAGTTAGCCTTTGAGAATTAATAGGATAGTACTTGTAGTAAGCTGAATTACATCAAATATTTAAATTCATTACTTATAGTGCTTCTAAAAGAATGAAATATGAAATTCCCATTGAAGGATGCTAGGGAAATGACTCATTATTTAAAGATTGGTAAGTAAAAAGAAGCCTTATCCAGCCTTTCCTAAATGAACTGGACCACTAAGTATCAAATAGTAGGAATAGTGGGTTGAATGGTTGTTCCAAAAAAGATATGGCCATGTCCTAATCTCTGGAACCTATAAATGTTGCTTGTTTAGGAAAAGAATCTCCACTGGTATAATTTACTTAAAAGATTTTGTGATGATATCATCTTGGATTGTCAGATTACCTAGGTGGGCCCTAAATCAATGACAAATGTCCTTTTAAAAGAAAGAACAAAGATAATAGAAGGAGTAGGAAATATGATATAATGGTCTAAATTGGAGGGATGCAGTCACAAAGCATATTGGTAGCCACCAAGAATGCCAACAACCACCAGAAGTTGGAAGAGCCAAAGAATAGATTCTCCTCTAGAGGATGTGAGACCCTGCAACACTTTTATTTTGGACTTCTGGCTTCTAGAACTATGACAGAATAAACTTCTGTTAATTTATGAACTATGTTTATAGTAATTTTATTACAACACCCTCCAGAAACTAATACAGTAGGTGAAAAGAAGTTTCTCTATTTTTAAAGATCCATTGTTGCTAAGAAGTAAATAAGGAGTAACAGTATTTCACCATTTTGCAAACCCTAATAAAATTAAGAGATGGAGAAACAACTAGATGTTATGTTCTTCCTAATGAAAAACACACTACCATATATGAGATAATTTTGCCCTGACAATACTACACTCCCCAAATAAAAACTCTGTATCTGATCAATCTTCTACATCCCATTAAAAGTTCATAAAACATGCAAAAGATACAGGGACATGTTAAAGTACATATCAGGAATGCAATAAGCAAAGTTCAGGCCTTGGAAAGTTATAGAACAAATGATATGATTTTTAACAAATAAATGCAGAGGGAAGGAGTAGTAATCTATAGATTAAAAGACATTTGAAAAAATAATCAATTGCTTCTTTTTTTTTTTTTTTTGGTACCGGGGATTGAACTTGGACTGAACTCAGGGGCACTCAACCACTGAACCATATCCCCAGCCATATCCCCTGTTTTGTATTTTATTTAGAGACAGGGTTTCACTGAGTTGCTTAGCGCCTCACCTTTGCTGGGATGGCTTTGAACTCATGATCCTCCTGTGTCATCCTCCTGAGAAGCTGGTATTACAGGTGTGAGTCATAGCACCCAGAATCAATTGCTTCTTGTTCTTTTGGTTAATTTAAAGTGTAAACAGAGAAGTCATAAAATGTATGGAACTTCTTAGAACCCTAACTTGAATCATCTGTTAAAAAAAAAAAGCAATTATTAGAAAATGGAAAATTCAAACACTTGCTGGATATTTGATGAGATTGAAGAGTTATTGATAAATTTTTAAGTATGGTTATGGTTTTACTTGTAAAAGTCCTTATCTCTCAAGAATGCTACTGAAATTTTTAAGGATGAAATGATATGAGCTCTGGGTTTGCTCTAAAACACAAGCAAGACTATTTATTGCTGGGATATGAATGAAACAAGTGTACCCATGAGTCAGTCCTTGTTGAAGGGGAGCACAGGGTACATTGGGATTCATTATACTATTCTATACATTTTATTTTTAAATTTTTCCATTAAAAGTTTAAACGTAAGCCCAAGTAAGCAATATTTTATAATTAATAGTGGATCTATATCTTCACAATTTATCTTCCAGTCAAAATACTTGATGGGAATTTCTAAGAAAGCCTGATATTCTGATAAATGCAGTCAGTGTAAAACATTGTATTTAATTATATGGATTTCCTCTCTGGTTCTTGGATCTCAGCTAATCCCATGTTTTATCTTGAATCACACATTTCACAACTGTGATTTAGGAAAGTTAAAATGGTGAAAATTAGGGTACTTGTACAGATGTTATAAAACCATACACACACACACACACACACACAAATAATGTTGTAGTGGCTAAATGAGCTTTGATTTTCCTGCTATCTTCTTATTCATAGACTTTCAGCATGATACAGCTGCCTTTTTTTTTTTTTTTTCAGATGGAGGTCTCACTACATTACCCAGACTCAGCCTCCAGAGTAGCTGGGAATACAAGGGTGTACCACCTGGCCTGCGACTTTTTATATGCTAAAGAGTTCGTTCTACAATGCAACTTTTTAATAAAATGTATCATGGCAGGGAGATTAAATTGTAGTTAACCTAAAAACTGTGTCTTATAGAATAATTATGGGTTGATTATCTGTTATCTGAAATGCGTGGAACCAGAGTGTTTTAGATAATTTTTTTAGTTTTAGAATATTCACATATACATAATAAGACATCTTGGGAATGGGACCTAAGTCTAAACATGAAATTCATTTGTTTCATAGACATACACATATCCTGATGGTAATTTTATGCAATGTTTCTAGTGTGCATGTTTTGACTGACCTTTCATGTGTGGTCATATGAATTTTCTACTGTGGTGTCATTTTGGCACATCAAAAGTTTTGAATTTTAGAACATTTCAGCTTTTGGATTTTCAGGTTAGGGAAGTTCAACCTGTATTGAAACTGAAAATACAGGTAATTATTCTCCAGAATTACCTGAGGAAGGAATGGTTAAAAGTAGAGGTAGTGGAGATTAAAGATTACAGATCAGAATGAAAGTAAGAAATCTGCATAAATAGTTAACAATGAAAAAATCAAAGGGTGCAGTTCAAGTACCTTCTTCAGGACTGAGACTGGGTTGATATAGGAAGATGATTCTACAAGTGTTTACCAATAGGCAGAAACAATGGATGTTTTCCTCATCAGTACTCATCAAAAGTATGAAGACCATGAAAGACAAGGAAAGAATGTCAACAAAATGCAGTATGAAATCTCAGATTGGATGCTGAAACAGAAAAAGGATATTTGTAGGAGAAACACTTTAAATAATGTTTGTATTTAGTTAATTGTATTGTATCAATGTTAACTTCCTGGTTTTGATCATACTTTTAGAGTTAGTTGACATTATTATAGGAATCTGACTAAATGGTAATGCATAACCTATATGTTTAATTTTTGCAACCATCTGTAACTCAAATTATTTCAAAATAAAATGGTTTTTTTTTAATTTTTTATTGTTGGCTGTTCAAAACATTACATAGTTCTTGATATATCATATTTCACAATTTGATTCAAGTGGGTTATGAGCTCCCATTTTTTTTTTAAATTTTTTATTGTTGGCTGTTCAAAACATTACATAGTTCTTGATAGATCATATTTCACAATTTGATTCAAGTGGGTTATGAGCTCCCATTTTTACCCCATATACAGATTGCAGAATCACATTAGTTACACATCCATTGATTTACATATTGCCATACTAGTGTCTGTTGTATTCTGCTGCCTTTCCTATCCTCTACTATCCCCCCTCCCCTCCCCTCCCCTCCCCTCCCCTCTTCTCTCTCTGCTCCCTCTACTGACATTCGTTTGTCCCCCTTATATTATTTTTCCCCTTCCCCTCACTTCCTCTTGTATGTACTTTTGTATAACTCTGAGAGTCTCCTTCCATTTCCATGCATTTTCCCTTCTCTCTCCCTTTCCCTCCCACCTCTCATCCCTGTTTAATGTTAATCTTCTTCTCATGCTCTTCGACCCTACTCTGTTCTTAGTTACTCTCCTTATATCAAAGAAGACATTTGGCATTTGTTTTTTAGGGATTGGCTAGCTTCACTTAGCATAATCTGCTCTAATGCCATCCATTTCCCTGTAAATTCTATGATTTTGTCATTTTTTAATGCAGAGTAATACTCCATTGTGTATAAATGCCACATTTTTTTTATCCATTCATCCATTGAAGGGCATCTAGGTTGGTTCCACAGTCTAGCTATTGTGAATTGTGCTGCTATGAACATCGATGTAGCAGTGTCCCTGTAGCATGCTCTTTTTAGGTCTTTAGGGAATAGACCGAGAAGGGGAATAGCTGGGTCAAATGGTGGCTCATAAAATGGTTTTTTTTGTGAGATTAGAAGGGGATGTTTAAACATGAAAATGGAGAATTGTTTTTTTCAAAGCTTTAATCACATGATATCTCCTATAGAGCTGGTAACAGCCAAACAGCACAAGAGATAAGTAATATTATCCCTGCATTATGGATAGGAGACTCTGATTAAGCAATGACTTCCTCAAGGTCATATTACTATTTACTTGGGAAATTTTAGAGGTACAATTTCAAGGTTTTCCCCCTGTCTTAGAAATAAGGAACTATCAGTTCAGGAGAATGTGAAGGTTTTGAATCAGATTATGTTGTTCCCTAAATTAAGTACACAAAATCAAGACTTCTGAAACTTTACCCCAATTAAATATAATTTTTTTAATACCAAAAAGCTTTTGTTAAGTCATTTGAATAACTGGTTTCTCTGGGGATTTCTTTGAGGGGGAGGTCTTTTCATCACACTACACCCACCCCACCCACTCCAGGGCTGAGGACCAAACTCAGAACCTTTTGCATGTGTAACAATGTAGTCAAATCCAAATCTCTTCTAACTCTCCTTCCTCTTTTCTTTCTCCTTTCCTCTTCCTTTATCTTTTCTTTGCTTTTGTTTATTTTTTCTTCTTAATACAATAATTACAGAGTACCAAACATGCCCTCTTTTTAATGACTATATTGAATTTTCAACCTTCTAATGTTGGTTTAACAATCCAATTGTCTGACTTTTTATAGATATGATTGGACAATAGTGATCAAATCCAATCCATTCTCAGAATCTTTTCTTAGTCTCCATGCTTATCTCACTTAATTTTATGCTCAATCTATTATGGCATTTTAAAAATATTTATGCAGGGAAGGAAAACCAACAAAACAAGAAAAGTTTAATTATGAAGAACCAAAAAACAAAAATTATGTAAAAGATGAAACTCCTGTATTCCTGTTATCAAGTGTCATCCCTCAATCTCACCTGTGTTTTTCCTATGCTAACAAGACATCTCTAGATAAACATGTAGATGAATACAAGTGTATTTTGTTTTTGGTAAAAAATTTAAATTTCATATAAACTTGCTTTTTTCATAGATACAGTATATTAGGGATTTTTTTCTAGACATTAAATTTTAGACTGTCTAAGCTATTTTTAATGACTGCATGGAATTTCATAATGATATGTAATAATTTATTTCCCTGTAGTTGCAAAACAAGGCTGTTTCCTTTTTTGCCATTATAAATATTGCTGCAACAGTATCCCTGTGAATGTATCTTAATGTACTTTTGCTATTATCTTTGTAGGATAGATTCCTAGAAATGGAGTTGACAGGTCTTTAGTTTCTATCTGTTAAATATTAATTAATAGGGTACTCCCCTAATCAGTTGTCACCATCATCACTTTGACTTCATAAAGGTTCTAAGTAGCTTGTCTTATATAGTTGAGACCTCTCCTTTCTCACTCTTCTAGAAAAAAAGAGTTCTTCATCTTTTTGAATATGTTTATATCTTTCTTCATACCACACATATATCTTACTTTACTTATCTTCATCCTTCTTCTCTGGACAAATACAGCTCTTGAAATCTTTTCATTGCTTCCATCAGTTGTTGAATCAGTATTTCTATATAATTTTTTAATCTTTTAGAAAGTAATAAATATTTGGCATAATTACTTCTCTACTGTGTTTAAATATACATATTTAAGAGGAAAATTAAGGCAAACATTTTCAGAGTGCTCTTTATTCTTGAATTTGTTTTTGTTTTTCTTTCATAAAAAGAGACAGACTAAACCTGTCCCAACTTCAAAAAGACCTGGAAATAATCTCTTTTCTAAATGTTATAATTCCCATTTTTAAATACATTCTGAATATACATGTGTGTGTAATTTTTTTCTAATACTAGAGATTGAACCCAGGGGCTCTCTACTACTGAGCTATATCCCTAGACCTTTTTTTTTTTTTTTTTTTTGAGATAGGATCTCACTAAATTGCTCAGGCTGGCCTAGAACTTTCAATCCTCCTCCTTCACAAGTAGCTGGGAATGACAGATATGTGCCACCGTGCCTGACTCATTATGAATGTATTTTTGCATGTCTGGTTCTTACTAAACTCTTTCGTTCATTTAACAAATGCATGTTGAGCATCATGTCATATTCTAGGCCATAAGGGGATAGCACAGAATAAATCAGACCAAATTCCCTTCACTTGTGAAGCTCATGAGGCTGGTGAGATTGACAATAAACAAATAAGTGAAATGTTCTATAACATGTTCAACAATTGTAGAAAAGCAGGAGGGAAGATTGGAGATAGAGGAATTCTTCATGTGTTTTGAAAAGAGATCCAATAAAGCTTGCTTTGAATAAAATGTGGAGTTTTAGAAAAATGAGCAAAGATATCCCACCTATCTCCCTTACATAGAAGGAAGAGTGTAAGTGCCCTTTACTAAGGGAAAAATTGAGTAAGGGACACCTAGAGTGAGAAAAGTTCTGTTTTGGTTAGATTACGTATTGAACATTTGAATAGAGACATCAAATAAATAGTTAAATGAGTTTCCAGCTCAGCAAGGTAACTTGAAAGTAGAGATTTGGGAATCATTTAGTATATGCAGATATTTACAGCTTGAGGAATGTATGAGATCTCGTGAGGAATGTTTGAGGAGTAAGTGCACACATTCTGACATTTAAAGAATGGACAAAAGAGAAAGAGCAAGAAGAGGAAGAGGACTGGGAAGGAGTAATGATGTAGCATATAAAATAGAATAATGAGGATGTGGGGAGAGGCACAGGCACCAACACCAAGGAAAGAGAGTGTTTGAGGAAGAAGAGAAAGGTTAATGTATCAAATGCTTCTGAGAAACACATAAGATAATGATAGAAAAGATCATAGATTTGTCAAGTTGGAAGACTATGACAAAAGACACTGTTGTGTGGTAATCGAGATGGGAGATAAACTGGAGTGATTTCAGAAGAAAATAAGAAACAAAATGGTGAAATCAATTATAGACAACCTTCTGGAGAAGCTTTGTTGTGAAGGAAAACCCCCCCAAATAGTTTGCACTTGAGGAGTTATGGTATCAAATTCCTCTCTATTTTTATTGTAGTATATAACATAAAATTTATCATCACCACCATTTTTCAATGTATAGTTCAAGGCTATTAAATACATTCATGTTGTGCAACCATAACCACCATCTGCCTCTAGAATGCTTTTCATCTTGCAAAACTGAAAACCTATACCTATTAAACAATAACTCCCCACTCCTCTCAGCTAGCAACCACCATTTCACTTCTTCATGATTTTGACTAATTACCTCATATGAGAAGAATCTTACAGTATTTGTCTTTTTGGAACTGGCTTATTTCACTTGATTTATCCATATTGCAGCGTATATTAGAATTTACCTTCCTTATCCAGTCATGGATTACCCATAATCCCAGAGGCTCAGGAGATTGAGGTAGGAGGATCTCGAGTCCAAAGTTAGCCTCAGCAACTTAGTGAGTCCCTAAGCAATGTAGTATGAGAGCCTGTCTGAAAAAATTAAAAGGGCTGAAGATGTGTCTCAATGGTTAAAACCCTCTGGGTTAGATCCCTGATACCAAAAAATAAAAAATAAAAAAGAAAGAAAGAAAGAAAAGAATTGTCTTCCTTTTTAAAGTTCAATAATATTCAATTGTATGTATTAACCACATTTTTCTTATCCACTCATCTGTCAATGGACATTTGATTTGCTTCCACGTTTTAGCTATGAATACAGCTATGCAGATATGTTTGAGTCTTGACCCTTCTATCACTTATTTGGGATCTATATCCAGAAGCAGAACTACTATATTATATATAGTATTATTTATTTATATATATATATATATTATATGATAATTATATTTTTTAAATTTTGAGGAACTATCATACTTTTTACACAGCAACTGTATAATTTCACATACTCACAAACAGTGCACACAAACTCCAAAATCTCTACATCTTTACCAACAATTATTTTCTGGGTTATTTATTTTGTTTTGTTTTTATACCTAATTGGCATGAAGTGGTTTCTCATTTATGTTTTCAGTTTGCATTTTTCTAATGATTACAGATGTTGACCATCTTTTCACTGCCGCGTCCGGCCAAGGGAGCCGAGTCCGGCGAGGGACGGCGAGGTTAAAAGACACACAGGACACCAAGGTTCTTCATCCAGGAGTCAATAATCTTTATTGCTAACACACCTTTTTTTATACCCCAAGCAGCAGAAGTGGAAAACTACCCAAAAGCAGGAGGGAGGGGGGAGAAATTTAGTTTCAACATCTATTATTGTCAGGTACCGAAACCTCCCTTAACAATAAGTCCATCAGACCAGAAAAGGTCAAGGCATTCCCGTGGGATACATATGTCTCAGACGGACAAGCAGGAACAGAAAAACCGCAAGTTCGCCATGGCCTTGTGAGCTGGCCACACTGGCATGCAGAACAAACTAGTGGAGGTAGGGCTCCAGGGGCCAGGGTGGACCTGTTGCCAACATTTCACGTGTTTGTTGACCACTTGTATATCTTTGGAAAAGTGTGTAGTGAAGTCTTTTGCCCATTTTTTTAATTGGGTTGGTTTTTTTGTTTTTGAGTTTTATTGGGAATATTAAACCCTTATCAGATATGTTTTCTCCCATTCTATGGGTTGCCTTTTTATTTTCTTGATAGTGTTTCCTTTTTTTTTTTTTTTTTTTGGTACTGGAGTTTGAAGACAGGGTATCCCTAAGCATGCAAGAATGCACTCTACAAAAAACCTATATCCCTAGCCAATTATATGTTTTTGGAGTAAACGTTTTAAAAAATATTTTCATGAAGTTCAATTTGTCAGTTTTTCTTTTGTTGCCTGTATCTTTGAGCCATATCCAAGAAACCATTATTAAATCCAATTTTGCAAAGTTCTGTTTTGTTTTCTTCTAAGGATTTTATAGTTTCAATTCTTAAATTTAGGTTTTTTATTTCTTTTGAGTTGCCTTTTGCATATGGTATAAGATAAGAGTTCAACTTCTTTCTTTTACATTTCCAGCACCATTTTTTATAAAGACTGTCTTTTCCCCATTGAATAGTCTTGGCACTCTTGTCAAAAATCACTTGACCGTATTTTCAAGGATATATTTCTGGTCTCTCTATTGTAGTGGTCTCTCTATTTGTTCTTCCTTTTCAAGAAACCACTTCATGTCAATTAGGTATAAAAACAAAACAAAATAAATAACCCAGAAGATAATTGTTGGTGAAGATGTAGAGATTTTGGAGTTTGTGTGCATTGTGAGTATGTGAAATTATACATTGTTCCAGTACTGCATTATTTTCATTATTATATCATAGTAAGTTTGAAATCAGGAAGTGTGAGTTCTTCAGCTTTGTTCTTACTTTTCAAGATTGCTTTAGCTATTTGAGATAAAGGATTATCTGTGAATTTCAGTATGAATCAAAAAATCATTGGGATTTTGACAGGGGGTTGCATGAAATTTATAGATACTTTTGGATAGTATTTATATCTTAACAATAATAAGTCTTCAAATTCACGAACAAAGAATGTTTCCCATTTATTTATGTCTTCTTTAATTTCTTTTATCTAAGTTTGATAGTTTTTATTATACCAAGTCTTTCACTTCATGGGTGAATTCCTTAGTATCTTATTTCTTTTTGAGGCTATTATAAGTGGAATTACCTCCCTAATTTCCTTTTCTGATTGTTCAATGCTAATATACAAAATTCAGCTGATTTGTGTGTGTGTTGACTTGATATCTACTTTGCTGAATTGGTTTATCACTTCTGAAATTTTTTTTTTGTGTGTAGAATCATTAGGGTTTTCTACATATCAGTTCATATCATCTGCATAGACAACAGAGATCATTTTACTACTTTTTCAATTTGGATGCATTTTATTTCTTCTTCCTTTCTGTTCTAAGTAGGATTTCCAGTAGTATGTTGAATAGAAATGGTGAAAGTGGGCATCCCTGATTTGTTCCTCATCTTAGAGGAAAAACTTTCAGTCTTCACCGTTGAAGTTCACTGTGTATTTTTAAAAATATATCTGGCTTTTATTATGTTGACATAATATATTAGTTCTTTTCTGTTGCTATAATAAACTACAACTGGCTGGAAAATTTATAATGAAAAGAGGTTATTTAGTTCATGGTTCTAAAGGTGTGACATCAACTTCTGCTCAGTTCTGTTGAGGGCCTCAGGGAAAGTGGGATCATAATGACAATAGCACATTTGGAAGAGATCACTTGATGTGACAGGAAACCAGAAAGATTCATGAGACAGATTTGTTCTTTTGTAACAACCCTCTCTTGCAGGGACCAGCTGAGGTCCAGGAGAACTGCAGTGATCTCTTCCAAGGGCAGCACTCCTAATGACCTAGTTACCTTGTCCTAAGCTCCACTTCTTCAAGATTCCGACATCTCTCCACTCTGCCACACTGAAGGTCAAGCTTCTAACTCATAAACTTTTGGGGACACATTCAAACCATATGCAAACTATAGCACTATAGCAACTTGTTGAGGTTTTTTTTTTTTTTAATTATGAAAGGGTATTATTTTGAATGCTTGTTCTGCGTTAAATTAAATGATCACACCCCTCTTTCAATTGTTAACAATGGTGTATTATACTGGTTGATTTTCATATTGCACCATCCCTACATTCCAAGAATAAATCCCACTTGGTTATCCTTTTACTATGCTGTAGAATTCAGTGTGTTAATATTTTGTTCATAAGAAATATTGGTTCTTAGTCTTTCTGTGTCTTGTTTGGCTTTGATCTCAGGGTAATATTGGTCTTATAGAATGAGTTAAGTTTTCTCTTCTTTTCTTTTCTCCCCCACCCCCATCCCAGTACTGGAGATTAAATCCATGGTCACTCTACCACTGAGTTACAACTCCAGCCCTTTTTTTATTATTAATTTGAGGCAGGGTCTCGCTAAGTTACTGAGGCTGGCTTCAAACTTGGAATCCTCCTGCCTTAGCCTCCCTAATAGCTAGTATTACAGTTGTATGCCATCATGCCTGGCTTAAAAATAGACTTTATTTTTAGAGTAATTTTAGGTTCACAGCAAAATTAAGCAGAAATTATAGATATTTCCCAAGTATACCTGGCCTTCATGCATGCATCTACATCCCCGACCAGAGAGGTACATTTGCTACAATCAATGAATTCACATTGGCATGTCATTATCACCACAGTCCATAGATTATGTTAAGGGTGACTTGTGACGTTGTATATTCTATGGTTTTGGACAAATATATAATGACATGTATCCACACTTATAGTATCATTAGAGTAGTTTTAGTACCCTAAAAATCCTTTGTGCTCTATCAATTTGTTCCTCTTTTTCTCTACTACTTGGTGACCACTGATGTTATAAATGTCCCCACAGTTTTGCCTTTTCCAGAATGTCATATAGTTGGAATCACATAGTATGAAGCCTTTTAAGATTGGCTTTTTTAACTTAGTAAAATGAATTTGTTTCCTCCATGCCATTACATGACTTGATAGCTCATTTCTTTGTACTGCTGAATAATATTCCACTGTTTAGATATAGTACAATTTACTTATCCATTCACCTATTAGAGGAATTCTTAGTTGCTTCCAAGTTTTGACAATAAGGAATAAAGCTACAATAGACATCCATTTACAGGTTTTTGTGTGGACATATTTTCAACTCCTTTGGACAAATATCAGAATTTGATTGATTGATGATTGTATGGTAAGAATGTATTTAATTTTGTTAAAAAAATTGCCAAACTATCTTACGAAGCAGCTGTCCATCCTGCATTCCCATCAGCAGTGAATTAGAGTTTCTGTTGTTCCTCATCCTCATCGTTACTACTATTGTCAATGTTCTGGATTTTGGCCATTCTTACAGGGTTATAGTGGTACTTCATTGTTGTTTTAATATGCATTTCCCTGAACGAAGATGGTGTGGAGCATGTCTTTCATATGATTATTTGCCACCTGCATATCTTCTATGGTGGTGTTTCTTTAGGTGTTTGGCTCAATTTTAAAACCAGTTGTCTGTATTCTTATTGTGGAGTTTTAAGAATTGTTTGCATATATTAGATATCAAGCTTTATCTGATATGTCTTCTATAAATGTTTTCTTCCAATTTGTCTTTCATTTTCTAAATAGTGTCTTTCATAGAGAATAGTTTTTATTTTAAATAAATCTTGGTTATTCATTCTTTCTTTTATGAATTGTGCCATTGTTATTGCAACTAAAAAGTCATCAAACCCAAGGTCATGTTGATTTTCTCTGACATTATCTTTGAGTTTTATGGTGCTGAATTTTACATTTAGGCCTGTGATTCATTTTGAATTAATTCTTATTAAGGGTGTGAAGTGTAAAACCTGTATCTAGTTCCTTTCTTTCTTAGAGCAAGCTTTCTTTTTTTCTTAGAGCTTTATATAAGTTACAAACAGTAGTTGGGTTTATACTGACAAAGTCATGTATGCATGAAATTTGATTTCAGTTCATGATCCCCCCTTTCTTTCCCTCCCTTTTAAAAATGTGTATGTCATTGTTTCACCACCATTTCTTGAAAAGACTATCTTTGCTTCATTTTATTGCTTTCCTCTCTACCCTTTCTTAAAGATCAGCTGACTATATTATGTCGGTCTACTTCTGGACTATCCATCTTATTTTATTGTTCTGTTTGCCTATTCTTCTTCCAATACCATATTGCCTTCATTACTGTAGATTTTTAGTAGATCTTGAAGTTGGATAATGTTAGTTTATCAACTTTGTTCTTCTATTTCAATATTTTGTTGACTATTTTGGTTTTCGGTTTGTTTGTTTTGATGTTTGCCTCTCCATATAAACTTTAGAATCAATTTGTTTATATTCACAAAGTACCTTGGTAGGATTTTGATTTGGAATGCACTTAATCTATAGATCAGGTTAGGAAGACATCTGCTATCTTAAAAACATTGAGTCTTCCTATCCATGAACATGGAATCTCTCTCAGTTTATTTAGTTATTTGATTGCTTTCATTAAAGTTCTGTAGCTTACATGTATAGATCTTATACATATTTTGTTAAATTTATACCTAAGTATTTCATGTTTGGGTGTTAATGTGCATGGTATTGTGTTTTTAATTTCAAATTCTATTGTTTATGGTATATATGAAAGTGATTGACTCTTGTATATTAACCTGGTATTCTACAACAGTACTATAATTTCAGATTAATTTCTGAAGTTTTTTAAATCAATTCTATCAAATTTTCTACATAGATAATCATGTAACCTACAAAGACAATTTTATTTCTTCCTTACCAATCTGTATACCTTTTATTTCCTTTCCTTGCCTGTTGCATTAGTTAGGACCTAATAATTCTTTTTAATATATTAATCTCTCAAATCATAGAGAAAACAGAATGTAAAGGTACAAAAGGTTGTTATAATAATATTAGCTTTAAATTTTTATTTACTTATTTTAATTGACAAATCAAATTGCACATATTTATATAAATATTCTATTTTGAAATATATATTGTTGACTAATTAACTTACACATTATGATTGTTTTGCAGCAACACCACCAAAAAACCATCCCACTCCCAAGCCCTGGGTAAATATCATTCCAATCTCTGCTTTTATGAGTTCAACTGTTTTAGATTCCACATATAAGTGAGATCACGTGGTATTTGTCTTTCTTTGCTTGGTTTATTCCATTTAACATAATGTCCTCAAAACTAGCTTTTGTGTTTACCATGTACTTACTTATGGAGATCATTTTTTTTTTTTTTTTTGAGATAGGGTCTTGCTAAATTGCTTAGGGCCTCACTAAGTTGCTGAGGCTGGCTTTGAATGTGTGATCCTCCTGCCTCAGCCTCCCGAACTACTGGGATTACAAGCATGTACCACCATGCCTGGCCTTCTTCATATGTCTTTGATTTACTACTTATATCCTTCTCTTGCAGGGAATATATACTGATAACAAAAGCTCGGTAAACAAAACTTAGGTGCCGCAGTCTGGCTGGGCACAAATGCCGCAGTCTGGCTGGGCACACAATCACGAGCCACCACACAGCTTGTAGATTCAAACAGCAACTCTTTATTCCCGAACTCACACCAGCCGTCTACAATCACGTTCTGGGGAAATCCACGTTCTCTGCCCAAATCCACGTTCTCTTCTAAATCCACCTTCTCTGGGCTTCTATCTCCAAAATATACTGTCTGAATCCCGTGAGAACTCAAGGGGAACTCAGGCAGCAGGATACGCCCTATTCCCAGCAGGAATAATCTTAAACCTTAAACCTGGAACCTAAACTGGGAACGCCCTAAACAAGATTATCTTAAAACCGGGAACACCCTAATCTGCCTTGGTCCTTGAGCAAGGTTAAGTACATTCAATGTCACTGCAACATGGGGTACGCTGGCAAGGAAATTGTCATACTTACTTGGCTAATGGCTCCCAGCATCTCCCCCCTTCTGATTAATTAAACAACAAGCAATGTGGCTTAAGGACCGTGCCTGGTAGGTTGTCCAATTCAACATATGGTTCTTACCCGTCATGGGAAAAACTGACCTTTAGGCGTCAGCCTCCTGTCTTAGGTTGATACCACTGCAATTGAATCATACCCGTCACTGACTACCGGTCCAGCATACAGCCATACTTGTGGATAGGTCTATGCACCAGTGGGGGGGTGAGGTTCTTTGCCTCACCTCTGTTGGCCCCCAAATTTGGCCTTGGTGCCAGTGGGGGAGTGAGGTTAATGTGGCTTATGGACCGTGCCTGGTAGGTTGTCCAATTCAACATATGGTTCTTACCCGTCATCGGAAAACTGACCTTTAGGCATCAGCCTCCTGTCTTAGGTTGATACCACAGCAATTGGATCATACCCGTCACTGACTACCGGTCCAGCATAAGCCATTGGCCCCCAAATTTTAGACCATCACTAGCAGAAGGGAGGAGGATACAGAAATGCCACGACACCAAGCCAATTGACGGTTCCTTGGGAAAAATTGCATCACTGGTGACACCATCAGCAAAGATATGCCAGCATTACCACAATTCGCTGCACCAAACGATAGTTACATAGTCCAGGCAAGTTCTGCAAGCAGTTCAAAGCAGAGGAATCTATCAATATGTCCATTTCCTCCCAAAATCCGTTTCCTCCCAAAGTAAGTTGACTCTTTGATTGAGCATTACTTGTTGAGTGCCAAGCTGGAGTTCTGGATATCAGCTGTTATGGATTTGAGTCAAATCATCTTCTTTTCGATCTGTAGAAACTGTTTTAGTTAACCTCTCTGGAATCCAAATCGGCTGCTGTTCTCCCTGTGGAAACACACAAACAAAACCCCGACTCCAGACAATCACTGGGTCAGGACCTTTCCATTGTCCTGTTAGAATACCTTTCCAAAGTACCTTAGGCTTATGTACATTTTTTGGATACATATGTCTTTCCGCAGCACTAAGTCCTGATGAATCCAAATTTAAAAAGTTTAGAGTAAAAAGGGTTATTTTAAGTTTATCTATGGGGGATATATACCCCTTTCCAATTCCCTCTTTTTGCTTTAATAAGTATGTCTATATCTAATAGTTGTCTTAGCTTTTTGCATTTTCTATCTGTGTAATACCTTACTTGACATTTTCAACCATTTTCTATCTTATTTCTATCTTCTAGTTTTTTTTTTTCCTAAGGTTTGTATTTTTACCCTTAGTTGCTTATTTTCCTCCTAGTTTTTTTTTTTTTATTTTGTGGGTTTAAAATTCTTGTCTTCCTACATTTTTTTTATCTTTCTACATCTTCTTTATCTTTTTTCTTTTTAACTTTCTATACTTCTGTCTTTAAAGTTTTTCACTTTAAATTTTTAATCTTCTTTATCTAAATATCTTTTATCCTATTATCTTCCCATTTTTTTAAAGTAATGCCTTTAAGATTAACTAGGCTTCGAATGATACAATAAAGCAATCTTTTTTCCGCCATGAAGGTATCTCGACCACCTTCAATTTAACCTTTTAATTATCATCTATACTGTACTTTTAAATGTACTTTTTCACCACCTACAACTTCACTCTTTTAAACGAGGCTTAGATTTTGTTTAAATCGCTTTAATGTTAGTTTATATGGCTGCCCTTCAACCAAAGGCTTTTTTTTTTTTTAACTCCATTGAGAAGCTTTGTCTCAATCTGCCATGTACAAATACCTTTTTTTCTTTCTTCCTTTCTCAAGCTTTTAAAGTAAGTCTAGTTTCCTCAAAATCTTTTTAAATGGCATTTTACACCTTTTTACTTTACCACACAGAGATTATCTCATCTAGAAACATTTCTTTTTCCTTTAACCTTTTATATTAAAATATATTTCCACATCTTGAATCTTTTTCTCTCTTTTTTAACCGTTAACCCTTTTTACAAATTCATATTTTGAAACAACTCTTATAAAATTTCTGATTTAGACAAATTACTCCACTTTAATAAGATGAAAGACTTTCATGTTTTTTGATACTATAATACTACAATTGAAACCCAACTGAAAATTCTTATACTCTTTGTATATAAATTACACATGATAGAATCTTAACACTTAGTAACCTTGTTTCAGCAAAGACATAGACCAAAGCAATATTAAACCTTTTTTCCATTCACCAATTTATGAAAACACACATAATGTTTAAATATATTACCTTATGGAACTTAATAAGTAAAGAGTACTTGATCTTATATTTAGTGGTTGATTTAACACTTTACCTTTGTAAATTAATCAGATGTCTGTAAAAACCAAGATCTTAGACAAGTGTAGTAAACAGAACTAACCATCTTTTTCTTGAAGAAAAATCCTTCTATAGGATACCATGATGGTCCCATTGATATACTTAATAACTCGTCTTTAAAAAGCCATTTGCTACATTTTTGTATTTTATCAACATATGCCTTAACTGTTCTTGGTCTTACTGGGGTGCCTCCTTTCTCTAACAATTTCTCTTCCTCTGAGGCGAACAACTTCAAACCTTGAGTCAACCATTTTCCCCAGTTTGCCTGAGAAAGTTCTACGAACAGGCAACTTGAAATAAAAACAAAATAAATCAAAACAGGAACACATTGTTTTTTGAATTGATCACCCATTCTCTCGCCTTCCCTCAGGGGCGAGCAATTTCACTTACCTCCAAGCTTCAGAAGTTCCCCGCACGGGACGCCAAATGCCGCAGTCTGGCTGGGCACAAATGCCGCAGTCTGGCTGGGCACACAATCACGAGCCACCACACAGCTTGTAGATTCAAACAGCAACTCTTTATTCCCGAACTCACACCAGCCGTCTACAATCACGTTCTGGGGAAATCCACCTTCTCTGCCCAAATCCACGTTCTCTTCTAAATCCACCTTCTCTGGGCTTCTATCTCCAAAATATACTGTCTGAATCCCGTGAGAACTCAAGGGGAACTCAGGCAGCAGGATACGCCCTATTCCCAGCAGGAATAATCTTAAACCTTAAACCTGGAACCTAAACTGGGAACGCCCTAAACAAGATTATCTTAAAACCGGGAACACCCTAATCTGCCTTGGTCCTTGAGCAAGGTTAAGTACATTCAATGTCACTGCAACATGGGGTACGCTGGCAAGGAAATTGTCATACTTACTTGGCTAATGGCTCCCAGCACTTAGGGACGTTAGGAATGTCTTAATTTCTTCCTCACTTCTGGAAGTCAGTTTTGTCAAACATAGGCTTCTTGATAGAACCCTACCAGGCACTCAAGACCACTTCCCTTAGCAATTAAATGTACCAGCCCCACTGCCTTTTGGCTTCAAAAGTTGAGAAGTCTGCTGATAATCTTATTACCTCTTATAATGGGATGAATTGCTTTTCTCTCTTGTTGCTTTCAGATTCTCTCTTTGACTCTTGACATTTTGATTGTAATGTCTTGGCATGGATCTCTTTCAGTTGATCCTACTGGGAGTTTGTTGGATGTTTATATTCGTATCTCTCAGCCATTGTTTCTTCAAATATTCTCTCTGCTCCTTTATTGATTTCTACTGATTCTGAAGCTCCTACAGTGTATACGTTGGTCTGCTTGATGGAATCTTCTAGATCCCATAGGCTCTGTTCAATTTTATTCAGTCCTTTTTCTTTCTGTTCCTTATACTTCATAATTTTTATTGTCCTATTTTTAAGTTCACCTACTCTTCTGCATGCCCAAATCTGCCTTCAAATCCCTCTAGTAGGTTTTTCATTTCTGTTGTGTTTTTTAAAAATATTTTTTTAGTTGTAGATGAATACAATACCTTTATTTTATTTATTTATTTTTATTTGATGCTGAGGATTGAACCCGGTGCCTCACATGTGCTAGGTAAACGCTTTACCAGTAAGCTACAGCCCCAGCCCTCTGTTGTACTTTTAGGCTCCAGAATATCTTGTTGGTTTCTTTTTAGATTTTCTGTTTATTAATATTTCCATTTTGGTTGTACATTATTTTCTTGACTTTATCCACACTTTCCTCTATTTTTTTCTTTATTGTCTTTCTTTTTTTCTTTTTTTGTACTGGAGATTGAACCCACGGTCATTTTACCATTGAGCTAAATCTCCATTCCTTTTTATTTTATTTTATTTTATTTGAGACAGGGTCTCGATAAATTGTTGAGGCTGGTCTTTGCAATTCTCCTGCCTCAGGACCTCAGTCACTGGGATTACAGGCATGAGCCACTGCACCTGGCTTCAGGGACTGTCTCTGTTAACTGTTTTCCTTTGTATTGGTCATACTCTCCTGTTTCTTTGTATGCCCTGTGATTTCTTTTGTTGAAAACTGGACATTTGAATCTATTAATATGTTTACTCTAGAAATCAGAGTCTCCCTCTTCCTAGGGTTTGCTATCTGAGATATTAAGGTCTTTCCAGGTCTTTTCTGAGCGTGCGCCTTTCCCTGGGCATGCATAATGACTTTCTAATTTCCTCTATATATGCGATTGATTTTGAATGCCTTAGTCTTTAACGTCTAGCTCCCAAAAGGGGAAAAAGAGAAATGAAGGCAGCCAAGGAAGGCACAGGTTCTTTTAATCCTCTGGAAGTTACTTCAGCTGAGGGGGAAGAGCTCACAGGAGGGTGAAATTGCAACAATATGGCCATTGCCTGTTTGAACACTTGCAGAGACAGCAGTCAGTGATGGGAGCACATATCCCTGATATTTAGAGGACAGTGTCCTTTTTCCCATACCCTTACTCCTATGAGCTGCACAAAAGCTGCTCCTGGAATAGTGCATGGCTGCCTGCCAAAGGGCCCAGGGAGTGGGTGGGGGTGGAAAAGTTACTGCACTAGGAGCTGAAAATGACCAAAATCAACTACAATTTACCCTCTAAGCCTTTCCCTGAAATCTCAAGCCTTCAATAGGCCCCAGAGTTCCAAAGTAGTTACATGATACAGATACTGCCAGTGCAGTTGTTGTCAACGTGAGGCGACAGATTCCAGGTGCTTCCTACTCTGCCCTCTTCTCAAGTGCTTTTGTGAAGGTAGGATTTATTACAGACTATTTCCAAGCTGATGGGAATGATCCAACAGAAAAGCAAAACACGTGGTACAGGATACATTGCTTATTTTTGTATTTTTCTTTGAGAAAGACTCAAAGAAAGTCCCAAGCCCAGGACAAGATGTTTGCCTTTGCTAGGAATAGGGGGCTTCTGTGTACTGTAAAAGGAGAGAAGAGTACAAAGAAAGTTAGACTTCATGCTGGGAATAAGTAGCTAGGTTGGCAGATTTTGCAGTGTCAGGAGAAGAAAGTTCCTATGATTGTTTTCATTTTTTTTTAAATGAAAAGCACAAAGGACAATTAATATCTGAGAGTTTAGTATAAGGAATGGTAAGAGGTTGTTGGAGTTTTGAGAAAAGAGAAGGTACAAAATAGACATTACAAGAAATTATTCATTTTATATTTAAGGCATGCATTATCATAGTCACCTGCTTTTCTTTGGTCTCAATCAGCTATTTGTGGGGAGAAATAGAATATGTGGTATTTTCAGCTTAACCAATGTGGTTAAACATCCTCCAGAACATTCATATTTCCTTTTTCTTTAATAATAGACTGTCCCAGATTTTAGCTGGTTTTCTTAGTCCATTTGTGCTGCTATAACAAAATACCTGAGTCTGGATGATTTATCAAGAATAGAATCTTATTTCTTCTAGTTGTGGAGGCTGATAGTCCAAGATCAATGCACCAGAAGGTTCAGTACCTGGTGAGAGCCTGGTCTTTACTTCCAGGTTGGCACCTTTTTACCACATTCTCCAGCAGGGAGCAAGGCTGTGCCCTCACATAGTAGAAGGGACAGAAAAGATGAACTGCTTCCTGTAAGCCCCTTTATCAGGGTCATCTGTTCATGAGACCAGAACCCTCATGACATAAAGACCTCCCAGAACTTGCCATTTCCTAACACTGTTGCATTGGGGATTAAGTTTCCAAATGTATGAATTTCAGGGGATATGTTCAGACCACAGCACTGACCTTAACTAATAAAAAGACTTTTTGAACCTCTTTGCATCTGTGATTTAGTTTGATCCAATGTGTTGTGAGATGTGATGTGAGCAGCTCCCGGGTCATCCTTCCCTGACCTAAAGAAGGTACTATGATAATAGACTGTTGAACCTCAGGGGATAAATGGGACTTTCTTTTAACTTCCCATGGGTGATAATGAAGAAAAGAATAGACTAATTGAATCTGAAGTTGTTATGAAATAATAAAAAATGGAGGTGTTAGACAAAGGAGGCCACTTGAAAGGGGTGGTGGTCAGAAAGTGGGGTTCTTGGAACAAGGTATGACCACAGGAATGGGCAGCTGAAGTGAGAGAAAGAAAAAATCATCAGAGTTGAGGAGGCCAAGGAACTAAGTATCCTCATTTGCCACAACCTGCACCACTGTGAATTCAGATACCATTGAGGGGTGATGAGCAATTAAGAAAGACACACAAACATTAAGAGAGAAGAGTGGGATCAAGTGGGAAACTGATCTCTGGTTGAGAACAGTGACTCAGAGCTAGATCCACATGTTTATTAGATAGGTTTTATAATCAGAAGGTTATTTGTGGGAAAATTTCTGCAAAGCAGGCAGGCTTGAAGGTCACAGTGCCGACGAGGCATTATGGTTATCTTGCTATCCTCAGAATCCTCTATCCATGGGACCTAGTGTCTTAACTCAGCCTTTGCACAGTTTTCTCAGGCTGGCATCACCCTAGCAACTGGGCCACCTTGCACAGGGGGTTCCCACACAAGCCCACCACAACCAGGAGTCAATCAAACACCTTGATCCACATCACCACCTCTCCACACTCATTATTAGTTTGATTACACATCAGAAAGGCTGACAGGGTGGGGATGAAGGGAAAATAGAGAGCCAGCTGCTAAAATCTTCATCAAATGAGGGAAGACTTGGAGGTCAATGGGATGACAATATTTGGTGCTGAAGTGTCTGGTAATGTAAACCTGGATCTACAATTTGAAGGAAGGAGAAAAATTTATGTAGCTATAACAGGAAATGGGGAGGATACCAATCTTATCTCTTCTCTTTGAAATCCAGAAAGATATCATATAATAAAAAAAGGGCATCCCCTTGAGGGGACTGCACGGCAAGCAGGATTCTTGGGGGACAACTGGATTCAGTCAAGGCAAAGAGTGAAAGGCAAGCTTAGAGAATCTTATAGAAAAAGAGTATTGAAAACAGATCACAAGTCTCTGAGACATAGGAAATGTTCTGGGAACTAGGGAAGAGGTGGGAGAGGGTGCTGTGCTCTTGGATGAATTATTTATAAGAAAAATGGGAATAATAATGATACTTATTTGATGCTTATGAAGACTAAATATGTGATAGATTGAATTAATGGCCAGTTCTTTACCCCTTCCTATGTGCGTGCTCTTTGTCTATGACTTTGTAGAATACTAGATAGGTGGAATATGTTTTCTTACCTCTTTAATCTGGGTTTAGCCAGATGACTTGGTTTGTCCTGTGAAATGTGGCATAAGTGGTGTTGTGCCATTTTTAAGTCTGGGCCTCAAGAAGAGTTCTATTTTTCCATTGTCATTCTTGTGCTTCTGCTTCTGTATGAAAAATGACATCCTGTCAAGCCTGTTTTCTCTAAAAGGTGGATGAGAAACCCAGAGCAGATCTAAGCTAACACACCCTAGCCAAATCCATCCTTGAGCAGATCTCCTAGCCAACACTGAAACATACAAGTGAGACTAGCCTTGGCCAGCAACCTCAGTAATACTCACAAATACGTGAACTATAATACAAAAACAAACAAACAAACAAACAAAAAAAAAAACCCACAACACTATTTTTAAAGCTACTGAAGTTTGGAGTGGTTTGTTGCATAGACATGACTGATATAAGATATAAAGAATCAAACATATTAGTATGTGTTAATTATTCAATTAATGTTACTGCCCAGTTACTTTGTCTGTGTAACCAATTGCTCCCAAAATTTTTGTCCTGAAACAACTGGTTCTTATGTTCAGATATTATGTAGGGTGGGAATTTGGATAGGGAATAGCAGGGACGGCTATCCATGACATCCTAAGACTTTGCCTTAGCTGGAAGAGCAAAGTCTTGAGGGCTGGAATCACTTGAAGGTTAATGTACTTCTGTGTCTTGGTTGGTTCTATTGTCAGCTGACACCTTAGCTGGGGCTGTGAACTGGAACACCTACATGTGGCCTATGTGGCCAAGGCTCCCTCAAACATGGTGACTGGGTTCAAAGTGCCCTAAATGTTTATTGTTTTTGTTGTTGATGATGGTGTCAGGGATTGGAAGGCGAAAAGTCCTAAGAGAGAGCTGGGCAGAAACAGTATCCTTAAATGACCTAGACTTGGAAGTCACAAATATCACTTCCTCTGTACTCTCCTGGTTGGTCTTATGTAAACGACCCAGATTAAGAGGTGGGAAAGAGACATGGACATTTGATGTGACCTAGAAGGTTCTGGAAGAGCATGTGGGACTGAAAATATCACTATTTCTTGTATTCATTTTGGGAAAATAGAGCTTACCATAGTCAACCATTGTCATTATGTCTACTGTTCTCATCAGACAGATACACTGATTTTCTCTCCCTCTTCTCCCTTTCCCTCCTCCACCTTTCCTTCCTTCCTTTTTCTGAGATGGGGTCTTACCCTGATGCCCAGGCTGGTCTCAAATTCCTGAATCCTCCTGCCTCAGTCTCCCGAGAGCTGAATGACAGGCACATGCCACTGTGTCCAGTTACTATTATTGATAATCTTTAAATCCACTATTTGCCCTGAGTGTTGCCTCCCTTACTTACATCACATTGTTCCTCTTGTTTGGAACATACTAGCTGCCCTTCCCACTGCCTGCTTTCTCTTTGGAGTGCCCTTCAAGAACTGGCTCAAAACACACTCCCTTTCTCTCTTTCTCCCGAATGTAGCAAGTCACCTGTTTCCCTCCCTTAATTTCTAAAATCCATATTTCAGCACCATATACTTGGCACATATCATATGTGACTTGCATTATACATTGTCTTCCTGAGTGTACTTCATTTTGAGGGTAAGAGTGATGACACGTTAATGCACTTACTTAATCATTAAGACTATTTTATAACCGAGGGAGTGCCCTAAATGTTTAGTGTCTTTGTCGTTGAGGATGGTATTAGGGATTGACGAACATGGTCTGTACGCTCACGACAAATGCAGCTTTAGGAGCACATGTGAAGTGTTCCTGGCTGGAATGTGTAAGCATGGAACAGCCTCCCAAAGCCAATCTTAGTAACATTTCCACAAGTCCCTATTTATGATATACATATCACTTTCCCCTAGCTTCATGATTAATATGAAATATTAAAATATTCAGCTACTACTCCTGTATTTTCTTACAAACGAATTTGTGGTTTTGTAAATTCTAGGATTCTGATACTCTCAGACTTAAATTTTAACAAATAGGTTTCCAGGGCTGGGGTCTGGCTTAGTGGTAAAGTAGTTACTTAGCATGAGCAAGACCCTGGGTTTAATTCCCAGCACTGCAAAAAAAATAAAAACCAAAACTTCAAAAAATTATATATATGTGTGTGTGTGTGTGTGTGTGCATGTGTGTGTATGCATGTGTGTGTGTGTGTATTTTTTTCTACAAGCTGTAATTTGGGCATGAACTATAGAACTGGGGATGCTACATACTATTGTTTAGTTTTCACACAGCATAGAAGGAACTCTTCTGAGAAGATGGAGGTAAGATCCAGCTACTGTAGTATTCTATAATATTTGGTATGGGACTATCACTCCAGAAAGTGGGATACCCTTTTGTAATTCAAACAAAGGGATAAAACATGCCACACTTGGCCCTGTTGGTATATTCAGTATAAAAACTGCCCTCTGGGGACTGGGGTTGTGGCTCAGAGAGTACTCGCCTAGCAAGCTTGAGGCACTGGGTTTGATCCTCAGCACCACATAAAAAAATAAAGATATTGTGTGAATCTATAACTAAAAAAATAAGTTAAAAAAAAGTGTCCTCTGAACTGGGTATTTCTGTAGTGTTCAGACCATATCTCATTCACCTTTGTCCCTTGAACCTCACAGAATGCCGAGTGGGGACTTAAAACATTTCCTAAATGACTATTATATTGATTATTCTTGAGCCCACAGAGTACTCTAAAGATACTCGCTATTATTGCTGTCACTGGGAATGCAGCTAACCCACCTACAGCTTCCTGTAGGTGGCCAGATTAATAGATAAGAGCTTGAACTGGAGTCAGACAGGTTCTACCACCTATTAGTTTTATTACTCCTGGGAAAATTAACTGACCTCTCTGTGCTTCAGGGTTTTAAACTGTAAAAGGAGGGCAGTAATAGTTTCTACTTCATAAGGTCGTTGTTAGGATTTGTTGTCTGCAGGGCAGGCTGAACGAATGTTAGCTGCAGGGTAACTCATGCACTCAAACCCCCCCTGTCTGGTCCTTTATCACCTGTTTGCATCAAATCTGAACACTGAACCCCACTCAAGGCTGAACACTCGACCCCCACCAGTTTGGTGCAACAGAAACCCACATCTAGCCTCTGCCCTGTCTGCCTGAAGGCATAAGATGACACTACTGTATGATCCAATCACTGTACACCAACAAGGCAGCTTGCAGACCCAGAGACCCCATCAGATTTTGGTTATAAAACCTCCCTCCTGCCAGGCCCCTCTCTCTTGCTCTTGCTCTCTCTTTCTTCCCTTGCTTTTGCTCTCTCTTTCTTCTCTCTCTCTCTCTCTTTCTTCTTTTGCACTGCTGCAATAAAGATCTCTTGGTCACTCCAAATGTTGTGGTCACTTTCCTTTCATTGGTGCCGAAACCCGGAAGGGGGTTAAAACCCACCTTTGGGTCCCTCTTCCTTCAGAAGTGCCACTCACCAGATGACCTGAACCCATTTTCTCGACTGTCAGAACTACATCCACCACCAGCCTTCGATTGGTGAGTTTCCCCTCCCTGGAGTCCTAAACCCAATGGTGGTGTCCTGAGGATTTGACCATTGATTGTGGGGCAAACCTCTTCACCCTCCTGCGGGGAGGAAAACACCCCACCACAGCCTTTAAGGGCACAGTAGCCCTCAGGGACTCCTTCCTTGGGCAGATTTGACTCTTAGATTCAAAATTATTTCCCTTCCCCTTCCCCAGCATAGGCTTTGTAAGTCACTATCAAAGGACTGTGTAACCTCCGGGAACACATAAGAGAGAACTGAACATCACACCCCACCCAGACCTTCATGGTTTCGGTGGCTCTCATAAAGTCCTTGTCCTCGCACCTTTAAGACTCAGCCGCTAGATATATGCTTACCCTCCCCTTTCTCTCTCTCTTCCCCTTCCTCTCTCTCTCCTCTTTCTGGCCCTGGGAGTCTCCGGCCTCTCCAGGAGGGGTCCCGAAAAGCCTTGGCCAAGGACTCCCATGGCTACAGCCCTGTCCAGGACGGGAGCCTGTCAGGATTCGGTGACGACCAATCTCTGCAGCTCGAACTTGCCACTAGGCTCTCCTGATTTTTGGCTCTAGTGGGGACGCCCCTTTTGCCAATAAATCAGTTTCTTCCCCCTCCCTTATACTATGTTTGCATCCCCTTCTCTCTCCCTTATACTACTTTTGTGACATGGGTAATGCATCCTCTCTGCCGTTCGACTCTCCCTTACAGTGCCTCTTAGATAAGCTCAAAACCCTCTCCTTGACACCAGACATCAAACCCCCCAAATTGATCAAATATAGCACCCAGGATTGGCCCACTTATCCCTAGACCATCAAAGCAAATGGCCCCCTTTTGGGTCTCTGGATCCCTCCATTCTAAGGGATCTTTACAATTACTGTGAGCATTTGAAAAAAATGGGTAAAGAACCCCTATATCCAAGCTTTCTTCTTGCTCTAATCCAATCCTGCTCTCTGTACCTCTTGCAAACCTCTACAAATTCTTCTAGATTGCAAACCAACCCCCCCTCCAACCACTGATCCCCAATCTTCCCCTCCTACAAGCTCATCCACTACTTTTGACCCTGCTGATGAACCTCCACCCTATCCTCGGGCTCAAATAGGTCCTCACCCTCAACCTTCTGCCCCAGCCCTTCAACCGTCACCCCCGCCTCAACAACCTGCTTTCTTCCCTCCAACTACTAGGTCAAAAACCCAAACTACTGCCCTTCCTCAAACCGTTGCCCCCTTGCTGAGTTAACAGGTACTGAAGTTATCCCTTCCCCCACTCACTCCTCTCTCCTCCTGTCAGTGCCCACACCTGGTCCTACCAGGCCTCTTACCAGCTAACCCAAAGCTCAAACTAGCTGAGGGGAGCCCCCAGACCCCTATCCAGGTTCTGGTGAAAGTGGCCTTTAAAGTAACCTGAAAACAGGTTACTAAGAATTTAAAGTCCCTTATAGGCTTTTGGGGATATTCGCTCCCTTCCTCTCCTCTGCTCTGCCTGTTCTATTGCTCAGGTTTTCCTTGCTAGGGAAAATCCCAAACCTCTTTCCCATTATTCTTTTTCATCTCCTTCCTCATTCTCAGATCCACTCGAGCTGCTCTCAGCCCCACCTTTCGTCTTCCCCCTTCCTACCCGGCCCACAGAAAAGTCTTAACTGACTTTCTCCAGAATCTTTACCATGGTTGATTTTAGGACTGTCAGCAAAAAGAGTCTCTACAAAAAAGTCGAATGTAGATAAATTTCCTCTTTTCATATTGCCCTGTTTTACTTGGCCACTGGCTGGGAAAAATCAGCATTCCAAAAGCTAGACACCCCCTTACTAGTTTTTCACAAACATTCATCCAGTATAGTAGTTTGTAGAAATAAGTAAATAAGGCCTTGAGCTGGGTTTCACAGTGTTGTCTACATTTCTAAGATAAGGGAAGTTACCAACTGGGCTCCATGGTAACAGCTGGCAGAGGGAGGAAAGAAAGGGAAGATAAAGCTCTCCCATTCTCAGGTGTCCTTGAAGGGTTAACTTGCCCAGAACAGGGGGAAAAAACTGCTTTTTGTGAACTTCTGCAGACTGTGAACTTCTGAGCCCCTCCCCTTACATGTTGGATATAAAATTCTGAAATTACCTGAACTCAGGGTTCAGGGGATTAATTGATTACAGCAGAAGCTGTGCCCTCTGAAGCTGGCTGCAACCAAATAAAACTGTTTCCCTATCTTCAGTGCAATCTTAGGTGCCTTGCCTTGTTCATCCCTACAACAGTATAATTCTATATACTTAAACACCGTATATGTTTTCATGAAATGGTAAACAGATGTGATTAATTGTGTACTCGAAATAACACAATATCTCTTATTAAAGTGGAATAATTTGCCTAAATTCAGACATTTACAAGGATGTTTCAACGTGTGAAAAAAGAAGGAGTTAACAGATGGGAAAGAGAAGGTTCTAGGTATGGATTTAATAGAAGGGAAAAAAAGGTGTTTCTGGATAAGAAAGTCTAAATGATTAAGTAAATAAGAGGGTTTAAGTAAGTGATAAAGAAGGTCTGTGTAAGTTGGTTATATATGTAAGTTTTTTGAGCAAGTAATCTTGAAGGAATTAAGGATTATACAACTGTGGTTAAACAACAACTGTTATTTTGCAATATTGTAATATTTTATTTCTTTAAGAGCTAAACTTGATTAATATAAAAACAGCAATGTAATTGTGGTACTGTTACTCTTCTTTATATATTAAATGTGTTCATATTTTCCAGGTATATAAGTCTTTAAGGTAGAAGCTTTAAAAGAGAATTATATCAAGCTGATGTTCTCCAAAAGTTTGCATGGTAATTTTAGGCTTATAAAAATAACAATGGAGATTTATTTATATCATTTAATGTTCTATAACTGGGCCTATTATCAATAAGATTAATGTAAAGTTCTATACACTGGGGTACAATTTAAATGTAATGTCATATTGTGTTAGCTAATATTCATGTGACCTCAAGCAACAATATATGTTAATTTTATAAAATGATATTTAACTTCAATACTAGAACACTTTGCCAAAGATTTATAAAGAGCCCTGCCTCACCTGAGATAAGGCTCTGCCTCCCATCTTACTACATGTCAGAATGACTATAAAGTAGGCCAGACTTCAGCTAAAGCCCAGTACCCTTATTTTAAGACTGGTGAAACTGACTTGCTAAATGTTTAAGATCAAGACTTAAAATTAAAAATAAATTAAAAGGGCCAAGAAAGCCAATATTTGGCTCTGGCCCTCTGAGTCAGTCTGAATCTAGGGAACAGGGAACTTCTCTAAAGAGTTTTGCAACTCTGGGCCACATAACCTCCCAATCAGGGAGATGAATGAGACCACTGGAGAATGAAAAGCCAATCAGTGCACTTGCTATGAATAGGAAGGTCATTGGAGAAAGGAGACATCCTTGATGCTTCCTAGGGAAGCCAC
The DNA here is from genome assembly GCF_021218885.2 of Marmota monax. NCBI lineage: Eukaryota > Metazoa > Chordata > Mammalia > Rodentia > Sciuridae > Marmota > Marmota monax. The sequence continues at coordinate 14,472,002 of NW_026695241.1, read as the reverse complement.
ATGGTCAAGAAAGACCTGGACCCATCCTAGCACAAATGGCACTAGCAGAATTAAGAAGCTGCTCTCAAGTTCCCCCACGAGTGACCCCTATGGGAACAGCTGACCCTTAACAGTAGATAGAAACAAAGTCAATTTTGACCAGCTTGATCTTAAACACCTAACAAAAACAGTTAAACCAAAATACAGTCATTACTGGAAGTAATGAAGGACAAGAACAGCTAGAAAAGAGGAGACAGCAACTAGGCCAACAGTCTCCATAGGGAATGTTCAGTTAAGTATGGCCTTGGCTCCTCCCCTTTGCAGGAACTCTATTAGTCCTCTTTATGTTTCTCCTAATAGGACCATGTATGTTAAATTGCCTACAGAAGTTCCTGAAAGATCAGATACACAGATTCACCAACCAGTCAGTCAATCAACCACTTCTTTAAGACTACCAGCCCCTGATACCCAAGATGGAGACCTACGACTCATGACCAACTCCTCCAGCTCCAGAGACTCTGCCCCCACCTAAAACCCTCCCTAACCCCTTTTCCAGTTTTTACAACTCCTCTTTTACTTCCTAGAATGAGAACTACTCTCCAGCAGTTCACTTCGCTTGTTCTGTCTGCTCTACAGTATCCCCACAAGGAAGCATCAAACCTAAACTCCTCATGCATCAGATGAGGAGCCACCAGCCAGGCGAAGACTGGCAGATAGACTTCACTCATGTGCCTAGGTACAAAACTCTTCACTACCTACTTACTTTGGTTGATACTTTTCCAGGTTGGATAGATGCCTTCCCTACATCCAGGGAAACTGCTGACACCATTGCCTCCATCCTCATCGAGCAGATCATTCCAAGGTTCGGACTTCCCCCTCCATCCAGTCAGACAATGGTCTAGCCTTCACTTCTCAGGCTGTTCAACTAGTCTCCAAAGGCCTCAACGTCACCTGGAGGTTTCACATCCCCTACCAACCCCAATCCTCGGGTAAGGTTGAGAGGCCTAACGGCATTCTTGAGGATCATCTCACTAAACTTGTTATTGAACTCAGGCTGTCCTGGCCCAATCTCCTGCTGTTGGCCCTCACCTGAATTCAGGCAGCCCCTAGAGCTTCCTCAGGCCTTAGCCCCTTTGAGCAACTCTGTGGGTGCCCTTGCTTAACCAAACAAAGCTTTCCAATCACTCCTCCTCCCATTGTGTCCTACCTGTCCTATCTCACACTTCTACGCAAACTCCTAAGGAACACACAGACCAGTGCCTTCCTGTGCCATTCATTCCCTCAATCCCAGCACAACCAGCAACTGAATCGGACCCTCTTCAACTGCGTGATGCAGTCTTACTTTGGGAACTGCATCCTCAATCATTGGAACCTCACTGGACAGGACCCCATACAGTCATACTTACTAGCCTAACAGCAGCCAAGCTTTTGAGCCACTCTCCCTGGTACCACGTCTCCTGCCTTAAAGAGCTTCTATCCCAACCCACAGATGGTGCTTCTACATCCAAGCGATATGGCACCAGGATGACACCAGCCACTCTCAGTCACCCTTCACATTAACTGGATTCAACCACGCCACCTCCGGTATGTCCTAGAGTCCCTCCAACAGGACCAATGACTGATACCTTCGCTCAGGAATGGTTTGATGCCCTTGACAACCTATGGCTTCAAGGAACCTTTATGGACTTTGTCCCTTATGAGATAACTGTCTATAGCCCCTGGATGTTATCTCTAGCCACCCTGGTATTCCCAAGACTGTCCCCTGAACATTCTCCCACTCTCCCAGGTAGGCCCCACACCAGCCCCCTGGAAGTAGCCAATTTTTCACCACCCACATGTCACTTAGAAAAACAAAAAAGGGAGGACTGTTAGGTGCAGGGCAGGCTGAATGAATGTTAGCTGCAGGGTAACTCGTGCACTCAAATCCCTTTACTGGTCCTTTATCACCTGCTTGCATCAAGTCTGAACACTCAACCCCACTCAAGGCTGAACACTCGACCTCCACCCGTCTGGTGCAATGGAAACCCACATCTAGCCCCTGCCCCATCTGCCTGAAGGCAGAAGATGACACTACTGTATCATCCAATCACTGTACACTAACAAGGCAGCTTGCAGACCCAGAGACCCCATCAGATTTTGGCTATAAAAACTCCCTCCTGCCAGGCCCCTCTCTCTTGCTCTTGCTCTTGATCTCTCTTTCTTCTCTTGCTTTTGCTTTTGCTCTCTCTTTCTTTCCTCTCTCTCTCTCTCTCTTTTTGCACTGCTGCAATAAAGATCTCTTGGTCGCTCTGAGTGTTGTGGTCACTTTCCTTTCAGGATTAAGCAAAGTAATGTAGAGAAAACACATAGCAGACAGCTAGCCACCGAAGCTGTTGTTGTTGGGTAATGTAGAGGGAGGCACTCTGGGCTAACCAAGGAATGTATAGGTTCAATGTTAAATATGTGAAATTGATCATGGAAAATATGTATGTATGTCTTATGTTTAAATCAGTAGAAACAAAATATTAAGAGGAGAGACTGGGTAGAATGAAGTCAACAAAATACTATGATGATGATGCTTATTGTTGCTAGGGCCAACTTTTGGAGGTAGTATTGCCACATCTCTCAGGGGACATGAAAAGTCCTTCTAATCAGAAACAAGTACTTGAAACTTTTACTGTCAAGACCTAGAGAATTTCATAATTTTATTAGTGTATTATAACTATACATAAAGGTGGGATTTTTTTTTTCTTTTTTGGTACTGAGGAGTGAATCCAGGGGCACTTAACCACTGACTCACATACCCAGCCCTTTTTTTGTATTTTATTTCGAGACATGGCCTCACTGAGTTACTTAGGGCCTCACTAAATTGCTGAGGTGGCTTTGAATTCAACATCCTCTTGCCTCAGCCTCCCAAACTTCTGGGATTATAGGCGTGTGCCACCACTCTTAGCAAGAGTGGGATCTATTGTTACATATTTGTACATGCACTATGACATGGCAGTATAATTTGGTCAACAGCATTCCCCAACATTTATTCTTTCCCTCCTCTTCTCCCTCCCTCAATCCCTTTTCTCTATTTTACTGATTCCTCTTCTGTTTTCGTGATATCCGTCCTGATTTTTGCCCTTTTTCCTTTCTAACTTCCACATATGCGATAAAACATGATCCTTGACTTTCTAAATTTTTTTTTATTTTGCTTAATATAAAACTCTCAAATTTCATCCATTTTCCTGCAAATTGCATAATTTCATTCTTCTTTATGGATGAATAAAACTTTATCATGTATAATACATCACATTTTCACATTTCCTTTATTCATTCATCCATTGATAGACATCTAGGCTGATTCCATTATTTGGCTATTGTAAACTGTGCTGTTGTAAACATGGGTATGAATGTATCGCTATAGTATGGTGACTTTAAATCTTTAGGATAATGGCCGAGGAGTGGTATATCTGGGTCATACAATGGTTCCATTCCTTGTCTTTTGAGGAACCTCCATACTGATTTCTATAGTGGTTGAACTAATCTGCAATCCCACCAACAATGTAGAAGTTTTCCTTTTCTCTACATCCTCTCCAGCATTTATTATTGTTTGTATTTTTAATGGTTGCCATTGTAACTAGAGTGAGATGAAAGTGAGATTTGCATTTCTCTGAATAATAAGGATATGGAACATTTTTTTTTCATGTATTTGTTAGCCATTTATCTGTTTAGTTAATCTGCCTAATTATTGATGTGGTTATTTTGGGTGGTGGTTTTTAGTTGTTTACATATTCTGAATATTAATCCTCCATCAAAAAAGTAGCTACCAAATTTTTCTCCTATTCTGTGGGTTTTCTCTTCACATTCTTAATTGTTTCCCTTGCTGTGCACAAGCTTTTTAAATTCAATGCCATTCCATCTACAATTCTTGGTATTATTTCCTGAGCTTTAGTGATACTACTGAGGAAGTCATTGCTCATGCCTATATGTTGGCATAACAACCCTACGTGTTCTTGTAGGAGTTGCATAGTTTCTGGTCTAAATCCTAGGCCTTTGATCTATTTTGAGTTGATTTTGTGCAGGGTGAAATACAAGAATCTAGTCTTGGTCTTCTACCTATGGATAACCAGTTTTCCCAGAACCATGTGTTTAAAAGCCTGTCTTTTCTCCAATACTTTTTTGTGCCTTTGCCAAGGATCAGCTGACTATAGATGTATAGATTTGTCTCTGTATCTTATATTCTCTTCTATGTTTCTGTTTTTATATATAATGCATACAATGCAGTTTTTGTTACTATAGTTCTAGTATAATTTGAAGGCAGGTATTATTATGCCTCTAGCATTGCTTTTTGTGCTTAGAATTGCTTTGGCTGTTCTGGTTTTTTTTATTGTTATTATTCTTTCAAATGAATTTCAGGACTTTTTTTTTCTCAGTTCTGTGAAGAATGTTATTGGTATTTCGATGGTGAGTGTTTTGAATCTGCAGATTGCTTTTGGTGATATGGCCAGTTTAACAATTAATTCTGCCTATCCATGAACATAGGAGGTATTGCCATCTTCTAGTAACTTCCTCAATTTCTTTCTTCAGTGTTCCATAATTTTCATTGTAGAAGTCTTTCACCTCCTAGTTACATTTATTTCTAGGTATTTTGTTTAATTTTTGAGGCTATTATGAATAGGATTGATTTCCTGATTTTTTTTTCTCAGCAGATTTATTATTGGTGTTTGGGAAAGTTACTGGTTTTCATATATTGATTTGGTATCCTGAAGACTAGAGAATTGTGTAGGGGCAGCACATTGCTGGGAAAATGAATTGGTGTTGCCATTATTGAAGCACCAGTTTATAAAAAGAACGTTTCAGGGCATAAAGAGGTTGGGTTTGGGAGGTGGGAAAAACCTTGCCTTCCACACTCCATGCTCCATTTGACTGTGCTGACTTGCCACAGAGAACATTCCCCAAATGAAGTGTAGTCCAGCTGCACATAGGAATCTTATCACTGGAAATTTTAAGAAAAGGGCTCAAAGACCTAATAGAAAAATGTAATCTCATTCATTAGAAGTGAATGTTTACCTTTGTGAAATGTCCTGGGTTTGCTCTTATTTTTCCTTAGTTATACAGATTTTTATTATTTTTAATGTTTTTCTTGATAAATCATCTATATTTTCATGTTAGCTTTTCCCAAACTGAGCACAGACTGATACCTTGGGAACTCCTTAAATTCATATATATATATATATATATATATATATTTTTTTTTTTTTTTTTTTTTTTTCAGTACTGGGGCTTTGCATGTTCTAGCCACATGCTCTACTATTGAACTACATTCCCAGCCCTAAGTTCATAATTTTAAAATCAAAAAATACTGGGTTACCGTTTTGTATTTGTTTGTATTTGGTATTTTAGCAGCCCCCTCCCCCCAAAAAAATCAAAAAAATTTAAACACTGGGTTTCTAGTAGACTATTTATTTATAGGATCAACTCAACCAGGTTCAGTGGGATCTGGTGTTATCTCCAGATAGTATCAAAATTGAGTTGGATTAGAGGATTCTGCAGAATTGCATAACACATGGGAAAAAACTCTCACACATCTCCTGTCCAAAATGTTGAATGACTATATAAAAATAGACAGTAGATAAAAATACTTTGCTTTTGACTTTTTCCTGTTTCTAGAGTTGGTGTCAGGAGTATTATGCTGACAGAACAGGAGAGGAAAAAAATTTCAGTTTTTCTCAGTATCTTTATCAAAGTGTATTAAATGAGTTAAAGGGGTTAGATTTTTTACTGCCTGGCATCAGGAGAATTAAACATGCTTGCAGCATTACTGATGACAATAACTTCAGAGTTGCAAAGAGAGAAAAGCAATAGTAGAAAGAAGACGTCACAGACTGCAGAATTTCCTTGATAGAAGAGGGATTGATTTCAAGGGATATTACAAAAAAGTAATATTTGAATTCAGAGTAAATTTTGGTCATTTTCAATTGCATGTTGATTTGTTTCTGCTGAGTCATTATTATTTTTGGTGAGTTTTGTCATATACTAAGAAAGCCAATTCTCTTGACTGTTGCTTTTTAATGAGTATGGCAAACTAATAAATACAAAACATTAAAAGGCAGCATATAATGGTGGGGGATGTAGCTCAGTGGTACAGTGATAGAGCACTTACCTAGCAAGCCTGAGTTCAATCCCCAGCGGGGGGGGGGGGGGGGGGGGGGGGGGGGGAGTCAGTGGATGTTGATGTTAGGGTAGCTGGCACAAATATCCATTTCTGAGATCAAGGTTTATTGACAGAGAGTGTCTGCCAGGCTGCCCCTCTGCAAGACAAAGCAGGCAGAGTCACTTATAGAGTTTTGTTTTTTTGTTTTTTTTTTTCCTTTTTAACAAGGAACAAGAGCAAGCTGGAAATGACCTTGGGTGGAGCAGGCTAGAATTGACCTTGGGTGTAGGTGGCTGGGTAACAACAAATTTTTCTACGTAGAGACCTTGGGTGGGGTGGGGGGGTTGGGAACAGAGTATCTTAAGTTTCTTTTTCTTGGCACTTTATAAGTTTTGGGTCTGAGTCCCAGAACCAAAATGGAGTTACTATTGTCTAGGGACCTAACAGTAGACACGATACAAAATAGGAGTTTGGACGAAAAGAGGTCAATGTGGACAGAAATAACTGAAGACTATTTCAGATCTCTAAGATATGTTCCTTTTTCCTGGTACTATCATTAGATTAAGCAGGACTTTATTCTTTTTTTTTTTTTTTTAGAGAGAGAGAGCGAGAGCAAGAGCGAGAGCGAGAGAGAGAGAATTTTAATATTGATTTTTTAGTTTTTGGCGGACACAACATCTTTGTTTGTATGTGGTGCTTAGGATAGAACCCGGGCCGCACGCATGCCAGGCAAGCGCACTACCGCTTGAGCCACATCCCCAGTCCAGGACTTTATTCTTGGTTAGTGAGAAATAAAAGACAGAAGAGAGAAAAAAGAGGGGAGAGAAGAAGGGAGGAGAAGGGGATGGGGGCTGAATTCCCTGACCATTGTGGTTTGCTCCAGATGAATAGTGAATAGATTCTACCCTGTTCCTATATGTTGACCTGGACTCTGTTATGGGAGAAAAGTAGTACAGGTATTTTTTACCTTAGTTTTTATGAAAATTTTATCTGTAGCTTTTGAGACCTCTAAAGGGAAAAAATTATTTTTTTGTTGTTAGTTCTTTTGTGGAGATCTAATATAGACTTTTTTTTTGGGGGGGGGGAAGATACTTCAATTGGGTCAGTCTATGACAGGATGAGATGGAAAGGAGCTAAAACTGCTTTGCATAATAAGGTGAGGTAGAGTGGAGACTCATTTTACTTCCACTTCAATTTATTTGGTCTGCCATCACACTCTGAAGGAGATGAAAATGCTGTCAAGTCTGAAACACTTGATTCATGTTGGTAAAACTGAGGGAAGAATTATACGACTCATTTTAATGACTTCCTCACACTAACCATGACTGGAACACACTGTTCAGATGGCTTAGGATCTTGGTTGGTGATGACTCTTTTAGAATCCTCATGGAAGAAATCGAAAAATTCATTGAGGGTCATAGAGCAACTATCATCAAAAAAGACTGATCCTTAGTTCTACTTTATTTTAGGCTATTTACATGATTTTGAAGATTAGAACTTAATTCCCATTAAAGAAGGACTTTTAAGAAGAGTTTCCAGTTTTCCTCAGACAGTAGTTTGGGGACTTGAGGAGTTAGCCTATCTATGCATGTTAGGGGCAAAGGAGAAAGATGTTTAATAAGGAATTCCCTCTGTGGGCTTGGCCAATGGAGCAGGAATGTCTGATATTCAGTTGTAAGTTCTTTGCTATTTTTATACTATAGATAATCATCAATGGCTAATATTTGGTAAACATCTGTTATATCCACCCGCCTGGAATTATTAGTGCCTTGAGGAATGGAGAGAGGGGGATACTTTTGTTAAATAATACACATAAAATCCTGTACCAGTGGTTACACCAGAGTACAAGCATTACAAGAGTTTTAGCTAATATTGTGTCTTGGAAAGAGAGAAAGTTGAAACAGAGAGGTGTTAGACCGAGGTGATGAAGGAACTGGGAGGAGTTTGCAACAAGAATGGCAGATGACCCTAAAGACAATTACATGTCATCTTCACTTCCTCTCATTCTCAGTTCTTTCTACCCAAATCTGGTGAGCATGTTTGGCTTGTTACTTGAGTATTCTATCAGAATGTTAAAGGAAAGGGCAGCCCCACAAAGCTAATTCTTATGATGGTGTGGAACCTAGATAAGGAGTTCTCCAAACTTGTTCAGGGGACAGTAGAATAAGTAGAATATTTTTGACAGATTCCCAACTTAAGCAAAAGTTATGATCTTTGACTGTTTACCCTTCCGTGCACCTGATATCAGTTTCTAGCTCCAATTTTATACTGATTAGGCTATACAGTTCTGTGTTTTGTTCAGGACAGAGATCTGTAGACAGCAGAGGGCCACTGAACTGGTGTGAGTTCTCCTCTAGTAGGTGCTTTCACTTTGCAATAAAATGTCCTTTGTCAATGTGAATTAAACACAAAGCTCAGTTTATTTTTTGCTTTCACTCCCAAACAACAAACAAAAAAAAAAACCCTTTTTTTTCCTTGCTTTTAATATTTCCCATAGTCCAAAATACCTAGCATGTTGTTTACTGGTTGTTGTTGAAAAACTTGTCTTTCTAGAATGATGCTTCAATTGGCGGGACTCCAAAATGGCTTCATAGCTTTTACTATATTGAGTCCAATCTGGGGCTGGAGGCAGGCTCTACTACTATGGCTCAGCCTAACCATCACTCAGATCAAGCTGATCTGCTAACCCAACATACCATTTTTGTTCCTGCCTCTTGCCACCCCTAGGTTCCCTTCCTCTTGCCACTGAGCCAAACGTCTACTTCACTTCAGGTCTCACCTAAAAGCTATCCTTCCTGTGAAAATTTTAAATATTCTAGTCTATACCAGTTGTCTTCCTTTTGAGTTTATGTTGACATTTGTAATTAGAATTCATCTCAACTGAAAATTACTTTTTGAGCACTGACAATATTCCAGGAACATAATGTGAATTTATTATTTATGTGCCCCTTTACATTTCTTATTATGTATGTACTTCTTAAGGGTTATATAATTTTCATTTGTTTTCTCACAGTATTGGGCACAAAATAGGAATTCGATAAATATATCGTAAATTATATACATGAAAAATTGGATGAGAATAATTAATGGGCCCCTTGCTAACTTATTGGCTGATAACTACTAACCATCTGAATTAGGTGATGGGCCTTATTAATAAACATTTACTCTTCCTTATGCCAATCCTCATTAAACATTGCACAGTGAGACACTTTGTTTAAAAACTTTTATTAACAGTTCATTTTCAAAGCTCAAAAAAAGGCATTACAGATTGTAATAAGCAGAACTAAAATAAAACCTCACCTCTACAGAGATGGCCAGTGTGTAGACTTTATTACATAGGCACGTTTTTTAAAGTAAACTGGTTTTACATAAAATTAACCACAACAATGCAAGAAGTCACACTGATTGAGGATGGATGAAGAAGGAAAGTATAAGGTTGAAGGGGCTGAATTATTCACTGGATCCTGGGTTCATCCACCCTGGCACATTGAAATTCACTATGGACATTACAAAAAAGGAGGGCAAAGAGCAACACTCCTCTGTTACCTCTGGCTAAAACATCGATTCTGACTTATCTCTTGAAGGTGGCAAAGTTTTCAGATTCTTTTGGCAAGTGGACACGAAGATTAAATGCACACTGGCTGAGGGCCAGAGGAGTTCTCGTTATTCCCTTCTCTCACCCCATTCTTTAAAACCCTTAAGCCCAACAGGCTCCTATTGAGAGATGAATGCAAATCTGCTTTCCTGGAACCAGGGGAATACCTCTAAGTTGGCCATCCTACAGCACATGGAGGCAAGTAACGGTGTTTAAGGCTTAGGTCCCCATGTTGCTGGACAGGGTCCACGACTAGAACTGAGGCAGAACAAAGGAGTGAACAGGAAGAGGATGCTGGAATTCCTTGCTCAGTGCAGTTGGAATTCATCCATTACATCTGACATTAAGTACAACTAGAAAAGAAACTAAAATCATAGTCAAGCCACAAATACCACATGAGAAAAGCTATATTTTGTAGCTTGTACATGTTTTTAAAAATTTTAAAGTACATTTTTATGTTACTGAGAGAAAGGAGGTGTGTGTCAGGGAACTATCCCTCTCTCTCTGGTTTTACTGTAACTTACAAATAGTCCCAGACTGTTGACTGAGTACACCTTCCTCCCTCAAGTCCTGCAGTTTTTGTATAAAGGTCATGTAAGCTATAAGTCAAGGATTATCCCGACATCCTCAGTACCTTGGAGGATTAGAGCTACATCTGCTTGAAGTCATACCGGGATCCTAATGTCCATTTTGGAGAACTGTCTGCTTCTCTTCACACTCACACCACTGCTTTAGGGGTAGTACCCCATGGAGCTTCCAGAGCAGCATTCCCACTAGTCTTCACCACCCTCTTTGGTGTTTTAAAAGCAACTAAAAGATTAATTGCAGGGTTTCCTGTGTTTCCATCTTCCCGGCTGATGGTGAAGGGTAGAGACATGAAAATAAAGAAAGATGAAGCAGTTGGTTTTCTCAGTCCTCAAAATTCAAATTCTTGGTTTGTAAGAATATATGAAGTATTATTGGCATGGAACTATCACACAAAAATTGGCACTAAAGGATATTTTGTAAGGTAACTCATAAAACTAGAGCTGGAAAGAATCTGAACAATCAGTCCAGTCCTCTCCCTTATTGGAAAGTGAAGTCCAACTGACAAAATAACAAGTCAATTAACATAGTGATTGTCTCCATGACAATGTTCTAGAGATTCATACAAATGCCAATTTTTCCCTTAATAAAGCCATCATGGCACATACCTACTAACAACTTTATATAAATAATCCTCAGTGTCCTTGTGTTTGGCTGCTAACACAGCACCCTGACCAGAGTAGACACTGGACAAATAACCTCTTGATCTGAATGATTCTGTTATTTATCCCTGCCTTGCAATCTTTTTTCCTACAGCTTACTTTTAGCTTTAAGAGAAGGCCTCTGGTTAAGTATTTTGAGGGTTATTGTCCAAAGCTATATTCTCCATGTCTTTTTATACTTTTTCATATTGAAATACTATTTTCTTTAGCCTGTTCTTTTATAACTTTTTATTATATCCAGTTGTTACTTGCCTTTGTCTAGGTACTGCCAAACATATTATTATGAAAGGTTTCTGCCTTTATAGGCTGGAATTTTAAGTGGAGTGATACATTTTTCTTTTTCAATTCTCAAAACATAGGACTAGATTTTCCCAAGCAGATTTGCTAAGAAATGTAAAAGAAATGTAAAAATTCCACATTTTTGCTGCAGTTAACACATGGGAAAATGTTACTAATAGATACATTTGTTCTCTACATTTATGGTTGCCTTACATATCTCCTTCACTTTTAATTCTCAAAGTATATAAATATGAATCATAATACTCAAAGTCAGTCTCATTTACAAAAAACATAATTAAGAACTGGTGATTTGTAGGGCATTTAGGCATTGCTAATGTTTAGAAAACATCCTTATAAACTTGGTGAGAATGTCTTGATTTTACATACAGAATTGTCATGGTTTGGAGGGGATTTGGTAGTGTAGTATTGAGACACTTTGTTTACCAGATAATTTTTAAAATTTTTATTTTTGTTGGTTTTGTTAAAAATACCTGTTAGATTGCATTATTCACATAATCTAAACTCTGGATATGCTGAAAATAACTTATAATAATTCTTGATAAAAATTACCAATTCCAACAGGGAGAATGTATTTATGTAGGCTGGGTGGTAGTGCTTCCTACTCACACCAGTTTAGTAATTCCCAAGGCTTTAAGAAAAAAAAATAGCATATTTTCCACTTTTCCATCAATCAAATTATTACTTTTATCATGATTTCATCTGGCAAGTTTCAGCCTTTTCAGACCTTTATCACTGTGGTGACAGTAACCCCAGTTGTGGTTAATGTTGGGGAGAACAAAGACCTGGCACACTGAGACTGGCTGTGCACTCCCATCAAATGCTTTCTTCTGCTTTGGCCATTCTAATGGGCAAGGTCTGGGCCCATAGAGCTGACGTGCAGCACCAAAACTGAATCAATCTGGCTATAGGCAGCACATCTTGCCTTTGCACTTTGAGGCATAAAAATGTTTCTCAGTATGAATACGGTACATTTAAGTTCAAATTCGGTAGCACACGAAATGTGCCAACAGTTCTTATTAGTTGACTTTCAAGGCAAGAATAAAAGAAAAATAATAATTATTTTTTTGGACTGGGGATTGAACTCGGGCAGTCACGGCACTCACTGAGCCACATCTCCAGCCCTATTTTGTATTTTATCAGAGACAGGGTCTTACTGAGTTGCTTAGCACCTCACTTTTTTTACTGAGGCCAGCTTTGAACTCATGATCCTCCTGCCTCAGCCTCCCAAGCCACTGAGATTACAGGCATGCACCACCGCGCCTGGCAAGAAAAATTATTTAAATCCTCCAGAAAATAAAAGCTGCTTGTTTGCTTTAATATGAGTATTTGATGGTAGCCTTAGAGTTTCAGGGGAAGTTTTCTTTTGACAAACATTTATTAAATATCAAATAACTTCCTTTTATTTCATGAATATGTTTGCCCTATCAATAAAGATTTAAGGTGGCTGAACCTTATTAAATTCCAAGCTTTGTGCTAGTTATTGGAAACAAAAAGAATAAGATGTGCTCCTTGTCTTCAACATCACATTTCTCAGGAACTTGGGTTTCTAGGGAAATAAACTTTCGCTCCTAACCACAGGATTTGAATAAAAATTAGTCTCATTTCAAACAAGAAATATTTTAAATTAAAAAATGTTCTCAAGGATTAGGAGCCCTAATAATAATTCAGGAAGGTAGAGAATAAAAGAAGAACCAAACAGAAAGTAAAAAAGCACAATACAACTGTCCAGGTGATATTTAATATGAACAAAGTGCAAACTTTTGATAAGGAATAACTACTATGTCTATAAGAGCAACCAAAGGGGGTTGAATGGTCTCCCCACTTTGACATATCATAATGAATACATTTTGTGCCCTCTTTTACTGTGTAGTTGAAAAGCAAGCCCTAGAAAGCGAGTACAGCTATTGATGTCATGTGACATCTAATTTATGTTCTATTGTAACACTATGTATTGGTAAAATAAATTCACTTTTAATATTTTCACATTTTTGATAATAGACCAGGATTTTTTTGGTAACTCCCTACACACACAAAACAAACAAACAAACAAAAAACCAACCAGGTCCACAGTGACAAACAATTTGCACATCAAAAAGGTAATTTGCCCAGCCGTGTTTATGGAAGTTATTAGTAAAACACTAAAAATATATTGTATTGAATCTCCCAACCCCTGAAATGTTACCCATAATCAGTTCCCTCTGATTTTAATCAGAGGCCAAAAAAATTTGATGAAATCAAGGTAGTTATGTTTTTAAAAATTAGTAATAAATGGCTGGCTTGAATGAAGAAAGCATGGAAGGGATTTCCCAACTTTTGGTTAGAAATCACAGTCCAGGTGAAAGCAAGAAGGCATGAGAATTAGCCAAGGGGATAGGGCTGAGATCCATCAAGCAATCTGCATGCTCTGCTAGCAGGGAGGCAGGGATCTGGACACAGTGCTCAGCTTGGTAAGGAACGGGTGAGGACGCTCTTATTCATCTTGCCAACTCTCCAACCCAAGCAGACTCCTTAGGAATCTTAAGTTCCTTTAGTACAACCAGGGAAAGGATATGCTTTGAAATCCCTTGACAAAGCCCTTTGGGGGCTCTGCTATATTCTAAAGAACATGTAAACATGTAAGAAGGAAAAGATCACTGGAATTAGAGACTTATTCCTATTGAGACTATTTAGAAGGGATCTTGGTAATCATCGAACCCAAATCTAAATGTGAGAGTCCCTTTCATAGCACCCAGGATAGGTGGTTATTATAACCTTTGGGCATAGGCAGCAACAGGAAATTTTACACTTGAGTTTATTCCTCTTTAGAACAACTTTTCTTAGAAAATTCTTTCTTATATTAAAGCAGACATCTTTTATCTGTAAAGTTCCTCTTTATTCTTATTTTTGCCCTCTGAAGCTACACAAAACAAATCTATTTCCTCTTTTTATAGATCAACAGAAATTTTGAGGCAGCTATTATAATATTCCCTCCTTCCCTGTACTCCCTTCCCAGCTATATCTTCTGTTCCTCAGGGTAGCTAGTCCCCTATTTCTTATATAATCAGACTCTGCACAACCCTGATCACCTGCTTGTGGACAATCAAGTTATTAATGCCTCTCTTAAAATACAGTATCTATAATTGAACCCAGCCCTCCATCCAGATGTGTACTGACCAATACATCTTGCAGAACTTTCTAAACTTCATTTGACATAGGTTGAATGCATTAGTTTTGTGAATCGCTACAGTATTCTCCCAATTCAAAACTGAACTATCATTTCCCTAAGAAAATATTTTTACATGAATAGCTACAGAAATGTCTTCCTAATGACCTTGTTTATGAACACACACATAAACACACACATTCACATGGTATTCTACTCTATACTTAAAGGGTTGCATTTTAAAAACTCAGAAAAAAGGGTTTCTCATTAATGCCTATCCAACTCATTCTTTTATAGATTCACTCCTGTGCTTAGATACTTTAAAATATTGTAACAATTTTTATAACCTATTATCAGTACATAGTTAGAATTCAATGAATATTCATTGAATAAATTAGTCCTGAAATTGGTCATTCCAAAACTGGAGATATTATTTATTTCTCTATTATGTACAAAGCTGATAAAAGTGTACTTTCTGTCCCCTCACTCCATTCTTCATGAGAGAAAACACCAAGGTACAAATAAGAAACAGAGGTAAGCAGGAAAAGAAGGCAGAATGTCCTGACTCTTAGAATCAGGATTTAATGTTCACAACATTGATAAATATGGCTTTTCCCCACCCTTACCCTACAGTTTTCTGCATTTTTGATCTATTATAATACTGTGATTATCAAACTCTGAATTTTGTGGGAAAGCTCATTCAATCTTTAAAATTATCTTTTCAGCTTAAATCTCCTATTAAGTGAGCTGAAGAGCCATGTAACAGTATATTGGCTACGAAGGTATAAAAAGAACTCCCAAATGCCCCTGACAACTGCCTGAGGTATAGAGTGTGCACGCGTGTGTGCGTGCGTGTGTGTGTATGTTGCTTCAAGAATCAGAAGTGGCCTGTATTTTTCAGTGTGAATTTGGGAATTTAATGAGATTGAAAGTGTCTCCTGATATGTATATAATCTTAAATTTAATGTCCCTTTTCGTCAGAATGAGGAGAAAGGAAATAAGTTCAATTTTGCTTTCCCTTCAACAGAATGTAAATCTAGTCCAATCCATTTGCAGAATGTAGGTCCAATCACAGAATAAAAATATATCCTAATAGGCCTTTTCCTATTATCTATTGTAATTTAGGACAGCAAATCCTTTGACTGAAATCTCAAGAGAAATGGAAAAAGTGTTTCAATCTAAACAATCTAGAACCAGGAGGAAATCTGAAAAATTTCTGTTGCATAGTGTTAACATTTAAAGAATGGAGATTTCTATGAAAGGTCTAGTAGACCCAAATAAGAAATTTGTTGTGAACATTTTCTGAACCTTTTCTAGAGGAGTGAAGTGACAGATACTAAAAAAAAAAAAAAAAAAAAATTGATACTAGGGATTGATCCAGGGGGTACTTCACTACTGAGCCATATCCTTAGCACTTTCTATTTTTTAAGATGGGTATCACTAAGTTGCTGAGGGCCTCACTAAATGGATGATGCTGGCCTCGAACTTGTGATCCTCCTTTCTCAGCCTCCTGAGTCACTGTGATTATAGGTATGTGTCACTGTGCCTGGTGACAGATATGAATTCTTAAGACTGCTTTTTTACTTTTTTCAGAAATTCATGAGTGGCAGATGAACATCAGAAAGAAATCATGCCAACACTGATGTTGGAGGTTCTTTTACAGACTCTAACAGTCACAAAAAACCATAAGCCAGTGCTCTGATATAAGCAGAAAAAAGACAAGGAGGCTCAATTACACAGTAAGCTCCAAAAGTCAGGTGAACCATGTGCTTCAGGTATGGTCAGACTCAACAAGCCTCTCTCCACAGCAGCCACCTCAGGGTTCCTGCTAAAATACAGGTGACTGTAAATGAGAAGATCGGATGGACTGTTCCCAGCATGGAGTGGCCACAGCAGGTATTGACTTAAACCTCAGCTATTCAGGAAGACACCCTGTCATGACTCTTGGATCAGGTTCCTCACTGAAGGCTTTGTCACTGTATCCCACACTCCTTGGGATTGTCTACTTCATCTCCTTCAAAGTCTGGCTTCAAACTCTTTTTTTGTTCAATTTCCACCTGCCAAAATAAAAATTGGAGAAAACATCAAAACAAAACAATAACAAGAAAGGAGGGAAGGAAGGAAAGAAGGAAGGGCACAAAAACTAAAAAGAATCTTGGTAGTGTCTTTTAGGATTCCTTGTAATTGTACTAATGTCAGGTTATCCATGTTGGAGCTACTGGCCCTAGTGTATCATCATGACTTTCGCTTTGCATATGTTCTTCACATGATCTGAAATTCCCTCTTCCTCATGGATTACCTGAAAAATTCTTATTGTTTGTCATGCATAGTTACTCAAAGATTGTCTGTGTTCTGGACTCATTAAGCAGACTTTTGTACTTCCCCTATGAATATTTCTACTGTATTTCATACACTAGTCTGGCTCCACAGGACAGGGCCAAGATCTTGTTCACCATTTTATCTAATAATATAGAAAAACAGGAGGCAATTGATGAATGTTTATCAAATAAATAAATTCCTTTGTAACTGATTCTTTAAACCTTTCCAAATATTTTACCACTTTAAAAGCCTCCAAACTAGAAGTAGTGAAGTGTTTATAGTTCTACCATATCTTCTGCAAAATATGCTGTCTTTTCAAAGGGTTCAATAAATAAATCTCCACTTGAAAATAACACACTTCAAATGAAGCCTTTGATAAGTCAGGCAGGGAATCCCTCAAGCTCAGGAATTTCATAATTAAGGTTGCTTCTCTCAGTATACCGCTCCATTTGGAGGGTAATGATTCAAGACAGCACAGGGTCATGCTTGAGGAAAATGCTATTTTTTTCCTGGCCACAAGATGGAGTATTTGTTCTTTTGGGTAGTTAAATGTTTTAGACCACACAACTAAGGAAACAGAGGAATCATAAATCACCATATAAATGTAAGGGTATCATTGTGAATAGGAAATTATTAAACTACTTTGCAAAATCCTTGTTTAAAACAACAACTTTTATTACTCCTTCCATAGCCTGGATCCTAATACCATTGTAGAAATTTGCTGTATTGTAACAGCCCAGTGCCCAGGTCATATGTGTCTTAAATTTGTTTTGATCCACTTCATCAGCTCATGCTGATGAAATGTGTTTAGGGTCAGACAAGTTCCTGATAACTCCCTTCTGCTTCCACATTCACTATTCTGCAACAAACTATATTACAAATGATATAATAATAAATTTACACCCACTGTTCTTTTTTCTTCTTCTTCTTTTCTTGGTACCAGAGATTGAACCCAGAGGCACTTAACCACTGAGGACATTCCCAGCCCTTTTTATTTTTTATTTTGAGACAGGGTCTTGCTAAGTTGCTGAGGCTGGTTTTGAACCTGTCTCAGCTTCCCAAGCCACTGGGATTACAAGTGTGCACTACCACACCAGGCCCTCTGTTCTTTCTACTGCTGTTATTCACAAGGACAGAGACATTGCATTCTCCTCTGTAAACAGCCCCTTTATTTTTTTCCAACCTTTGTCTTGCTCACAAGAGATCATTCATTAAAATCAGAGCAGACTCATCCACAGCTATGTATGTGTACTTCCTCTAGAATGCTAAGAGCATACTCTGCACAACAGTAAGCATTGCTAAAAGGATTAAGGAGGGGGAGGGTAGTAGTGTTAAGAGATGGGCTTGCAAACATCAGGCAGACCCCTCCCAAGGCTACCTTGTAGCTGTAATGTGCTGAATAATTGACCCACTTCCTGACATCAGTCTTATCTTCCACGGAGATGGATCTCACAGCGGCTTTGGAGGCAGAAGTTGTGGGCATGTTGAACTCAACATCCACATGACTGGCAAATCTGGAAGGCACTTCCCGGTCAGAACCAAGTTCAAGGTGGCAAAAGAAACAGTGTGGGTGACCAGAAGCTATGAAAGAAAGAATCCAGGTCAGGTTCTTTGGGGATGAATTTAAAAAATTTTAAAAAGGTCAAAGAGCTACCTCAGTAACAAAGGAGACCAGTAGGCTGGGCACCTGGCAGTCTTACAGATGGTTCAGTGTTAATTGGAGGATTTGCTGCTGCAGGCTCTGTATGCCTTAGACTATTTGATAAAACATTGTCTAATGACCACTGCCCAGTATCCTATCAATAAAACCCATAGCCTGAGAAACAGACCATTCTGCCTGCATAGATCAGGGTGATATGTGGATGCAGTACAAACTAAAAGGGGCTGTAGATTGAAAGAATAGAATAAAAGGGATCAGCACTTAGCACATAGTAAAACATCAATGACAGCCACCTGGAGCAAAATCATTGCTTTCCTTTGAAGGATGAGTTGACTATTCTTAATACCATTTCATATTTTCAAAAAGGCTTTTAGCATATTTCTGTGGGTGAATGACATATGTGACAAAAGCCTTATAGACAGCACACATGTATTAGGGAAAGTGTGGTACACACCTCAGAATAACTGATCCACATCAGAATACCATGCATTGGCTTACAGCTGCAATGCAAGTGGCATAGAGTCCACACCCAAGTCTTTTGTTCTCCCCAGGTCTCAATTCCTGAACTGTAAAGTGGGGAGAGATGGAAGGGATAACAAAAGGGTGGGCTGGTGTATGCCAGGCACAGCCCCTTGCTGCTCCAATTCTATAAGTCTATATGTAATTATACTTGGATGGCAAATTAAGGATTTGATTTTTGTTTGAGAATTATTATTAGACTTGGGGGGGGGGAATTAGAGCTTAGTTCTATGACTTTAACCCTTCAAGCTTTCTGCCATTCTTCAAGCATAGCAGGAAATGATTGTTGAATGCCCTGTGCCTGCAGGAGGCTAAGTGCTTTCCACAGGTATTCTCACTGAATCTTCACAACAAAACCCTTGAAGTCATAATATCATCCTCACTTTCAGACCAAGAAACAAAGTGAGCTGTCCAAGGTCATGGCTAGAAAATGCCTGAGCTTTCTAGTTGACTTAATGGTGTAACTGAAACATCTCCTTAGTTATCCATTGTCCCTGAGTAAACAATTCCCTCCCCCCCCTTTTTTACTGGGCGGGATAGGACTTTCAAACTCAGAAATTAAGAAGGTACACACCTACTCTCCAAGGAAAACATTACAGAGTGAAGTATTGTTTTGCTGTTTCATAAATGTAACCTAATTCAATGGTAACTTGTAAAGAGTAAGACTTTGGGAAATTAACTGAAAAATTTGCACTGGTTTTTAGGAAAGGAATTTAAATAAGATACATGTAATTGTAGAAATTACATTATTTGAAAGTGAATCTACATATATCTTCTTAATTGTGTACCACAGATGTAATTATATAGCTATCATTCACTGACATTTGTTACAGACTTGATACTGTGCTGAACATTTAAAAAAGATTTATCTTAATTTCATTCTGAATGAGCTAGGTATTAACAGCCCTATTTTACAGATGAGAAAAATTGGGTTTCTCTGAGAAGGTTAAATTCATTGCCTGAGGTCACACCGCATTAAGCAGTAGAGCTGAGAATCAAACTCAGATCTGACTCTGACTCCAAATTATGCCCTAAATTCTTCTCAATATGCTGCTATAGAATTAGAAAATACAACATACATAGAAAGAATCTCTTTCTAAGAACTTGATTAACTGTTTTTATCTAATTTACCTTTATTTGCATGTTGTTGGAATACTGAAAACTCATTTCTTTTACAAAAGTGACTCCCTCCTTTCACAGCAAACTCTGAAAGCAACACCTTTTCCTAGATTCCTCGCCTCCATTATTAGATGTGTGAGGCTGGTGGACACTTAAGTGTAATTTGAAAACTGGTATAGTTTAATTCACAGTAATGAGCTAAAAAAAAGCCTACACATTATGTTATTTTCCTTGATGAAAATGAGAAAATGTAACATTAAACTTCAGGGTTTTTTTTTTTTTTTTTCCCCCAAAAGGCTTTATTCTTATTGGAATTGTTTTATCTTTACCTGATCTAAAGAGAACTAGAATTCCAGCAAAGTTACCTATGTAGGATAGAATGCTTTATTTCCTCTTGTGAGACCTGTGGAGTAAGCAGGACTTATTTCCAGCATCTCCTAAGATTAAGAAAAAACTGTTGAGATTTTGGTGGGAGGAATCCTTGGAACATTTAGCTGGGTTTGTGCACTTGGCTGGGCCCTGCTGGTTGGAAGCAGTATGGAATTCAAAAGCAGCTACATGGTTTCCTGGGGGCTAAGAAGAGAACAAGCCCACGGTGGCTGCACACTTGCTGGCCCATGCTACCTGTAGTCTGCCTGCCACACCAACTGTGGGATGCAGAAGCAGGGCCAAGGTAGGTAGGAGTGTGTGTGGAGGGGTTCAGGCCTCTCAGCCGGCTGGGCCTTTTGACTTCTGCTGGGCTCCTGTAAATGGAGGTGGAAGTCATTAAAAAAACAAACAAACAAAAAAAAACTTAAAAGGTGATTTGCTAAGACTAACACCTAGATAGAAGAATTCAGGAAAATGGGGCTATTACTAATAGATCATCATCAGTTTTCTTGTTTCATGGATGGAGCATAGGATGAGAGGGCAAGGGCTGGGCACAGTGATTTCCAGTTATGGTAGGAAATTGCAGTCTAATCAGGGCATAGATCGTATATAGCTTGTTTCCAGAAGAGAGTACTATTAATTTCCTGAATGGGTTCAGAAACATACCATGGGCCAGAAGTAGTACAAGAAGTCTCTATTGGGGGTCACTACTAAAAATATTATAATATAGCCACGATAGAAAAAGCATGGTGTCAGGGGTTTAGGTAAGGAACATCTTTAAATATCCTTATGCTGTCCTGTATGTTAAAAATCTCCCACAAATAAGGTTCTAGTAAACTAGTAACATACTTGCTGCATTTACTTGGCTTTGAGCTACTGAATATTTTCCACTGGGAAGCATTAAGAAAAATGTTTGCTGAAGACCTATATTGCTTTGTCCCTGTCCTGTGTCCATTTCCACCTTTTTCTGGTAGCAATCTTTTTTTTTTTTTCTCTTCTTTTGAGAAATAATCTTCCCTGCTGCTGAATATCAGCTTGATGCTTAGATGAGTCAAAATGCCCTGGACACGCCTCGCCTGGATCCACTTGGCAATGAGACAGAAAATGGTGGTGACCATTTGTCCCAGTGGCTGCACCCTGAGGAGAAATCCACTAGTTATGAGGGCTATTCCAGAGCTGCCTTTTCTGATGTCTGTCTGTTCAAACTTTTCTTCAGTTCTCTGAACTATTCATATTCATCCAGCCTGTCTCTCTTTCTTTTCTTCCTTCCTTCCTTATTTCTTTCATTCCTCCCTCCCTCTCCTTCTCTTAAGGTCAGTGTTTGTTGCTTATAATCAAAACCCTTATACAGTACTTTTAAATGTTTTAAATCACTTTGAGATATGCTTGTATGCATTGAGAAAACTGCGAATCTCTGTTCTTATAACAGAAATTATTTCAAGTTTGTGTCTGTTTGGCTTCATCTATTGCCATGTAAGTGGGAACTGTGGTATTGACAAAAGAGCCCTGGATGTGGTTGTGAGACTTTAGATGAGTCACATCACCTCCAGGGCCTTAATTTCTCATCTGTAGAATGAAGAGGTTTGGCTGAGTTCCCCATGGTCCCTTCCAGCTTGGAAGTGCAGTAATTCCACTGTGCTCTCTTCCCCAGGGCTTTTGTGTCTGGGGGGATTCAGTGTTTTTACTTCCCTGGAAAGTTGCGAGTCTATGGCTGACATAGAAATTGCAGAGTGTTCACCAGGAGAACACGGTGTTGACTTCAAGAGAAGTGAAGAAGCAAGCAAAGAGAGGAAGACTTTGTTTTAGAAATTCTGTCAATTTAGGAATAGAGGGTAGCAAACCCAGCCTCAAACAACAGAAGCCCTATTGTCTCATCAGATTGCACTGCTACACCCAGTGTCTGACACACAGTGCCTGGTGTGCACCAGCTCTCTGGGCTGCCTGAGGAGTTTCCCGACAGTACTGCTTCTTGCTATCATGTCATATTGCACCTAGGATATGGTAACATAGCCACTCCACCTGCTGACCAGGAGAGGAACACTCTGAATACACAGTTAGGAGTTAATTGTGAAAATGGATGAAAGCATAGCTACACATATCAATCAGGAGTTTCCCCAAAGCTTATTCTTTTTGCTCCACTAGCAAATCCACTTTTGTTAACAGATGGGCACAATTTATTACAAACAAGAAGAGAATGGTTTGAAGGCTCATGGGATCATGAGCTTGTTCCTGCCACTGGGGTCACCCAGGCCTACTCTAAGAAAGAAAGCTATTAGAGCTGGTTTGATTGCTGCCTTGTTTTGTCATGTCACTAAATCTCTCTGGACCAACAAGGAAAGTAATTGCCTTCTGGGCTCAATCAAGCACAAGAGCATCCCCCACAGCTGGGAGCAGGCCAGCTAGGGTTGGTATGCTTTCTGTTTGTTTAAATAAAACATTCCTTGCTTTACTTCATGCCTGATGAAATTTGGGCTCATATGGACCTTCATGCTCTGGCTGGATCTTCAGTCTGATTGGAAGCCCACTTCCCTTCTTGCCCATCCCAAAGTCCCAGAGCCAAACTTTGAGTTTGAGATATTTTGACTGACAGGCTTCACAGAGTGAAGCTCAGAAATTTAACTTTTCATGTGTAATTATGATTGGCTACAAACTGGCCCTTTCACCTACATCCAGGGCACAGCTAGAAAGATGCCTCTTCAGAACCCAGAAGCCTTCCAAGGTAGGATCTGGAAATGGACTGCTTCTAACACCACAGTTAATACTTTAATGAGTCCCAAAAGAATAAACATTCAGAAGCTTCCTTGGAAAGCTGCTTATCGGCTTAGCTGAGCAGAGTAATACATATTTTTATGGAAGATTTATGATAACAAGGAGCTGAAAAGATGGAGTGAACTAGGTCACCATGCTTGTTATTTTGCACAAATATTTCAATTATTCTGGTGCCCCTCCCCATTCATTACCATTCCCACCACACAACAAAAGCAAGCACTTGATACAGGATGAAGATATGGAAGGTGATCCCAGCTTTCAGGGAGCATATGGGCGTTTCCACAGAAGAGAAACCCTGACCTACCTGAGTTTTTGTCAGGCAGCCGGTTTATCCTCCACACGATGGCGTTGAAGGCATGCTCATACTTGGCAGTTCCCAGTGTTACTCTCATGACAGGCTCAGAACCAGAGACACTAGTTGAGCCAAAACTTGCCCCCCGATTCACTTTGGCTTTCAGAGACTTTTCCCCAAGGACACTTTCCCTGCGGAAGTTTTTCACCCACTCACTGGGCACTGGGTAACGCACCATTACATTCTCGCAGGGAACCTGGGTGAGAGGGTCACGGTTAGAGGAGAAACCGGATGACATCCTCAGCCAGCTTTGCACCTCCACCTCTGCCCCGTTGATACTGGCTGCGGTCCTGAGCATGAAAGGCAAGGACTTCTCCGCAAACACTGTCCTGAACCGCATGAGCTCAAACCGGCACGCATCCAAAGGGTTGAAGAGAATAACCCGAGAGCTACTGAACACATCCTCATCCACACACCCATGAAAACGGCATTCATGGAGCTTAATCCACTTTGTGGTTGTGGTGGGCATTATATCCTGCCGGGAAACGATTTCATTTCCTTTCACAAGGATGTCATTAAGGCCCAAGCGGCACTCCGCGAGCCCAGAGAGAAAACTCAAAATGTGGATTCGTGTTAAGACGTGGTGCTGGAGAATCTGGTTGTCTCCTTTGCTCACAATGCCAGAGAATTCGTCTTTGACATCCACTGTGATCTCCTCTTCGAGGTAGTTCAGACCAACTGTGCTCAGGTCCATTGATAACACCGGCAGATCCATGAGACAGTCCTGAACTGCACGGATGAAGCTCAGGAAATCATCATAACTGGTGGTACCCAGCTTAATCACTTGTTCCCTCTCTGCTGTGTGGGCCACAGCAGGTTTGGGTTGGTATTTCTTCTTCTCCTTGTAGCTGACTCGGTCAATCCGTAGGCTGTGGATCCTACCATTCTCATCATAGTTTTGAAGCCGGGGTTCGGACACCTCATGGTACATCTCCAACTTGAACTCACGAAATGGTTTCTCTAGGCCCTGCTCATAGTAGAGCTGCAGGTAACCACTGTCCGTTAGTTTGATGTAGATTGGTCCCCAGTGCCTGGAGGACATGATGTTTTTCTTCTCCGGGATCCTCAGCATCATTGGCCACCCATCCCTGGGCTGGGACAAAGCTGGCCCAGGCGGGTGAGCATCTAGCTCAATCCAGGCTACTGGGTCATCATCAGGTAGTGTTGTGCTGCCAAAATGATCAGGATCATCGATGTGGAGCTGTTTAAGTTTTTCAACAGCATCAGAGTGTGACTGACTTTTGCTTGAATCATCAAAACTGATGGCATCCTGGTAGATGACGATGAGTGAATCTCTTTGGCTTTTGCCTGTGGTACTGGAAATGGAACTGTTTTGGGAACGCCTCTCCTGTTCCTCAAAGAAAGCACTGAAAGGGTTGATAGGAGAGGGCTGTATATCCTGTAAAGTCTCATTCAAGAAAGGATTGGTTGCCCTCCAAGGTGGTGCCTCAGGTATGAAAGGTGGACGGTTTAAGGAGGAAATGTCTAACTTCTGAAGTTTGGAAAAGTTCATCAAAGTGCTCTTGGGACGATCCCTCTTAACTGACCCAGTTGAGTTAAAAGGTGCATCTGGGACCACAGATGTAATAGATGGTATATCTGGCTTCAGAGGAGAGGTGACTGGTAGAGAAGGGAGGCTAATTTCATTATCATCAAAAGTGACCCAGCTGGGGAAACGAGCAGAGGTCACTGGAGGGGTAGGGTGCCCGTTCATAGCTGGACTGCTGGTTTGCCAAGTGATGGCCTCCATCTCTACCTCCTCATCTTCCTGAAGTGAGGAAGAATTGTCTAAAAGGAAAAAGAGACCATATGAGGGCTGCCATTCAGGTCCTGTGGAGTTAGAGAAAATTGAAGTAGGTGAATGAGGGAATGCTAGAATTTTATCTTGAATCTAGTCAGTTCAAAAACAGCTCGATACCTGTCTCAAATGCTTGGTCTCATAATTTTGTAATGAGCACACCACCTTACATGAAGTTAAGAATGTAATGGTAATATCAGAAGCATTAAGTGGTAGGACCAAGCTCTGAAACAGATGTTTTCTACACTTATCTCTAAGGTGTATATTCTTAATTTTTAAGCATTGAAAACTACCTTCTGTACAAAACAATATAAACTGACCTCATTTTTTAAAAAGTTCAATTCTGTCAGTGATAATATGACTACAAATAATATACTTGGAAGAATTCTAGCCCAAATATGATAAAAAAGACAAAATTATTAACATCATTAATATGTATGTAGTAAGTTCATACAACTGAATAAGAAAAACACAAACTCCAACAGAAATATGGGCAAATGACATAAACAGAGAACTCATGAAAGAGAAGCTAAAAATGTCTAATAAGCACATGAAAAATATTGTCTCACTAGTAATAAGAAAAACAAAAATTAAACAAAAAAAATCAGTGAAGATTTTCAAAGTTTTCATTTTTCAATGAGGGTTAGGGTGGCATGAGAGGAACACTAAATACACATTCAATGAGACTAAGTTGCAACAAACACACTGAAAAGTGGTCTGGTGAGATAATTAAGGATCTTAGAAATGTTCATAAGCTATGACTTAGTAATTCTACCCTTAAGAAATAAATCAGGTTGGGAATCAAGTTTGAAGAACAGAGATGTCCATTTTATCATTATTAGGAAGAAATAAAAGGAAAGATTTTAAACATCCAACAAGTGGGATGAACATTAAGAAATTGAGGCACACATAGAATAATAAATACCTAGTCATTAAAATTTTCACAGGTTATAATAAATAAGAAATATTCATAATATAATCTCTTCTTTGTTTCTCTAAAATGTCCATCTTGGGGCTTATTTATTGGATGATAAGCAGGTTATTACCAATAAAGCTCCACCTGCAAGTCCCTCAAGGAAGGGGGTACACAGGACAGGGAGTCTTAATGAGGGAATGATCCAGACCTTAACATAATAAGGACTGTGTCTGCAGAGATTGTGGGAAGGGAGGAGAACAACAAAACCTTTAGCAAGAAGGAGCTGATTTTGATGAACATCTGGCATATAGCAAATACTCAGTAAAGGTTTGTTGACTGTAAAAAGAAACTTTGCTTTGGAGTAGCTCTTTCATTTTCTGTATCTGGAGGAATGTGTATAGGGATCTCTGCCACCACCCCACCCACTATTTCTATTGCTATTCATTCAGAATCAAAGGGAAAAGGATACACAAAGATTCGGATTTCTGATGGCCTTGCTACGACTTTATGCATATCACATCCAAGCACTCCAAATCAGCAACACCACACATAATTGCACATGTAATTACACACGGATGGGATGGCTGGCTTGTCACCGTCCTGCCAGAACTGTATTCAAACAGATAGCAACTTCCTTAATTAGAAAAGGTAGGCTGAATACATACATAAACCACACCTACTCCAGAAATACAATGAGTGCATGGTATTTTCTGTACATGCAGCACTACAAAAGGATTTGAAAGCATTTTAAAATTAAAGATGAGAATCTCCTTCAAATTCAGTTTTGTGGATGTACATACAAATGGTTTATTTTTTGGCAAATGAAGGGAAAGTATCAAAAAATAACCTCGGTTTATAGTATTTACATTTAATGTGTTTATTAATTATTATTATTAATAATAACTTATTTTTATTGGAGGCTAAGGAAAACATTGTAAGCCTTAGTAATATTTTACTAACACAATTACTTCCTAGGAACAGTAACTCATCCTCCCTAGAGATCTGGGCAAGGGGTGGATCTCAAAACTCGTTTCTAATGAGGCAGCTCTGCAAACTTCCAGAAGTTTGTGTTTCCACCACAAAGGAGAGAGAATGTTGAAATTCTGCTTGTATTTCCAAGCAGCACCTGCCTGGCCCACCCCACTAGCAGGGGTATCCCTTGTGCCTGGAATGCATCACCACACCCTGGTTTAGAATAAGCTGAAGTCTTTTTCTTTGGGAGGGCAGCCTTCTGCCAAAGCCATTTATCCTCCTGCCAAAGGGTTCCCCTGTGCTGGTAATCTTGTCCCTGAAATAGCATTTCTCATCTCCTTCTGAGCCAAAAAAAAGAAGGGGAAAAAGGTCTTTGTCTCTACTTAAATATAATTTTCTTACAATAAATTCCTTTTCAAATCAAGTTATTTAAAATCACATCAAGTTCTAGACTTTTTTGATGCATTAGACTCATAACTTAAATGAAATGTCTTTAAATTATAAAGGACTTTTTTGAATTAAATTAATTTCTAGAAATTTTATTTTCTCTTTGATGGCCACTGAAAAACATTGGAAAGTCTCTCTCCTTTGGCCGTTTCATGTTCCATAATTACAATGGTTTTAAAAACCTATCTTTTAGTTAGGAGTGAAACATAGGTCAAATTTCTGAAATTGAGAATTTGAGCCAGGCATGGTGTTGCATGTTTAAAATCCAAGGAACTAGGGAAGCTAAGGCAATAGGATCCCAAGTTCAAGGCCAGCCTCAGCAACTTAGTAAAACCCTGTCTCAAAATAAAAAATAAAGGACTGGGGATGGAGCTCAGTGGTAGATGATTGATTGGGTTCAATCCTCAGTAACCCCAAAAAGGAAAGAGAGAAAGAGAAAAGAAAAGAAAAAAAAAGAAAGAATTTGTTTTTTAACAACATCACATATAAAGAAAAAAATTCTCAATAACATTACATACTTATACAGATGAAAAGCAGGAATGGTTTTTGGTTCACATAAAATAAAGCATTTCTGGAGGTGCAACCAAAGACTGCCAAGAGTTACTTTCAAAAATCATCCCTTATTAAGACACTGATTTCTCTACTGTGACTTAATTTTGCTCCATTTTTCACTTGACTGAGAGACAGATTTGATTGCTTTTACAAAGACTGAATTATATTTCTTGAGTCCCTTTTTATTAGAGAATATTCTTTGGACTTTTACACATAAATAGATAATTTATCTGTATGTAAAACTCCTGTTGGTAAATATTTGCATTATGTGTGATAAAAAATTCATGACCATAATATATAATGAGTGTGTGTTCTTAATAAAAATGAATATACCTTCACAAATAAGTAGGATAAGGAAAATAAACAGATAGTTTACATAAAGAAATATAACTGTCTAATAACTAAGAGGAGGAAAAAGAATTTAACCTTATGAAACAATGAAATACAATTGTCCTAGTATCAGAGATTTAGACAGTTGAAGAAATTTGCATTCTCCTGAAAGGCAATTCCAAAATTTGTCTAAAGTTTTCAAAAACAGTGACTCAAGAGTCTTATAGGAATTTAAGAAAATAAAAAAGATGCAACATTATATATAGATGATATTTATCAAAGTAACATTTGGATCACTAAAAAACTGTGAACAACCTAAAGTTTGAGGTTGCAGGTCAAATTTCTGAAATTGAGAATTTGAGCCAGGCATGGTATTATATATCTAAAATAAAGACTGTTTTATAAATTGTTATACCCTTAGGGATTCTGTGTTGCCATTGAGAGACAATGCTCCCCCCACCCTCTCTGTTTTTCTGTTTGTTTGTTTGTGGTTCTGTGGATTAAACCCAGGTGAACTCCACCAATAAGCTACATCCCCAGCCCTTTTAATTTGTTTTTTGAGGCAGGGTTTATTACTAAATTACTGAGGCAGACCTCAAATTTTCAATCCTCCTGCCTCAGCCTCCCCAGGAGCTGGGATTATAGGCATGTCCTACTGTGCCTGGTGAGATAATGCTCTTGATGTATGTTTATTCACATGGAAGCTGACCATGCTATACTGTTCAGTCAAGTATTTACTTTGAGTAAATAATAACAAGAACCTAGAAGCTGAATTGCCTTGATTTCAGTTATGTATTAGTAGTTTACTAGCTGCATAGCTGGGCATGGTAGCACATGGCTATAATTCCAGCATTTTGGGAGGTGGAGGCAGAAGGATTCCAAGTTCAAGGTCAGCCACTGCAACTTAGGGAGATCTCGCCTCAAAAATTTTTAAAAAAGAGCTAGGGATATAGCTTAATGGTAAAGTGCCCGTGGGCTCTATCCCTAGTACAAACAGGAAAAAAAAAAAAAAGGTTTACTTAATATATGACTTTGGATACGTTTTTAATTTCTCTCAGTTTTACCATCTGATTTTACCATTTCATATTTTTCTAATTTAGGAAAATATAAAATCCTACCTGAAAGGCCAATAATAAAATTTCAGTGGATGTGAGCTGCTCTTACTACTACTACTACTACTAGAATAATACATTTCATTACACAAAGCATATATGTGTTAGAAAGCACTGGACTATAATGTTTCATAATGCTTTGTGTTGAAAACAAATGTCTCAGAGTAAGCACAAGTGTATCAGGGGAGGTGTTTAGGGAGGGAAAAGGAAGGTACTAGAGAATGATATTGATCATTTTATGTTATGTGCATGTATAAATATGGCATAATGAATCCCACACTACGATGTATAGTCATAATGTACCAACAAAATTTTTTTAAATTTTAAATCAGTATCCTTTCTTTTAAAAAACAATTTTAAACATTTAAATCTTAAGCATTTAAAACACTGCTCTGGGGGCTCGGGATGTGGCTCAAGCGGTAGCGCGCTCGTCTGGCATGCGTGAGGCCCGGGTTCGATCCTCAGCACCACATACAAACAAAGATGTTGTGTCCGCCGAAAAACTAAAAATAAATAAATAAATTCCCTCTCTCTCTCTCTCTCTCTCTCTCTCTCCCCCTCTCCTCTCTCTTTAAAAAAATAAAAAATAAAAAAATAAAACACTGCTCTGTTGCTCACAAAATAAAGAAATAATAAAGTTAAAAATGTACCTTTATTACTAATTAACCTTAAAGAAAGGAAATAAACAGTTTAGCTATTGTCTGTTTTAAGAAAGCAGCAGTGAAATATTTCCTAAGATGATTACAATTAGAGCAGCCAGTATGATAAACAATGAGGGAGAATAAAAGACTGGCACATTTATAATCAAGGCTAATTATCTTAAATACAAAGTTAATTATTATCCATAATTCCATTTTATTGACTTATTAAAATAAAACCAAAACCAAAAATCCAGCATTATTTAATTACTATTCCTTCCACTTGTTACCTCCAAATTGCTTTTAGTAAGAGTTGGGCTGCTGCCAAACAAAGCCATGTATAAAGACTAGGTTTTCATTCCCCATCACAGGGAAATTTTCCAGTACCTAAGAGATTTCTAGTGTCTTCACTGATGCAAACTAAAGAGAAATGGTTGCTTCTTTTAATGTTAGACTACAATCTATCTTAAGTTCCCAAAAGATCATAAGAAAATGAAGTAAATTACAATGGTAATCAAAGGCACCCAAAATGAAGGACAAGTAAGAACTATGGTGGCCATGGGGTGAGAAAGGCTAGTAGTCTTTGTAGTTTGAACACAGCAAAATTTTGACATTTTCTTTTCCCCCACTTGTTAATCTAATTTATTAATGCAACAAAAAATGCAGAAAACTTACTTAGAGATGGTCGCTGAAATCTATTGGAAGTGGTATAAACAAATGTTCTTAGATTAGTACAGGTTTCTCAACATGAAATAGCAGTCGCTGTTATATAGGAGAATATACTTAAAACTGTAAATCAGCCCCAGATACACAGCACACATTAAATATTTAATGGAGTAATCTGTAAAGCGAAAAGAGGAACATAGAATTTTAGGACTTAAAAAGATTTTAGAAACAGTAAAACTCGACCTTTCATTTTTCTGAGAAGACTAATGTTTAGTGATTTTTAAGAAAACTGCCCAAGGTGAGATTATAAATCAAGCCCTGCTTTTAATTTTCATTAACTCAGTTATCTCCTTAAAGCTTATTATTCATTAAGCTAAAATCTGTTTAATTTTTCCTATTACCTTTGAGATTGGTAAGAGTTATCTTGATATGCAACTTCTAAGAAGCTTTGTTCAATGGGGAAAAGACATTAATTAAACAGGATTAACATCTATTTATATAGAGAAATTTTGGGCAAAAGGTTAAGAGACATCACCCCCTACTGTGTAACTGTGTATGGGTAAGAGAGGGAGTTAATCATCTGGACCTTATCAAGGGAGCCTCTCACTTGTATAAAGTATGCTTCGCTATGATAAAAAAGAGAGCCAGAAGGTATGATAACCATTTGGGCATATACCCCAGCAACAACCCAGGAAATTCATAAGCCTCAAAGAGCTTTTGGATCCTTAAAGGAGTGAAGGACAATCAAACTCTTCCATGGTATGAAAAGAAGTAGAAAAGCCCTTTTTGATTCAGGAGTTTTTTTAAGAAAGAGTAGTAGTATCCAGCAGCCACTGTAAGGGAGAACATATAGTAGGAGCAAGGGAAAAAAGAGGTCTCTACCCTGACTGATTTAAGCACAGTTCTCAAGACCAGAAGGTCCTAGGGCTGGGACCCAGGAAAAGTACTTCCTGGTGGAGCAAGGGCAAGTCCCCAGAAGCATAGTAGAACTATAGTTCCCAGGCTCTCACTGCAACCAGGACAGGTGACATTCACTGCCAGCACAACTGCCACAGAAGTCTCACTCATATGTGTTTCCACATCCTCATCCCCCCCCCCCCAATCACCATGTTGGGATACACCCCAGAAATGACCCAGGACACTTATAAGCTCCAAGGAACCTCTGGACCCCTGAAGGCTAAGTGAACAGTCAAGTTCCTGGACTTCAGCAAAGAACTACACCCTAAAGTAGGGTAAATAGGGATTGAACTATGATGTTTCATTTGGTCAGGGATATCAACTTCTAAGAGCCTCATCCCTCTTGGGCCAGAATGTAAAATTAGGTTTCAGGCAATTGTAAGATGATTCCCAGATCCTGGAAGTGTTAAGGAAAGTAAAGACACACCACACTATATTTACCTCACTTAACTACAGTAGTTAGGGTACAGAGAAAAAGACCGGACTTACAAAGGAACATCTGGGAGCTTGATTATCATCCTTGATATGCTGGTGAGTAACAGAAAACCAAGCTATGGTTTAGAGAGGATGTTAAGCTGGCCAAATGAAATTAACCAAGAGGTTTGTCTCACCAATGTCTCTGTTAGATCCCTCACTGCTCTCTTTAATAGACAGGTTTACACTGAACCAGCACTAGTGTCCTATCAATCAGTGTCTGCCCCTGCAGAGCTGGTACTCATCATTCTCTTTATATAGAAACTTGGAAGTCTTACTTTTTATAGTGTGAGCCATGGACCAGCTGCCTCTGGGAATGGGCCCACCTCTACTTCTTTTTTTAAAAAAAAATATTTATTTTTTAGTTGTAGTTGGACACAATACCTTTATTTCACTTATTTATTTTTATGTGGTTCTGAGGATCAAACCCAGGGTCTCGCATGTGCAAGGCGAGCACTCTACCGCTAAGCCACAGCCCTGGCCCCCCTACTTATTCTTTGAGTGGGAATTGGGAGTCACCAGTCCTACCTGCTTCGAAGTCTCACCCTGCTAACTTTAAGCACACACAGAGGTATCTTTCCCTTCACAGTTCTAGAGCAGTTATATAGTCATGCCATTCTACTGCAGATCAGATTCAAAGTCTGATCATTTGGACACCAATTCCTGCTTCAAAGCTAATTCTTTAAATTTGATCAGGGGGCTGGTGGTAAGGGCAGAGAATGGTCAGGACTTCTCACATATTATTACAAATGCTGTGCTCGTGTGTGTTGGGGATGAGGATAGGAATAGATGTTCTGACTAAATCTCTACCAAATTTGACTGTCTTCCATTTATTTTCTCAGCCATAAAATAGTTTCTTGAAGAAATTCAAGAAGTCTGATTGGGATTATCAATAGGAAGATTAGGGGCAAATTTCTGTAAGCTGAAAGGACCTCTAAAAATTCTTTCACCTATATTATCAAAGTTCATTTCTCTTTATGTAGATTTTCCAGCAATAACAATAACAACAAAATAACCAACTAGCTTGAGTATGCAATAATCCACTTCTTTTCAATTGAATTTGAATTTGGTCATTTGATTTCATTTTAGAATTTGTTCAACTCTCTTTTAGTTACCAAGATCAAAGGAAACATTTCTACAGACTAGTGATACATGCAGTTCATAAAACTATAAACATCAATTTAAGATAATAGCTTAGAAAAACAGAAAAACAACTAATTCATAGTAGAATAGATTTCTCCAAGCAGCAGAGATCTAGGTGCACTCCTGAACCTCTCATATTTTTCTGAAGACCTCATAAGGTAATCCATGGGCAAACACAGTAAAAAGCTGTTTCCAGATGTTAGTCTTTCAATTTTCCTTACTTGCTATAACATGCACTGTTCACCATACATACAGAAGTGTCTCCTGAATGGACACAAGGCTCACAAGAGAAAGACTAGCTTAAACATAGCTTGTGCTAACATTCAATTGACTCCTGAACCCAGGATGGCCTCCACTGCCTGTTTGGGCCACTACAGATAGTAGAGGGCAAAGCTTGGGCTCTGGAGTCAGAAAGGCCCAGACCTGCCACATGAAAACTGTGGGCTCTTGGGCACATTATTTAACCCTCCCTAAACTTCAGTATTTCTCAACTCTGTAGGGAACTAACATTATTCACTTCAAGGGTTATTCTAAAGTTCAATGGGGTCATTAATGGACATTGTTTAAGAGTGCTCAATAAATATTACTTATTATAGTAAGAGCCAGGAGCAGTGGTATATGCCTGTGTTCCCGGAAGTTTGGGAGGCTGAGGCAGAGGGATCAGCCTCAGCAAAAAACGAGACGCTAAGCATAAGCAACTCAGTGAGACCTTGTCTCTAAATAAAATACAAAATAGGGCTGGGGATGTGGCTCAGTAGTTGAGTAACCCTGAGTTCAAGCCCCAGTACTAAAAACGAAAACAAAAACAAAACAAAACAAGACACACACACACACATTTCAGAATTCTTAAGAAAGCAAAACAGAAGGAAGTGGGAAAGGAGAATGCCTTTAAGTTATATTATTATCAATATGATCATGGAAGAAGGAAAGAAAGAAGGAAAAATAGAAGGGAAATGGGGATGAAGAAAGAAAATGATATATTTGCCTCACGTTATGATTCAGTGAGTCCAAGACTTTCCATAATTATTGCAGAGAGGAACCCTTAAAAGCTTGAGGGAGACAAACTTTAGGCACATAGACATATGCGTTCGAAACGTCACTGTGAATATAACAAGAAGTATGAAAATCCATTCCATAAAGGAATTGTTAAATCACTGATACACTTTGGATAGGACTAAACACCCAACTTTCTATTTTCCCTTTGGTACTAGAGTTGCCTTTGTAAGAAGGGTAGATAAAAGATATTTTAATAGGGCTGGGTATGGTGGTGCTGCCTGTAATCCCAGTGGCTCTGGAGGCCGAGGCAGAAGGATTGTAAGTTCAAAGCCAGTCTCCGCAACTTAGCGAGGCCCAAATCAACTTAACAAGACCCTATCTCAAAAAATAAAAAGGGCTGGGTATGTGGCTCAGTGGTTAAGCAACACTGGGTTCAATCCCTGACACAAAAATAAACAAATAGATAGGTAGATAAATTAGTAGTCTAGACAGTGGGACGATCCACTGGAATATGGGAAGAAAATATTTTGAAACTTCTACTTTTGCTCACTTTTTAAAAAATCATTTGTTCATTTTCTAACCCATCTTTTAAATATGTTATATAACAATAACTAAAGTGCCTATTATACTTGTAATTTAAAAATAAATTGATAATAAGAATGGTATATTTGCAATAAGAAAGATCTCTTATTTCCTTCACTCTTCTATTATTAGGTAATTGAATCAAATACCCCCCCCCCCCAACCACTACCAAAACCCCTCAATGCTAACAGCCTATTCAGGCTTTTCCTATTGCTGGAATCTAATTAAAGTGGACTTCATCACTATTCTTACTTGTTTTCTAAAAAGTTTTAAAACCAACCTTCTAATTAGCCAGAATTATGAAACTGACCTAAACAAATAGCTATTGTGGTTGCTGTTGGGGATAAGGATTATGTGACTTCACATCAGAACACCAGTTTTTCACATCCTTTTTGGGGGTATACACACAGTGTCCAGTGAATACACAGCAATATAAGAAGAGAGGCTGGGTGCAGTAGCACCTGCCTGTAATGCTATTGGCTCAGGAGGCTGAGGCAGGAGAATCCCAAGTTCAAAGCCAGACTCAGCAACATAGTAACCTAAGTAACTTAAGGCCTAAGTAACTTAGCAAGACCCTGTTTCAAGATGAAAAAAAAAAAAAAATTTTTTTTAAAGGGCTGGGAATGTGGCTCAGTGGTACTCCCCCCCACCAAAAAAAAAAAAAGAAAGGTGGGAGAATGCCTATGCCTATAACAGAAAGTATCTCTTAAGTAAATGATTAAAATTGTTTATTGTTCAAGTACCAGACTGAGATTGTTACTTTTGCTTTCAATAAATACTTATGAGAAAAGGTCAACCCACATGGTTCAGAGGGGAAGGACAAAGACAATACAGAGAATGAAATGGAAGGAAGGAATACTGTATTACTTGATCTGCATCCCTCCCCACCACTTTGGATTACAGCTTCATTAACTATCCTTTGGGGAACTCTTCCTTCTCAATCAAGTCTTCATGAATTGTCAACCATGGTGTCCCATCCATGATGCATAAGACTCAAAATAAGTCAGATTCTCTTTGGAAATCTTGAATAGATTCATTCAAAGAAAGAGAAATGTGGGAACTAAGTTACTCAGATGGAGGAACCCTAAAGAGGCTCCATATTAGTTCATATTACTTTGAGCTAAAGCTGCCTAGGTTCCTGCCATGTATTGGAGATAGTAAAAATGGCTACAGATTCTTCTATCTCTGTGCTTTCGGGCAGTCCCCCTCCCACACTGACTCTGATTTTGGTCATATGATTTGCTTTAGATAAGATGAAATTCATATATTGCAAGCAAAAATTTGAAAAGTGCTTGTGCACTGGGGTTTGCTTTTTTTAAATGCACTTGGAACCCTGAAATTATCATGTGAGTGGTCTTCCAGGGGATGAGTGATCACATGGAAGAAAATCAAGACATGGTAGCTGAGTAGGCAACTTGAATGCAAACCCATAAATAAGTCCCTGAGGAGATCAGCTGAGCCCAGTGCAGTTTGGGGATGCTCAAGTCCTATCCAGATTGCTGATTTACAGAATCAGAAGCTAAACTAATGATTGTCTGCTCAAGCCACTAAATTCTGGGGTGGTTTGTAACACAGTAAAAGCAGATACACCAACTTCCCAAAGCCTGAGTATTTAGCTTTTCTTTTGATTCTGCAAACTACTATGTCCTTAGAATGAATTCCTTTTGCTTAAAGTTAATTGACTTTTGTTTCTTGCAAGCTCCTTAGCAACCAGGCAAGAGATAGATGAAAAGATCCTGTATATGACCATT
The DNA here is from genome assembly GCF_021218885.2 of Marmota monax. Taxonomy (NCBI): domain Eukaryota; kingdom Metazoa; phylum Chordata; class Mammalia; order Rodentia; family Sciuridae; genus Marmota; species Marmota monax. The sequence continues at coordinate 14,435,177 of NW_026695241.1, read as the reverse complement.
GAGAAAAAAAAATATTAGTTTTATTGCTCCTCTCTATTCTCTCTCATTCTTTCCACAAGGAGATAGAACAGTGTTATTACTGCTTAAGTAATACAAAAGCAATATTTCAAACTCTTAAGTTTAGAGGGAAGGAGTTATAGGACTCTTACTGAGAAAACTGCCACCTCTGGTCTGGGTCATGGTATAAACATGTGGGAAGCAGATGGACCTGACTGTGTGGCCAGGCAGTCAGGAAGAACAGAGTCCACTCTTATTCATATCTAGCCTACTCTACCCATTAGCTCTGTGACCTTGAGTAAGTTACTTAAAAGCACCAGGCATCAGTTTCCTCAACTGTAAAATGGAAATAATGAAAGTATTTCTCTCTGAAGTTGGTATAAGAACTGAGTTCATGTATATGATGTGTATTTAGCAAACATTATATAGTATTTGATATTATTATAGAATATAATAATTCTCTAGAATCCATGTGCCCGTGGGAGAAGACTTTGGAGAGAGATACTTGGCATTATTAACCATGGAACAGAAGGTTTTGTGTCTAGTCTCAGATCTACTGAAAGCCTTGTACCAATTTTGTCACTATCAAATGGAATAATCATCATTTCTGCTCTAGTCCACAGAATTATTTGGAAGAAATATAAAAGAACACATGAACATGTATCTCAACATTCAACAGTGCTCAATCAACGTATAGTTAGGTCTATAATTATTATTGAGATACTGAAGTAGTTTTATGTTCCAAATGAGTTTGAGTGGTTTAGAACTAAGTGGACACATCTTAGTGATATATGAAGGTACTCTTAGCATAAAGATTTATTTGTAGACATATTACACTGAAAGTTGTCTATACCAACTGTGGATCTGTGATGCGAGGTTTAGTTATATATCAGATTAAAGAGGTCATGGTCTTTACAATAGTCTCCAGGACACCATAAGTGTTTCGGAGGAAGGGAATAAAATCAACTAACTAGAGAATAGGGAAAGTAGGAAAGGCACTATCTATATCTATGTCTATGTCTATATACATCCTGAACTTTCAGAAGCCACATGATTTACCTGCTGCCTATCTCCTAATGATTTGAATATATTTGAATATATATAAATACATATTTATATTGAATATATATAAATTTGTAGGTTAGAATCTAAAACCCAATATAACATTATATAGATGTGGGCCCCTTTTGGAGGCAATGAAGTTGTGAGGAATTGCCCTCATAAAAGGGCTTTGGGGAACTAGGTAGGCCCTTTTGCCCTTTTGTCCTTTTTACCATGTAAGGACCAAAACTTCTAAGGTTCCATCTTAGAAGTGAAGAGCAGGTCCTCACCAGACACTGAACCTGCAGGTATCTTGATTTGGATTTCTCAGACTCCAAAACTGTGAGAAATAAATTTCTGTTATTTATAACTTAAGCAGTCTAAGGTATTTTGTTACTAATAAACTAAGATGCCATTTGTCCCTAGGACCACAGGGTTAAGTGTCTGTTGCTTTAGGTGGGAATAACTAAGGGATTCATTACATTGAATCTCATGTACTCATATGTGAATCCATTTCAAAGCATATTGGTTTTATACATGGTTCTAGCCATCAAATTCTAAAATATCACAAAGTTAAATTTCTTGATTTGTAAGGAAGAAATTGTAAAGGTACAGAAGGGCATATAGATAGTTAAAGCCATCTAAATCCTGTGATGATCCAGGTCACCATATTATATTTCCTTCAAGCTGTCTACTTGGCATGTACATATTCATAAACACATATTTATAGGGATTATTGTATCAGGAGTTTTAGAGCTAAATTTTTGCTTAATATCCTAGATTGAGAATTTTCATGGAATAGCATTAAAAGCAAGAAGTATGAAGAAAGCAAGTACAAGCAGCTGTTGGTAGTTTCTAATCAAGCTGTTGGTTTGTGCATTATATTTGCTGAAAAAATTTGGAGGGAACAGTATTGAAACATTAATCCTAGTATGCAGATGCAGTGTTTGGCCATCTTCATGGGAACATTCAGGATATGTGGGAAGTAATAAAGTGTGATACTGGATCACTGATGATGATGATTTGATTCATAAAGTAAATTTGATTCTTGTTGACATTTAAAGTCAGAGACTTCAGTAGACAGAGATGAGGCAATGGGATCAGGGCTGCTATTTTCAAATCTAAAGCTTCTTGCCCAGCTGTAATACATCATGAAATGTTGATAAACATGATTCCTTCTACTCTTCAAAAATAGTAGCTTTTGTAGCCTATGTTGAGGGCCTTTCCAGGGGATCAGGTGAAACCTTCTTTGCAGCCAGACACACAGCAGATTGGTGGATGTGGTTATGTCACCTCCTGTTCTCTGCATGTGAGAATTCAAGCATGGACATAAATGTGCAAATAAGTAAGAACCTTAGTTAGAATGCATAACACAAAATACAGAGGTATGCTTTTACAAGAACATACACTATTTGGCATGGGAATTTCTTTTTCTTTTTTTTGGTACTGGGGCTTGCACCCGGGGTCTTGTGCATGCTAAGCATGTGCTGTATTACTGAGCTAAACCCCAGCTCTAACATGGGAATTTCTATACTTTCTTCAAGAGCAGACACTAGTTAGCATGAATTTGATGAGGTCTGCTATCAAACAAAGAAGAAACAGTTCCTAAAATATTTAGAAAGAAAGAATGGAACTACCCTATCAAAAATCTTGTGAAGATTTCTGATTAAAATTTAGAGTGTCAGGCTGGGGATTTAGTCAGTGGTAGTGTGTTTGCCTAATATGTGCAAGACCCTGGGTTCAATTCCCAACACCATACACACAGAGAGACACACACACACATACACACACAGAAATAAATAGAAACTAAAAATTAAATTAAGAATATCAAGGGGTGTATAAGAGATAAACATACATGATTTCAGAAGGAGGGGGAAACTGACCAGGGAAAGAGGTTTTTGTGCTGTGAGTTTTTCTTCAAAGAATTTAATTTGGGATTAGATTCTCTAATCTTTAGAGCCTCTGGTACCTTCTAGAGCATGCCTGGAGCACTCTAGAGCCTTCTGAAGTACAGACCTCAGGGTAGGAGAGTTAGGTGGAATAGTGATAAGCCACCAAACCTCCAAGACAACCCTACTCACAAGATTCAGCCATGCCACTGCTGTGTGCCAGGTGCTCTGTCTGGAGTTGTGCCGAAAAAATCTCACTTGATCCTAAAACACCTGAATGAGGTAGGTCCTATCATTACCCCTATTTTAACAATGGGGACACTAAGGCATAGGGGGTAGGTGATTGATCAAAGTCACAAAGCTAGTAAGTGGAGACCTAGCATCTGAGTATAATATGTCTGTTTGCAACACCTCAGTCTTGAGCACTCTGGTATACGGCAGCATTGGGTCTGCAGCTCAATGTCATTCAAACTGGCTGAGCGTGAACAAATTTCTCTATTACTCAGTCTCAGTTTCCACATTTTAAAGAGAATAATAATTTTTCCTATACCACAAAATGGTTATGAAAACCAAAGGGGACACATGAATGCCATTTGTAAAATAATGCATGCTCTACAACCAAAGCTACTTTTGTTATTACAATGAAAAATAAGCAGGCCCTTGTTCATTCATTTGAAGGGCTTTTTTTGTTTGTTTGTTTTGTTTTACTTCATTTTTTTGCTTAGGATAAGCTTCTAAATGTAACAATCAATATAAAGCAATGCAGATAACTGACATGCATTGCTATGCACCTGAAATATTGAGAAAGAACAGAAAATATCCCCTCTATCCAGGATTCTGTAATCGGGGTGGGATGGGGAAAATGGGAAATAGTGGTTATTTTGACAAGACAGTGACTTAGAATAGCTGCTTGGAGGGTTCTGTAACTCCAGTGATGGAGCCTACTTTAACAGATAGCTGGCAAGTGACACTTCTCTTATGGAAAGAGGAAATAACTATCAAGGATTTGTGGTGCTCCAGATAACAACTTCCTCTTCCACCAAAATAAAGCAAAGCAGATGGAAATAATAGCCTATCTGTGGTCCCTATTCCATGTGCCATCCACAGTACAGACTAGGGGAGGGTTCTTCCAACATCAGGTCTCTGAAGCCTCAACTGCATCTGGTAGACAAAACCCCAGAATTGAATGCCAAGCTTATGAAGAGTTTCCTCTGAGCAAAGTCACCCTGGACCCACACTAAACTCTCAAGCAGGGTTGAGGTCCCTTATCTATACCTTGATCACACTATACACAGGCATGTTCTGTTGTTTATTTTACTACTCTGGACAGTAGTTCCTAGAGAAGAGAAGCCACAGAAAAGTCTGTTGAGCATACCTGCACTAAGAGTTTCACCGAGGAAGATCTAATTGGGACAGAGCACCTTCTAGCATTCAATGATGAAAGAATCAGGTGACTCGAAAATAATTTTAGAAAGATTTGCTAGAAATGGATCTGAGGTATATTAATATGTAATGTTTTTAAACTTTAAACCAATACAATTAATCCATGACACTGAAGAACACTTAGAAAATGTGGACACAGGAAAGAAATAAAACGTACTTTTACCACCAAAATGAAAAACATCTGGGCTACAAACAAAGCTGATAAAGGAGAAGCTGAAAATAACAACAGATAAAAGTATTCACGAATTCCCTGTAGGGCTCCCACAGGGCTCAGGTGACACCAAACTGCTTATGGTACTAGATGATGGTAGTCTCTTTAAAATACATGCCTGAGGGGGCTGGGGTTGTGGCTCAGCGGTAGAGCGCCCAGCATGAGCGAGATCCTGGGTTCAATCCTCAGCACCACATAAAAATAAATAAGTGAAATAAAGGTGTTGTGTCCAACTACAACTCAAAAATAAAAAAATAAAATACATGCCTGAACTTCTGGCCTTTAAGGCAATTCCTTTGCACCCCTGGGAATGTTATAGAAACACGTTATGGAAATTACACAGAACGAATGTGTTGCACATCAATATATTGTAAGATCATCCCCTAAAATGGAGAAAAAGTTATCTGATAAAATTTAATGCCTATTAATGATAAAAATTCTCAGATATTAAGAATGAAAGAGAATTTCCTCAGTTTTATGTACATAAACCCCAGCTAACATGATTAAATATTGAATGTGTTCTTCACCATTTGTATTCAGTGTTGTATGAGAGTCCTTAGACATTGCAACAAGGCAAGGAAAAGGAATAAAAAGCAAAAGAAAGAGGTAAAACTTTGTTCACAGGAGACCTGTGTGCTCAGCAAGTCCAAAAATATCAATAAAATTATAAAACTAATAAGTAAATATATTAAGGTTTCAAGATACAGAGTCACTATTTGAAACTTAACTTTATACTAAAATATTAACACATGAAAATAAACATTAAAAATATGATTTGTAACAGAACAAAATGTCAAACATATAAAAGTAAAGTTAATAAAAGATGTATAAGACTTTTACACTGAAAACTATAAAACATTACCAAGAAAAATTACAGAAGGGTCTAAGTAAATGAAGAGCTTTCATGTTCATGGATTTGAAAACTCAATATTGTTAAGATGAAAAAGTTTCTGAAACCAATGTATAGAATTCATACAATTGCACAATTTGGTATCAAAATATTAACAATGGCCTTTTTTTGGTACAGGGATTGAACCCAGGGGCACTTTACCATTGAACCACTTCCCCTGACTTTTATATTTTTATTTTAAGATATGGTCTTTTTTGCTAAGTTCCTTAGGACCTTGCTGAGTTGCCAGCACTGGCTTTGAACCTGCATTCCTACTGCCTTAGCCTCTGGAGCCTGTGGGATTACAGGGGTGTGCCACTGCACCTGGCAAGACATTCTTGAAGATGAAAAATGTTGGTGGACCTACTTTACCAAATTTCTAGATTTACTATATAGTTGTAGTAATTAAATAGTATCATAGGAAAAACAAGTTATGGAAAAGAATGAAGAGTCTAGAAATAGATCATATATATACAGCACTTGAGTTTTGACAAAGGTGTCATGAAATCAATGAGGAAGGAAAAATTCTTTTCAATGAAGTGCTGGAGCAGCTGGATATCCATATAGAAAAATAGAGACCTTAACCATTTTTTCTCTGTATATGTGAAAATTATTCTTAGGACTCAGAGATTTATTAAAAAGCTAAAATCAGAAAGCTTCTGCAGGAGGAGGACAGAAAATTATATTAATGACCTTTAGGGGAGGCAAAATTTCTTAGGACACAATAAGTACCAACCATAAAAGAAAAAAAAGTATAAATTTCCCTTCATCAAATTATCAAGACAATATTTAAAAAGTTAAAAGGCAAGCCAATGAAAAAGACTTGCATCCAGAATGCATTAAAAAAAAAATCTTCCACAAATCAACTAAAGGACAAAAAGAAGCTATCTGAAAGGCCAGAGAGCATATTAAAAAAAAAAAAAAAAGAGCTCAACAGGTAAATACAAATAAAGGTATAAAGAGATCCTATGCACTTCCTAAAATGGCTAAAATTAGGAAGCATAATATCAAATGTAAACAAAGACATGGAGCAAGTAGAATTCTCATACATTGTTAGTAAATGTACAGAATGGTAAGTTCACTTTAAAAGATGATTAGGCAGCCTCTAATAAATATAAACATTCATCTACCTTTCAACCCAGCCATTCTACTCTTACGTTTGTGCACAAAAAATATGTCCCAAAGAGACTTGCTCAAGAATGTTCATAGTAGCTTCATTCATAATAGTAAAAAACTGGACATGCTCCAAATATATATTAGTAGGAGAATGGGCAAGCAGATTAGAACAGATTCTTATCATAGAATATTACCATAGCAATAAAAATAAATGAACTATTTATACATGCAACAACCTGATGAATCTCAAAACCACTATCTGAATCACAAAAGTTTCTATTACAACATCATTTATTGTGGTTTGATTCATTAATCTCACATCAACACTTAAAGTAGATACTGTTTTCAGTTTTAATAATAAAAATATTCACAGAGGAAAAATAATATCTAAGATTATAATCATTCAATATTTGTTGAACATGTACTATTTGCTACCAGGCAGTGTGTCTTGTGCCAAGAATGTAATTCCCAAAAATAGACACAATATTTAACCCAGTCCTTCCACTATGCAACACAGCCAAGTACTGACATACCATATGTAAACAAGGAACGTGACACTGACACTGCCTTTAAGAAATTCAGAGTGTAGCAGAGGATGCAGGCTAATAAATAATCAATAGAGTCAAATCAATTAGAGCACAACATGAAGTGCTCTTACAAGGTATATAAAAACTGCCATGTGAACTCAAAAAAGGAAACGACTGATAATTTTGCCTCAGATAGCTGAAGCCAAACTGGCAAAGGAGCTGACAGTTCATTTTGGTAGACAGAATGCCTGAAGGCACTGGGTACTGTGGAAAGTGCTCAAGGTTTACACCTGGTTGAAATGCCAGCTCAGTGTCCACATCTGTGAAATGCAAATAATTATCCAATGACTTGAAAGCTTCTTGTGAAAACTGGGGGGGAAAAATGCCTATAAAGATCTAAAACCATGCAGAAGAAAGTCAATTTATTATTATTTTTTATTTTTGAACAAAAAACTGGTACTAGTTAGATTGACAGCAAGTATCTCTTAATGCAAATTTCTGTCAATTTTCAGAAAGTTTAGCCTCTCAAAACAAAAATATTAAGTTTCTGAGGCTGAAAGCCATGATACTACATTTTAAACTCAAGGTGATTTGCTAACTTTTGATCTCCCTCCTCACTTGAATGTGACTTAAGCCCCAACACATACCACAACCCTGTGGAAGAAGGAACTAGTTGTCTCAATCTGAGTAGTTCATGAGAAAGTTAGAGGCCAGAATGCAACGCTAAGACCAGTGAGAGCAGTAGCCACATTAGCCTATGCCTTCTTGTGAATAACCATCCAGAAGCATGCACCTTATCAGCTGACTGCTCTGTGCCTAGCTCGAAGCAATGCTCACCTTAATCTGCATCAGATACCTGTCTGTAAGTTTCTAGAACAGAGACTAGTAATAACCATTAAATTAATCTGAGAGAGACAGTCCAGTAAGGTAGGACCGAAATGGCAGAACTTTTTCAATATACATTGGCTCTTCCTGCAGAAACTGGAGGCTTATCTGCATCCAAGATTTTAATATAGATAATGACATAGGTTCAGTATCCCTTCTGATGGTGTGCCAGGTTAGTGCTGCTGAATATGAAGAAGGCATTTCTAAAATAAGAGCTCAGAATTTGTTTGTAAGGTTGATAGACTCCTGACATTTACAGTCAAACTAGAATCATTAAAATAAGAGAGTGACCACTGTGTCAACTTCTGCCATCTACAAGGTTTTGTTTGGCTGACAAACTGACACAGAAGGGTATTATTACATTGTTTAATCAGAGCAAATACTCTGAACAGCTCTATGAGGATCATGGTACATGGAGAGGGGGATGGCTTGCACTGTACCACAGTCTGTGGGTGAATAGTCTGTTAGCAAAATGAATTAAACTCTCTAAGCCTCAGGTCCCTCACCTATAAAATGGGGATAACTATGCCCTGTAGGAGGGCAGATGTTGTGACAGTTACAGATAACGCAGACAAGTGCCTGGCAGAGTACACTGGATAGAACAGAACCTAATCAATGGTTGTTTCTGTAATTATAATTAACATAATGCACTGTCTTCAGTAGTTTTGCAGGAAAATAGGGAGTAAGGAGAAAATATACATAAATTGATTGCTTTTGTTGGCTAGACACCATGTTAAATGGTTTTTAACCTGTTTATATGGAATGCAGTTCAGTGAGTGTGAGTGTATGTCACAGGGATACAGAAACACACAGAATTAGTATGAATTAGAATAAGAATATGAGGTAATGTATACTCAGTGGAGGATAAGGCAAAAGAAAAGGAAAGGAAGTAGCTTTCAGAAGAAACATGTGTACCCTGTTACTAGACTGTAAGCTATTTGAAGGCAAATTCTTCAATGTTTGGATTACTTCACTTTTTACCCTGTTTTTAGTCCTCATTATATGTCCTTTGGGAGCACCTGGCACTCAGTAAATATTTATTTAGTACATACCCAAGCCAGGTGTTGTGCTCACTTGCAGGTGTGACTGTTAGCAAACACAGGAAAAGGAAATCAACAGTGGTGGTGTGGGGACAAGTGTCAAGCCATGGCTTGGAGAAGCAGAAATGTCCTTTGCCCCATTGGTTGAGTCACTGCACCACCACATGACACACTGTGACAAGTCCATTCACAATAACAACACAAAAGGTCATTCCTCAAACAAAGCAATGAACCCCAAATAGAAGTTCCAAATCTTAACAGGAAAAGTCTGGTTCTGCTTGTTGCCCTCTAACCCAGTTTGCTGATCAGGTGCATAAAATATTTCATCATCCCATTCTGAACAAGGTGTTCAACATACATTAATTTATTAATCCTAGATACAACCCTATGGAAGGTTTTACAGCCTGTAGGTAAGGAAAATAAAATTCAGAGAGCTTAAGTAACTTGTCTGCTGTTAAAAATCAACCAGGTTATAGACCAGCACTCTCTTCATCTACTGGAAGGAGAATACACTCAGAGGAAGGTGTACATGTTCCAAGAGGATGGTGCCATGAACGTTTACAACTGAGCACATTCACACAGCCAGCCCAGATAAGCACTTCCTTCCAGCCACTCCTCCCACCAAGAACCACTATTTTGACTTCTAACAACTCTGTGAGCTTGGCCCAGAACACTCTAACCTATGGTAATTGCTTCTTCTGTTTAATTCTTTTGTTTTTCTTATCTGTATTACTCATTTGGAATTTACTGATATTCTCTTATAGAGTCAACTGTTTGTTCTTTTTACATTTCTTTTTCTACTTATAATCTTAAGGCCTGGGTTTTATATAGGGTGAACATTCCTTATCTAAAATGCTTGGGCCCAGAAATGTTTCATATTGTGTATTTTTTCAGACTTTAGAATATCTGCATATACATAACAAGGAATCTTGGGGACATGATCAAAGTCTAAACACAAAATTCATATATCTTATACATATAACCAGAGATTATTTTATACAGCATGTTTAATAATTGGGACATGAGGTCATTTGTGAAAATTTCTACTTGTGGTGTCATGTCAGTACTCAAAAAATTCTTTTTTTCTTCCCCCTCATACTGGGGATTGAACACAGGGTACTTTACCCATGAACTGCATCTCCAGTCCGTTTTACCTTTTATTTTAAGACAGGGTCTCACTAAGTTGCTGAGGCTGGCTTCAACCTTGCAATCCTCTGCTCCTAGCCTCCTGAATAGTTTGGATTGCAGGAGTGCATGACAGCTCAAAAAATTTTGGATTCTGGAGCATTTCAGTTTTCAGATATTCAGATTAGGGATGTTCAACATGCATTTCCTTAATTCCCCAAGCAGTTCTCACATGGAACAGTTATGACACAATATAATAATACTCTACCTAAGAGATATTTTCTACTTACTTTATACCAGACACTGTTTTAAGCACTTTACATGTATTTTCTCATTTAATTCTTCCAGTGATCCTATGAGATAGTATTCCCATTATCTCCCTTTAACAGATGAAAAAACAGGCACAAAGCAGCTCAGTAACTTACCCAGTGTCACACATACAAGGAGGGATGGAGTCAGGATTCACACCCAACCAATGTTATTTTAGCCTTTGTCTCATTATTTCCCTTTCTGTAAACTTCTTATTAAAGTATAAAGCATATGGAAAAGAACATAAATCTTGTGTTTAAAGTTCAATGAATTTTGACAATGTGAAGACACTAGGAAATTCAACAGATCAAAAGACAGGACACAGTCAGCACTGTAGAAGACCACATTTGTCCAATTCTACTCATGAAGTCCCTCCCCTCAGGGTAATCATTGTCCAGACTCCTAAGACCACCTGTTAGTTCACTTATTTTTAACTTTTATAAATGAAATAAAATAGTCTGTTCTCTTGATATTTGTGAGATTCATTTTTGATGTTGCATGCAGTGAGCTAATTTACATCTCTGTATTGTATTCAATTGTGGGAATGTGAAGTAATTTATCCCTTGTATTACTTAGGTCATTTGGTAGTTTCTGGACTTGGTGATTATAGCTAGCATCTCTGTGAACATTCCTGTATGTGCCTTTTGGTACATGTGTGCACACATTTATTTGGGGTACCCAGGAGCAGAACTGAGCTGCCATCATTTGCAAATTAATAGTATTAATTTACACTGCTACTCAGTGAACCACAGCATTCTGGTGGCTCTACATCTTTACCTGTCATTTAGATTTTAGCTGATGATGGGTCTGTAGTGTGTCATATGGTGCATTTAATTGACTTTCACTAATGCCTAATGAAGTTGTGCACTTTTCATATGTTTATAGCCTCCTTTGTGAAGAGATTTTTGTGAAGAGGTTTTTGTGATGAGCCTTTTCATGACTTTTGTCCTGTGTCTGCTGTGTTCTCCTTGATTCATAGAAATTCTTTATATATTCTGGAAATGAGTATTTGTTAGGAGTATCTACTGTAAATATCTCCTCCTATGCTGTGGCTTGCCTTTAACTTTCTTATTGATGGCTTTGCTTAACAGGCATTTTAAATTTAATCTGATCTAATTCATCATTTGTTTTTTTCCTTTATGGTTAGTGTTTTCAGGGTCTTATTTAAGAGGCATCTCCTTAGAGATACTGACTGGTGGGGTGGTCCACCAAGGTTCCTGCTCTCCTAAGCCAAACGCTAAGCCCAATCACTGAAAAGTTCTATCCCTTAAAAATGACCCTTTGGAAAGTGAAACAAACTGACAATGCATGTTGCTCATTCATCAAGATGTGGCACCCAGAAGAAACCATCTGCAAGTCCTTGCCAGAGGGCCTGGCTCCCGCCTATTCTGATTCTGGCTCTTCAGCTTGATTTTTCAGCATTCCCTTTGATTCTTGTGAGCACGACCCACCAAATCTTTCCAACAAACTCTCCTTTTAAATTTTCTAATTAGGCAAAGTTTATTTTTGTTGTTTTAACCAAAGAATCCTACTGATTCCGTAATTCACTCTTTTCATTTTGATGTTCTCTATTTTTACCTAGGGCATCAAGCCCTGATAGCCTGTGTGATCAGTCACACAATCTAAACAAGAAATTTCACTTTCAAGGAACTAAATCCTGATGAGTCAGTTCATGATCACAGCATGACTTTAAACAAGTCATCTCCAAAGATGGCTCTACCTTGACTCTTAGGGAAATGAAGGGGAAATCTAACTAAAACTAGGCATCTTCCAATATAGCAGACATAAAAAAATACAATAGAACATTAACCCTTTAACCAATTAGCACCAAAGGGAGCACTGCAGTTATGCCTAAACATGATAATTACTAGCTAAATTTTAGCTTGTTGCTCTAATAAAAATCACCGATTATTTCAATGAAAGAGAAACAATAATTTGGGTGGAATATTAAAGAATGCACATTCTAAATGTCAAATTTATCCTGGCAAGGATAAAGGAGGCACATACAGAAACCCTGACTGCTATAACTGGGTGTTGGGGGTGTCATCTCGGTGATGACTCTCTTAGACCTTCCATGTTTCAAAATAGGAGCATAGGGCAACAAGAGAGAGTGAAAAACAATAAGCAGATATACTTCCAAATGAGGCTAAGCTAGTGAGCTATGCATACTGATGCAATTATCACATCAGGTATTTACTGCATCTTTTGGAGGTGCTTTCAGAAGGGGCAATGTTAACCTTCAGCATAACCTAACTGGTGGCAAATCTTCACTCCTTGAAGTTGACTGGTGAAAAAAAAAAAAACAATCAAAACCCAGAGTATAAATTTATTTTCTTTTTTCTAAAAAGGGACAGTACAAGCTGGTGCACACAATCCTAGTGACCCAGGAGGCTGAGGCAGGAGGAGCTCAAGTTCAAGTTTAGTCTCCACAACTTAGTGAGATCCTGTCTCAAAATAAAAAATAAAAAGGGCTGTGACTGAATGGTACAGTACCTCTGGATTCAATGGTTCTGGCACCAAAAAAAAAAAGGTGTGTGTGTGAGGGGGGTACTGTATAATGTAGCATGTAAGAGCATGGGCTTCAGAGTTAGAGAAATCTGGGTCCTACTGACTCCTGATGGTATGTAATCTTTGAACGAAACAGCCTGGCTGACATTTAATTTCCTAATGAGTATGGTCGATAAATGGGATAATGAATTTAAAGCTATTATATCTTTAGCTTCTAGTATTATGATACAAAGATAAGAAAGAATTACTTTTGACTTTGAATATAAATTGCTTCTGAAAGGACTTCCCAAGCAGAAATTTACAAATTTTAAGTACTGTCATTAGTCACTGTTAAGATTTACACTCTCTGGATTTATGCAATTGAGCCCAGTCCTAGAAATAATTTTTAAAAGGACTGTGAGCCCTTGTGCTATGGTGGGGCATTTACTCACAGGTGTACCTCTCGGTGTCTGACAAGGCCTAGCCACTTATGTGGCAACTCTTGTACCTGTCCCTGGCCACTCAAAGGTGGGTGTGGGAGGGTAGTAAAGAGAGTATGGCTTTTTGTGCAAGAAAAAATGAGAACTGATGGAGGAAACAAATTCTCAATGGACAACCAGATTCACCCAAAGGATGTGGTTTTATCCATAGACATATACTCTGAGGGATTGCTGGAAGGATTGGGGACAGATGCCTTTCTGTCCTAGTGGGCTTTAACAGGCTGTGTCTTCCACATTCAGAAGTGCTTGCTGCTGGGTAATGCTAGCCAGGTAGAACAGGATGGGCTTCTGACAGGAGCCCCTCCTATGGTTTAGCAACTAGATTAACAATCTTCCCCTAAAACTTGCTCTGTCTTACTTCTGTAGGGACAGAAATAGGTTTTCAAATTCCCCTCCACCCCAGATCAGGTATTTTGACCCTGAGCCTCAGTTTGACAGGGAACATGTGGATGTGAGCAGTAGGAACATAAGGTTAAGAGGATAATTAGCTGAGCCCATAGCTCTGTCCCCCACTTTTTCTTTTAAAAGGAATTTACCTGCAACCCTGCCTGGGTTAAGTCAATAGGATATGTTGCATTCCTCAGCAAAGAACCTATTATCCACAGGGAAATGCAGGCCCAAAATGTTGAGATTAAAAACACAAATTATCCTAGGGGAGGGGGCAAGGGGAAGGGTTCTGTGATTCGTACACAAACCAGATTCTAAAATTCAGTAAGATAAAGATAATTCCCACTAGCCAATTAGAACTGGTCAGCACGGACCAAAGTGACCCAGAGTTGCCTTGGATCTTTACCATGTACAGTGGACATATAACTTCTGAAGTCATCCTGTTGTCAGTCAAAAATCAATTATCCTTGGGCAAGACTCTCTGGAAACTTGCCCGGGACCCCCAATAAAATTGGAGGGCAGGCTGGGGTTGTGGCTCAGCGGTAAAGTGCTTACCTCGCATGTTTGACACTGGGTTAGATCCTCAGCACCACATAAAAATAAACAAACAAAATAAAGGTTAAAAAAAAACAAAACTGGAGGGCAGGAAGGGCACATCATCCTTCTCCTTCTGAGAGGACCCATTCTCTCTCAAAAGTATCCCCTTTCCCTTCGATCCCTTTTAAATAAACTCTATTTTTTTTTTTTTTTTACTAAGTATTATGTCTTCTCTAGAATCCTCTACACTGGTGGGTCTCCTTCATAACAAATGCCTTTATCAATAGAATGAGGGAAATCATATCTGTACCTCACCTTACCATGCAAATTAAATGAGATCTCACGAAAAGCATTTATTATACTGGCTTATAATGGTTGCTTAAAAGAAAACAGCTATAATCATCATTATTAGTAATTTTAAACAAAGGAGATGTGAAATATTGAATCTAAGCTGTTAAAAAGATAATCTATAATTGAGAGAAAAATTTAGACTTCTCTGGATAATTCTAGAATTTTCTAACTCTTGATTTGATCATTGGCTACTATATATTTTTTTAAAATACTTGTAGTTGTAGATGGACACAATACCTTTGTTTTATTCATTTATTTTTATGTGGTGCTGAGGATCGAACACAATGCCTTAAATGTGCTAAGCAAGCACTCTGCCACTGAGCCACAACCCAAGCCCAGCTATTATATTTTGAGTGCACATTTTCTCCAAATACTTTTTCTATACCTTCTTGTTTATTTATATATTCTTTAAAATTTTACTTAATTAAGAGAATTTTTAAATATTTAATTATCCAGGTGTTGTGCTCTGTAGATCTGATACTTCCTTGGAATTGCAGAGCTAGAGAGGATGAGGTTCCACTATGAAATACTCTTACAAGGTAAGTCCCCAGACCATGATAGAGTTCAAGAATCTTATTCTGTTTTGATCATGATATGTATCTAAGAGCACAGAGTTGCAGGGAAGCCACTCTTCAGTGGGAAAAACAGGAACTGTTCCTTGTTTCATCACTGCCTTTTTTAAAGGCATGCATTTCCCATGGAGAGTCAGGGATAATGGGATAAAGACAGGAAGCGACTGGGCCAAAGGTGGTGTATCTTATTTGAGAATTCTCCACACAGATGTCTACCATTAAATTTCAAAACAATGGCTCTAAAATTGTTTTATGTCCTGGTGACTTTGAAAGAACAACAGGCCAAGAGACCATGTATGCAGGAACCTGTATGAGGGCTGGAAGACCTGTTATTCTGCTATCTAAAGAATTCATTTAATACCTACAGGTCTCACTTTCTACATTTTAAAGTGAGAGGGCTGGGTTAGATGATCCTATTTTAAAGATAGGACAAATTCATATCCATATTTCTAAAATTCATATCCATTCTTCTCCTTTTTATTGTGAAAGACAACCATGTATGCCACTCTAGTTTGGCCAGAAAGAATATTATACCACTTTTGATAAGATGCAAATGAATTAAAAAATAAAATATGAATTCATGTTAAACAAACACACACACACACACACACACACACACACACACACCACCACCACCACCACCACCATCAGCATTCTGCAGTCATCACCATCTCACATGTACCTTCTGAGGCCTACTTTTCTCTTGCACCATCTATGGCAAGAAAGTGCCTGTGAACCCTCATGATGGTCATTTAATTTCCACCTATAAACAGTCAAGACTAACTAACTGGCAGACACATGGGCTACATAAGTGGCAGCTCCTCTCCATTTGCTGCAGTCAATATGTGAGCAATGGGCAGAAGTAAGGGTTAAGCTACAAAGAACTGAGAACTCTTATTGGCTTCCCAATAGCTGCATATCCAGGAATTATTCATGATCTAACTGTGACTAATATTTATGGGCACCTACTAAATGCCAGGCCCTAATGCCATGTGCTTTATATACATTATCTCACTTACTACTCCAACATTGTCCTTACTTTATGAGTTAGGAAACTAAGACTACAGAAGCTCAGGGCCCTGGCCATCTACTTAGCTGTACTGTAGTGATGGTTCTTTCTCAGCAGAGATGGACAAGAAAGCTCTTGTTTCTTCTTCCTTGTACCCTCTTTCCAGGTCCAATGATTCACATCCCTTCCTTGCAAGCTTGAAAGTTCTTAGAGGATGGAAGGCTCAGGAAATTTGACACTCGATCTGCTAACTTTTGATGCTCAAACTCCTGACTTTTTTAAATGTATTTTTTTCAATGTGCCAAATGTTTCTATGACTATCTCTTTGTCTTTCATACTGAAGACAGTGGTTACCACTGATCTCTCCTGAGTGCTCAATGTGTGTCAATGATAGCTTTGGTTTGGGATTTTAGCTGAACAACCAATACACATAAAGGACTTGAAGAGCAGGTGAAAGTAAGCCTGGAACTTAGATTCACTCCTAGAAGGTGGAACTGAATTTATATTCCTTTTTGTATGGCACCTATAATTGTATGTAGCATCAACAGGTAAAGAAGCAGTATTGAAACAGAGTGAATATTAGGCCCCCTGACATTGAGGACAGCTTCCTCAAGCTGAGAGTAAAGGGCTGCCCCTCACCTTACCAGTCTGATGGATGCTAAGGAAGCTGAGAATGGAGACTACCCAGGCCCCAGCCTGCCTAGCAAAAAAGAATTAAATCTGCATAGGTACATTCCTGACTTTTGACTCTTCTTCTCTTTTAAAAGCTTTCTTTGCCCTAGAGTTTTCTGAAGATGGAATTTTTGAAAGAAATCTTCCTTCAAAGCTGGCTTTGAATAAAAATAATTTTCTTACCAGTTTGACTCCAAATATGTGTGCAACACTGAGCTATAGGGATTAGCCTCTTCCCAGAACCATAATAGTACCACCTAATAACAGAGTGACATACTGGAAAGAGCTACAGAAGGAAGGAGGAGAAGAATGTGGGGCACAGGTATCCATCACCCTTGTTCCTGCCCAACCACCTCTGCTGTGCTTGCCCCTTTTTCCTCATCTCCATGCCCCAATGGAACCCACTTCCACAACAGTACCAAGTGGAAGGGGGTGTTTCTAATTTGAAAAGGGTGAAACAGAAAAGGTGCACTATCTCCAATGGGTATCTATTAAAAACAAAACTAATTTTAAAATTCATAGTGTGTGCCAGGCATTGTGGAAAAACAAACAAAAAACTCTTAGATGACCTTATTTGCTTCAAAAATAATCCTCTGGTGGAAATATTAATATGAACTCCATATAGAGATGAAGACCATGAGGCACAGAGAGGTTAAATAACATACCCGTTTAGTTGTACAGTTAGGAAGTGGCAGAGCTGAGATTTAAAAGAGGCTTTGCCACTGGAAAAAAAATGGGATTTTCTTTGCAAAGAATTTCATTAAAGCTGTTTATTTGTTTGTTTGTTTATTTTCCAAACAGGTCCAGAAGGAAGCAGATTCCCAGAAAATTCAGGGAGTGCTTTATATAGAGCAGACCCCTTGAACTAGCCAGGGGACATCAGGTAGGAAAGCCCTACACTCCCATGTTATTTTTGTTTTGTGTTTCTGTAAATGAAAGAACAGCCACATTGCTCAGGGAGACATATTTGTCTTATGGTTTGGCTACTGGTCAACCCAACACAATTCTTTCCTGGTCTTGGGCCAATATGGCAACCCATACCATCTCTGCCTAAGTAAGTGAACAAGCAGGACAGACATGCATGCATATGTATGTGTGGCATTTGTGCTGTGTAGGTATACACTTCACAAGGTACACCTTGCATTCTTGGCTAAAATTACTCCCTCTCCAGAAAGAAAAGAGATTATGTGATTGTTTTATTCGTTCTCTCCTTGCTGAAATGGCTCTGGGAAGGAAAGAATCTGGCTGGGGTTTAATGAGCTTAGTCCCAGTTTATGAAGCCTAAAGGCAGCTATAATCACCCTCTGTGTCTGTGGGTGTTAATAAGAAAAGGAACCAGAAACAATTGTGTAGAGAAAATTGCCCCCTGCCATTAAAGTTGAACTTAGATATCTCACCTGACATCAGACTCTCAAGATAAATGGAAGCTGCTTTGGTTTCCTGAAGCTACATATTTTATGCTTTGTATGGGAAACTTAATTCACTTAGTAAAACTCCCCTAAGCCATTTCCTCTACAAATTGCAAACTAAGTGAGGCCAAAAGAAGTTCGATCTTTTAATTCAATCAACTTCCCCCAAAACCTCCTGTTCCTGGCTGATGAATATCCATTACACCTCCAACCTAAGGAATTCTCACTCTTCCCTCCTGGGATCTAGACTTAGGCTTGCTGCTTAGAATAAAAATTGCTACTCACTGTATAAGTGTATGGATGTAAGGGCTAGCTCCAATTTCAAGATGCATTTTCCTATATTGATGACACTGTACTGGTTTATAGGAACCTGACAATTCTTTTCAAAATAAAAAATAACCTTTTTTTCCAAAGCAAAATGATTTCTGAAGTTCAGTTCAGTTAGATTTTCTTGTTTATGTAATCATCTTTTCGTAGCAAATGCTTTATACCATTACTCAACATTGATGCTAAGAATTCTGTCCTTGCTTGTAAAACCTTCCAGGCAAATTAATTAAAAAGGCAGAGCCCCTTGGTTTTCAGCCTTTTCTTCCTCTTTCTTTTGTTTCTGCCACTTCTATTCTATAAAACCTATATTCTGTACATTCTATATAATCTCAAGGCCTGTCCTCCTTTCACAGATTCTGTCTTAATAGACTTATAAGTCCAATCAAGGAAAATGAAACTTTATCTAATGATTAGATCAGTAGATAAGAACCCAGAGTTTTTTCTTTGAATTCTCTATACTATACAATATTTTAGGTCTGAAGCGTGGAATTAAAGGAAGAAAAGAAAAGCAGACAAAATCTTAAGATCCTTGTGGGCTGGGCATGGTGGCACATGACTGCAATCCCAGCAACTAAGGAGGCTGAGGCAGAAGGATAGAAAGTTTGAGGCAAGCCTCTGCAACTTAGTGAGACTCTATCTCAAAAATTTTACAAAGGGACTAGGTGTTACAGAGCTGGGGCCTTTCGAGAAATAGGCAATGCAAAGATTTGCCCTTTAAACCCTGATTCTTGTGACCAAGTCAGAAAGTTTTAGACATGTCACTCAAAGTAATAGGGATGAGTTTATAGACAGGATAGGAAAAGGGAAAGGGGACACTCTTGGGGGAGAGAGTGGGTCCTCTCAGAGAGGAAAGGTACAATATGCCTCTCCTGCACTCTAGTTTGGGAGGTTCCAGAGAAGTTTCCAGAGAGTCCTGCCCACATCCACTTCTTGACTTTTGATTGATGGCAGGGTGACATCAGACTTTTGAGTCCCCATTGCCATGACAACTCTAGGTCACCTTGGCCCATGCTGACTGGTTCTAATTGTAAACTTAATCATTTTTACAGGTTTTATGGTTGAGAGGTATTTTCCTTATCTTCCAGAATCTGGTCTGTGAAAAATATCACAAATGTCTCTCCCTTCAAAGTAACTTGGGTTCCTCTTATCACAGGTATTTCCTGCCTGCATTTCCTTTCAAATGACAGGTTGTTTGCTGAGGAATGTGACATATCCTGTCCACTTCCACCAGGCAGGGCTGCAGGTAAGTTGCCCTTTGGCAAAGAAAGCATGTTGGGGTCAGTACAGTAGACCCATTTTATGGAATCGTTCTCTTTAACCTTGTGTTTCCACCATTCGTGTCTGTCTGTCCCCTGAGTTCAATCCCCAGTACCAAAAAGAAACAGAAAAGGAAAAAAGAAAAAAGATCCTGTGGGCAGAGGTTGTGATACAATCACTGGACCCCCATAAAGCCTTTCACTGCACCTTCAGTTATCCAACCAACACTGCCTACAGACACAATGGAGAACAAAACAGATGAATGCTTGACTGAGTCCTCAGTCTCATGGTGAGACAGAAAATGGAATTAAAAACATGAAATAGATTATTTCAAACTGTAGTATGTGTGGTGAAAGAAAGAACAAGCATATGAGGAACAGAGACCTGGAGTCCTGGCATAGCCTGGGAGTCAGGGGAGGCTGCCCTAAGCAATGTTGAAGCAGAGATCTAAGTGTGGCTACAAGTTAGGGAGAGGCAAGCAGCACAGCTTTGCAGAGCTTTGCAACTTGTAAGATTTCAGTAAAACCACAAACAGGAGTGCCCTTTTTTATGTGGGGAGAGATCTGGGGAAAATCCTGGAAATCTCCTTTGAGTCTTTCATTTTATATACAACAGAGTTAAAATCCCCAGATGAGCAGCCCAAGCCCACTCCTGGCTAGACTAGACTCCAAGGCTTCCGGCTCTTAGTCCAACACTCTTTAGACTACAAGGCACAAGAATGGCAGCTTCAGTAGATACCTGAGACTACAAGGTTTTAATGATCAGACTCTAATGAAGGGCTTATCCCATATCTATATAAATGGTATGCAGTGGGCTGAGAATAAAAGATTTTTAGACTTAAACTTTTAATAATAAAACCCAGGGCAGCTTCTGAAGAAAGATTTAATATGTTCAATTTTTTTCTTTTTCTTTTTTGGTCCAGAATGTATTTGTAAACCAGGAACAAAGATGAACCAGACAGATTTCTCCATCTGCATGCAAAATAAAAATGAGTTGTAGAATTGATAATGGTAGTGGTAATATGATCAATTAATCCAAAGTAATAAAGTCTATTGATTTCATCTACTAGTTCCCACAAGAATTACAATTAGCCTTAAACTCTAATTATGACCACACCTACACCTTCCTTGTCTCTCACAGAGCTAAGCAACAGCAACAATGAATAATAGTCTGAGCATTTTTAAGTATGGCTACAAGTTAGGGAGAGGCAAGCAGCACAGCTTTCCAGGGCTTTGTGAAGTCTACTGGAAACTTAATGCTGTTTAAGTAACTTTCCCATTTCCTTTCTTCATTTTACTATACTGTTTCACAAAGTAAAAGAGGAAAAAAAAAGGAAAACAAACAAACAAAACATTTCTCATCCTTGGTTAACTTTTCTTCTCAGTAAACAACCCAGGCATAGCACTGGTTAGAAAGTCCGATAAATGCTGAGGAAAAGACTACATTCTGGTCCAATCTTGTATCTCCAAACTTAGAAGAGCACAAGAACAATAATACAAGAACTTTGACTAAAACACTGTATTTGTTAGCAATAATAGGAAGAGAAAGTTTTCCAAATGTGGCCAGGGGCCATCTCTCAGAAGAGATGCCTCCTTAAAAAGGGAGAACATTCTGTTGACTACAGATTAAACCTCAATTCCTTCCCCCACCTCACACCTCTCCAAGGACAAAAGATTGCAAATGTCACTCTAATCAAAACAAGATCCCTCTCTGCCTTTCCATGATTCTTAGCCCCAGCTTTGTATTAACCTCTTTGTTTCCGCAAAGAAACTGCTTCATTGAAACATCATAGAAAAAACAGTTGTCCCCCAGACAATGAAGTAGCCTGCACTTGGGCATTTCTGTGTAGGCAGGCGACTATGCTGGCAGAATTCTCAACCTGTTGCTATAGTAGCAGAAAGAATGTGATTCAAGCAGCTCTGCCAAATCCCTCCTGCTCCTGTAAAGAACTTTAACCCTTCACTGCCCTTTCTCTGGCAGAAATACCTGGGAAGAACCCACATTTTTCTTGGAAGATGGATGTAGTCCTCTTAGCATTCACTCATTCTTCGGTTCATTCAGTGTCTATTTATTTATGCTGGCTTCCAGATTTTCATTGGTAAACAAGGATGAGTAGGATATTAAATTATTGCTTAAATAACAATATATTATGCAGCATCAGTGTATATAGGAGATATGAGGTACCCAGCAAAGAAGTCACCAGCAAGGAAACATTCAAGGTAATCAGTTTATCCATTAATTGTAGCAGACCCTATATATTCTGAGCCACTGCAATTACTTGATTGTTTGCATGTATTAATTTGACAAAAAAAATACTACAAGAAATGCCTGCTTTGATCCTATCATGAATAGCATAAGGCATTAGTTTAAATGAGTTGTTTAAATTAAATTAGTATTTTTTACATAAAATAGAAATAACATTCTGTCAGAGAACCATTGCACAAATTGCTGAATGTGAGCTTGCATCCCTCATTTATAGTCACCAGGCAACAGAAATGCAGGTAATGGCTCAGATAATACACAAAAGCAACACAGTCACAAGGACTTGGGAGGACTTTTTTTTTTTTTTAATTTTTTTTTTAATTTATTTTTTTTATTGGTAGTTCAAAACATTATAAAGCTCTTGACATATCATATTTCATACATTAGATTCAAGTTGGTTATGAACTCCCAATTTTACCCCAAATACAGATTGCAGAATCACATCGGTTACACATCCACATTTTTACATAATGCCCTATTAGTAACTGTTGTATTCTGCTACCTTTCCTATCCTCTACCATCCCCCCTCCCTCCCCTCCCATCTTCTCTCACTACCCCATCCACTGTAATTCATTTCTCTCCTTGTTTATTTTCCCATTCCCCTCACAACCTCTTATATGTAATTTTGTATAACAATGAGGGTCTCCCTCCATTACCATGCAATTTCCCTTTTCTCTCCCTTTCCATCCCACCTCATGTATCTGTTTAATGTTAATCTTTTCTTCCTGCTCTTCCTCCCTGCTCTGTTCTTAGTTGCTCTCATTATATCAAAGAAGACATTTGGTATTTGTTTTTTAGGGATTGGCTAGCTTCACTAAGCATAATCTGCTCTAGTGCCATCCATTTCCCTGCAAATTCTATGATTTTGTCATTTTTTAGTGCTGCGTAATACTCCATGGTGTATAAATGCCACATTTTTTTTATCCATTCATCTTTTGAAGGGCATCTGGGTTGGTTCCACAGTCTAGCAATTGTGAATTGTGCTGCTATGAACATCAATGTAGAGTATCCCTGTAGTACGCTCTTTTAAGGTTGGGAGGACTTTTTAAATAGTCCCCTGCCTAATTCAGATCTGTCGTCAAGGCAGTAATGAAGAAATTTCAGGAAATACAATTTAGAAATGACCTATAATCCTGCTTACTTAAAACTGTGGTGTAGAAATCTCTGTTGTGGAATAGCTCCTTGCTAAACTTCCTTGTTTCCACAAACAAATACTGGAAGGTGGGTTTCCTAGGAGGATAAACTCAGAAGATAAGGACATCCTCCTAAGCTTTCTGTGAAACAAGACAGATCAATCAAATTTCAAGCAAAAGCTGAAAAAGCAGGAAGACAGGTTGCTAATCTCAGCTGGCCACAGATATGTTCTCAGAAAGATTACATAATCCTTCATACCTTACTTTCCTCAGAGAACACCATGGAGATCCAAAGGCACAGAATGATCAATAGCAAAGTCTATAAATCCGTGGCCTGAAATAAAGTGCTCCATTATTATTCTTAATCTATGATACCATAAAACATTACTTCTACACTGTAGAATTTTTGAAAATATCAATCATATGTTAGGTTGCTGTTTTCCCATCTCAAGAGAAAAAAGCTCAGGCCACCTGCAAACAAGGCAAGATGGGCCTTTAGGAGAGGATGTTCACCCAAACCTCTTTCAACTGTTGCAATTTTGGGTTTGCGTAAGGGTCCGAGGTTCAGAATGGATGGAAACTGGTTACCTTTCATTTGAAAAAGAGGAGACCATAGCAAAGGGATGTCATTTGATCTGAAGTAATAACTCCACCCAAGTAATAGCCCTCCTGGAACTGGATAGGGAATAGCCAAAGCCAAGGACCTTTACATTTTGGAAGATGGGGTGGAATGGAAAAGAGGCATTCTACAGGAATTCCAATGGCATCTGAAAACATCAAACTTGAGTTACCTTCAAGATGGATTCTTTTCTGCCTCTTGGTTCTTCTAGGATCCAACTATGACTCCATGATCCTTCCAAAGAAGGAAAAGGTACAACTCCTTCCTAGACCCCTCCCCCCAGAAAAGGGGAGAACACTTTCGTAGTCCTATTTATTCACCCCTTCTGGATCCATTTCCTTTGACACAACAAGATTTTGTCATTCATCTTGCTAAAAATATTAATGTTTCCCTGCCCTTTGACATTGGGCTTGGCTATGTGACTTGCTTTGACCAATATGATGTTAATGGATTTATGACATAATCAAAAGCTTGTAATGAGCTTGCATGGGTGGCTTGTGCTCTTACCCCTTCCATCACCAGAACATGACAAGCTAGCAGCTGGTGCTGGGGCTAGGACAAGGGAAACAGAAGAAGCCACCCCCATCTGAGCCAGATAAGAACAAGCCAATTTTCCCCTTCAACCTGCAGACACAAGGGTTAAGAAATGAACATTGTTGATGCCACTGATATTTTCTAGTTGTTTGTAATGCAGTATTATCATAGCAACATTAGATACACACACAGATACAACTACAGGCAATAAATGTAGTTTTGGGGTTAAAACACCGTTTGCTTTGTTTTCTTAATACATAATAAGTAATAAATCTCTAATAGTTTTCTTATTAGACTGTGAAGTCCTCAAAACAGAGTCCCATTACCTTCCCAATATCCAAAATTTATTCATGAGTCCATGCCATGTTCTAAGCTCCAGGGGATACAATGGTAAATGATACATAATTCTAGCCATAGGTCTTCCTTCACCTATGATGTTTCCAACCA
The DNA here is from genome assembly GCF_021218885.2 of Marmota monax. Lineage (NCBI taxonomy): Eukaryota > Metazoa > Chordata > Mammalia > Rodentia > Sciuridae > Marmota > Marmota monax. The sequence goes on along the minus strand of NW_026695241.1, from coordinate 14,410,202 downwards.
TTATCAGGACTAATGTGCTTTTATACAGAGGAATAATAAAGTTTATTTCTATGGCTGAAAGTATATAGGTCAGTAAGAACCCCTAAATCAACTGAGTGTTATTTGCTTAAATACTGGGTGAACTGGATCATTGCATCTTTTAGTAATCCAAAGAATTGACAAACCACTGCATTATTAGTTTTTAATTCTGGCCAATCACCAGACCTTTGTAAATTACAAATTCCTTGACTCCATCTACAGATATCTGACCGAATATTCTAGCACAAGGCCTAGGCCTCTGTTATTAAAAACACCTCAAAATAATGCTGACAATCATAAGAATTGAGGACTTCCCCTCATCTAATAGAACCTCTTCATCCACTGATTGAATCTTTTCTGCTGTGTTAAACTAAGTGTTTGACATTAATAGACCCAACAGTGAACACAAGGTACCAGGATCCAGATCACCAAATGTATCAGTCATGATTAGCTTAACAAACTACTCCAAACTCAGCAGCTTAAAACAGTAAGTATTATTGCTCATGAGTCTTTAGATCTGGATGGGTTTTTCTGATCTCTGCTGGACCCATTCAAGTGTCTGAGGACAGCTGGCTGGTTTAGGATTGCCTCATTTCCACGTCTAATATAGAATCACTGTCAATTGTGTGACAGGGTCTCTGGGTCACAGCAAGAGTGCCCAGGAGTTTCTACATGATGACTGACTTGGATTCCAGGAGAACAAGCAGAAGTATGAGAGGCTGCCTTAAAACTGAGACTGGGGACTAACATTATTTCTGCACATTCTCCTGGTCAAAACAAGGAATAAAGCCAAGCCAAGATTCAGTGGCTGGGGAAACAGACTTTACCACTTGATAAAAGGAGCCAGAAAGTCATGTTGCAAGGGAACAGATTAAAAGAAGAGAATAATTGGGATAATTTTTGCAAATCAATCTATATTATACAGTATAATAAGAGAAATATATAATCTCTAGCCAAATGAGATTTCTAAGTGAGGGCCAAAGTTTTCACTTTCATCTCATAAAGACATAAAGTCCTCATATTAAAACTTCATCTGACATTCTTCATTCTAGCTCTTTGATTTCACTCTTACCAAATCCTCAAGATCTCTTTCTCAAACTAAAGCGAAAGCAATCTATATATTCTCAGCATCATCTTTGGGGTACTTGAAGATGTAGATGACATGCCAATCTTTTGAGAATCTGTTCAGGACAAATCTCTGTGACTTAGGATGTGCCTGTAGTCACATCCTAAGTGACTGTGAGAATGATCATCAGGGCTACATCCTCCGAAGAAGTGCATGGCATTAACATGAGGAACACCAAAGCACAAGAAGAAATATTACAGGGAAAAGATAACACATAAGACCAGCAAACAGAGAAGCAGGAAACCGGAGCTTAATGGAGACTACAGTTTGACGCTAATTATAATTCCCCCCCCCCCCCACCTGAGGCTGCTGACTAAGCACTCTTCATTCTTTCTCCTTTCTCTTCTCTACTTTCCCTGACCATTACCATTTAGGAAACAACCAGGATCCACAACTATTTTTCCTAATCTAGGCCCCAAGGTATATATAGCCTGACTGAGATGTAGCAGTAGTTTACAGCATCTCTATAACAAAGGTGTTGCTTTATTTTAGAATAAACCTTGACCTTTTGGTTAGAGCCAAAGTCTTGACACACCTACTTATGCAGGGGGTAGAAGAGAAAATAGCTCCAGAAACCAGAGACACAGGATGGTAGAGTTGGCCAAAGGCTAGTAGTGCCTGAGGCTCTTTGGAGGAAATTTTTTAAGAGGGAAGGAGAAAGTATACCCTACTCAAAGACAAAGCTGTCCTGAGTGCATACTCTGGTTCCTGTATGTCCAGTTTACAGTCTGGTTGGTAGACTAAGCAATAAGAGTAGATACAAAACACAATGAAGTAAAAAAAAATTCATCATAAAGATGCCTAAAAATTCATCATAAAGATGCTAAATTAATCGTAAAGATGCCTCAGAAAAGCCAGATTCAAGCAGGCATTGCAATATCAATTTGGTTTATGAAGAAAGCCAAAAAATTCTGAAAACATGTGGAATAGGCCTTAGTGGGAAGATTCATTGCCCACACTCTTCTAAACTCTATTGTGTTCCTGAACATTGGATATGGGAGAGAAGCAGGTTTGGTAGTAATGGTGACATTTTTATACTATAGTATGTTGTATGCAATATGCAAATACCTGAGAACCAGAATAGCTATCAGTGCTGTTAACTCTATGGGAGGCTTAGTAGTGTGTATATTTGCTTTTCAATTATAACTGGAAAGTCACAACTTTAAAACATGACTCTTCAGAAAAATCATCATAATGGTTCCTACCTTCACTTCTTGCTTACGTGGTCTCAAAATGAGTGGCATACTCAGATCATCTTCTAACACACTAGCCAACTGGTTGCTAATAAATCTCTGCTTTTAATTAGGCAAGGGGAATCGAAAGCAATAAGGAAGCAAACTTGGTGTTAGTACCACAGGAGCAGTGATAATCACAGTGATTCTCACAGCAAAACACATACTGTGGTCTTCATAAACTTAGAAGAGAGATTTTTCACCCTGTCTGGGCCTCTATGCCCTCCAACATTCACACACAGATAACTTTGTGCTCTTCTTACATGCCATAAAGTTCAGGTATGCCTTCTTAGAACATTATTTTTTAGCTGTTGTTCACTGCTGCTCCAAAAACCTAGATATGTTAGGTACAGGTTACTCCTTAAAGAGAATACCTAAGTTGCTTGCCCGGAGGTGCCAAGAATGAACCTGCATTGCATTTGCAGAGACACCTGGGCACAGGCCAAACATCCACATGTGTCACAGCAGTGCCTCTGGTTTGGGAAATTCCTACTGCAGTTTCCTATTTCACTCTCTGATACTATAAACCCTCTTAACGCAGTATCTTTACATTCATAATTGGGAGGTAATTCTTCATGGCTGTTAAGAGGGCTGTCTCAAATTATCTACAATATTTGAATGAAATTAACTTTACACATAGCCTTATCTTGCCTACAACATTTTTCTTGAGTTCTTCCCAGGTATTAATTTTTTGACTAGGTCGGGAACCAGAGGCAGCAGTTTATTCCTTCACATGCCAGTTGCAATCTGTGGCTTGTCTTTAGAATAAACACTAAAAACACAGGGGTCTGTTAACAATGCAGCACTTGATTACTCTGAGTTACCCTCTCATCCACAGCAATCGGGTAGAAGACCTTGGCATCAGCCCTGCACAGAAAACCTCCTCCATTTGCCTTCCCTTCAAGGAATTCTCAACACACTACACAAAGATCTCTGTTTTCTCTCTCAAATACCACATGATCCCACATTGAACATCAGACATTTCTCTCCCCTGAGCACCACAGGCCTCTGCCTGGGGTATCTTAATCAATACTTCCAAGTTCACTTGCATTTCATTAGAACAACTAATCTTTTAACACTTTTCAAACTCCAACTCTGACATCTCTTATTCTACATTGAAATCTTTGAACAGGTTTTGTTAGCTTGTTTTGTTTTGAACAAAATGTCATGTTGGTTTATTTTAAAGCTCTGGTAAGAATTAAGCTACATTTCAATTAGAGTTGCCCATGTATTAAAATGCCCACAATCCTTAGCACTTTTTCTACCTCAAAACCTAATTGGTAAGCGAAGTAGCTTTTCTCCCCTGTAGGACCAAAAGGGTAAGTTATACCAATCAAAGGTAATTATCTGTTAAGTTTTGTTCCAAGGCAGGCTATCAGGTTACAAGTTCTAATAACCTCACTGGAAAAAGACATTTCTTTGTTTTGGGACCACCAAGAACTAACCAACCAAATCAAACACCTTCAATCCTTGCAGAAACTCTCCTGTCCAAACAGGATAAAAAAGAAAAGCCAACAATAAAGCAAATAAAGTGAATGAAGCAGTCCTGCAGCTGGAAGCCCTTACCATTGGGAGCAGAGGACCCTGGAGATTCCTCTCCGGGGCTCCTCCTGGCGTGGGGTGGTGGCCAGGGGTCCAAGACGTGGGTACGGGTGGAGGTGTGCTCCTTGCATGCTTGAACAGGGCTCCCCGCCGTCTGCCTGCCTGGCTGCCACTCAGTGTTCTCGTCTGGGTGGGAAGGGCCAAGATGAAAAAAAAATGTGCAGGTTACTCACTGGCCTTCCCGGGCAGACACACCCAGGAGGAGGGAGAGGCCAGGCGCAGACAGGGAGAGTCTTCAGAGGCTGTGCCTGAGATCTGCTTCTGATTCCTTTTGTTATTACTTCCTGAACTTTAAGCTCTCTCTGCCCGGGGCACTGAAGGGAAGCAGGTAACACTTGGGTGATTATTTTCAACTGTATAATGCAAAAGTTACTTTGAAAAGGTAATGTTTTATCATACACCTCTTTAAATTTAAACCTGAAAACTGTTTTTGCTGTGTTAGAGAATTAACACTGACATTCACAGGAGAGTGATTGGTTACCCTGGGGTGGAGGCCTGGAAAAGCCTGGAGGGAGCAAACCTGGATGACATTTCAGAAAGCATTTCTAGAGTCTAACTTTTTTAGACTCAACTTTAGAGAAATAGGATTCTCAACAATCTCCCAGAGTCTGTGAACTTTGCCTTGGACCAAAGACACATTCTTGAAAAAGGAATCTGTAAATGGAGATGTCAGAAATGGACATGGGAAAAGCTAGAACTTGCTACCTGACAGCCTGGCCATAGATAAAACCTGAAACGAAGGCTTCCATAAATGGAGGGGTGCTTTAGTAATTTTCCTGCTTGGGTAAGCATGTGTATTCATGAACACAGGCAGCAGCAGTAACATGAGGTAGATGAAGCTGAGGATGAAGAGCAGGCAGCAAATACTAGTGTCCTGTACAGACCAGACACTTACCTCATTTAATCCTAAAATGCCTTTATGAGGGAGGTATTATTCTTCACCTGTGAGCACAATGACACCCAGAAGTCGGGCAACTGGGCTTATGAGACCCAGGGAATGGAAGACCTGGGATTCGGACCCAGGTTTGCCTGAATTCAAGAACCAGGAATATTTCCCACCATTTCTAAACAAACCAGCACCTTTCCTCCACTTGCAGTTGACCTAAGGCCTGGTCACCTTTCCTGAAATTTCTATAGCTTTTCCAAAACTGTTAATGCCATATGACAGAATTTCATGGGATAGTAGTAAGTGTAATAAAAGTAAAAAAAAAAAAAAAAAAAACCTAGATTCTCTTCTGTAGCCATTCATAACATAACCTTTAATGAACTAAAATATATTTTGATCCTCCAATCTTGGGACTTAGTATGCTATGTATCTTTTTCCAAAGTTTATTTTCTTCTTCTTCTTCTTCTTTTTTTTTTTGCTTGACAGGAAGGCATCTTTTGAGAGTTTGGATAATAGTATATTATAGAGTTATAGAGATGGGTTATTAAATTTTTCTTCCCTTTAAAAAAAAAGTTAAATTTATAAAAATTATTTATAAAAAATTCAAATAGTATATAAGAGCATAAAATAAAAAGTAAAAATCTCTCCATTTTCCCTAAGAACCAGTCCCCATTCCCCAGAGGAACCCACTGTTAGTGATTTCTTCTGTATCTGATTCAGACATTTTTATGCATATAAAGCATATGTGAATAACCTTTTTAAAATAACATACCCAGGATTAAAGTATACCCATGATATGCTATTTGGCACTTTTGAAAACTTAATGACATATTTGAGATTTTCCATATCAGCATATAGAATTGCTTTTGGCAAGTTAGAGCCAAGAAAAATAAAAGGTAGTCCTAAAATAATGGAGTTACTGCTTTATAAAAGGTTCCCCTATTTGGGTCACTGTAAGTTTCATGACTCAGGGTGGAAATGCATGGCTCTCATTCCAGCTCTAGTTGTGGAATGTCCGCACTTAATGCTCACATACAGAAGGCAGAGGACACTATGGCCTCCTCACGGGTCATCGGGAAGCTCAGTAGCAATGGTGTTAATAATGCCACAATCTCAGCCAACACTTACTGAGCACTCTGTGCCAGAGACTTTTTGTAATGTTTTCTATGTATTGACCTATTACACCTTACTGATCCTCAACAACTCAATGAAGCTGGTGCTGTTCTTCCCCATTTTACAGAGTGAGGGAATTTTTTAAAAGCATGTATCCAGTACACACCAAAGGTTGCTGTTTTTATGAAGTAAGCATAGCACTAGCAACCCTGATCTTTGCCACAGTGTGGTCCTCCAAGCAGCACTATACAGTGGATCCCATTTTCCCTGAGAAACAATGTTGTAATTGGGGTTCTGTTCTAAGACCTCACTTTGGATTCCTATAAATTGTAGCCAGGATCAATAAAATCTTTTAAAAACAGATACAATAATTCTCATAATCATATGAAATAGTAAAATGATATTTCACAACAGAGATTTGGAGAAGCTTGTACAACCCTTCCTTTTTACTGATGAAAGAAATAATATCCAAGATTACAATATCTAAGATTATGTGGGTCTTCTCTAAGTCAGTAATGAAATAATTCTAAAATGTGCATACATTTGACACCTTATTACATAAGGGATTCTAACACACATCCTATCATATACATAGAACATATTATATCACAAATTTGAAGTATTTTTAATGTACAAGTTAGAACAAGAAATACATATTTAACTAGATATAGCTTTCCTGCCTGTCTCCACAGAATTTTAAAAGGTCATTAAAAGAAATGATTTGACTGATTCATTTCTCAGAAAAACTGTCCATGGATAACATGAATCAATACCTTCTTATTTTTTCAATGAATTTTCCTATAAAAACCAGAGGACTTCAAAATAAGCCTACCAGACTTCATCCCCCTAATATAGATAGGTAAGCATCTCCAGTGGTTTGGGAGAGCACTCAGGACCTCAGTTTGCTTTGCAGCACATTGCACTGACCTGATCCTCTACCGGATTCTATTTCTCCCTCTTTCTCTCTCTTTTTCTTTTCTCCCTACCTACCTTCCTAAGTAAAGAAAGCCTTGCAAGTGTAGTAAATTACAGAAGGGCAAACATGGAGCACAGAGGAAGAAGGGTAACTTATAGTGCTTTAACCCATTTTGTCCTATAATCTCAGATATGGAACACCTATAAAACTTTAGTATAATATATATATATATATATATATATATATACACACACACACACACACACACATACATACATATATATATATTTATATTTAGTATGTCATATATATGTATACACACACATAAGAATATAACTATAGTATAGTATAATATTAACATAATATCTATAAGTTCTAGACTATGATTTCTACCCTATGCACTGTCAATTTTATTAAAATATTCTTAGAATTAAAATCTTGGGACTAAATGGGTTAAGATGATTACAAGTGAGAAGACACCATGTATTTTGCTCTAAGAGTTGAAAAAAAGAGAGAGAGAAACTAATATCTTCTCTTCTCCCACTTTGACTCCCAACACAATATTAGATTATACTTTCAGCACAGTGCCTAGAATAATGTGTAGAAACTTGTTGACTAGTTAGGTATTTGTTCCTCTAAATCTGAATAATCTTCATGTTCAATGGGGTCACCACTAACAAGGTATGAGTTGTTTCTTATCAATTACATGTGATGGTTAAATGTCTATCCTGAAAGAAATCTACATGTGGAAATAAATAGTATAGCCTGTGCTAAAATAGGCAACATTTAAAAGACATAAATGCTTGTTTTGGCTGCTCTATAGTCAGCAGTGAGGAAAAAACAGCAAACATATAATGAAGATGAAGATAACATTGGAACTCCAGTTCTGCTACTTATGCTCTGGTCAAGTTACATGGAGGAGTTCCAGATTCCTGGTCTCAGGTGAGCAAAATATTATCTGACTCATAAGGCTCTGATTGAAGGTGAGCTGAAAGACATGTAAGACATCTTGCACACTGCAGAATACTGCTCAAATGTTGGGTCCTAACCATCACTGCTTCTGGTGCTCTGATGATGACAGTGGAAATGATAGTTGCTTCCAGAGAGGAACCAAGTTGCTTCTGTTGTTCTTGACTCCACAGCATATGTTCTACTTGGCTGATGTTCCCAGAGTAGGTCTATCAGAACACTAACTAGCTAGTGAGCACAATTCAACTGGGAAATGGGACCAGTTTGTTTTCCTGTGAACACTGACATTTTCCTCCATTCCTCTCATATTATCAGAACTTCTGAACTACTTCCTTTTAGAATACATACAAAACTTTTTTTTTTTTTAACTTTTGGCTATGGAAAATTTCAAATGTACATAAAAGTCGAGAAAAATGTGCAGCAAACCCTCACATATCACCAGTATCAATGATTATTAATTTATTCAAAGCTTATTTTACCTGTATCCATACTCATTTTGGATTATTTTGAAGCAACTTCTCAGTATTATTCTTATTTCATCCACAAATATTTCTGCATGTTTCTCTAAAAGACATGTATCCTAATTTTGAACAGAATCAAAATATTATTACATCTAAAAATGAACTATAACTACTTTATATTATCGAATATCCATGTGCATTAAATTCCTCTAAATGTCTCCAAGATTTATTTGCACTTCAAGTAGATTCTGCAATTAGTTGACAGGTATTGTCTTTTTAAATCTGAGATTTCTTCTTCCATCTTTATTTTTCCCTTGCAATTTATTTGCTAAGGAACCTGCTGCTTTGCCATATAGATTATCCCCAAATTCACATTTTGCTGATGGCATGATTAACATGTTCCTTTGTTCCCTATATTTCCTGTCACTTCATAATTAGTTCTAGAGAATTTATCAAATTCAGATTTGACTTTTGGATTGCCTAGTTAGTTGATAGTCTTGTATACTGCCATCAGGAGCAAGCGATACTTAATTAGCTCTGGGTTTTGTGTGCTTAACAACCACTGAGAATCAGTGTTCAGTAGTGCTTCACAGGAGTTGGAAAACAGTGATTTTCTTCCATTACTTCCTCATTTGTAAACTGGGATACTATTACTATTTAAAAATGAAAGATATTTTCCAATTCTGATTTTGGCTATGACAAGTTGTTCCCTCTATCTACATACATCATTAATATCTATTATACTGTTCGCTCTATCTACATACATCATTTTGGTATAAATATAATTCACATGGATATTAGATAATAGAAACCTTCAAATGGTGGAGAAGGACTAGTCCATGCCACATCATTCAAGTTCACTGATTTTACTACTTGTGAGCTCTATGACTTTGGTCAAGGCTTTTAATCTTACTCTCAGTTTTCTTATCCATAAAATGGGGGTAATAATGCCTACCTTTTAACTTTTGTGAAAATTCAAGAAAAAAATATGTAAAGAGCATGTTTCAGGCTCAAAAAAAAAAATAGATGCTCAATAAACTGAAGTTACTAGTCCAAGGTATTGAATTTTCACAAAAGCAGTTGCTCAATAAATGTTATCAAATAAGTAAAGGGATCATTGGTTTTACCTTGTTTCAAGCCAATGATGGTTTTTTTGTTTCTTTTGTTTTGTTTTGGTACTGGGGATTGAATTCAGGGGTACTCAACCTCTGAGCCACATCCCCAGCCCTATTTTGTATTTTATTTAGAGACAGGGTCTCACTGAGTTGCTTAGCACCTTGCTGTTGCTGAGGCTGGCTTTGAACTTGTGATCCTCCTGCCTCAGCCTCCCCTCCCATTGAGATTACAGGCGTGTGCCATCATGCCTGGTCTATTGATGGTTTTAATATTTCAAGATGCTGGGCATATAAAATTGAACATCATCACTATTAATGAATTTATATTTAATTGGATGTAGAGAAAAGCACATTATCTGCTCCCAGGTTCAATTACTGCAGCTGGCTAATTTGCAAATACGTAGTGTTGGTAACCCATGGGGCCAGGGCAAGAGGGCGGAGCAAGATCAACTCAACTGTATCATTAGAGATTGAGAGGACATCAATGTTCTCTAAAAGAAAAATGTATTAGTATTTGCTATGACCTCTGACTTAGCCTGAGTTGCATAAAGGAATCACCTAGTGTGCCATTGCTTAGATAAATGACACCTAAAAGTTCATGTGTTGAAGATTTGGTCTCCAGAATGGCACCACTGGGAGGTAGTACAGTGGTAGGATCTAATAGGAGGTCTTTAAATCATTGAGGCATGCCCTTGAGATCTTGGGACCCTGGGCCCCACTTCTTTTTTCTTTTTTGCTTCCTGGCCCTGAGAAAAATTGTTCTGCACTGACACACATTCCCACCATCATGTACTACCTTATACAGGCTCAAAGCAACAGGGTCAACTATCATGAAGTGGAAATTCTAAAACTGAGCCAAAATAAACCTTTTCTCTTTATAAGTTGACTATCTCAGATATTTCATGATAGTGACTGAAAGCTGACTAGCACACCTAGTATAGTAGATTGAAATGAGTCCCCCAAAAGACAGGTTGAAGTCCTAACTCCCAGAACCTGTTAATGTGACTTTATTTGGAAACAGGGTCTTTACTGATATAATCAAGTTAAGGTCATACAGGATTAGAGTGGGCCCTAAGTCTAATCACTGGTTTCCTTTACAATAAGAGACATAAAGACATTGAGGAAAGATGGTCATGTGAAGATGGAGCAGAGAATGGAGTTATGTCACCATAAGTCAAGGAGTGCCAAGGATTGCCAACAACCACCTGATATCTTACTGAATGTTGATTTTGGATATTGAGTCTTTAGGACTATGAGAGAATAAATTTCTGTTGTTTCAAGTCACGCAGTTTGTGGTACGTTGTTAAAAAAGCTCTAGGAAATGGAAACATCCAGTGAACTTAGACCAAAAGTATGGCTCAATCAGTCTACCTGTGGTTTGAACTGTTAAGTGGGAAAGAGAGAAGGGGTGGGGGAAATCCTAGACAGGGAGACCTGAATCAGCTTTAATCTGTCTTACTCACCTGGGCCCACGATCAACTTCAAAGCTGTACAAGTACCAACAGGAAAGCCTGTTCTACCTGAAAAGCAGGTGGGCAAAAGCCTCAGAACTTGTTGGCACTGACACCTTGCGGATGAGAAGGCTTTCTGTGGAGTTAAGCAGCTTTCATCTTCTTTCAAGTGAGGAAAGGGGAGCATTAACACTGTCAGGCCTGGCGGGGGGAGCATTCTATCCTGGGCATCTTCTGCTCTGCCCTCATTGTATCTCAGAAAGGTTCTGTGGTCTAATGGAAACATCTACAGACTGTGAAGCGAGATGCTCCTAAGTGCTCCCCTAGTTACTTACTGACTACACTGAGCTTCAGCACATCACCTCCCCCTCAGCACTGTGAGAAGCATTCAACACAATAATGCAGTCAAGAATTTAGCATGTGAGTGGTGCTGGATTGGCGCCTTTGACAAAGCCACTGTCTGGATATGTGCAAGAGTAAGTAGTAGTGGTGGACATTCACATTCACTGAATACCTTTTGTGTGCCAGGCACTGAGCTGAACACTGAAGAGACTAGGAATGAGCTTCAGTCTTTAACAAATGATGTATATTAGGACTGTGGGATTAGAGATACTGGGTTTCTCTTGCTCTTTTTCCTCTTAAAGTGTCTTTGAATGCTATAATAAGGTTTTATAATTATAATGAAATGTTTTAAAATTAAAACATAATTTTTTAAGTGTGAAAAGCTGCCCATGTATTCATTAAAAATACATATTTTTTATAACATTGCTCAATCATTCAGTGAGACAGAGCATTGGGTAGTGAGGGGGTCAGAGTCCACATTCAAATATACTCTCACCAACAAGGAACTGTAACACTGGGTCAGTAGCACATGATTTAGTCAGCACTTAATTAGTGGCTAAAAGTATGGCTAGTTTTATTTTCCCAGCTTAGCTCTCCCAGAACAGGAATTACCTCCTTTCACCCATCTGTTAATACCTACTCCAAAGTCCACCAATGCTCCAGGATTAGCTGGCTCTACATATAGGACTGTGCAATAGAATTCTCTCCACCCTTCTGGAAAACTAGACATAACAAGCAGCCTAATGATTATGTTAGGGCAAGGAAGGAAGTGGAAGAGGCTGGTAAGACTTCTTAACATTTGCAATCTGCTTAGTCGTTTCCTATTGGTTCCTCTCCAAGGGTGCTATCAAGACAGGGCAAAGCATGCAGGCAGATCTAAGAAATCCAGCTGTGAGTCAAAAGCACGTAGAACACAGGTGTGTGTGTGTATGCACTGGCATGTGACAACACCTCATGGCTAAAGCAACTAAATCTTTTCATACACAGAGATTAAAAATCAGCCTTTCTCAGTGGCTTCTAGAATTTATTCTACTTGCTTCATAACTGCCACAGATGTTTTGGGTACTTGCTGCTAGCAACAAGGAGATTTCAGTCCCATTAGTCTTTGGAAATGTGGATGTGAGTATTATGTGCTAAGTTCTTTGACTTTGCTCTTTCATTTATTCCATTCGGGCCCTACAAGATAGTACTTGACTGGCTGGCAGACTGCCTAGAAAAGACATAACCAAGACTGGGTCCCATGTCAAGGTGACTCCAGCATGGCCTCTCTGTATTACCATAGCCTGACACTATTGAGAGGGAGAGGAGAAAGCCACAGAAAGCATCAAGCAAAATTGTCAATTTTCCCATACCTTTATCTACTGTCCACCAATATAAACAAAGAAATTCAACCAGAGACCTTCAAATCACTCCACAAAGATGATTTCTATGTTTAAATCCCATCAAGGACAGAGGGGGGAAAAAAAGAGAACTACACTGAAACTGCTGAACTGTGGTTAAAAGCTTCATTTTTTCTTCTCTCCAAGCAAAGCAGCTAATTGAGGTTAGAGCCATAGAAACCAAACAAAAGGCTCCAAGGAGCCCACACATCCTGGCCTAACTGCTGCCAGCCACTGTGGGAAGGGCACGTGCACCCCTCCCCCATTCCTTTACAGTTTAATGAAGATCTGGCCTGTCATCTTCCCAGGAAACAAATTCCACAGCTGACTGAGAGGGACTGATTTCTAAAGAGAGTGGATCCTCCTTTAATGCCAGAAGACGGCAATAAAATGGGTCATAAACATATTTACTGGGTTATAACCTTCTAGAGTAGACAACTGGGTTTTTCCCAGGCTCAGGGAAGTCCTCAATGTCATCGCTGAGGAGGGATGGAAATGTCTGTGGAAGTCATGGCTCCCTGATTAGGTCAGGTCCTTCTCCCTGGCCTGGGTGAAAGGCACATTCACCTAATAATGATGAGTGTATCCAGTATGCTTTGCAGGTTTGGAAGAATTCTGAAAAAAAAGTCACATTCATACTCTAAAATGTCCAAGATTCTATCATACAAATGATATTAAAAGATATAATTACCTCAAGTAAGTCATAAACAAGTAATATTTTTGAATACAGCAAAGAAAAACTAACCATTTTCTTGTTAGACTGATACTCTTAAAAAACTCTCTTTGGGAGATTGGGATTCTGGGGAGTATTCATCATTACTTCAATATTAAAAATATTTTACTGTTGAGTTCTCTAAATCACCTGGATTATATTAAACCTCCCTAAGTTTCTTGAACATTTCATCATCTTCTACAACCTGTTTTCTTTGTAAAATGAAGTTCATAAATAGACTGTGGGACTGAGGATGTTTAGCTGTTTTCTAAGAGGGAAGACATAATTATCATATGGAAAAAAGACTGAATTTGTTTTTTATGAATCCAAGAGAAGGATGATAATAATAACTACAATAATTGTTAATTCATTGGAAGAACTGATATCCATTAAATACATTTATTATATCAATAATGATTCTAAAAGCTCTAAATACATTTTTATTATATCTTTACAACAATCCCAAGAAATCATTATTCCTACTGTTATGATTTTGTAGATGAAGAAACTAAAGCTCAAAATAGTTAAGAGTTTTATGCTAAGTTTAGTCAGATATCTAGTAGGGAGGGAAACCAGTGTTCAACTCAAGCAGGTAGTGGTCAAGTTAGGAGATGAGAATGGTAACATCATGTAACATCAAGCTTCACCTGGGACATAAACCTATCGTAGCCCTGATGATGCTGAGTTCCTTCCCTATTGTAATGAGCTACTTGGTTGGCATCAACATGGTTTTCTAGCTTTAAACACATTCTATAGCTACATTTTTTCACCTTAGCCATTCAAAAATCAGAGGAGGGATCACCTGTTATGACAGGTGATATTCAGATTTCTGTGTAAAGATTTAGGTTTGTACACCTGTTCTAAAACTGCTTCCCTTTCCTTCTTGGAAGCAGAGGGATATAAATGTCTTTACAAAGTTTTTCTTCTAAAACCAAGAAGCTCATGAGTGAGAGAGATACCACACATGATTACCACACAGCTCACATGATTCTTAAGCAAACCCCAATTCAAATGGGTGTCAAGGTTTAGCATGGCAATGAGGCCAGATGTGACTGTCATACTAAAAAGCCAAGTGGGATTCCAACCAGCCTTCTCTAGTCCCTGTTCACTAGCAGGGCCTTATTAATTGGCCAAATCCAATACCCTCTTCCTCTCTGCTTGAAGTACTGACTCTAAGAAGCTCCATAAAGGAGAAGTAAAATATTAGACTGATTGAAAGACTGTTCATTTTGTCTTTCTTAACTGGTTTTTCCTCTTCTTTACTTAATATTAGGACACAATTTAAGTCCCACCATACACTATGAAGTTTTCGAAACAGAGGAAGTAGATAATGTACTAAAAGTTTGCCATCCAGTCTTGAATCATTAAGAGATGATAATCCTTCCAGATGTGATGGTGCATGCCTGTTATCCCAGCAACTCAGGAGGCTGAGGTAGGAGGATAACAAGTTGGAGGCTAGCCTCAGCAATTAAGCAAGACACTGTCTTAAAATAAAAAAGGGATGGGAATGTAGCTCAGTGCTAAAGTATCTCTGGGTTCAATCCCCAGTTTGAAAAAGAGAGAGAGAGAGAGAGAGAGAGAGAGAGAGAGAGAAAATATATCTTGGCTAAGCTTCTAAAATCTCTAAAACAGTGACAACAACCTCCTCCCAATATTCTGGAGGCCAAGCAAGCGCTTCACATTGTCCTCTTTCTCTATTTCCAGTTCTTAGCCAATTGTCTCAAAAACATCCATTCTGGGCACCTGGGGGAAAAAAAGGAATGTGTCCTTTTATAGGGGCTTGAATACTTTGCTTGTAGTTACCTCTATAATTAAGATAAACAAGGAACCCCTGACAGCCTTAAGGCAAAAACAAGGCAGAAGGAAGCCCGGGAGATGGCAAGGTGGGTGGGCAAGAAATGTTCTACAGTAGCCAGGTGTCCATCACAGGGAGCTGGCTATTCTCAATTGAAGACTTGCTGGCAGTTCTAGTTACAAAGGTCAACATTAAAAATGGTGACCCATTCTCTGTATAAACACTGACCAAGAAATTCTTCAAGACACTCTGTGTAGTCATGGGAAAAGGAAAAAGAAGAGAGAAAGAACAAGAAAGAAGAAAAGGTAGGGGGCTTCTCACTCTAGAGACAGCCTGCATTCTCCACTGAATGTGTACCTATCTTCCTAAATAAACCTGTCTATGCCTTTGTCAGCTTGTGCTGAAATTCTCAGCACATATGCTAAGAACTCCACTGGTCCAGAACTGAGCCCCCGCTCTCCTCTGGGAACTCTTGGAACGTCTCAGGAGACAGCTCTTCTCATGTGATATCTCTTGGAGCCCACCATGGTGCATCAGAGGCATCAACTTTGTTTAAAACAATTGCATGTTAAGAGGATGGCAACATAAGCATTTCAACCCATCCCTGCAACTGAGACCAGTATCTTTTTAAAGAAGGACAAGACTTTTGATTCCTAACTAGGCAAAGTCATGGCCTCTTGCCAGTCTGAAGCAGCCATAGAAGATGGATCTTCACCCCTCACCAACCCTTAAGATTAAGGGATCAAAGTCTCAGGTGGGGGGCGGGGAATAAGATGGGGATTTAGAATAAAGAGCGAGAAATACTGAATCTTAAAGGAAATGCCCACAAGCCATTAAGATGGAAGAAAGCACAGTTGTAAATCTTGAGCAACATGTCCTTGGCCCATGCCCTTGAAAAATGAGGGAAATACGCAAGCACAGGGAAAACTAAAACTGGCAAAGAATTATGCAGTTCTACTCTAGCTCCAGTCCTGCCCCTGATGCAGCCTTTCTTTAAATATTGGACTCCCCAGCCCAAGACAGGACTGCTTCTCACTCTTGAGATTGCCTACATTCTCCCTAAATAATACCCCTCTGCCTAAGCCTTTGGGAGAAAAAAAGGAAGAAGTGGGCGGGGGAGGGGGAAGAGAAAGAAAAGTTAGGGGAAGAAGTCTTAGTATAAGCTTTAATTAAGACCTTCTCAAGAAAGGAGCAAAGTTCTTGAACAGGCAATAGGACTAATTTAAGATCTTTTGTTTTTTGAGTAGAGCCCAGCAGCCCAGAGGTTATGAGTGTCTGGTAGTTAGGATTAAAAACTGAACAAAGGAGTATGGCCGTAGGTCAAGGAATCAAATTCTAAGGCCATTGGTACAAGTGCTGAAAGAGAAAAAGCCCTTCAGGTCTAGGCTGAGTCAGACGCCAAAAAAACAGATTACTGAGAAAGACATTCTAGGTGAAAATGAGACTCAAAGCTTAGCATACTATAGAATAGTAGAGAAAGGGTAATTTCAAATAATACCTGCAACTGTTAATGGTCGTGGTTGATAAGTTTCCTTGACATTTCATACCTCATTTAATTTCTCAATAAAACCTGTGATGTAGTTAGGCAGAGTGGAATCACTGACCATCACATTCCAGATGAAGAAACAGGCTTGGAGGGGATGCGTAACTTCCCAAGGGCAGACTGCTGTTGAGTGGGAGAGTGAAGCCTATTGTCAACAGGGTTTAAAAGATACAAGGTGGTTCAGACTGGAGTGAGTGAATGAATGCAAGCCAAAGCAAAGGGGTTTTACTGCAAATGAGTGACCAGCAACAAAATGAGGGAGAAGATGGGTTGAGAAAAGGGTAGGGACTATAGCAGGGCAGGAAAGAAGGTGGCTGTGGGAGAAATAGTAAAAACCTTCCAAAGTTCCTGTCCTAGTTGCAAGGTTATAACTGGAATATTAAATTGTGAAGAGACAATGTTTGCAAAAGTATCTAAAGTGACTAGGAACTAAAGTTGAGTTATATAAACCATGGGAAATTTGTTCTTCATGGTTGACCTGTCTTCCAGTCAAGTATTTTCTGTATATTATTATGAACAATGTGTTTGAGGCAACTGAACAATAAATCAGACACTGATACTGTTTTTCTCCTCTAGGAATATCACATAGATTACAGTATGATGTGATAGTGAATATTCACTAATTTTCCAAATGATTACTGAGCATCTTATATGTGTCAGGCACTAGAGATAGGCCAATGGAAGCAGAAAGTCTCCGTGCACATTGAGTTCACATGGCCAAGACAGACAATCAGAAATAAACAATGTCAAGGAGGTTAAATGCAATGGAGAAAAAACAAAGGCGAGTAAAGAAGTAGAGAATAAATAGCCACGCATTCTGGTGGCCAGAGGTGAAGCATTATGTACTGAGAACAAGAATATAAGAAGCTGCTTGGTCTTTCCTATTCCTTATGGGGCCATGATAAGAAATCAAGGCCAGCTCCCTGGAGTGATAGTTTTTGAGCTGAACCCTGTCTGAGGGACAACATCTGGACCCACAGCAAGGAATACTGTACACCAAGGTCCAAAGGGAGGATGTGGGCATGGGAAACAAAAGAGTTTGGTTTGAATGGAGAACACATTTGACAGTGGGAAGTGGTTGAAAAAGGGCAGAAGGAAAGAAAACCCTAATTTCTGAATATCTACCAGGCATTATCCTAGGTATTTTATATTATCTCACTTAAGAAATAGTCATCCCTAAATACTCCATTTTACAGATGAGAAATTGAGGCTAGGAAAAGTCAAACCTCAGAGTGAGACATGAATGTCAGAGTAAGAAGATCAGAGTTTAGGCAGAGGAAGTCATTGTAGGCTTACCAACATAGCAGGGATATGGCCAGAGATGTGCTGTGCTGGGATTAGCCTGTCATACAGTGAAAATTGCAGCTTCAGGGGCCAGGGACCAGCAAAAGGCAATGAAGACCTCTCAACCACAAATGAACCACCTTGTTTGTCCTGTATTCTCTAGCCCCCAGGACAGAAAGCTTGGTCTATATTAAGTGGCCAGTACGTGATTAATAGTCTATCCAATTTAAAGTTCAAAGCCAAGAAAAGCACAGCTCCTGCTCAGTCTAGTCCATTTTTTTTTTTTTTTTTTTTGGCGATAGGGTTAAGTGGGAGATATTCTGGGCTGTTCTTTCTGGCCTGTCCAATACAGTTTGAACATTTTTATTTTTAGCTTTTTCAGATTATACAGCAAAGTATCAAGAAGAAATGATTTACCTATTACTTAAACATTGAAAAGTTACTTTCATTTTTGTTTTTGTCTTTAAATAAGATAAAACACTGTGCCATAACAATATGATGGAATTCTACTCATCAATAGAAAGGAATGGATTATTGATAAAATAACATCAATGAGATGCTCAATAATTGTGTTGAGTAAAAAAAGATTAAATTAGAGAACCTACTTTATGATTCCATTTATATAAAATTCTTGAAAATGTAAACTAATTTGTAGTGACAGAAAGCAGACAGTGGGTACTTGGGGAGGGATTACCGACAAGAGGAAAGGATCACAAATAGACAAAGCAACTCGTGTGAGAGTGTGTGTGTGTGTGTGTGTGTGTGTGTGTGTGTTTATGCTCATTATCTTGAATATAAAGATGAGCTCATGTGTCAAAACTCATCAAATTGTTTCAAACCTGTGTAAAAACACAGTACTTCTATAGATCTTAAATAAGAGACTCTAATCAGGGAATTAAGCACTACAAGTTTGAATAACTTCTGTAACACAGATTTCTCATGAATATTTGCATTTTCTTTCAGGGTACAGAGCTATACCACATTTTCCAGTCTTTCTGGCAATGAGGAGTGGTCAGGCCCTGACTTCTGCATTCCTGCTTCCTACCCACCACTCAAATTGAGGAAGCTTTTGAAAAGAGTCCAGATGCAGGTTCACAGAACATGTGTGTAAGTATGTAAAGCTATACACTAAGCTAAAAACTGTTAAATGAAGAATGTCCTATCCTCTTTGGTCAACATGTATTCTTGACAACCCAGAGGCTGAATAGAATTCTGAATTCTTTAGAATCCTTGGAGTTCACCCAGAAACATCATAGTGCAAGGAAAAGTGGTTCCTGGTCTGGGTACTAGAAATTGGGCATGAGGACATGTGAAAACAGAAAGACACCAGAGAAGAGTCCCAGCCGGGGTCTGAGGGTGGCAGATATGTGGGGCAGTAATGGATGGCTCTGACATAAAAGAGGGAGCACATGGATATTTGTGCTGGGAGGGACACTTCCACTTTCATTTCAGTGACTGCAAAGCAAGTCACATGGCAAAGCCTGATGTCAATGGAGCAAGAATATCATTCTATTTTAAGAGGGGGGGTCTATGTCACAGGGAGGGATTGAGAATATTTTTACCAGTATATAATCTTCATTGCTTAATAACCAGGACTGAGGTTTTAAGAAGGACAGAGTCCAAGAGCTGAAAATAAAAATTGCAATTGATTGCTTTAGAAATGCATTAAAATGCCATAGTGCCTTGCACATGGCAAACACTCAATGAAAGGTGAGGGAACTGGAATGAAATTCTCCAAGGTGGAAAATGCCCCTCAATTCCAACATCCTGTGGGAAGAGGAAAATAATGAGGCAAAAGAAAAGGTGGTAAGTCTCTAGGGATCATTCCAGCTCAAACTGATGTGTTGCTGGAGGCAAAATTTGTGCAAACAAATCAGTCCTGAGGAGGGGAGGAAAGACCACACAAGCAAGCAGTCCTAGGGTGCTCCCTTCTCCACCTAGCCCTCCTTCCTCTGCCCTCCCCTTCCTTCCAACTCTTCTCAGAAAAGCTTCTGGATCCAGTTCTGCTGCAAAATGACAGAGATACCAGCTATTTCACAAAGCATGTTGGGTGAACCCACCCTGAGTCATGAGAACTGAAAGAATAAAAGAAACCACCCTTTGGTAAAGATGGTTTATAAAAAAAACTAGGCAAGGGCATAAAAGAAAACTTTCTAGATAGATTTAGCTGTTTTCCTGCAACTTTCAAAAAATTTCTTTCCACTAAGTCCTGGCTTCAAAATATGAAGAATTCTGAAAAGCACATTATAATGCTATCCTCATAAAAGCTACTACTTGTTATGTTCCAGGAATTTCATGAGTCTGATCTTACTAAATTCTTAAAAAACATCTATATACTTATTATTATTATTATATTATATTATATTATATTATTATTATTATTATTTTCATTCTACAGTTGAGGAAACTAAAGGTCACTGAAGTTAAATGACTTGGTACAAGAGGTAGAAGAAGCCAGAGGTGCTTTATCACTGAGCCACATTTTTAGCACTTCTGAGACCAGGGTCTTGCTAAGTTACTGAGCCAAGTTGCCTTGGCTGGCCATGAACTTGTGATCCTCCTACCTCAGCCTCCAGAGTTGCTAGAATTATAGGCATACATCATTGTGCCCAGCTTAGAACTGGTTTTAAACCCTGGTTTGTCAAACTGTGAAGATGATGGCTTTACATTATGTTATATCAGCTTCTGAAAAGAATAAGAACTAGCATTGTCCCAATGAAAAGTTAAACATAAGCACATGGCTCTTTTACACAGAAAAGAGAAATATTCCAAGAGCAAAAAGGCCAGCCTCCACCCTCCCATTAAATAGATCAGCCTCCAAATACACCAACACATTTATCACAAAAGATATTGTAAAATAACCTTCAGTAACATATTTAATTTCATTTCTAAATAATTTCTGATTATTATTTTTTCTGATTTTTAATCTATGGTTATAAATAATTCATATCCTTTAGAAATAAATGCACTAAGGAATAACAGTTCTATATTACATCCTCAAGATAACCATTATTAGCAATTTTGAGCCTATCAAACTTTTTTCTATATATTTTAGAGACACCCACACATACACATGCTAAAACAGCAAAACTATACAAAAGCCAATATAGCAAAACGATTACACATTCTATTCAACAATCCTCCTTGTCAATGAACAATATAATTGGGATATCTTCCATGACTACATAGCATTCCATGATAAGAATGCATTATAATTTTTTTGCTATTTGGTTTGACAGCTGGGCTTTCTTTGCTTTTGTTAATATCAACAGTGCTACACTGCACACATAAGCACGTGTCTAATTATTTCCTTGGGATAAACTAATAGTTACAATATGACATTTAAACTTACACAGATTTCTAGAATGCCCTCTAGAAATGTTTTTCCATTATCCTTGCATGTGAATTCACATCTCTCCAGGACCAACACTAAATATTTTCAATCATTCAACTTTACCAAGACAATAGACATTACTGTTTAATCTGCTTGCCTAATTATTGGGATTAATCATTTTATATGGCTTCTTAGAATTTTTTCTTTTGTGAACTAACATATTTAGTTTTGAATTGGCATGTAAGCCAAAGAGTCCAGCAGGATAAACTAGCTCCTTGGTGAAACATCAAATCATTTTGTAGATAAGTGGGTGAAAAGGCTGGTTGAAGAATTCATTGGTCAACAACAACTTTTTTCTCCTTACTGCATTTGTGGGAAGTGGCTATAAATGGAGTATCAGATCCAAAATTCCATTTCTATGGCAAGGGGTATTGCTTCTGATGCTGCAGAAATACTATACAGAATGGGCTTACAGTGCCAATCTGGCCATCTTTGGCAGGGATGGAAGGAGACTTCTAAGTTTTGTTTACATAGTGTTATGGATTGAACTATATCCCCCCAAATTCAACTGTTGAAACCTAACTAACCCCTCCAAGTAAATAGACCTCAAAATGTAACTATGTCTGGTGATAAAGTACTTAAAGGTGTTAAAATCAAGTCAGTATGGTGCCCCCATAATCCAGTATAACTGCCTTTTTACAGAGAGGACATAAGGCCACAGACATACAGGGAAGACCATATGAAGACCACAGGAAGAATGGCCAGCTGCAAGCCAAGAAGCCAGGCCTTGGAAGAAACCAAACTTTCCAACACTCTGATCTTGGATTTCCAGGCACAGAATTGTGAGAAGATGCCTTTCTGTTGTTTAAGCCACCAAGCCGTAGTACTTTGCTATGGCAGTCATGGAAAAATACTACACATAGCATTCCAAGTACGACTAAGGAAAAGTCAAACAACAAATTCATAGAAAACAACCAAAATTCTAGTGCTGCCACTAAGAAGGGCTAGTTTGTTGTTGACATTTATAACCTTGCGTAGAGCACTTGTCTGCATTTCCAGATGCACTGCAAAGCTACATTCCACCCTAATGTAGCTACTCTGTGGTCAAAGAATGTATACAAGGGGGAGAGTGTAAGTTATCCAAACTAGGGCAGCAATCCTCCAACTGCACATCATACAACTCACTCAACTCGTCCTATCAAAGAACCTGTCAGTATTCTCCAGTTGTCTTTACCTACCCTCAGATACATTCAGAGCCCCCATGAGACTGCAAGATGTTTGAAGGCCAGTGTCATGTCTATCTTGTTCATCATTACACAGTCCTAGACCAGTGGTTGGTCCAAGTAGATCCTCATCTGTATCACGAGTGAATCGATTAGTGTAAAATCACAGTCTGTGCTTCACTGTGAGAGTATCAGAGGGTCATCAAAGCAGGAGTTCTTAACTATTTTTGTGCTACAGACTCTTTGTCAGTCTAATAAGCCCCACAGCCTCCTTCTCAAGACAGTGTATTAAGTGCATAAATGAGGACATAGGACTTAAAAAGAAACTGTTTATACTAAAATACTTTCCCAACATTAAAAAACAATTTCATGAATTTTTTATATAATAATACCTGCACTTCTTTATTAACACATTAGTACTAGTGTGCTAATACTACCCTTATACAACCATTAATATTGCCAATAACTACTATAATTTTAAAGTAGCAATGATAAAAGATGAGTGATAGTTTGAGATATTTGTCACTACTAAAATATATTATGGATATATCTGTGATCTTTGTTGGTGACTAAGTGGAGGGCACTGATAATTCTACTATGGTGTATTGCCCATATCCATAACTGAAGGAATTGCTCAATATACTAACTTTCTTAGCGTTAGAAACAATGACCATCTCAATCATTCAAGTTCATGGCCCCTCTGGATTCTAGGTGGTTCCAAATACCTAGTTTTGATCACCTGCTTGTAACTGAAAGACACAGCATCTGAAAGGTGGCCCTGTAGAATTGGGTCAGAGAAGAGGTCCTTCCAGGGAGCCCAGACGCAGGAGGGGCAGAGCTGCACAATATCGACGAGCCTGGGTGTCCATCTTTATTTTGTTTCTTAACTAGTGTGACTTTGAAAAACGGTTGTCTTCATCCATAAAGGAGGATTGCAGCAACAAGAAGAACACCACAGTAGTAATCAAACAGGTATTACAGTTGTCACCTCCTCTTCAAGATTAGTGCATGAGCAATTCTAAAAGTGACTTACAAAACCCCTGGTTAGGGACCAAAGGATTTTATTAAGGGAGTCCAAAATATGTATCTTAGACCATGCATTTGGAAGACAGCATCTGAAACTCTGAAGCTCTTTCTTGATTTTCCTCCACACATGTGGTCCCAATACGAAGAAACAATTTTAATATCATGGTAAACTTTCCCTAACTCATTTTCTTTGCATTCTCTGAGGTAAATAAACAGGGAAGTAAAATGTAGCTACTCTGGTCAAAGAATGTATAGGAGAGGAAGAGTGTGAGTTATCCAAACTTAGGCAGCAGTCCTTCAACTGCACACCATACATATCCACATACACTGATCTTTAAGGCAAAACAAAACAAAACTTAAAGTCCAACTGAGATCAGGAAAAACAAAATGAATGGGAATTCCTGGATAAAAGTCTAATACTTGAAAACATACTAATCCCTACTTGTTCTCTTTTCATTCTTCTAGTCATAAAATTACTTTTCAATGAGCAAACACACTTAAGTTTACGTACTTGGAGGACAGGTTTGGGAATGAAGGCTCTCTAGCCCTATATCAGAACAATTGATTTATCCCACAAAGATCTACTGTGTCATTTCACTCTGCTAGGCAGTGTGCTGGGGATATAAAATGGACATGGTTCCTTCATGGTTCAGGGAAGGACAAAGGGAAGTTTGCATGTAGCTCCTGGGAAGTGCCAAGGAAGCAGCACCAGGCCTGTGAAAGGCTCTGCAATGATTCCTTCCCACAACTCCCTGTATCTGAAGATACCAGCTGTCCACAGCACACCAGGCACAGGGCAGGGTGAGCTGAGGGAGACTTTGACTGAATCCCAACTCTACCTTTTTCTAGCTATGACTTTGCTGTTGTTTCTGCATCCATAAAATGAAAAGTAATTTTTCAAGATTGTGAAGGTTGAGATAATATATGTATAAAGTGTTTAGTACGTTCCTGGCACATAGATATAGTATTATTAGACATAATTTAAAAAATTATATATAGAAATCCTTTTAATGGCAAATAATCTGTTTACTGGCAATCAGTTCTTCATAGGAAAATACCACATAACTTACTTTTCTTCTCATTTTCAGTGACTATTATATGGTAGGAACTCAGTAAACATTTGTATTCTGAGGAACTTCCAAACCTCTATGGAGAAACTTTCAAAGAAAGCAACCATTAGAATGTTTTTGTTTTTTATTCCTGATTAAAATCCAAAATGCACAACTAATGGACACAAGAATATACAGGAAAAGAAATGAGGCCAAAATTTGTATTTGTTCATGAAAGATCTACTACTTTGTTTTAAAAAATGTATTATGCTGCTCTCCCATATTGTTCAAAAAGAATATGAGTATTTCAGAAATTTGCAGCTAGAGGGAAGAATTTTTTAAAAAACTATTGATTTGTCTTTTCTTCCAAGAAAAGTATGTTCAGAGTTAAAAAAAAAATCAGAAAATGCAGATGTGCCAACAGAAGTTCCCTGTAATTCCATCATGAATATGATAAGCACTATTTACCTGTGAATCTGGGCCGCTGATTCTAGTTCAAGCTCTGCCAGGATTAGAACAAAGCAGGCAACAGAGGATCATGCTGTAAAGATACAGGCAGCCCTGCCTCAGGGTGGGTGAACAAATAATGAAAAGAGAAATTTCCTGAGCAGCTAACAAGTCATTATCACAAAACCTAGGGGTTTTAGTCCACACCTCCCTACCTGATATAAATGCTTATATCTGAGGAAAACATGAGTCTGAAATCTCTAGGGATAACCTACTGCTCTGGCAGAATTCCACAATCAGCTATGAAAATGAAACAAGAACATCTGGTCTAAATTTGTTTTAAAGTCCATGAGGTTTTACATACAAAGTAAGTTTGGCAAAATGTAGTCTTAGGTTTGTGGGATCTACAATTAAAAAAAAAAAATTAAGAGGCCGAGAGGTTCAGCAGAGCATGGGTCAAAGTGGGAGCTAACTTTATAAAGCTAAGTAGCCCAGGTATGCTCTTTAAATTTTTTTTCCCCCGAGTTTTCTGGTTTTCCAACACTTTAGCAAAGGCATATAATTCCAAGTATAATTTACCAATTTATGTGTTTGAGTTTCTGTACTTTGAGATCTGACCAAGTAGTAAACTAAATACACACACACATACACACAAGTATATACAATATATAACTATATAGACACACACATACATAAGTAAATTATATACATAATTCATGAAAATCATTTCAGGACTTTTTCAAAATCCCTAATAATACTAATAACATTAGTATGTTATCTCCAACATAGGGAGCACAGCAAGACCTAACACATAGGCCCCCCCCAACATCCTGGTTTTTCTTGGGCCTCTTCATGGGATATACTTTGGAGAATACTAGACTCTTAAATTTGAATGAGATACAAAAGTCTGGGATTCAGATGACTCTTTCTACCTGCAATCTCTTACTGTTCATTCAAGGATCCATTCAACAATCATTAAAACATCTGCTATGTGCTTCATTCAGTCTTGACACTCCTCAGTTTGCATATATCTGCACAATCTAATCCCACACTTAAATCTACACTTTTCTTATATGTAAAAGAAAACTCAAACCAAAGCCTAGCACTCAACAGCAGTTTGTGCTATTGCAAATATTTATATGTTTTTTTTCTTCCCTGGTTCGAATGGACTTCAAAGACAGAGGTTGTTTTTACTTCCTTGATCCTCTTACTGTTTATAAACCCATGTAAACCCAGTGGCATTACATAGCTACTGTGACTTATGAAGATGACAGGGTTGTACCTATCTCATCTAGGCCAAGGGGAACTGCAGAGATGGGTGAGAGAGAAGAGAGTGTTTTGGGGAATCTTACCCATTCCTATTTTCCTGCCATTTGTTTGTCCTGTGGAGCAGAACCCCAGAGCAAACATCCACACCACTCTTCAGCTCCATACCACACTCTAACCAAAGTGAGGGGATTTGTTTACCTTCCTCCTCTAATTATACCCTTGGTGAGAAAATGAGAACAAAGTGTAGGCTGATCACAGAGTCTTTCCCTCCACAACCATGCTGGGCATCAGAATGTCCTATAGAGCTGCCAAATCCCAGCAGAACTCTTGCACAGATGACAGAGAAGAAGGTGCACCTCAGTTCACTGAAGCCCACTACCAACCAACAGAGGCCAAGGGAAACAGGCTCACCTGGGGCATCATAATGCCTTTCTACACAGAGATGATGCACAAAGCATCTGCCTAGCCATTATCCTTACACACTGTGTAGCCAGGGAGAGGCCAGGTTGGCTCTTTGTTGATTCCAACTCTTCTTCCTCTGTAAGCATTCTCTTCATTAAATCCTCTCCAAATAACCCTTTTGAGGGCACCATATGCTTCCTGCCAGGACCCTGACCAAAATAACAGGGACCAGGCAAGAGGTTTTCTTGATGTGAACTGTTACACTTAAGATGACTTTAGAAAAGGGAGTTGCTAAAAATAATTTAAAACTTTGGAGACAGATTAATAATGTCCAGTTCAAGGTTTGGGTTATAGCTCAGTGGTTAAATGAACCCATATCCTGGGTTTGATGATGATGAGAAGGAGGAGGAAAAGGAGATGGTCATCAGATTGAGGCTAGGACATTGATTTTTATCACTTAAACCTCCAAGAGTTAAAGCAAACTTCATCTAATGAGAAAGTATAGAGGCCAATGAAAAAAGGAGTCTGAACTTAGATGTTCTCACTTTTTCCTCAGTGAGGGGTCCATTTTGCATTTTTCCAAAGCAATAAGAACCCTGCAGCAGAAAAGGGAAGAAGTGACATCATTATAATTCTGTGTCAGGCATTAAATTGTCTTACTGGAGCTGAGAACAACTCCAGTAAGGTACATACTATTATTATCTCCATTTTTCAGAGGAGGAAACTGAGTCATAAAAATAGTAAGGATCTTGGGCTGGGGTTGTACCTAGGGATGCAGCCTAGTACGACGGCGGGTGAGGGGTAGGGGGGTGAGTAAGGAAGTTGCCCCAGGCCACACAGCTGGTAGATTGCAGAACCAGGACTTAAACCCGAGTCTGACTCTGGAATCAGACACTCTAAACCAATATGTATACTTCCTCCCCAGGAAGCCTTGGAAAGGAGGCTGAGGGTAACAAGAGCAACAAGAATAAAGATGTATGCTTAAGCCCATCTTCCTAACAGTCTTAGTCAGTACCAGGGCCTTCCAGTCCAGTAGCTGGTCCCCACAGTAGAAAGGAGGTTGTGGGCTTATAATCCTTATAAATCATGTTTCAGATTTACAAGAATTGAAGAAGTATCCATGAAGACAAAATGCTGTGAAGAACTGTGTTTGTGAAGACAGCCTGTGATGAACTAGGATACTCTGTAATTTTATCAAATACCAAAAAAAAATCCTGTCTGAACCCTTTAGTCTACAAGAAGGATCATTTTTAATATTTTTAGAACCCAAGAGTACACAGCATGAGGGCAAATGCTATGCAAATTTAAAAAAATGATCTGAAGAACTACTCCTAAACAATATTTTTGAAAAGGAAAAACAAATTTTGTTGACATAAGTATAACTTCTTCAACACAGAAACTAGCAGTAACTCTTTATCACTTTCAGAGGAAAACAATCCTTTGGGGCAAATAACCAAGAACAAAGAACACACATCTTTCCAATACCATTCCAAGTCTCACCCATAATGCAATGCTTGTTGGCAGGTCCATATTCTACATGCAAATACAATCAGCATTTTATCTTATGCCTACTGGAAAGTTTAATAAATGAGCCCATGGGACATCACAGACCAACATAGAGCCCGATTATAAGACAACAGAATAAGCATTTAACTGCAAAATGATGTGTATCCTTAAATACAGTGGCTGAGTCCTGATCTTCATTCTGCTTAACATTTCTCTTCACTTAAATTCACCTCCCTGCTGCTGAAGAAGCAAGACGCGTGGGTGGTAGGATGAAAGATTCAGCCCTGTGCATATCACACACTTTAGTAATCCAAGGAGAAAATAAATCCACAGAAATGGTGCTTATACCAAGCCGAAAGAAAATAACACATTAAGATATGCTGTCAAATGGTTTCCCAAAATGAATAATCAGCCAACCAATCAGTCAATCTGTTTATACATTTTCCTAGTGTAATTTCAAACCACTCTGGATGCTAGCTTTTTGACTAGATGACTACCCCTGAACTCATTCTGCAAACAAGGCTGGTTGTAGAGATTAAAGAGGCCCTTAAAGAGGACCTGGGAATGTTAAATGATTTGCAAAGTGATTGGAACTCTAGCTTACCAGTTGAGTCAGCCCCAGAAGCTCTGCCACTTGTCTGCTCCTCAGCATTGACAAGTTGCAGGTCTGTGTGCGAAGGGCCAATGCTAGGACTGCTAGTGTCTTCAGAGTGGGTTGTCCAGCTGCTCTCGGAGGTCAGAGGGCATCTCCTCAAGGAGTCAAAAGAAGGACATGTCCAGCAGGGCATGGTCACTGGGAGGGCTGAAAACAGACCAAAAGCCAAGAGGATACAATATGAATAGCTGTCCTTTGTTTATCATTAGTGCTTGTCTTGCTTTGATGTCACTTAGATCCTTTGAAATCTCAATAGCCATACAAGGTAAGAAATACAGGAAGAATTTCTCATGATACAGATAGGGAAAACTGACTTTGACTCCATGAAGAGACACTATCAAAATCAGCACTAAAACTCAGGTCTCCGGATACTTGAATGAAAGAAAATCTCATAGGAGTATGAGTTACTCTAGGATCTAATTTTATTTCTAAATTTAGATTTCAGCTTCATCTAAGCCCAATATACACAAGTCTTATAGTTTCACCATTTCCTTACATTTCCTTTATTTTTAGTGGCACACCAATAATCTCAAAAAAACTCACCAATTGACATTGGAAAATTAGAGCAAGTTTGGGTTAATGGATAAGAGTAGATATGAGGGGCTGGGGCTGGGGCTGGGGCTCAGTGGTAGTTCACTTGCCTGGCATGTGTGAGGCACTGGGTTTGAATCTCAGCACCGTGTATAAATAAATAAAATAAAGATCTATCAACAACTAAAAAACAAAAATTAATTTTAAAAAAGAATAGATATGAAACCATATTTGTACATGTATGTGATATGCCTATGCTTGGTTTGAGTTTGACAATAACTGAAGACTCTGCAGACTGTTAAATATTAAAATGGAGATTTACTGGGCCTGCTGTGATACAGCAAAAAATATCTTTAAGGGAAAAATGCATAGAACTAGGCTTTATCTCCTTATCCCAGAATACCAAGTCAGCCTTTCAAAACCACTTCAAAAACTGTTTTGTGTGTTTTCTTTCTCTTTATATCAAACTTTCTAATTCTCTTAATTGTCCTCAGTTAACTACCTACCACATGCTTTCTCCATGGTGCTGCTTAAGAATAATCACTACAAATTTACCATAGAGTGCTGAAAAGAATGTGAACCAGAAAGGAACAAAAATGAAGGAAACTACCATTTACTGAGTAGCCATTCAAAGGTCAGACCTTTCACAAATTTTAGGTAGCTTCATCTCTCAATTCTGAGAAGCAGGAAATAGTCTTATTTCATACAGATGGAAAAAAAAATTCAGAGGTTAAGAAACTCTCCAAGAGATGCAGTCACTTCTCCTAGCCAGAAAACCAAAACAACAATTAGATTAAGAAACACAAAGAAAAAATAATGATTTACCAGAAAAAAAAGAAGAACAAACAGCAATATTTCTGACATAGTATAACATAAGGAAGAATTTGCATTCATTATTTTCTTAGGCATTTATAAAACATTCATATCTTTTCTCTGGAGGATTCATAGCTCACATCTTCTTTAAAAAACGTCACCTCCTTTTCAAATTCTTGAGCTGTTGTCTCCAAAGATGCAAGGTCCCTTTCTCTGCTTTATTTCCCTTAGAGTCATTACTGACCAACATGCCTTCCATACTTGAACTCAAGCTCCTTAGGAAACTGGGATGTTTATTTACTTCTATACTCCCATTTCTAGAATAATACCAGGCACTCAATATTTGTTGGTCATGTTTGTAGAAGCACTATAAATCATTCCATAATAGTCTATATTACTAGGTAGTGGTAGATGTCTTAATCACAGCAAACTCTGGAGGCTGAGGCAGGAAGATTATAAGATTGAGGCCAAACTCTGCAATTTAGCAAGACTCTGTCTCAAGATAAAAATAAAAAAGGACTGGAAGTGTAACTTAGTGGTACAGTGCTCCTGGTAGCTTCATCTATCAATTCTGAAAAGAAGGAAATAGTCTTATTTCATACAGAGGGAAAAAAAATTCAGAGGTTAAGAAACTTTCCAAGAGATGCAGTCACTTCTCCTAGCCAGAAAACCAAAACAACAATTAGTACCAAAAAACCCCCAGTACCAAAAAACCAAAACCAACCAAACAAACAAACCCCCCAAAACCTATGACCTATACCCAAGGGAAAAATTTAAATATTAGGCAAAATGCAATAATATTATTTAAAACATATCACAGGGCTAGCAAGAGAGCAAAGAATTAACAAAGGCTAAGTGAAAGGTGGAAACAGAAACATAAGCAGAGCATACAACCTGATTTTCACATGCACTCTGAAGATTGTGAATAAACCAGAGACCCTTGAGTCTGAGTATTTTTAAAATATTTTTTAATTATAGATGGACACAATACTTTATTTTTTTAATGTGGTGCTGAGAATTGAACCCAGTGCTTCACATGTGCCAGGCAAGCACTCTACCACTAAGTCACAACCCCAGCCCCAGATCTGAGTATTTTAAGTCTCATGTGAAGAAGGTGAAGGAGAAAAAACCCAGGGCCAATACAAGATAGAAATCTAACAGATGATGTGATGCATAAATGAGAATTCCCAATAGACTGAATGAATAAATTAGGAATAACTTGTACTCTCCTGCTGGAGATAGCAAAAAAAAAAAAAAATGATCTGCCTTAGGTTTGGGTCCAGGGTAGAGAGAAAAAAATATTATCACCTGTCCCACAAAGATTTTGCATTTAGAACTGCTTTTGTGGCCTGAAAATCCTCCAGTCTGAGACTTTAGCTGAAATATTTCCAGTTAATAGTGGCCTTAGTTTCTCAAGAAAAGCATATATTAGTCCTTTCTGGAGGAAGATATCTTTAAACCAGGCTTCTCAGGCAGAATGTCCCTAAGTAATGTGCACCTAGTAAATATAAATAATAAATCACTAAATACATAAGAAATAAAGTTGCCATGAAAAGGGACAAGCCAGGTATTGGAAGCAGGGCATAGATAGAATCAGAATCAGACTCGAAAATAATTCAGACACTAGAATTATTAAGCAGAAAATATAACTATGTTTAAGAAGTTTCAGGAAATAAGAAATTAAGAATATGAAAAAGGAACATGGAGAATTCAAAAAATGAATCTCCGGAGAAGAAAAACTATGCTACCATAATCACAAAACTGAATGGACAACAAAGACCAAGGATGAAAATATGAGAGAGAAAAAGAAAGAATAATAAAAAAAAATAATGAAAATATGAGAGAGGAATAAAAACATGGAGGGAAGACTGACCTTCTCTCATTGATATCTAATCTGAGCTCCTAAAAGAAAGAAAATAGGAGAGGGGCAAAAATTGAAAAAATGCTGGCTGAGAATTTCCCAGAACTTGTAAAAGATTTTACTTGTCAAATGTGAAATCCCAAGGTATCTCAAGCATAGTAACTGAAAAGAAATCCATGAAAATGTATTCTTTCTCCTTCCTTTCTTCCTCCTTCTGACAAAAGAAGCATCACAGTCCCAAACCTAGGCAGGGAAATGGAACCACAGATATAGTCAGTAGGAGAACAGGAACTGCTTTTGAAAATGATTTGGTATTATCTGATGAACTTGATGATGAATACATCCCACGATGCAGCAATTCCCCTCCTACTTTTTCATATGAAAAAACACTTGCACATGCTCAATTGGATATAGGTTAAAACACTCAGGGAAAAATGAAACAAAACAAAAATTTTCATTAAAGCATATTCTTAACTGTCAGTAAGTGGAATCAACCCAAATGTCCATCAATAAAAGAACAACATGGATAAATTAATCAAGGTGTATGATTAATTTATTAATGTAGCAGGATACAGAGCAATAAAAACTAAAGGAATTACAACACCAGGTAATGACATGGGCAAAGATCACAAATAATGTGTTAAAGGAGCAAATCACAAAATAATAACTACAGCATTATTCCATTTATTCAAAGTTCAACACCAGCCTAAATTAAGTTATATCATTCTTGATGCACATGTAGGTAGTAAGCTGTCAAAAAAAAAAAAAAAAAAAGCAATGTAGTTGTTATCATGAAGCTCAGGAAGGTGGTGATACAGGGGAGAGGGAAAAGGGTATGATGAAGACAGGAATGCAATCCAGGGGGACTTCTGTGTGATGACAATATCCTAAAAACTAGGTGTTGTTCTTTATAATTTAATATACATTTTAAATATTTTTGTATATATTTAATAGTGACTGAAACTCATTAAAACCACATATCAAAAAAAGACTGATTAGTCAAAAAAGGAAGTTATTCTAATTATTCATATTTTCACATTGGCTCTTCATACTTGTTCTTCTTCAAAGAGAAACTAGGAATAATGTGATGGGGACAGGCAAAGTTCCTATAGCTCATAAACTGTCCTCCTTTGGTCTAATACGCTTTCTTGATAGCTTCAAAATCTTGGATGAGTTATTTTCTTTAGGTTCTTAGTAATGTCCTTAGGCCATAAGCTTAGTTGAAATGAGAGAAAAAGTATCTTTATTGAGCCTGGATCTGGCTCTTCTCCCAGGGGCCAGACCTTTGATGCCTGAGCCAGACAGCAGTGGGTTGCTGCCATCACTATGCTTTATAATTGCATCCAACCAACAAAGAATAAAGCGAAAGGAAGATCAAAATCTGCCTCTTCTCCTTTCCTATGAAACTTAAAGGGCCCTAAATCGAGATTGCCAGGCTCACAGGATGGACTCCGACCTGAAGCTGGGGTCAAATTACTTAATTAATCTGCTTCTCTATTTTCTCACCTGTAAAATGGGACTAAGAGCACAAACTTCATTAGGAGATTAAGTTAATACTAACAAAGCCCTTGGTAAAAGTGCTTGGGACAAAAGAATTGTTCAAAATGGGTGAAATGGTGGTAGTTATCATTTCCAGATTGGCCGTATGTCTTCATGTATTTGAAATCTCCATTTAGATCTCTAACTTCACATATTCAAAACTAAGTTACTATTATTCCTGCCAAACCAGTCCTTTTATCCTTTCAGCGATCAGAATGAAACCATTATGTCATCTTCAATTCTTTTCATATTTGACCCACAAGTTCTGTTACTTCTACTTTCAAAAATTTTATTTGGATTACAAATCATGTCCAGCTATCTCCAAGCTACCACCCTGAACCAAGCAACCATCTTCCCTAGCCTGGATCAACGCACTGGCTTCCTACCTCGACCTTCGTGGTTACACATCTATCTTCCTCTCAGTCAATTCTTAACCATGCCATTTTCAGCTACTATACTACAGCAAGGAACACAGCCTTAATAAAGTTCAACTGAAGTTGGGCTGGGCATAGTGGTTCAGGCCCATAATCCCAGCTACTCAGGATGATTTCAAGTTTGAGTACAGCCTTATCAATTTAAAAAAAAATTTTTTTTATAGCTCAGAGGTCCCTGGGTTTAATTCCCATTATTGCAAAGACAAACAAACAAACTGAAGTTGGATCATGAATGCCTTGTTGAAAACCTTCCAATGGCTCCCACTTTAGCCATAATAAAACTCAAAGCCCCCACCTGCCCTCCAAGGACCCAGGCGCTTCAGGCTGCTTAACCTTCAGGCCTCACCTCCCCCACCCCACCATTCACTCTGCTTCAGTCACAGATCACAAACAAAACCACCTTCGGTGCTTTTCACCTGCTGTTCCTGCTTAAAAGGGACCTGTATAAAAGGTGCCTCCTTGGGCTGGGGATGTGGCTCAAGCGGTAGCGCGCTTGCCTGGCATGCGTGCGGCCCGGGTTCGATCCTCAGCACCACATACAAACAAAGATGTTGTGCCTGCCGAAAACTTAAAAATAAATAAATATATTTTTTTTTTTTAAAAAAAGGTGCCTCCTTAAATTCTGCTAGGTTCACTCACTTCTCTTCCCTCAGTTTTTTCACTCATATTTTCTTCTTGAGAAGTAAATCCCTGCCTTATTAAAAAAAAAAAAATCACAACCTCCTCACCACATTCTGTTCCTCTGCCTCACTTTTCCCTCCTTTCCACTCATCACATTACCTACCACACTTACTCTACATCTACCTTTATGGTGTTTCTGGCATGGCTCCCCCAGCAGAATGTGTGCTTCATGAGGCAAGAAAATTCAGCTGTACTCACAGTGACTTGAACAGGCACTATCACACAGTGCAACACTGGTAAAATAAGTAAGGTTATAAATTGTCAGCTAATACAATATTTTTCTCTTTTTCTCCTTTGGGATCCTGGGTAGATTAAAATGCTAAATACTTACATATGTTTTGATGTCATGTCCTTTATTTTTATTTTGCTGTCTAATCACTAGACTAGATGATTTCTTTTTTTTTTTTTCAGTGCTATGAAGGTCCCGATCAGTGAATACAAAACAGATCTAATTCCATTCTTCATTTGTGGCTCTCCTGCTATTTCATAGTTGGCAATATGAAGCAGCTGTCTCCAGTACTGGTTCAGAGGAGCTCTTGTTCACTCCCAGAAGGCTTCATCAGTAACAGATTGCCCAACTGTTTAGGTAACCTCAACACACGGAGAGCAGGAATTGTGTCCAGCTTTTCCATAATTGTATTCCCAGCACCTAAATATTTTTTGCATGAATGCCCTAGTTAATTGATGCATGCTTGGGTAGTTTATTGTGTTTTATGTTCCACATTGCATATTAAGATAGGCCACAAAGCCTCCCTGGGTGAGCTGGAACATTTCCTGGAAGAGGAAAATACTGAAGTTAAAATTTTAAGGTTCCTCTTAGAAAACTGGAAAATTTTACTTTGAGAGCACTTCCCCTCTCTCACGGCATTATAGTGCCTTTAAATAAAACAAAAATATAGCAGACCGTTTTAAGTGTGCTTTTTAAAAATGTAGTCTCCCAGGTAAAAATGTATGTTATGTGAATATTTGGATATGTATGTCTGTGTGTATGTTATATGCATATGCTATATATGTTTAAATATATATGTTAACGTATATGTATGTGGTACATGTATGTGCTATGGTTTAGGTATGAGGTGTCTCCACAATGCTCATATATGAGACAATGCAAGAAAGTTTAAAGGTGAAATGATTGGGTTATGAGAGCTATAAATTAATCAGTACATTAATTCCACTTCAATGGATTAATTGGGTGGTGACATAGGCAGGCAGAGTGTGGCT
This sequence comes from Marmota monax, assembly GCF_021218885.2. NCBI lineage: Eukaryota > Metazoa > Chordata > Mammalia > Rodentia > Sciuridae > Marmota > Marmota monax. The sequence goes on along the minus strand of NW_026695241.1, from coordinate 14,374,267 downwards.
GGAGGAGGTGGGTCACTGGGGAGCATGCCTTTGGGCTATACATATTTTGTCCCTGGTAAGCATAGCCATCTCTGCTTTCAGATAGCCATTTCCCCAGCCACTTTCCTCCTCCACACACTTTCGCCATGAAGTGATAAGCCCAGGACAATGAAATCAGCCATCTATGCACTAAGACCTCTGAAAATGTGGGCCTCAAATAAACTTTTCCTCCTCTTATGTTGGTCTTTTCAGGTCTTTGGGTCACAGCAATGAAAAAGCTAACTAAAACAATATGCATAGCATGTGGGTGTTTATTTGTATATAGGTATTGAGTCTTTAACAATGGGAAATTATAAACTGATAATAATAGTTAATAAGAAAGGGCATGACGAGTAAGAGGCTGGCCTGGTTTCCTTGTCTATTCTCTTAAAAAAAAATGATTTCACAGAGGAACTCAAGGTCTGCCTAATGGTCATTTATACTACCAATGAGGGTCACTTAGGTATACTACAATAGATTTTATATACACCTTTCATCTTTTCATTCACTGAGTCAACACATATTAAGTAAGCACATACTATGTTCCACACACCATATTCTAACAGAGACAGTAAATCAGAGAAATGAAGTTCCTCCCTCAATAAGTTCCTCCTAATGAGTATGCAAAATAGTTAATATAAGACCAAATTCAGTTAGAGGAACAGGCTGTAAAGAAATTTAAAGCATGAAAAAGCTGACAAATGGGCATAGAATGTTCTGGATCTCCTTGAGGAAGCAACACTTGCACAAAATTCTGAATGAAAATGTGAAGGAAGAATCCTCAGGGCAGAAAAAACAGCAAGAGCAGCAATGAACTTGTCCGGAACAATAAGAGAGGCAGAGTGGTAAGAGCAGAGTGGAGACCAGCAGAGAGGAAAGGCTCTGCTGAAATTTATTCCTGGGTATATCCTTTAGAAATGTCATTTAGAAGCACAGAACAATTCAAGGTATTAAAAGAAATAAGACTGCCTCTGTTGAGGAGGGAAATACATATGCATGCAAAATGTAAAAGGCCTGGTCTACATATTCACTCAAAGGTTGGGATCTTAAGACACCCCCCACCCACCACCCACCCCCAGTAGCCAGAATGAACAACATAATAGAAATGAACCAGTGGGCTAATCTTTGGGATGAAATCTCTCAGTTGTCACCCTTGCCTTCCTCTCACATGGCTGATGTCATTTCTGATCCTCCTCCAAACAAGTGGTTCTTTCTCTTGCCCAGATAATTAGCTTCCCCAGACACAATGGGAAAGCCTTAGCCCAAGCTTTTAAGGAAGAAGTTTGAAGCACAAGGGAATACTAGTGTTTTGCTTGGGCTATGGGACAAGTACTCTGGAAATGAAAGGTTTTTTATATTTGTAATTATGCACATCCTGCAGTATCTGCATAATGGGTCCAATTCAGCCTTGGCCTTGCCGAAAAATTGCCATGTCTGTGGAAGAAGATCAGTGCATAACAAGATGAGTGAACAGGAAACCTTAATTTAGTGCCCTTTTTTTTTTCTTCTTGATTTCGAGGATGAACTTTGCTCTTTCAAGTTGTCTGCAGGCATTTGTAAGCATATCCTAAATCTTTGCCTAGCAAGAATCTTTATAACCATTTTAGGTTACAGGTAAGCCGACCACAACATTCTTCCTGATGCACGGTGACATTTTAGAGGTAGAGGAGGCCTTCTATAAATTAATAAAACTTGTTTTCCTCTAGGAAAAGTCAGGATCACTATTTCTAAAGGACCCAATGTGGGGGGGAAAAAAAAGTTAATTTAGGTTACTTTTTCAAAAATATTTCTTTAGACAACAGTAAGAAGATTCAACTGAATTTGAACAGATTTGCCAGAGTTTGCTTGTTTGTTTTACTCTTTGATTCTACACATTATCTAGCAGAATATCTCTGCATCTAGCCCAGGGTGTAGCAAAGGAATTTTCAGTCAAATTTTTTTATATTTTTCACTGTATTACCCTGCATAGTATGGCATTTTCAAACTGAAATGTGAACAATGTTCTGGTGGCTAATTTAAGTGTGAAAGTTTAAGTATTTTATATTTAAAGTCTAAATAAAAATCCTCTGAAGAGAACATGGCCCAACTCAAAATCGCCTTATTAAGTCAAAGAGATGTACCCTATATTTGTCCTCTGCCATATTTAAGGGATTTAGAGTAAACAATATTCACAACAAATTTAAAGAGCATAATTTTATTTGCCCCCTTATTCCCACTATCCTCAAGTCCAAAGAATTGATGCAGCTTTCCTTCCCATAATAGTGGTTATAAAAAAGATTTTTGTTGCTCTCACTTTATTTTAATCATATATTTCTAAATATCATCGTGTACCTCCTTTTCCCTAGACCAATCACGATGGCACTTATTCACTCCAAATCCTGCCCTAGTTAAAGTCCAAAAGAAAGTTGTTCCTTTGATGGATTTAAGTATTTCTGGAGTTGTTTTCCCCACTAATGGTTGCTCCTAGTTATCCAATCAACCTTATTATGTGTCAGTGCACAATAAAATAAGTAGCCAGGTCACCAAGGTGGGGACTAACAATTCCCTGGCTTCTCTAAACTCCTCAGTGCAACTTCTGGCCATTTAAATGCCATAAAACTAAAAGCTGTGCCACTAATGACAGTCTCTTTGTCCCTGATTCCACTGTGCCTACAGCCTCCTTGCATTTTAATTAGGACAAATAGTACATTCCCATTCCAGGCTGAAATCCAATGCTCCCTTGGCTTTATTCTTAGGTAGAACAGCTTAAAAGATATATTCTTTTGTGTTTGTTTGTTTAGTTGGTTTTTTTTTTTTCTTTGCTCTTTATTTGTCAAACTTCAAAGAGTGAAAAAAAGTGAGGGAAGGAAAGAAGTATCCCAGATATGATTTCTCCACATGGCCACTCCTTTGTATGTAATATCCTGTGTTACCCAACTCTCTTTGCAAATCAGGATATTCAGGTATGAAATAGCTAGCTAAACTTTTCCTTCCACAAATCAAGGATAGAACAGTACTATCAGTCCCACTTCTCTTCCTCCCTCTCACATTTCCCTCAGGACAAGATCTCAACCTTCTCATAGAAGTAGAAATCCACAGGCATACTGCATGTCGCGGAACCAGGAAAAACAACCCTTTCTTTTCTTCTGACTCCAGAGTATTTGATTTGAAAGTCTGGTTACTTAACAGAAGCAAATAAGACAAGGGAATGGAAGAAACTGAAAATTGCAATTATCTATTATAGGAATCAGCTTGCTGTGGCGATACTGGTGTGATTAGGAAGGTAGCTGAGGCCAAGAATTACTTTCTCTGGCTGAATTTCATCTCCTACATGCATGGAGACAAACCTATATAGCCCACACTTACAATGAAGATTTCAAATCACTTTCATGTTTAAACACAGCATGTCTAACATTTTTCTTGTCCCAATTCCATTTCACTTCTGAGTTATCCATACTAAAAAAGTTTGCTTGATACACAAAAAATGCAACTGTGGCACCAAAAAGATCCAGGACCTAACCTATGGAAATTAATGAATAAAGAACAGTATTTGATAGGGGTAGTAGGTAAGTCAGAAATTGATGCACAAATCATTTTTTGTTGTTGTCAGATTAGACTAAACAGCACGAGATGGCCACGCATCTTATGTAAATTGGGCACCTTTCTGTGAATTTTCTAAGTAGGCACCACTAGTTTAGGGAAAATCTGAGTAGGAGCTTTGAGGAAGCTCCAAAAGTAAATGATAACTAACAAGGAAAAGTACTTTGAGTTCTGATTTAATTTTTCACAAGAAAAGACAATAGATGGATCTGGCTATAAAAATGAAACTCTCAGGCAAGTAATTCTTTCAACACCTACCTCTTCCTTTGCTTTTTCAGTGCTAGTTCCAAATTCTCAGCTACCATGAAATGAAAAACATTAACAACAAAAAGACATGCTGTGGTAGAAAGACATGCATGAAAAGACATGCAGTTGACTATCAACTAGAAGCAGATGGAGGAAATCATGAGGGCACAGGTTGTTTCCTACCAGAGGACCCAGGAAGAAGCTCAATGTTTGTTATATTCTGAGCAGTAAATATGTCTTTGAATACCCACACCAAGCAAAACTGCAGAGAATAAGGACTTAATATGCAGTGATTCAATGAATAAATTATAAAGGGTTGTAAGGCTTGGAGATAAAGCATAGTGGCAAGCATAGAACTTAACAAATGGCCGTGCTATTAGAGATGCCCTCTGGCCCACACTGACTTATTTTCAGCCTTGTGCAAATGGTTCCACTTTAAGAATTTAGAATTGGAAAAAAAAAAAGAATAATAATCTAGAGGTTGGGTTCCTGTGCCTGTAATCCCAGCAATTCAGGATGCCAAGGCAGGAAGATTGCAGCCTCAGCAACTTGGTGAGACCCTATCTCAAAATAAAGAAATAAAAAGGACAGAGGATGGTAAAGCACTCCTGAGTTCAAACCCCAACACACACACACACACACACACACACACACCAAAGCAACAACAACAAAAAATTTAGAAACAGTGCATTAGTTTCCTTGATAACTTACAACAACTAATTTATTTTCTCATGGTTCTGAAGGCCAGAAGTCTGAAATCAGAACCCCTTTGCCAAAATCAAAATGTCAGCAGATCCATATTCCCTCCAGAGGCTCAGGGGAAAATTTGTTCCTTGCCTCTTCCAGTTTCTGATAGCTCCTGGTATTCCTTGACTATGGCTTTATCACTCTAATCTTTAAGACCAACATCTTCAAATCTTTAAGTTCTACCTTCACATTGTCTTCTCTGTGTGGGCAAAAGCTCCCTCTGGCACTCTTTTATAAAAATGCACATATTTGTATTTAGCAACCCCACAGATAACCCAGGATCATCTCCCCATCTCAGAATCCTTAATCACATCTGCAAAGACCCTTTTTCCAAATAAGATTTTTAGGTTCCAGGAACTAGGACCTAATGTCTTTTGGTACTGTTATTCAGCCTATCATATCTCAAAATTAAACACAGCCAATGAACAGGGCATATAGCAGTGTGTGCAAGAAGTCTCAAGATGTCTATCAGCAAGAGGATATTTGCTGCACATCAGGGTTATTTCTGTGTAATGACTATAGTTATATATGTGGTATTATTGACACAGCACATGTATCCCGATGTTTCAGATTCAAATTAAAGTCTGAGTTGCCTAACAACCTTCAGAATAGAACAATTGTCTAACTTGAGCAATGTCACATTATCCATGCTGAGTGGCCTAAAGGCCTAGCTTCTTCTGCTTATCACTTGGTTTCAGTTCTACCAACCACTCTTCCTTATTGTTAAACATACCCTAAGGGAGGAAACTTAGGGAGTTTGAGTAAAAGGAATGTATTTTGCAGCCTTTTATTTAGTAGGTTCACTAATGAGTCAAACTGGATACTAGCAGGAGATTTAGGATTTGACTCTTAATTTATTTCCTCTTTTTTTTTTTTTTTTTAAAAAACTACTCTTCTGTTGCAGAATCCTCTGTGGTTCTTAGACTTACAGGTTAGAAGCACTGCGTGTGTAAGAAAAAGTGTGTGTGTGTGTGTGTGTGTGTGTGTGTGTGTCTGCTTGCAGGGCTAGTCCTACACCAAGCTTATTCATGCTGTTTGCCTACTCATCAAGAATCAAATCTGCTGGCAAATCATCCTACAGGCTCCTCCTAAGGCAAGGTTGAGTGAACTTTTCATACATGAAAAAGATGGGATATTAATGTCTGAGCAATTTTCAAGCCAAAATTATGCTTTCATGCATTTGAAAGTTGTCATTTCTTGATTTTTTTTTTCTAGCAATACTAATAAATCTCATATCTTTAGAACACTTCAGGGCTGGGATTAGGGTAAAACAAGTGATACACTTGCCTTGGGTACAAAATTTAAGGGGATGCAAAAAACTCAGTTATAAACTGATACTCTAATGTAATAATTTCAAAAAAATCAAAGCAGAAAACTATAGTCAAATGGTTAATCACCTATTTTTATAAATAAAGTTTTACTGGAATGAACCAGGATTAGTGTATCAGAGTCATGCAAGTATTAACTGGATCTTGTCTTTAAAATATGGATATTGTTTTCATTGAGTATATTTTTGCATTGTTTTAATTTTTAAAAATAATTTTAAATAATTCTCATTTTTAAATGATTAAATTTTTAAAAAACAATTTATACTCCAATTTTTACAAGATAAGCACCCTTCAAATAACCACTACATTTTGTTATGGAGCAAAAGTGTTTTGTTTATTTCCCAATATATTACAAAGGATATTAAAAAAGATATACTGAAGAATCAAGATTCAATAAAATTAATACTTTGTACTGCTTCATCAAGTATACTGTTAAGTGAAATTGAAGGGTTTTCTTTATTATGAGTACATAAAGGCCAGAAATTTAACTCATCATTACTTCTGTACCATCAATGCAAATGCCAATGCAGTAAAAAGGGCAAATAACATCTTAGAATTACTATGAAAATAATTTTGACCATACAGACCCCTTGGCAAGTCCCTGGGGTCAATAGGCAACTGTAGCCTTAAAGAATAAAGTTTTACCAATACATTAAAACCATTGTAAATAGGATAGAATCCTTAGACGGGGGCAACATAATTAAGACTTACCCCAAAATTAGTTTTACAATAACAAATGGGGAAGAGAAGCAAACTGATCCATCTGATATATAAACAGTTTTGAGCAACCACAAAATCTTTGATGAGGCTAAAGGTAAGATATGAAAAAGATGTAAAAAATCTGAATGCTATGAATATAATCAGTGACCTAAAGGTATGGCTATTTTAGGGCAAGTGGAGAAACACAATCCCACCTACCTTTCGCCTCCTATGCCTGGCCTCACCTCCCCTGTAAGAAAGGAGCAGAAGGCTCTAGAGCAGCAACAAAAGGAAGAGAAAGGCACAAATTACACAGCACACCCTATGCTGCTCCAAGATTCTGGGGTCAGTTAATGGAGCTCTCTTCTGCTGCTTCCTAGCGCACAACGTTGAGCACATTCCCAAACCACTACCTATTTCAGTCTCCTCATACAAATATGTATATAATTCATATTATGAATATAATTCATAAAAGCTGGGACTGGGGGTGTGGCTCAGTGGTAGAGCACTTGCATAGCATGTATGTGTCCCTGGATTCCATTTCTAGCACCCCATCTCCCCCACAAAAAACATTGAAAGCCATCTGATTGACCATTGCTAAGGTACTGGAAAACTGTATAGGGGTAATTCATACAATGAATTACCTATTTTTTGCTCTATTTTTCATATGATTACTATAAAGAGTATATGAGATGACAGAGTTAAAGTATTTATCATGGTGCCTAAGAGAGTAAGTATTCAATAAATATATCTTATTAGCTGGGCATGGTGGCACATGCCTGCAATCCTAGCTACTTGGGAAGCCAAGGCAGAAGGACTGTGAGTTTAAGTTCAGCCTGGGCAACTCAGTGAGGCTCTGTCTCAAAATAACAGTAACAAAATAAAAGATCTGGGATGTTGCTCAGTGGTAGGGCACTTGCCTAGCTTATGCAAAGCTCTCAGGTTTAATCTCCAGTACTGAAAAAAAGTATCCTGTTAAAAATTAAAAAATATATACTTCTGTACTTATTCATTACTATTTTCTTAGTCTGTTTCTGCTGCCATAACAAAATGCCTTAGACTGGGAAATTTATGAACAATAGAAATTTACTGCTCACCATTCTAGAAACTGTTAAGTCTGAGATCAAGGCACTAACAGATTCAGGGTCTGGTGAGGACCCATTCCTTAATTTTAGCTGTGCCCTCACATAGCACAAAGGACAAACACTATGTTGTCAAATGTGGGGACAGCTCCTTCAAGTATCTTTTATAAAGGCACTACTCCCAATCACAAGGATTCCATCCTCGTGACCTAGTCACCTCCCAAAGTCTTCCCTCCTTTTAATATCAACATATTGGGGATTTGATTTCAACAAATTTAGAGAGACAAAACATTCGAACCATAGTACCAGAGTTCAATAACTTTCCACTGCATGTATAAATGCTTAGATCAGTGCCTTAGCAATGTTAGGTATTCAAAAAGGGTCTTTTCCACCATCCCCAGCCAGAGTGGAAGCCGGTTGGACCTGTCACATCATCCATGCTCCTTTGAGAAGCTCAATAATTCACTGAAAAGCTCATACTTACATATGAAAAGTATACATAAAGGTGCAAATTATTATGTAAAAATTGAAATGTTTATTATATGGTTGAACCATGTTTTATATCTTCTTAAAAATCATTTTATTGGTGTTGAAAATATATTTGAAAAACGAATAATTTGTATAAAGTTAAACCAGAAAACATTGCCTTACAAACAGAAAAATGAGGAAATTATTCTTGTGGGACAAAGAATACCAAGATAGAACTTTTCTTCCTGCCTGCCCCACCTGTTTCTTTAGGAGATGGTGAGGTGCTGGCCCAGGGTGTGTCGTCTTCAAATTGAACCCAGTTGCTGATGGCTGAGGCCAGGTCAAGTGAGGGCTGCTCGGGGCTCTCGGGAGGAGAGGCCACTTCAGAGATGAGACCCATCTTTTCAGAGGGTCCTTCAGAATGGAAGAGAGAGGCAAAAAAGATGTCATTTTGTGAGCTGGGGTTGTGGCTCAGTGGCAGAGTGCTTGCCTAGCATATGTGAGGCACTAGGTTCGATCCTCGGCACCACATATAAATAAGTAAAAAATAAAGGTACATCAACAACTAAAAAATATTTTTTAAAAAAGATGTCATTTTGTAAGACAGAGAGATGCTACATGCCTGGATTTGGAGACAAAGAGGGTGGTCACATGTCAAAAAATGTAGGCAGCCTTTGGAAGCTGTAAAGGGCCAAGTTATAGACTTGCCCTTAGAGCTTCAGAAAGGAATGCAGTCTTGCCCTTAGAGCTTCAGAAAGGAACACCCCAGGACACCCAGGACACAGAATTGTAAAATCATATAGTCTCATGTTGTTTAAGTTACTATGTTTGTGATACATTATTATAGCAGCAAGTAGAAACTAATATAGACTCAAAAGTTATCCAATCACCTTTGATGTTTCAGTACATGACACAACAATAAATAGCCAGGCTGCCAGAAAGGGAACTAACAACTGGCTTCTCTGAGTTTCTCAGCACAGCTTCTAGCCATTTAAATGCCACAAAATCAGTGCTTTACCAGTTACAACCATCTTCACTCCTGAAAATTTGGAATCCATTCAGTAGTCTGAGAAATGAGAATCTCCATGTTCAACTAGTCTCACTGGGGACTCTACAAGACATGGTTAGTGATCTACTCTTTGAGAGACATTCATTTGTATGCATAAGGAAATAACAATTTAGATACGTAAATAATTCCAATTCCTAATAGTTTTAAAAATACATGTATTCTTCTAAAGACAAGTCAACAGCCAAGGACAAGGGTAAAAGGCTGAAAATGCCCAGAACATGTAAATTCTTTTGTGTGTATGGGGCTGTAGCTCAGTGGTAGAGCCCCTGCCTTGCACATGTGGGGCACTAGGTTTGATCCTCAGCATCACATGAAAATAAATAAATAAAATAAAGACATTATGTCCATTAAAACTGGGAAAATATTGGGGAAAAAACACTATATAATTAAACCAGATGAGATCTCTGTCTGCTTTCTCCTATGCTGGAGCAAATAAAATAGAATCCTGGCAGCCCTAAATACTTCCCACAGAAAAGCATCCTACTGAGCACATACCAAGGCAGACCTTTTCTTCCTGCCTGCCCCACCTGTTTCTTTAGGAGATGGTGAGGTGCTGGCCCAGGGTGTGTCATCTTCAAATTGAACCCAGTTGCTGATGGCTGAGGCCAGGTCAAGTGAGGGCTGCTCGGGGCTCTCGGGAGGAGAGGCCACTTCAGAGATGAGACCCATCTTTTCAGAGGAATCATCCTGCTCTGAGTGGGAAAGGTCCTGGGAGGCTCCATCCACCACATGGTTCTCCCCAGAGGAAGTCTCAGACTGGTCTGAAGAAGATGACAGTACTGGGAGGTGTTCTTCAGTGCCCCCTGAAAGAGATACCAGATACTGCCAGATGAGGAAGTACAGTCATCAGAACTGTCTTACAGAGGCAAACACTAAGGATGGGCAAAGGATGACCATAGGACTTACCATTATAGTGGGTAGGAAGATGAAACAGCCATTCTGATCCATCCCTATGCTAAATAACTGTTTCTCCAATAATTGTAAAAACTATATTAGCATGTCCCCAGTCAGTTTCTATACAGGTTAAGAAGCGGAGTCTTATTCACTATTTTTATCTCAGTATGTACTCCAGGGCTTGAGGATTACAAATTAAAATACTTAGAGAAGTCAAATAAGAAATATAACTAAGTCAAATGGAACAAATGAAAGGCAACAGAAGCTTCTGGAGACTGTGTCTGAACAGTAGTACTTTTCTTCAGACCAAAAATATTTAAATACAAATTTCAAACTGTGTAGTCCAAGCTATGCATATCTTCATGCAACAGGTGCAAACTCTGCACTAATGACTATGTGAATATGATACAAAGGCTCTTCCTGTAGCTTTGTATCACTTCATTGGTCCTGGAATGTGTAATACACTTGGAATGTTTGCATTTTTGTTTTGTTTTGAAAATAAAAGAACCATATACTGCATATGATGGTGGATATATTTACATATGTGCGAAAATTCATCAGATTTATGCCAAAACCCACCAATTTTACTACACGAATTTTTTTTTTTTTTTTTGTAATGGAGATTGATCCCAGGTGTGTTTTACCACAGAGCTACATCCCCAGACCTTTTTGAAACTTTTAAATTTTAAGACAGGGTCTTACTAAGTTGCTTAGGGCCTTTTAACTTGCTGACTCTGGCCTCAAACCTGCGATCTTATTGCCTCAGCATCTTGGGTCACTAGAATTACAGGTATGCACCACATACCCAGCTACTTACATGAAAATTTTTAAAAAGCATAGAATTAACATGAAAATCCTTTTTCATATCATTAGCCAAATAAATTGGCAACCTGCATATAACCAAAGTCTTTAGAGTAGAACTACCTAATAGTAATAAGAGGTGAGCCATAGTAATAAAAATGAGCCATTGAACCCAATGTCTTTTTCATGCAAAGCACATCTTTACCACTAAGCTAAATCCCTAGACCAAGAAACTTTTTTTTTTTTTTTTTTGAGGTGGTGGGGTACCAGGAATTGAATTCAGAGGCACTCAACCACTGAGCCACATTCCCACCCCCTATTTTGTATTTTATTTAAAAATAGGGTCTCAATGAGTTGCTTAGCACCTTACTGTTGCTGAGGCTGGCTTTGAACTATTAATCCTCCTGCCTCAGCCTCCCAAGCCACTGGAATTATAGGCATATGCCACCATGCCTGGCCCAAGAAACCATTTTTAATAATATGCTTTTCAACCCAGTATATTGTAAATATATAATTTCACCATGTAATCAATATAAAAACTGTTGATGAGATGTTTCACTTTTTTTAAAATTAGGTGTTCAAAATGCAAGCTCTATGTACTTTTTACCTTCAGAACACTTCAATTCAGATTCGCCATATTTCAAGGACTCAGTAGCCATGTGGATATCACCTTGGGTGGCACTGTAGACTCATTTTTCCAGGTGTTATAAATGAAGGTCGGATGATGCGGTGATTTCAGCTGGCAATGGCAGCTGTGGTACAGGACCAACTGGCATGGCTCTATTAATATTCCCTGGATCCTGCCTTGGCCTTCATCCCTGAGCATTAGTTCCCTAAAAGACACTATAATCACCTTTATCGTGACCAGAGATGGCCATGCTGAGTTCTTTCTATGTGCCAGGCACTACTCTAAGCACTTTATGTATGTTAATTTGTTTGATTCTCATTCAACCTTCCCAAGTAGATATCACGATTACCCTCTTAATCAGATAATGAAACTGAACAGAGAGGTTAAAAAAATAAATTTCCTAAGGGCATACCACTTATCTATGATGAAGCCAGGATTTGAACTCAAGCAATATGGCTCTAGAGCCAGTCACTTTTAACAGCTTCACTTTAAAAATTCAGAAAACCCAAACTGCTGGTGGGAGTAAGCGCCAAAAAGGCTGATAGTGAAGTACTTTGTAAAGATAAAGTTTATGTTCCTTAAGAACCAATACCTTTGGTATTTCCAGGCTCTTTTCTAGGGCCCTAAGGTTACTAAGATGCATCTCTAGACTTTCTATGTGCCAGGCACTACTCTAAGCACTTTATGTATGTTAAGTTTAAAAATTCACACATCTTGGGAAGGTGACTAAAGTAGACTTTCTTCGTTGTTAAGATCCTTTTCAAAGAATGACCAAATAGAAGACATAACAAGCAGGCATGGTTCTTCACCAATCTTGTCACATTAGGAAATGAAAGCACTCCTTACCCTCAGAAGGGACAGAAAAAAGTGGCTCTTCATTGAAGGAGACCCACTCTGACTGATGCGTAGCAATTACGTGGTCCAAGGTCGTCATGCTAGGAAGGCACTGGTCATCTTCACACTGGTGGACCCTAGAATAATATCTGGGTGGAGGGGTATATGGCAGCACGGTCAACTTGGCCTACAGTCTGTAACAGGGGTCTTGCTGGGGGAAGTACTCAGAACATAGATTAGCCTTTCTTGCCTTTGATTAATCTGCTAAGCAGATATCTGTAAAACAAACAAACAAACAAAAAGCAAATTATAAAGGATAATCATCACATTTTACCAAATCCGCACAGGCCTAGGACTTTCAGCCCTGCCCATGAGAAATTCTGAGATAGTTTATAACTTGCCATATTTTTCTCTACTCCTGTCTTGCCTTTATTATGATGAAAAATCTGCCATTAGCATCAAGATCTCTTGATAAACCGTCATATCAGACTTCTGATCATCTGACTGATCAAATTTTGGTAACTAGGGTCCCTAATTTCCGCAATCCTTATATTTCAGAAATATTATCTATAATATAGTGCTATCATGGTAAAGCAAATATTAAAACTTTTTAAAGTGTTTTCACTTTATTTTACCAGATGGTAAAATAAAAGCATGTTCTTTTCTATTAAATCAGTGCAGTTTCTTGCCTTAGGCAGGTAACTTTTTGCAAGCCTGATTTAAATCTTTGGCAGAAACCCAACAATCTCCAGATGGTACCTCCAAGTATGGTTTAGCAATCAAGAAAAATAGAAATGGAATTATCTCATTCATTTAGAGTAAGAGGATAGGGAATATTTGCTTTAGCGAAAAATATGAGTTAAAGAAACACAGTTTCAAGCTAGGCCAATTTGAATTAGCATATAAATGCCAAGTCTTTATTTACACTGCAATTATGTTCTACGTATACAGAAGCACAGTTAATTGGCTTATAATTTTGTTTATGCTGTTAATGTCTTTTAACAACTTGAACCTAGCTCTTGATCTAATGATGAATTAATAAAATAGGAATTAATGCAAAATTAATGTGCTTCCACAAAAGAGCTACTATATTGAGCAAAATCAGTTCTTACTAACTGAACACTCACAATATTCAGATAGTTTCTAGAAAGACTTAACTCATAACCTTCCCACTGGCATACAATAACAAGCTGAGGAAATCTTACATTACTATCTTCAACAAGTAACCTACACTGGGCAAAATCAAAATAGAAACATTTAATAGCTTTTGCCTTTTATGATTAACACAGTTTTGTTTTACACATCCTAAAACAATTAATTTTCTATAAAATTTATAACTTTCAGAAACACATTTTCAGGCCATCCTTAATTTGATTTAATAGCCATTTCAGCTGAGTAGGACAGGTGGTACTATAATTCTTTTACAGAAGAAGAAATCTGGTCAGAGAAATTAAGTTATTTATTCAACATTTTTAGTGTTCTCAAACCCTTATTTGATGTCCTAAGATTCCTAAGATGCTTCTTCTAAGTGGAAGAATTCATGAACCTCAGGAGAATGATTAAGTAACTCTTTTTCTCCATAATAAAATACTACATAAAGAATGATCAAGTAGGAGTCACAATAAGCATCAAGCTATGAGGGGATGGGCATAACCCTTTAATGCAGGTTGGTCTTTGGATGCCAAAACACTTGAACCTTTGGGTTATAAGCCACAAAAAAAAGTACTACAGAATGTATAGAGACTATCACCCACTAAAATACAAACACCAGTAACAATGAATAGCCTGGGAAACTCCTTATGTGGAAATCCGCCAGAATACCCAAGGTATACAGAGGATGGAACACCCAGAAATCTCCAGTCCAACTCCTTTTGTGAGATCCTTAACAGTCACAGGACGGGACATATTCAAACTACCTTGGGAGTGCACATCTCCTAAACCAGATCTTACCAGAGAGCAATGCAGAGCCCACACTCAAAAGAGCTGATACCCATGAGCTTCTGCCTATAAAGGTTTTTTTTTTGAGCCCTGTAAAACATTAGTGTCACTCAATGTGGTTATGGATATAGGCCAAGACAAGACAGCAAATATGAAGAGTCAGATTCCTCTCCCCACAACAGCAGCAGCATGTAAACCACATCTCCCACCCACCCTCTCTAAAAGAAAGCCACAAAACAAGCCCATGTGCTGACACATGCAGCGTCATAACTCAGTGGGGAAAACATCCTGCTGATCCCGTGATGATGAACATAGCAAAATCCATGGATGAGTGAGGTGGGGGAGGGGATAGGGAGAAAGAAGCAAAAGGTAAAGGTACTGGGAAAATACCTAGGAATTTTAAAATCTGGGGGTCTTAAAGATCAATAGTGCAGCTCCTAAGCTTTACTGATGAAAAAACTGAGGTTCAAGGAAATTAGGTATAACCACAGAGATTGTGAGAACATGGGATAGGAAGAGAGCCTGTCTGGATTTGAGACCTGCATAGTCTTGAATTCATAAATCAACCTCTTTAAGCTTCAGTTCACCCCTATACAGTAAGAATAATAAAACTCACTTCATAATTCTAAATATTAAGTGAGATCATGTATATCAAGTACTTGCTACTGGGTATAATAAGCCCTCTGTAACAATGACAATGATAATAACAGCATGTGTCCTTACAGAGGGCAGACTCTGCACCAGGCCCTATTCCAAACCCTTTGTAAATGTTAGCCATAACTATCACTGCTGTTGTTAAACGTATCACCCAAGGCTGCACAACTCCTTAGTGGAAGTCTTAGGACTAGAATGCAGGTGTAAGGAAACCACCTCATTTCTGTCACTTACACATTTAATGGTTTCCCTGTGCAGTTACTGTAAAAGCAGTTCCCCTAGATGTCAAGTGGAGTCAAGTGCTTAGTTATAGGGCCCAGAAGGCCAATTCTGAAACTTCTTCTTTATTGCTATAGACACATTCTGGTTGGGGAACATCACAGAAGGTATGAATGAAAAAGAGCCCCAAAGATCTATCTACCCTTACTTAACTTGTTGTCACAGGTCAGACATGGGGCAGTTATAAATAATATGTAGTCGAAAGAAGGACTTTTATTACAGGATCCCGCGCATAATCCCATGAAGTGGATTCTGGGCATTTACCATGGAATGTATAATAAACCCTAAGACATTAAACCTTGAGAAGGGCTATGCTTGCAGCTCAAAATCCACAGAGAAACCCAATAATTGTGAGGCTATATTCAGACTAGGATTAGTTTCTCAGTAAAAACCTCACCCCATTTTTAGAATGTGAATCATAATGTGAGGCTTAGAGTCACCACAAATGAATAGTGACTCAGAATCAGCAGCAATGCCATCGAAAAGACACTAGAAATTTCACTGAAGTTTTAAGCTTACCACTCCAAAGAGATACTTCTTTCTCAGCACTGCTTACCACTGAAAATTGGGGGATAGACAATAAAATTTTCTGATAAGATTGAAGTCATCAAAGTAGATTTGTGTTATGTCAACCCTATAAAATACATTCATGACCCCTGTATATATGGACGTGCACCAGATGCCCTTGGAGAATGGTGACCCTTGAGTAGCTCACAAGCCAGTTGGGAGGTGAAGAAACACAATGGCAAACCCAAGTCTTGGAATAACTGCCTACTGAGGGACACACTGCAAGTTCTATGACAGTTTAGCCATAGGGAATCTTTGAGGACTGGAATTGTAAGAGGCTGAGCAGGTTTCTTGGATTTGAAGGATGTCCTTAGTTTTAGACCACCAGAAAGGATGAGCAAGGATGTCTTTGGGAAAGAGGATCAGCATGAGTCAAAGTTAACCATCATACCTCAGTAAGGATTGTTTCTGGGTCAGTATGATGGGAACAGAGGTACAGATTCAATGGGAAATGAGGAGATGGCTCAAGGTTTAGAAGTAGAAAGACTGACTCAAGAAAAATGAGTAGGGGACATTAACATTGCTGGGTAAGAGCCTGGAGATGAATGTTATCAGCTGGGAATGTCCCTCTGGTGTGTTCCACAAAATCAGGGACTGATATTATCAGGAAGAGGTACTGGGAACTCTGTTCTGGACTTGCTCTAAATTCTAAGGGTGCTAGGAAGAGCAATACACCTTTAGGTAGCTTATAGTCAACTGCAGGGAAATGTGACAGTGACATAAAATAATAACCCCTGCTTTCTGACCTATTCAGATGGGTTATCCATCAAAGTGCAACAGTAGAGAGGAAGGGCATTCAGAGGCTCCTCAGGGCTTCAGCAGTAGATGGTCTTGAGCTGCACCTTAAACTGGAAAGGAGGGCTCTGAGTGAAAGCAGAGGGGCAACGTCATTTAGAATAAGGGCACAGGAAGGGCATGGCTACCCAACTGAGTTATGTTCTGTTTATCTGAAAAGTTAAAGTGGTATCAGGCTTGTGGGACAAAGAGAGCTTAGAACAGTGACAGCTCTAGATCTCAAAGTGAGTTTGTTCTAGAAACTACCCTTTCCATTACCACTGCTGATGCCTGGGTACAGCCCTCTTGGTCTCTCATCCAGTTACCAGTCTCTTACCTGTCTCCCTACCCCCAGTATCATCCCACTATCCTGTTATCCACCTATTACACTTGAGTGGTCTTCTTAAAACTTGAAAATGGGCATGCCATGGTCTACTTAAAAACTCCTTGATGGTTCCTCACAGGATAAAGTGATATGAGAAATAAACAAAGGCTCCTGATAGGAGAGGCACACCAGCTTTGTCTGTGGATATACCCTTAGCATTGAACAGAGCACCTGGGACACGTTAGGGGCTAATAAATACTGCCCTTTGATGCAGGCACTCTGTGATTCTTCCCTATCTACATCTCTAATCTCCTGCCATTACCTCCCCATGTAAACCCTGCATTTTTGATAAACAATTATTTTTCTCCAAAGACTTTTATTTCATATACATTATGTATTCATATATTCAACCATGTGTTCATATATTTATCAATTAAATATGCTATTAAGTGTTCTCTCCAGTTTTATTTCATGAGCTCCTAATCACCTTCAAGTCTTAGCTCACTTGTTGTCTTGGGTTTAGTTCAACAAGCTTTGACACCAAGTGGAAATCACTGAATTAAATGAAAGAGAAGACAGATTCTTTTGCTGTGAAGACTTTATGGTGGACATGTTAGCTATTTTTTTGGCCACTCAAAATTAAAAAAAAAAAAAAAAAAGCCTTCCTTTTTTTAAGAGGAAAAAAATGCTCTCTTCCATCCCTCATGACAAATTATTCATTTCAACGGCTATTAGACTCTTGAAGAAATACTAAATGGTGCAAAGGCCTTGCATTCATTCAAGAGCAAGTGTGCAGGCAATGGACATTTGGTGCAAGCCCAGAGGCAGTCACGATCCAATTCAGTGATGATGGTACCAAGTGCAACATCCTAATCAGACCTGGAGGTGTGACTCTGACTCTGTCCACTGTTGGAAAGATTCTTTGGTACCTATTTTTCAAGTCAAGTTTCACAGTCGTCCACTAATCCAATGAGCTCTCCAATTCCTTCAATAGATTCCTTTCCTTCTTATATTAGCCAAGGTGATTTCTGTTGTTTGGAACCAAGAACTGTGATATAGAATGCCCTCAACTTGCACTAATTCCTCACTTGTTCTATATACTGATAGTATCTTAACCTATACTCACATACCAAACTAAAACAAAACTGCTAATGTGATTAACATGTTAACTAGCCCGTGAGGAAAGAGACTGTACCTTTTTCTTGCTGTCTCCAACTCCTAAAACAGAGGGAATGGAATTTAGTAAATACTTGTTGAGTATCAATGGTTGAATTAATTAATTAATTAACTTGTTTACCAAGAAGGCATCTCTGAGTCTTCTGAAATAGAAAATATTTTAGGAAGATTTATTTATTTTTTAAAAAAATACCTTTATTTTATTTATTTTCACATGGTGCCTGGGATTGAATCCAGTACCTCACACATGTTAGGCAAGCACTCTACAACTGAGACACAACCCTGGCCCCTGGGAATATTTATTTCAACACTAGGTATAAAATAGTTTGGGAGAGAATCTGGATATAGGGCAACATGTTTACTTCCCTTTTTTTAAATCTAAAATTATGCTATTCAATTCCAATTTAGTAGCCACTAAATACAGGGACTATTGGAATGTGGCTAGTCCAAACTAAGTTGTTCTTAAAAGGTAAAATGCACATCAGATTCCAAGAAATATAAAAATGTGTAGAATGTCTAATAATTTTTGTGTTGATTACATGTCAAAATGATATATTGGATGTATTGAGTTATATAAAATACACTGTTAAAATTTCATTTAAAAGTAAAATGACTAAAAATTTTGAAATAAAACGTTTGTGGCTTATACTATATTTTGTTGGAAAGCATTGCTCTAAAGCAATCCATTCTTTATTTCATAGCTATTTTTGAAGCTATGTCTCACTAGACAGAATTTTTCCCTCAGTGATTTATCTTTCAGTCTGAATATTTTCAATGAGGAGCTGGTTGTAATTCTCCATGCATACAATGTATCTTTTTTTCTCTAATTGTGCTCAAAATTTTCTCTTTAGTTTTTAGCAATAGACTATGGTGTATCTAGATGTGGCTTTCTTACAAATCATAAATCTGTGCAATTTCTTGGATCATGTCAATTTTTTTTCATTACATTTGACAAAAAGGGTCACTACTTCAAACAAGAGTTTCTTTCCCTTTTCCCATTTCTTCGGTAATATTTTTAAACTTTTCATTGAAGTACAGCAGACACTCAGAAAATCTCCATCACTTATATTGATTTGGTCTCATATTCACTGACTCTTCTGTCATTTCCTTTGTCCCATAAGTTCAACCTGTGAATTTTTCATCTTACTCAACTTTTCCATTCCAGAATTTTCATTTAATTCTTTTACAGTTTCTACTTCTCTGCTGAGATGCCCTGGAAATTCACTCTCTGTGACAATATTTTCCTTTAGTTCTTTTAACATATTTAAAATAGTTGCTCTAAAGGCTTTTCTAAATCTAACAACTAAGCCATTTAGGATCAGTTTCTATTGAACATTTTCTTTCTTAACTACAGGTAATATTTTCCTATTTCTTTGTATACCTAATAATTTTTAATGATACACTGATGACATTCTGGATTTGATTTTTTTTTTCTCTGCAAACTGTCTATTTTTGTTTTAGCATGTAATCTGACTACTGGCTTTTACCTTGAGCTTGTACAGGCTTGGTCTTTCACTTTGTTGGATGAATTTGTTTCCTAGGCCCCTCTAATTGCTAGAAGATTCAACCTCCAAACTCAATCAGATCCTCTGCAGGATTTGATTCTAGGCTTTGTTACGTGGATTGAATACAAGTCTTACTCCAGAGCAGTGGTTGACAAACTGCAGCCACAGCCTAGGTCTGGCCCTCTACCTTTTTTGTAAATAAAGTTATATTGGCACACTGTCACACACATTAACTTAAATATTATCTGTGGATGTTTTTACTTTCCATGGCTGAGTATTTTTGACAAATATTGTATGGCTCACAGAGCCTAGAATAATTACTGAATAATTAATAATGATATTTATTATTATTATTACTACTGGATTTTTTATATTAAAAAAATTTATAAGCCCTGCTTGAGAGCATGGTCCTCTCCCTAAGACACAGACTTTCTGTATCTTGGCTGGATGCTCAGGATGTTAATAAAGTGTTAACAAGGTCTTTCTACTTTGACTTTATGTACTCTGTCATCTTCTCAGTATTGGAGCCGCCTCCTTTAGTAAGCTTTATATGGTTTTTGTCTATAGATGTACACACTCCAGCACTGCCAAGGATTCTCCCAGTATACCCAGACACACTTCTGCTTCCCTCTCTCCTTCCCCATGCAACTCTCTTCTGTTTAGTACCCCGATATGATTAGAAACATTTTGTTACCCATGTGCTAGAAGCCTGGTCCCCAGAGTGGCAGTGCTGAGGTGGTGGTAGCTTTAGGGGGTGGAACCTAGTGGAAGGTAATAAGGTCCCAGGCTCCACCCTCATGAATGGATTAATACATCTCATATGAGCAGGTTGTTATAAATTAAGGTTTCCATATGTCATTATCCCCTCTGGTCACAATGGTTTCCTTTTCTCTTCTCTGCCATGTTTTAACACAGCCATGGACCCTTGCCGGGACACCAGTGCCATGCTTTTTAGAACCTCCAGCCACCAGATCGTAAGCCAAAAAAACTCTTCTTTATACATTACCTAGCATCAGGCCTTTTGTTAGAGCAACACCAGAGAAAGACACTATTCTGCAGATTCCAGCTGCTTCAATGGCCCCAGACCTGAATCTCTATTTCCTTAGCTCAACAGGACTGCTATACTCAGTTTAGACTCCAGCTAATTACACCATAGTCAGAAAACTCTCCCCTGGAAGAGAGCCAAGGTAATGGTTGGTGGGGCTCACTTCATAAGTTTTCCTTCCCTTAGGATGTAAATCTTGTACCGCCTGTTGACGAATGCCTGAAAATAGCTGCCTCATACATGCGGACATTTTGTGGTTATTTACTGCACAAGGGCCAGTTTGTTGCCAGTTAGAGCCAAAATTGGAAGTCCCCCGTAAAAAACAATAATTCCTGACTTCTGTTCAATTTTTTAAAGTGACTAGTCCTGATAAACTAAGTAAAGGTAATTTTATATTAATGTACTAGAAATTAACTAACATTTTCCAAAACTTTTATAAATCACAAGAATAATAGGAGAGTTTCATATAGCCATGTGGATTAACTCTGTCCCTCCAGAGTTGGGACAATGTTTCACTTTATTAAGTTAGCTACACTATGAAATACAAAATATGCTTGCTTGGCTAGTGATCCAAAAGAAGTCATATAAATCTCTGGCCATCTTCCCCTTTC